>NC_143544.1:0-600000 GCF_031878675.1 Megascapheus bottae
AAAATCCCTTAAATTACTGCAGAGTAAAGTTCCCTTTATGTGTATGCACTATCTGAGAATCTCCTCTGAGACACAAATCTCTCAGCGCCTTTTCAAAACCAAGAATTCATGTGAAATCATGTAAGCGTTCCTTGCCGTTATTAGTAACAACACATTCCAGTGCAGTTCTGCTTTCTTAACCAGGCCTAGGATAACTTGGACTTGTGCGTTTAAATATTAAACAGAGACAAAGAAACAAACAGGATAGATGTGCAGATAGATTAATAAAGGATAGAAATAGAGGCAACAGACAGATATGATAACAATAGATTAGATAGATGGACGGATGGATGGATGGATGGACAGATTGATAGAGATGTTAGGTAGAAATAGACAAAAACATGTGTGCCCTTACACTAGTGAAAACCCCACAGCAGAAGCATTTCTTTGGCAATCATCACAGGAATGGTGTATAGAACCTCCACTTTTACACCACTCCCACCCCTGCCCCCACCCCTATGCCTTTTACATGAGTAAATGAAGCTTAGGAATGCTAGTAACTTGTCCTCAGCTCTGAATGAAAGAGCCAGTGAAGAAGAGGTGGATAATGGTGATAGCGGTGGTGCTAGTAATAAATCACAACCATCACCTTTTCAAGCATGCTCTGTGTGTTAGATACTATATTTGGTATTTTGTGTGTATTATGTCACTTAGGCATAATACATCTTATCATTATCCCTTGTAAGGCCGGTCATCTTAACTACTCAGGAGGCTGAGATCTGAGGATCATGATTTGAAGCCAGCATGGGCCGGAAAATGCCATCAGATCCTTACCACCAGCTAACCACAGAAAGCCTGAAGTAGAGTTGTGACTAAAGTTCACACTTACTGCCACTCGAACACACACAATAAGGTACCTAGGAACCAGCAAGACCCAAGCATCACACAGCAACACCCAAGCTATAAAGGTGTAATTGTTGCCCTCATAATTAAACCCTGATCTGTCTGGTATCATTCACCATCTTCCCTCCCATGCACTGAGTTCTGTCTCTACTTCGATAGTCCGTTGAAATTTTAATTAAGTATATTGTGCAAAGGCCAGTACCTTTTGCCTAGGCAGAGCTCAGAAGCCTGTTGGAAAGTGGGTGGAGCTCTGTGGTTTTGTCCGCCTGCCCTCCCTAGATGGCCTATGGCATCACAGGCATACAGCTTCAAAAGGCTCTGCTCAGAAATCCCTCTCCTGGGTATTTTTTTTGAGATTTGAGTAAAGAGCCTCTTTTAAGATGTAAATACCACCTGAAAAAATGTTAAGTCTATTAGAAAGTCACACCTCCGGTGTAACAGTTAGATAATCCAATTTCTACTTAGGAACATAGTGAATGGGTTTGGGAACAGGGTGGTATAATGAGTCATTTTCTCCCTTTCCATTCAGCTGAGACTCTGCAAAAGAAGAGCATTTTCTTTTAACTAGAAACTCTTCATTGTAAGACAAGTTTAAATTCACAGAAGAAGAAGAAGAAAAAAAAAAGTCCTGGAAAGAAGACAGGGTCTCCATACAGCCTGGGCATGGGTCTTCTTATTTTTACTATCTTGCACTAGCACTCATCACAACTAATAAGCCCATAGTGACATGTTACTGAATTTTAGCTACCTCTGGGTTCACTGGACGTCCTTTCTCCATGCTGAGATTCCCATGTAGGGCCTGGAAAGTATATTTCGCCGTCAGGTCTCCACATCGCTGTTTCTCTGACTTGTTTGAGATCACCTTGACAGTTTGAATAGTGCTACTGGTCAAATAGGTTTTGGAAGGTTCCAAGCCTCCATGCATTTATTCTCCTGATGACACTGAGTCTTTTAGAGGAAAAGCACACTAAGGTACAGCGCTGTACTGTGCTATGTAGGGTCCATGTAGTCCACATGAAATTATGGCTGGTAGGGCTGGGTGTCGCTTAATGGCAAAGTATTCACCCAGCAAGGACAAGGTCCTGGGTTCAAGCACCAGACCCCCCCCCCCACAACAAAAAAGAAAAGAAATTATGGCTGGTGGTGGTAAACTTGGCTTTTCAGGTTTCCTCACACACTGAAGGCAGTCAGAACTAGCTATCTCCCTCCTTGAATAAAGAATGTCCAAGTAAATTATTTAAGATTTCTTCTTTATGGAAGATTTTTATTTAAATGATTTACCTAAACAGTATGCACTTGTAGATATTTTATCTTATGCACTGGGCTACCATCCAACTCTACTTGATGTTTAGGTTGAACAATTCTTCTAGCTTCAGCCATCAGAAGTTTGTCCAGTCGACTTCTATATGCTTTTGACCTGCCTAGCCCCCCCAACCCCCCTCAGAGTGGGGACTGGTCTTTGCTGCTTCTCTATTTTCTGGCATTTTAAGACTCCAGATTTTACCTAAAACCAGGATGCTGACTCTCCAGGAGGGCTTGTTATTACACTGTTATTTCTTCAGGGTCCTCTCAACTGACAGAGAACACACACACACACACACACACACACACACACACACACACACACGCACACTTGTCTGTGAACACTTCTAACTGCAACCTTCATCATCTAGCAAACAATTGCCTGAGTACATTTTCAGTGATAGAAATGTCCATAGCCCAGTTCAGGTCGGTTGAATTAGAATCCATGTAACTTGGAAGTAGAGGTGTGGCCCAAGTGATAGAGATGATTTGGGGATGGACACTGGTCAGTAGGGGGGAAAAAAGTCCAGATAACTAGAGGGCTTGGATTTTTTCAGCCACTGGGCCTCCAGGGAAGTGAAGGAGTCTGGAGGTTGAATTCAATCGACTGGCCATTGATTTGATTGGTGGGTCAATGGTGATTGTAATGAAACCTTCATAAACAGGGACCTCACTGATTGGAAGACATATCAATGGGTGGCAAGTTGGCCTGCCCCACGAGGACAGGCACTCCCACACTTGGGGCACTCCCCAACCTTTGTACCCTACTCTCCTCTGGTTGTGTGTGTCCTATATAGTAAGGACATGACATTAAATTAACCACAGGACTTGGCTAAGTTCTGCCAAGTCCTTCTAACAGACCACTACACGTGAAGAGAGTGCAGGAATCCCCCCAAAAAGTCCTTCTAACAGACTACCACATAGGAAGAGAGTGCAGGAATCCCCCCAAAGGATCATCAACTAGACACAAGTGCCAGGGTGCTAGGGGATCCTATTACTGAGTAGAATCTGAGGTCAGGGAAGAACTGGGGTGGGGCAAGGTTCCTTATTAACTTTTAGACCAGCTGCTAACTTCAAGTACTTAACATCAGCACTGAAAGGCTGGAAGGATACAGGTGAAGGTTGTAGAGACAAAAAAAAGAGCATCTGACTTGTGTGTAAAATTACCAGCACAGGCCGGGAGTTTGGCCTAGTGGTTAAAGTGCTTGCCTAGCATGCATGAAGACCCGGGTTCGATTCCTTGGTACCACATACATAGAAAAAAGCCGGAAGTGGTGCTGAGGCTCAAGTGGTAGAGCTCCAGCCTTGAGAAAGTCCAAGGACAGTGCTCAGGCCCTGAGCTCAAGCCCATGACTGGCAAAAAAAACCAAAAACAAACAAAAAAAAATTACCAGCACAATCCTTCAGAGACCAAACTTGAGTGGTTTCCATGTAAATATTTGGATTCATATTCAGAGTGGGATGTATGCCAACAGGGGAAAAAAAACTTCAGTTATTTCTATTAATCTTTATGTTAATAACGGTGTTGTTATTTTTAGTTTTAAATTGTCCCTTCACACATATAAATAGATATCACACACATACAAGGCTTGTGTCACGTTGTACCTAAGTGAAAACACAAGCAAATAGAAAATCAAAACACATTTTTTTAAGGAGTAACTTTTATCTGAACCAAGAATATATCGGCCTGGATCCAGGACTTATGTTCTTTTTACTAAAACAGTGTGTGTTTCCAAACATTGACTATTAGTGTCCCAGCCCATTCGTAATGAATTGTTTCTATATGCAATTCCCTATGAAAAGTAAGTATGGCTACCTGGGAAGTGCTGGATTTTAGGGCTCATTAGGAGATGAGCAAGAGAAACTACAGGCACTTTTTTGTATCTTGAAAGCAGGGAGCTTTAAAAAAAATCAGAGGTTATAAGCTAGGGATTTAGTTTGCCTACCACATGAAAGCCTTCCTCAATGCAGGATGTTTACCTAACATGTGTGAGACCTGAGATCCTCTCATCTCAGCCTTCTGAGTAGCTAGGGTTACAGGTATGAGCCACCGGCACCCAGCATCAAATGTTTTTGTTTTTTGTTTTGCCAGACCTAGGGCTTGAATTCAGGGCCTGAGCATTGTCCTTGGGCATTCCTCAAGGCTAGAGCTCTACCACTTGAGCACAGCACAGCTGTTTTCCATATATATGATACTGAGGAATCGAACCTGGGTCTTCATGAATGCTAGGCAAGCACTCTACCATGCTACTAGCCCCTCAAATGGTTTTTAATAGGAGAACACCTATGAATAAATAACTTGAAATGTGCATCCTTTGGTAATCACTATTTTCAACCACAAGAAGACAAGTAATGCCTCTGGCTGTATGTAAAGGACACATATAGTTTGAAATAAAGGGCACAGAGTATGATGTTGGGAAGAAATATGATTATCATCAGTCAAATCCAGAATATGGGGCATCTGTAAGACAAATAAGCATGTAGAGAAAAGGATATTCGCTATTGTAACTGATGGTCCTAAACCATTACTATAGTTACAATGTAAGGAATTTGAATCTTGCTCTGAAAAAAAAGCCATAACTATATTTCTAAGGCAAATATAGAATGTTGAACACTCACTAAGCAACAGATGAGACATAAGAAATTATTGTCAAATGTCGATGTGGCCTTTAAATGTCTTTATCTGTTATTGATGCATACTAATGTACTTGTGAGTAAAATGCTAGAATATCTTATTTGCTTTAAATTATTATAGAAATAAAAGCTTGGGAGAAGATCTGGACCCAGACCTGTAAATGTTAATGACTGTGGAAGCCACGGGATTAGTGCCTGGAAGTTTATTATATAATTGTCCTACTTTTTGTACACGTTGGAAATTTTCCTATGAAATACTTTAAAAATTAAAAAGCAGGGCCGGGAGTTTGGCCTAGTGGTTAAAGTGCTTGCCTAGCATGCATGAAGACCCGGGTTCGATTCCTCAGTACCACATACATAGAAAAAAGCCGGAAATGGTGCTGAGGCTCAAGTGGTAGAGCTCTAGCCTTGAGAAAATCCAAGGACAGTGCTCAGGCCCTGAGCTCAAACCCAGGGCTGGCAAAAAAAAAAGCCAGGTACCAGTGGTTCATATCTGTCATCCTAGCTACTCAGGAAGATAAAATCTGAGGATCACAGTTCAAAGCCAGCCCAGACAGAAATGGCCCAGACAGAAATGTCCTCAAGACTCTCATCTTCAATTAATTACAGAAAAAGCCACAAGTGGTGCTGTAGCTCAAGTGGTAGAGTGCCAGCCTTGAATGAAAGGAGCTAAGGGACAACACCTAGGTCCAGGACTAGCAAAGTAGCTATTCAGAGGCAGAATGAATGAACTCCCACTGAGCTGTGTCCTGTGTTGGGTCTGATGCTAGGATGAGACATACAAAGATACACAATGCATTCATGTCCACTCGATCGTATTACATGTGTTTCAGTTCATAAGTCTGAGAGGCCTCTTAGGAGATTCCCATGTTGGGGACCATCCGTGACAGAACCTGCAGGGAGGACTTCTGCAAATTGTTCATTCTGTCATCTCGTTTAACCACTGTCCTGCCCATCATCCAAGAATCTGAGCCGTTTCTCCTACCATCCTGGGACACCTAGTCTGAAATCCCAAAGGAAGACAAGGCCCTGGAGCTCAACCATGGGCCCCAATCCAGCACCCCACTCCCCACCCCCAGGCCAGGCATCACCACTTCCCAGCCCATCGCCTACAGGAGCAGATCCTTCAAAGGACATCTGGAGGTCATGTGGCTGCAGTGCCCACTGCGGCTATTGAATTCTGAAGTGGAATGAAAAAGCCATCAACATTGCTTCTCGGTTCATCAGACTGGAAAGCGACGCCCTGCCATTAGAGACTAAAGTCAAAGACTCACGAGGCGCTGAGTTACGCAGTGTGCACGACCATACATACTTGGCAATCTCTCATTTAGGGCTCACTGAAACAGCATTAACTTTCATTTTTCAGGTTATAAGGGGGGGTAGGGAGAGAGAGGGAGAGGGAGAGAGAGAGAGAGAGAAAGACAGAGACAGAGACAGACAGACAGAGAGAGAGAGAGAGAGAGAGACAGAGGAGATGTAACTTACCCAAGATCAAACACCATTTAGGATTTTTTTATTCATTAATTGAGTTTAAAACAATGTAGGAGTTACACAAAGCACACACCTGCCGGCTAGTTGAAACTGCTGACTACTAGTGTGAGGCCTTTCTTCTATGCCATGCTAGTGCACCAGTTGCCTCAGATTAAAGCCTTTCTCTCAGATCACTACAATTGCACGTTCTAGAGCCTTGGGCTCTAGAACAAGGAACCCAGGCATCTCGGTTCTGTCTTTCATACGGTGTGGAGTAGCCAACTTAATGGTGGAAATGTACATTCCTTGGGCAAGTACTGTATGCATCAATGCACACACTCATGTCATGTATGTAAGTGTAGACAGAGATGGATGAATAGATCATGACAGGTGCATGGATGGTGTATGCGTTGTGTATGTTTGTACCTAGCTATTTGTAAATACATGTAACAAGTTGAGAAAAGCATCACCAAGCCAATACAGCTTTTTTTCTACCTTAGGAAGGGGAAAAAAAAGTCAAACAGTACCAGAAGTTAGAAGACATATACTAATGTTTCTTTTAAATAAGCTTCCAAAAATACAAACAAAACAGATGGCATAATTTAAATATGTATGTATATATATATATATATATATATATATATATATATATATATTATGTGTAACATCCGTGTACCAATAGCAGTTAATAATCATTAAGCACAAATTCTGTACCCAGGGATTCTTCTCCATGTTTAATTAAGTTTAATTCTCTGCTCGCTACACCCCTGCAGGCACATTCTCCTAACACCACCTTTGAACAGCAGACAGGAAAGGGGCATAGTTTTTAGGCAGCTGCCCTCATCTCACAAAGCACAAATAAATGTCCCACCACCTCTGACCCCCACTCCTCTTCCCCAAACAAGCACTGAGGCCATTTTCTTTTCTGTTTTCTAACAGCATTCTGTGCATAACCAAGCGTGGTTTTAAATGAGAAAAAAATTATATAGAAAGGTATACAGCATAATAAACCCAACACCTACATATCCACCCTCTGCAATTAAAAGTTAATGTTTATTTACATCCGTTAGGGTGTATTTAACATCTAGAATAACACTCAGTAACACTGGAATTTTCCTCGTTGCCTCTCCCAAGTTCACTCAGGCTTTATAGACAGCTTGCTCTTTATCAGCTGAGCAATCTTCTTATTCATGTGTTTGCTGGAGAGATTACTAAAGCCATGTGTAAATCCCATAAACAACATGCAACAACATATAGAACTGTGGTATAGTTTCATCTATTCCCTGCAGCATTTGTTTATCCTTGACATTATTTTCAAAGACCCATTTGGGCTGGCACATACCCATTCATCCATTATCATAGCTCTATGACACAGAATCATGTTCATGTAAATTTTTGTCAATATAAACTCATTTATTGGTCAGAGTATGGATTAATATATACTAGTATGTAATGTATTGATATATAATGTACTAATATATAGCTAGCATGTTTAATATATTTGTAATATACACTCTTATTATAGTATATTATATTATTAGAAAATATGTTTATAGATTATATTTATTTTTTTTCCCAATCTTGGGGCTTAAACTCAGGGCCTGAGCACTGTCCTTGGGCTTTACTCAAGGCTAGTTTTCTACCACTTCCAGCTTTCCTGTGTATGTGATATGGAAGAATAGAGCCCAGGTCTTTGTGCATTCTAGGCAAGTACTTTACCACGGAGTCAAACTCCCAGCCCCTATATTTATAAATGTATTATATTATATACTTACAACACATTATAAAAACATTTAGAATATGGTATAATTATATTATTAAATATAATATATAGTAGTATAGTATATATAGTATATAAATAGTATAGTGTATATTACTGGATTGTATATGCTGTAATATATACACTAAATATATTATATATAAATGCATGTACTGTGTATAGATTATACTTCTGTAGACAGATTTATAGATTTATATCTGTAGATTAGTAAATACATTAATTAACATATTAATACATAAATCTAGACCCTAATAGATTAATTTGGTTGATTACTACATTTTAAAATTGAAGTTCATATAACATAAAATATACCATTACATCAACTTTGTAGGATATGTTTTTCAAAAGAACTAATTTCAAAGTAAATTGAGGATTCCCTAACTTAAATATGCCAAAACCAGTAAGGGAGACAGCACTCTCCAGACATGCCTGTCCTTTCAAGTTATATTTCCCAAACCACCTAAACTCAAACGGCTCACAGCCACCTCCATTCAGTTTAGGCTTCATTCTGCTGGAGTTGCTAACTGCCCATCTACATTAGCAAACTCAAAGTGGATCCAGCAATCTAGATTGGCTTCTCTGGACAAAGAGCAATCTATCTTCATTTGTCCTTGAACAAAATGCCATACGGTGAAAAGTAACAAACATCTCTCTCTTACATTCAGAGGAGCTGAAAGTCTGGCACCCAGGTTATCCAGCTTGGCTGCCCTCTGGTGAGAGCTCTTTCTGTATGGAGTCCTTGGTGCTTTCTCGTTATCTCTTTCTTCACAGGTAGAGGAAAGGGGAAGTCTAATCTCCCTTTCTCTTTTTACAGGTCACTGATCTGTCAGGAGGGTCCCCACCCTTGTAATTTCATTATCCTGTCATGACTCCAGCAAAGTCTGATCTCTCAACACCACCACACAGTGGGTTAGTGTTTCGATATATTAATAGGTGGTGCAGGGGAGGGAAAGCATTGGGTCTCCCCGAGGCCGAGCCGAGCCTGGGTGTAAATACACGGCCCATTTGTGCAGTGGGTGCAAAATACGGCGATGAGCTAAATGTCCCCACCCAGTGTCCAGATTCTGGCCCTGGTCTCAGGTGCGGGTACAGAGCAGTCAAGCCATGGCTGCCTGCCTCCTGCTCCAGAAGTGAGGCAAACATTTGCTGCTGGGATGGAAAGGCCTGCTTCTCTGTTTTGTCTGTGAAAACTGCCTCTCATAAATAAGAGATCAAACCAGGAACGCATATCAAAGCAGATGCAGCCAGAGCCGGGCTAGCCAGGAAGGAAGACAGAGAATTATAAAATGAGTCTACAGCCCTTGAGCTGAGCATGACAAGGAAGGAAGAAGCAAAATCACCCCAGAACCTGAGGAATGTGCTACCCAGAGACTGTTCCACTACTAACAGGAATGGATCACCCAACTAATTCATCTGTCTAACCACCCAACGTGGAAAACTGCACCTCTTAGGACACAGAGACCCTGGGAATGGATCAGTTGTATAACCAAACCACCTGGCTACCTTCCCACTCAGCCATGTCAGCAATTTAAGTGTTCAGATCAGTAGAGACCGGAGTTGGAATCCCATTTCCATCATTTACACATTAAAATCACTTCTGGGTTAGGAACTTGAGCCCCACCAATCTACTTTCCAGACCTGTAAAACTGGGATAACGGATTGGGTGCTGATGGGCTCGTGCCAGTCCTCCTAGCTACTCAGGAGGCTGAGATCTGAGGATCACAGTTCAAAGCCAGCCCAGAAAGGAATATCCCTGAGATTCACCAATTAACTACTGCCCCCTCTAAAAGACCAAAAGGAGCGCTGTGGCTCAGTTGACATTGATGCTAGCCTTGAGCAAAAAAAGCTCAGGGACAGCACCCAGGCCCTGAACTCGAGTGGTGGCATGCACTCACAGGCATACCGGTTTCCTCTGAGTCACGAGACACCTGAGTAGTGAGGTTGACCACACTTGAGGGCCCATGGCTTCAGAGATACCTGCCAACATTTCCTATCCCAGGCCTCACAGAGCTGCAGTGAGGAGGAAAAGCTACATGCTGGGAAATGACCCCCTGGCCTACAGGATATGGTGGGCTCCCTTGGCTTTGCCCTAAGACAGAAAAGGCTCACAAGGCCTTCTTCACCCAAAGCCCTCAGGTCCCATCTGGATCTTAGGAGAACTGATAGAAATCCTGAGCATTCATTCCTGTGGAAGAGCTCTTTCTCTCCTGCATCTAAGCGCAAGACAGCTCTAAGCTGACCTTGGAGTCCCTGGAGTCTAGGACAGCTTCAAAACAGTACATAGAAGAAAGCATGCCCGTTAGGGACCCACCATTCTGGGTTGGAAAACTGGCTCCATCAGTTGGCCACTTGTTCATGTTACTGAACCCCCAGATTCTCATCAGTAATGAAAATGATGATCCATTGTTTTAAAGCAGACTGTCCGAAACATCTAAGTGAGAAATGGGAAAAGTGAATTTCCTGCACTCAACTGGGGAGAATGCTATGCATGATGAACCTACCAACAGTCGTTGTGATAAAACTGTGGATGAACATTTGCTAACTGTGTTGACTGCTGTTGGCGTCCCCTGCACCCCTGACTATCAACCCATTTTATCTTCTAAAGAACCCTGAGAGAAACCGATAGCTCTCATCCCAGCCACTCAGGAGGCTGGGGTCTGAGGATCATGGTTCAAAGCCAGCCCAGGTAGGAAAGTCTGTGAGACTCTTATCTCCAATTAGCCATAATAAGAAAAAAAAAGCCAGAAGAGGAGATGTGGCTCAAGTGCTAGCCTTGAGTAAAAAATCTCAAGGACAGCACCCAAACCGTGAGTTCAAGCCCAGGACACACACACACACACACACACACACACACACAGAGGAGGGGGGGAGAGGGAGGAGAAGGGGGAGGGAGGGGGAGGGAGGGAGAAGGAGGGAGAGAGAGGGAGAGGGAGGGAGAGGGAGGTGGGAGGGGGGAGGGAGAGAGGGAGAGAGGGAGAGAGGGAGAGAGGGAGAGAGGGAGAGAGGGAGAGAGGGAGAGAGGGAGAGAGGGAGAGAGGGAGAGAGAGAAGCACAGCAGAGGCAGTGTGATGGTTAGTCTTGAATGGCATCCTGATTGGCTTGGGGGAAACCTAGGAAGTTAGGAAAGGCCACCTTGGGGTGTGTCTGAGTCCTTTCCTGAGAGCAATAACTGAAGGGAAGACCCAATGAAGGGGTAGAAATCTCTCTGAAAGTGAGCAGAATCCTCCCAGGGCCTAATCAGGGTAAGAGGAAAAAGGGAAAGGAAGCCACCTCAAGCAAACTTTCTCCTTCTCCCTCCCTTCTCTTCCTCATCCTCTCAATCCCTCCCCTCTCCTCTTTGGCCACCAGGACATAACTTGCTTTGATCTTTCCTGCACCATTCCTACCAGAATGACCTTAAGCACAGAGCAAATGCCTTTTCTCTTAGGTTGTTTTCTCTGTTGTTTGTCCCAGCAATGAGAACTTAATCAACAGGGAACATGCTTGGGTATCTCTGCTTTGTAGGAAACTGAGGCACAGGGAAGCGGCAAGCCTGTGGTCAAGGGCAAGGGCAAGGTCACAAGATGATAGGAGCCCGCATCAGAATTCAAGAAAGCCATCTAGCCTGGAGCCATGCTTCTTAGTCCCTCTGTTGTTCTTCTTTCACCTGCTCTTCAGCCAGAGGTGGCCTTAGACGTGGCAAAGCCCCACATTAACTCGGGCACGCTGCCACTTTTGTCTTTGCATCACTTGGTTCAAATATTCTGCCCCTGGCAGAACATTTCCCTACCTCACAGGCATCTTGGCAACAATTATAAACTTCTTATTAAATTCTTATTAACTCATTAGAGAATTTAAAAAAAAAGCACTGCTCAAATTAACCACATCAACCATTAGTCTTCTCTCAGTTTGTGAATCCCATTTGCTCTCAGGAATAACAAGGAATGAGATCAGATGATAAATGATAGTATTTATGGGCTGTTTGGGTTGCAATTTCTCCCAGTGTGAGGGTTTAAAATCATTGGTCCTGAGCTGATCAGATTAAATCATGTTAGGTATGGCTCAAGCCTTCACATGGCTTCTTCTGAGCATTATTTGTTCTAAGTAAATATTATTTGATAATATGCAGATTCCCAATCCTACAAATAAATTTCCCCAAAGCAGTGTCTTCCATACTTACCGTGACTCTTGGGTTGCAAGAAACATAACTAGAACTGATTTGAACCAAAAGTAAGGAAGGGAAAGACTGATCGTGCTGTGTAAGAGCAGGAAGATGGCTGGGGGCTCAGATATGTAATCTGAGCTACAGAGAGGCTAAGACCTGAGGATCTTGGTTTGAAGCCAGCCCAAGCAGGAAAAGTCTATGAGACTCATCTCCAATTAACTATTCAAAAAGCCACAAGTGGAGCTGTGATTTAAGTGGTAGAATGCCAGCCTTGAGTGAAAAATCTCAGGGACAGTGCCCAGGCCTTGAGTTCAAGCCCTTGTGCCAGCACAGAAGAAAGACAGAAAGAGAGAGGAGAAAGGTGGAAGGGAAGGAAGAGAGGGAGAGGGAGGAAGGGAAGAGAAAACAAAGTGAGGCAAAGAGAGGGAGAAAGAAATCAAGAGAAAATAGAGGAAGAGAGAGAAATAAAAGGAGACAGAGAGAAAGGCAACAGACAAGAAAATGGCTTAGTAGTTTCTTTAAAAGCATACATTTGCCATGTAACCAGCTTTCCCATGCCCTTGTACTTTTAAGAGAAAGACTATGAAAGTCTATGTCCACAAAAAGATATATAGCCAAATGTACAAGACACTATTACTCATCATTTTCAGTCAGAAATTGAAAGTTGGGGGGGGAGAAACCACCCAACAACAGACAAATGGATCAATCATGAACTACTGGACTATTGATGTGAGGATCAACAGAAACATATCTTCAAATTATTATGCTGAATTAAACAAGCCAGACCAAAACACAGAATACATATTGTAGAGTTCCCTGGACACAAAATACTAGAAAATAAAAATTACTTGTGACAGAAACAGATCGGTGGTTGCCTGGGGTTTAGAGGGCAATGAAGAGAAAGGCCTCAAAGGGGCTCCAGTACACGCTGGGATGCTGTGGATCTATTCACGGTATTGGTGGTGACTCAAGGAACATCCTCTAATGACACACGTGAAAACGTACACAAGCTATTACATCAACCGCATCTCCTTAAAGCTGAAGAACGAAAGAAAATAGTGGGTCACACCACCAACAGCCTTCATTTCAAACAGCAGATAGGATACACGGAAAGACTGTAAACCCCACCCCGCTCATCTCTTTCTCAATTCTCCATGACGGCCTGGGCACCTCTGCAAGGTAACCTTGTCCCAACTACTGCACATGTGAGGACCTTGGGTGCTGGCAACACTAGGAGCTCAACAATCAAGAAGGCCCCCACTCTGCTTTGGTCTGTCTGCACAAGACCACAGATAGACTCTACATGCCTGTGTTTCCCTTCAGGCCACTACTTAGAAATGGGAGGAGGGAGGAGGAAAGGGAGGAGGAGGGAGGAGGAAGAAGGAGGGAAGAGGAAGAAGGAGGAAGAAGGAGGGAGGAGGAGGAAGGAGGGAGGGGGAGGGGGAGGGGAGGGAGGGGAGAGGAGGAAAGAGGGGAGAGGAGGAAAGAGGGAGGGGGAGGAAGGAGGGAGGGGGAGGGGGGAGGAGGAGGGAGGGGAGGGGGAGGAAGGGGGAGGGGGAGGAGGAGGGAGGGGGAGGAGGAGGGGAGAGGAGGAGGAGGACAAGGACCACGACAACAACAACAAAGAAGGAAGGAGAGATAGGTAGAGGGAGAAGAAAGAGAAGGAAGATGAGAGGGATGGTGGGAGAGAAAGAATTGGCCCTATTTGAGATGTGTATTCACCCCTGTCGTTGGGAGGTAGGTCTAGTTCCAGAAGAAATAGATACCCAAACACAGTCTCAAAAGGGATTCATCGTAAGCCAAAACTATATTGCAATTTTTTTTTATCTCTTCTACTGAGAACGATGAAAGGACTGACGCTGATCAAGATGCATGTGCTCATAAACTGACATGTGGAAGTGAAACTCCTTTGTACAACGAGTGAAAGATTATAATAAAGTTACAATAAAAATATAACGGCTACAAATATGTATTTAAATCACGCAATTTTTTTAGTGTAGGCAAATCAACTGTTGACTGAAATATTAGGTGGTAAATGGCTGACATTAAGTGTGATCTCTGACACGGCCAATGCTACTAAACAGTAAATTCTATCTGACGCCGAGTGACTCCAGGTTGTGCCTTTTGCCTCAATCCAAGTGTTTTCTATGAGTTGGGCATGATCTTGCACACCTGTAAGCCCAGAACTTGAGAGGCTGAGGCAGAGAACCTCAAATTCACTGTCTCAAAAGACACAAAAGGACAGCAAGCAAACATTATTTTCTGTACCACACTCTGTTCTCAATTTCTCAAATTCTTGATCTAAATTTAAAACATTTGCCTAGGTCTTGAGTTGAGCTCTCAACACCAAAAAAAATGAAAACAAGAAGAAAACCCTGATAATCATTCCATATTTTTAAAAAATCTATCTTTGTGGCCTTCAAGTCCCTCAGGTCAGCCTTGTACAGAAAACAGCAGAGGAATGGGTAGCAAAAGACTGAAGGTTACCCCAAAACTACTTCCCAGGATGCTCTTTACAGGCAGGGGATGGCATTCCTTTTCAGTTGCCGTAATAAGCACATTTCCAACATACCAGACACTGGTGAGTCACCTCATAGTTCCTGTGGTTTAGGCCCAGCTTACCTGGTCTGCAGCTTGTGGACCCCGTGTCCAGACAGCCGCGTGACTGGAGAAGAGTCTGCTGCTGCAGAGACATCATCCCCTTGATGGCTGGCTGATGGAGTTCACTTTGAGGCTGCATGACGAAGGGAAAGGCCAGAGACGTGAGGTACCCCCAACCCTTCAGCCACTCTTCTTCCATCTAGAAATGCAAGGGCGTTGTCATGTAAAAGGGCAGGGCTTACAGACTGCCTTGCAGCTGTGAAAAAAAAAATCAACATGAGGGCGAAAGGCTTTGAAACCCAGCCATCAAACAGCAACTTCCCTGTTCCTGGAGATCTGTAGGAGAGCTCTTTCTTGGGGTGCACCTGTAGAACCTTCGAGTCTAATCTAAAATACCCTGTCAAGAAGAAGCTGAGGAGCAAGCACAGCCCAGGTAGAAGAGAAGAAGCATGCCGCCATCAGCGGGCTTCGCAGTGGATCAGAACTCTTTAACCCTTGCACCTGGACTGGGACCAGGTGGGGTTGATTCTACCAAGACTCTGCTTGTAAACAACCCACACCTCTAGTTCCCCTGCCCTGGCCAATCAGATGAAAAAGCCATCACTCCTGGCCAATGGACAGACAGGTCTTTTGGTATGCTCTTGTCTCCAACCTTCAATAAAGCCATTGTTTTTCCTTTCAAAGAGCATGTGGGGCCTGTGACCTTCACATGGTCACGAATTCCATCCTTGCACCCTTCCATTACTTGAAGCTTCTCTCCCTCCCTCTCTCTTGTTCCTCTCTCTCGCCCCCGTCCTGTTCCCCCTCCATTTTTCTATTTCATTCTCTCTCTACTGAAGTTATCCTGTGTCGTCTCTCCCCTCTGTAGTAAATCTCTCTCTACTTCCTACTATACTCTTTTAAGGACCCCTTGGTTGGCTACATAGGAGCTAGTTTTTGTTTGGAGAGTAAGCTTAAGGAATTATCTAATATTCTCCTGTGTGTGTTGTGTTGTGTGTTGAGACTTGAACTCAGGCTTGGGCACTGTCCCTAAGCTTTTTCCTTTTTTTTTTTTTTTGCTCAAGGCTAATGCTCTACCACTTGAGCCACAGATCTACTTTTGGCTTTTTTTTTTCAGTACTTAATTGGAAATAAGAGTGTCAGGTACGGGGCCGGGAGTTTGGCCTACCGGTAGAGTGCTTGCCTAGCATGCATGAAGACCCAGGTTCGATTCCTCAGTAATACATACATAGAAAAAAGCTGGAAGTGGTGCTGTAACTCAAGTGGTAGAGCACTAGCCTTGAGAAAAAGACTAAGGATGGGCCAGGAGTTTGGCCTAGTGGTTAAAGTGCTTGCCTAGCATGCATGAAGACCCGGGTTCAGTTCCTCGGTACCACATATAGAAAAAAGCCGAAGTGGTGCTGAGGCTCAAGTGGTAGAGCTCTAGCCTTGAGAAAGTCCAAGGACAGTGCTCAGGCCCTGAGCTCAAGCCCAGGACTGGCAAAAAAAAGAGAAAAAGACTAAGGACAGTGCTCAGGCCCTGAGTTCAAGCCCCATGACTGGCAAAAAAAAAAGTCTCAGGTACTTCCTGCCCAGGATGGTTTTGAACCATAAGCTACCTGCTGAATTACAGAATGCATACCTGTCCAACGGGCCCGTTAGACTACCTTCTTTCTACATCAGAAAGAAATGTCCCACAAACATCCTTGGAATGGAAGTGATGGTTTCTGGGTCCATCTTGAGTCTTGGTACAGGACACCAGTAAAGAGAGGAAAATAGGAAAAGACTCTTGTTCCACATCACTGAACCTAAATAGAGTTCATGCTGTAGGGACATTAAAATTCTTGTCCTTTTCTTTTCCCCCTCAAGCCTTTTATGACTTCTGATTTCCCATCTGAGCGAGATGATGAAGAAGAAGCCTCCTATAAAGACAAGAGCGGGCAGAGACAAAGCAAGCCCTGAAACTTCTGGGATACACATAAATGCCGGGTGCTTAGGATGTTTAAATTTCAGACAACCAACGATTCTTTTTTTTTCTTTGAGGGCAAGTAGGATCTAAATATTGCATGAAACAGACTTCTTTTGGCAAAATGATTCACAGTCTATCTACAGTTCAGATCTAACCGGGTATCTTGCACCTTACCTGACATCTCTGCTCTTTTCCTCCATTCGCACCCAGCTGCCAGGTGTGCCAGGGTCTAGACAGCATCTCAGCTGATGCTGACTCGACTGCAGAGACCATGCCCCGAACCACAGGCCAGACCACGGTGGTTCCGTTGACACTGCGTCCTGACACACAATCACCTTGGGTTGTCCATTTCTCAGTTTGTGAAGAGCAGGCATCGAGGGGAACCATCAACCAGCAATCCACCTCATAGACATTGTAGCCCTCCTCTTCCTGGGGACCCTGGAGAAAGCAGTGATCTGAATGAGTTCTGAGCAGACTCCCACAGGGGACAGGGACCTGCTTGGATGGTAGAAGGCAACCCTAGGGTCCTTATGAGAATACTAATGTCCTCAGACCCCTGCCAAATGAAATCACATGGTGGAGGGTGGGGGACAGGGGCTGGGTGTCTGGCTGGCCTCAACACCTGTGCGGAAATAGCAGCAATTCTTCAGGACCTGGAATCCAACTGGAGAGTATGATGAGAGATTGCCTTCAGCAATATAGTGGATTCTAAGACACTGGACCAGCAGCGACATCTCCGGCTACTTGATTCCCCAAGCATGGCCTTGCTTCCTCTGTTCCTCACCTTTAGATTTCTTTTCTGCCTAATGCCATCAGCCACCTTTTCTGTCGTCTCTTGTGCCACAGAAACTCCGGCTGCTACACTTCTGCAGGGAAAGAATGAATTAAATTATATTACATTGGAGTTTTAGAGAACTTTTGTTTTGTCACAAGTCTAGCTTTGTTGGTTTTTTTTGTTTGTGTGTGTGTGTGTTGTTGTTGTTTTTAAAATGAAGTCTAGAGAAACATTACCAACCCACATAAGTTTCTTGTTCTCCAGAGCTGACGACACAGATAATGAAGCCTAATGTTGATAATGATTGTTCTAGACAAAAGATAGCAGGGAGGATGGGGGGAGGGAGGAAGAGAGAGAGAGAGAGAAAGAGAGAGAGAATCATAATATTTTTAAAAAGTATGTCATGGGTTGCATTCATTTGGACACAAATAAGAAACCAGGCAGATAACAGGAGACCAGACTGAGTATTTTAAGTTTGTCATGCTTGAATAATGGATTATTGTGTGCAGGCTGATGATGGAATAATTCCACCAATCCCAACACTCTCCCCACCACCACCAGAAAAAAAAATCATGCACTTTTCCCCTGCTGCCAAATACACAAAGAAAGCAGGACACCAGAATGAAATCTGTGCCGTAGGGAAGGAGTCCATTTCCTTCTCCTCTTGGGACTTCTCAGCAGGTAAATATTGATTACATTTTCCCAGTACCTCGAGCCATTATTTCTGATATGGCCACCTGCTCCCAGATATGAATTCCACATACCCACCCTCTGCCCCTCCCCCAAGGTCTCCATAAGGATAGCACATCAACTGAGGAGAAAATTCTTTTTTTCTCCTGAAGAAGCTTGGCAAGAAAGACCTCTAATTAGGAGCATTTAATCCCCGTCTCTAATACTTGTTTCCTCAGAAAATGACAACACGTGTCCACCCCGCAGATCGTTCTTCACCTCACACCACACCTGACGTTTGACAAGACAGGGACACCAGGCGAGGCCCAGAAGGTAGGACCAGGCTGGAAGACAACAGTGTCAGAGGCCTGGCACTTTTTGGTTCTCAGATGAATTACTGATGTCGCCTCAGGGATTTGTGGAGCGGCAGCGGTGGCAGGGGTGAGGAGACGGCTGGTGGTTTGTCCTGGAATTGGCACAAGGGCTGGTAATTAAGCCTGCTGACACTTCCAGGGTACCAATACTACTGCCAGCTGGCTGTCAAGTGCCCACCGTCTGATCGTGCCATCCACAGGAATACATTGTGGGCAAGATTTATGCACGGCCGTCTGTGGACGTCTGTCTCCTGACACTAGCTCTGTGGTCATGAGGGGGTGGGAGTGTTGGCTGTGTATGGCCTCAGCGAACCCTCCAGCTGCTGAGTCTAAGTGCTAGCCCAGCTTCCAAGAGCATGTAGTAAAATTCCACTGCAGAAGGCAGGCCATGGAAGGAATGGTTCTGCTCTAGGTTGGGTTCCACTCAGCACCATAGAGCCAGCACCCTAGAATTACTCCACACCTGCAAGGCTGCATTTATCCACTAGCTCCATCTGCTGCTGGGTGACTTCCAGGGACGTTCACTCTGGACGCTGCCAGCTCGTCCTTCACCCTGAGCATCTGCCTGCAGGACAGAAGAGCCCTCAAGAAGACAGCTGCCTAGTGGTAGAGTGCTTGCCTAGCATGCATGAAGCCCTGGGTTTGATTCCACATACATAGAAAAGGCCAGAAATGGTGCTATGACTCAAGTGGTAGAGCATTAGCCTTGAGAAAGCTCAAGGACAATGCCCAGGCCCAGGACTGGCCAAAAAAAAAAGAAAACTAAAAAAGGAACCAATAGCCAACACTAGGTGACTGTGATTAGTTAAGCATGCTCTATGCATCCATCCAATGAAATACAACTCAGTCAAGAAGACTGAGTATATATGTGCAAGCATTGAAGAAAAGTTATTGATTTGAAAAAATAGATCACAAAGTTGTATATTCCATACTATGATTATGTCCAGTGGGGTTTCAAATATATTGAGGGGGATGCTATTCCTGTGTCATTTCATTTTCTCACCTCTAATTTTATAAAAGGTTCAATTCTGGGGTTTAAGAAACTCAATAACACAATGAATTCTCTTTTCAGTACCATGAATTACCTTTTCACTTGGATTGCAAGAAAGACACTCATATAACTGAGATTGACCTCAGGAGAGCAGAGAGAAAGGGAGAATTGATGACTGGTTTTTCCTCCCCTGCCCTTGCCTATTTGTTTACTTTGTTATTTGTTTCTTTATTTAGAACCAGGGTTTAAACTCAGGGCCTTGGACTCACTTCACTTGCTTGTTTGACTGACACTCCAACTCAAGCTAAGCCTCCAGCCTGACTTCTTCCTGAATATTTTGAAGATGGAATCTCACGGGCTTTTTAGTCTGGATTGGGCTCATAACACAATCCTCTGAGTTCAGCCTCCTGAGTAAGCGCGAGCTGCCAGTAGCCAACCGGTTCTTTCTTTGCACTGTTTCTCCCCTCTGACCTTGGCTTTTTTTGTTTGGATGGACCCCTCCATCTTGCCACCCTCCACCACGCTCACCCCCAATTCTGTGTAATTTCCAATTTCATTCAGAAAGGAAAGCCAGGATGTCAAACTTCAAACTAAGAGGTGCTCTATGTTTCACACTCATTGATAATCTTTCCCAGTGTACAGTTCATTTGAGGCACCCCAATTCCTTTCCTCTGGTCTGCTGTCAGCTCTGTCCTGAAGAGTTAACGCTCTTTTTGAAATAGAGTCCAAGATAGTTGGGCCCAAAAGAAGATAAGCATATGTTTGTGCAAGCTGGAAAATTGTCCTATATGGAACAGAGTCAAAATAAATCAATAAAAGCAGTTTCGGGCAGGCACGACAGAGAAAAAAACTGTTAATTACTAGTATTACCATTGATAGCTATTCATTTGAGACTTTTGTTCAGTAAAGGCAATTGTTTGCTCCTGTTATATAACCAAAATCAAGAGAATTTACAAAGAACGAGAGAGGGGGAAAAATCTCAGCTGAAACTCAGACAAAAGGCTTGAAGGGAAAATGAGACAAGCGATATTTTCTGGGGATTTACTGAGACAAATCAGCTCAGAAAAGACACAAACCTGTTCGTTTTATCCCAACACCATCCATTCTCGTCTGGTTTTATTCCTTGCATATAAATTTCAAGTTTGAAAGGACCCAGATATAGAACCTTTTAAGATACTTCTCCACATTGAAAAGATTTCCTCCTTCTCAAAAGGGATTTTTGTTCTTAGCCGAATCCTTTGAAAAAAATTATATATATATATATATATACATATATATATACATATATATAATTACACATACACATACACAGCCAAATCCTGAAGATCTCTGTAGTCCCAAAGACCTGAGTTCAATATCTATTTCTACTCCAACAAGGCTCCATGACAGTTGACAGTTTGCAAAGGGTTGTCTGAACATCTCTGCTCCTGTGTAAAGTGAAGATAATACCCACCCACAGAACCATGCCCATCTAATCCTGCTTGAGGCCCTCCAGCTCTCAGCGTCCAGTCAGAGACAGGAAGTGACTTGAGCATGTCAAACAGAACTATAATGTAGGGGAACTGTTACATAAATAATAAAAGACCTAAGCCCCGAACAGAACCATGAGGCAACTCCGTGTTGGTGAAATAGCTCTGCAAGTCTAGTTAGAGGTTGTAAAGATTCCATGGGAAAGCATAGCAATTCTTTTTTTTTTGCATTTTTTTATTGTAATTAGTAAAAGGGTTACATGATATTTGCCAGATAGAAGGTGCATTAATTCACGTACATTGATACCCTTTCACATGTCTTGGTACCCATTTCCCTACCCCCCACCTGTCTTGGTTTTCCCCCCTTCCCTATCAAATAACCAAATACAAATAAATTCAATATATCAGATAACAAAGTGAGATACTATAACAATATGAGATAACCAAGGGACAGCAAAGGAGATGAGAGACAACATAGTACATTAAGGACAACAATTATTCGTTATATGGCTTTTGTTTCAATATCCTGGAGGTCCTTTCAATTAGCTTCATACTATATGGCCTTATGTATCAAGGTTTTGCTCTATTGCAAATCTCAAAGCATAGTAATTCTAAATAAAGACTGGGGATGTCACTCCAGTAGAGTGTTTGCATAACAACTGCAGGGTCCTGAGTTCAAGCCCCAAACTCAATTTTGAGTTCAATTTTGCTGGTTCTGGGGCTTGAACTCAGGGCCTGGGCTCTGTCCCTGAGCCTCTTTGTGCTCAAGGATAGTGCTCTACCACTTGAGCCACAGCACCACTCCCTCGAGGGATATTCTTATATAGTTTCAGCACCCAGAAGAGCCATAGAGCTTTTCCTTCTATAAACCAGAAAGACAGTGGGGTCATATTGGCCATCTTTGATCACATGACCTCCCTGGACCAATCCCATAGATGCAGAGAAATGGACTGGATTGGTATATCTATCTGCCTGTGGATCAGATTGATCTCTATCCAAACCACCTGGACTAAAATAATAGTAATAATAACAACAGCAGCAACTATCACCATCATCAAAGTAGTATTAACCGAAAGGGAAGGAAAGAGATCCTAAGAGGTAAACTAAGAGGTGTCAACCTTCACCAAGACAAAAAAC
The DNA here is from genome assembly GCF_031878675.1 of Megascapheus bottae. Lineage (NCBI taxonomy): Eukaryota > Metazoa > Chordata > Mammalia > Rodentia > Geomyidae > Megascapheus > Megascapheus bottae. Next base: position 22,177 of record NC_143544.1, read on the forward strand.
AAGTAACTCTTTTTGATCATAATTTACTTGAATATTTAATATTTTACTACTTTTCAGAGAATAGTATCTCTAGTGCACAAATGAGAATAGCAAAGTTGCAAGAGTTTAAGGAAGTTACCCAAGGTCCCAGAGTTGGAAAATGGTTGTGCTTAGGCTTGAACCCACCACATGTCTCTACTATTAAAACTCATGTCTCTTCTTCTACACCATGCTGGTATCTTACTGAGTAGCAAGCATGGAGCATGAAATAATCCAAAGTGATTGCTTGGGGGCCAGTGAATGTCTTAATCTTCACTGTTAAATATTAAAATCTGCATGTGCACGTGTGCTCATTTCCTGGTGTCATAAATTGAATATTCACTCCCTTCCATTTCCCATTAAAACATAGCATGAATTAAAGGGTTTCATTTTCATCACTCAAATAGAGACCTTAAGCCCCATGCTGGAGGCTTACCCCTGTAATCCTAGCTACTCAGGAAGCTGAGATATGAGGATCATGGTTCAAAGCCAGCCTGAGATATGAGGATCATGGTCTGGAAAGTCCATGAAGCTCTTATCTCCAATTAACCAACAAAAACCTGGAAGTGGAGCTGTGACTCAAGTGGTAGAATGCTAGCCTTCAACAATTTAAAAAAAAAAAGCAGCTCAGGAACAGTGCCCAGGCCCTGAGTTCAAGGCCCAGTACTGGCACAAATAATAATAAAATAATAATAATAATAATAATAATAATAATAATAGTTTATCCTTTACCGATTGATGGATCTCACACATACTTAGAACTCCAACTACCTGGTCCTCAACCCAATGAAGTTACAGGGTTTGCTCTAAGAGTGTAAAACTTGAGTCATGGCATCTCTGGTCATAAAAGAAATGCAAATCAAAACAACTTTAAGATTCCACCTCACTCCATTTAGAATGGCTAGGATCAAGAAATCTAATAATAACAGATGCTGGAGGGGAGGTGGACAGGAGGGATCACTACTACACTGTTGGTGGGAGTGCAAACTTGTTCAACCTCTATGGAAAGCAGTATGGCAGTTCCTCAAAAGACTAAATATAGAGCTTCCCTATGACCCAGCAATTCCACTACTTGGCATTTACCAATCGTCCAGAAACAAGGACCTACTAAATCCACTAGCACAACAATGTTCATTGCAGCACTATTCACCATAGCAAAGATATGGAACCAACCCAGATGTCCCTCAGTTGATGAGTGGATCAACAAGATGTGGTATTTATACACAATGGAATTCTATGGTGCTCTCAGAAAGAATGACATCACCCATTTGTAAGGAAATGGAAAGACTTAGAAAAAAATCATATTAAGTGAAGGAAGCCAGACTCAAAGGAACATAGGCTCAATGGTTTCCCTCATTTACAATAATCAGTAGAAACCTTGGGCTCTCCTAGGAGAGGTTCACAATAGAGCAAAACCTAGATACATAAGGCCATACAGTATGATGCTAAATGAAAGGATCTCTAGGATATAGAAACAGAAGCCATATAATGAGTGATTGTTGTCCTTTTGCTGTCCCTTTATCTCATATTGTTACAATATTTCACCTTGTTATCTGATATATTTTATATACGCTTAATTGAAATAGGAGAGGGAAGGGGGAAAATCAAGATGTATGGGGAGAGGGGGAGGGAAATGGGAACCATGACATGAGAAAGGGTATCAATATTTATGAATGTACCTTCTATCTGATGAATATAATGTAACCCTTCTATTAATTACAATAAAAATATATGAAAAAAATTGAGTCATGGCCAGGCTTCCTCCAGGTCCTTCAGAAGTGAAACTCCAGTTGTTCAGGTCTATCACCTTTCTTGAGTACATTTCCCCTCAGTCATTTACTGTGATCCGATACCCCAAGGACCCTTGTTCAGAAATGGCAGGGCGCTGTCACTGCCAACTGCAGGGAGAGCTCCTTCCTATAGCTGTTACAGGCCCCCTTGTCTCCTTCCTGCATCTGCACTTGGGACCACAAGAGGCAACGTGCACAATGGCAATCTCTTAATAGGATTATATCTTTTTCTGCACATCCCATCTCTAGGGATTATTGTCATTTGTCTCCTGCAAATGACAATCCAGCTTCTCCGGGCTCCCTGGTTGCTGGGGGAGAAATGTTACCGCACAGCTTGTGTCGGATGATGTTTTATAATCATAGCAGAAATCCAATATTAATAGAACTGTCTGGGTAAAAAGGTGCGTGCGCTGTTTGTGGAGCCACACGGGTATCCCTGATGTCTGGAAACACCCCTCCCCCGCGATTTCTTTACTCTGGCATTTCTCCTGTAGACATAAAATTTTAAATCAAGTTGGACCACAGGCACATATGGGACTATTATGAGGACATCCTGCTTACTCTCCCACAGTCCGACAGACACTTTGCACTGCCAACCCTTCATAATGCTCAATGGTGTTTACCATTTTTCCTAAGATACCCTTCTTTTTAATCCCTGCTTGTCCAAACACATCCTCCTCCGATTGCCTTCCGAGAGCACCTCACTCCGCAATGGTGTTTGACTTCCTGGTGGCAATGAGTCTCCAACTCCTTTGTGACCATTGCCTGTATTTTTCGCCTGAACCTCTTTTAACCGCTCACAATTATGGGGGCAGGGGGAGTCAAGGTCCTGGCCCTTGATCTAAACTTCATCCTAACTTAGAAAAGAATGGGGGCTGAGAAGGATGAAAATGTTCCCCTCTCTCTATTAGTCCCCTCAAACACCCCTCACCCCCAACCACCCAGCTGGGGGGACTATGACACTCCTCCCAAAAGAGTGGCCCACACAGCCACGGTTATAGCAAGAGCTCTTGAGAGTAGTAGTGGGGCTGGCCCACAGATCTCACACTAAGAGAATGGGGTTTGTTGTTCTGTTTCCCTGAAAAGAAAGAGAGGGTCAGAGAGGTTACTGGTTTGCCCAAGGTCACTGAAAGGGAAAACCACCATTAGAAATCCTAGCTTGTCTAAACCCAGCAGCATCTCAGGGATATGATTCGTACAGAGCCTCTGATGGTGGGTGGAGGGGTCCGTTACAAAAATCTCTTTTCCAATTTGACACAAGATGTCCAAGAGAAAGCCTTCCTTCACAGAGTTAAAAAAAATCAATGATGTGAGCCCATCCTGGAGTCCCAGCTGGGCTTGAGATCTCAGCACTGCCCTTCTTACTCCATGTCTCCTGACCCCAGTGAACAATTTGGAACCAAGTTACAATTTCCTTTTCATTCTCATTAAGCAGAATACTCCTCTTTAACAACCCTCCCTAAACCACCCCCCATCTACAACCCTCCCTGAGCTTTGCTTGACTATAAAGCGCTCTATTTCTCTGTGATCTTTATGTCCTTAGAAATTACAACATGCTGGCATAGGTATTTAATTATTGAAAGGAGATGTGCCTTGTAAAATATTGTACCTGCAGGTTTGCTCATGCAAAGTAAGGATGGATCCCACTTGGCCAGACAAAACCTTTGCTATGCTAGAGCTTTGTTCTGGAATAAATCTTGGTTTGTGAAATATGCATCCTATAAGAGCACTTCTGGGTTCTGCCTAGAACTGGCCAAACTAAAACACCTTTCCCTTTTTTAAATGAAACTAAACCTTGCTTTTACATAATACTGAGCTGACCCCCTCCTAGGCTGGGAATTTAAAGAACACTTTTAGGGGTAGGGAAAAAAAAACAGATGTCAGATGATCCATCACAGAGTTTCTTTTCCAAGGCTGGAAAGAGCTCCACCACCACACTAAGGATAAAAGACAACAGATAAACGTCAAAGTTTGAACTCTGCTCAAAGACATACAAAAGCTTAGGTTGCAGGGAAAGCTCTCTGTGCTGTCCAATATGATAGACATGCTGGTACCATCCAATATTATTGGTTTTGACTTCTAATCCATGGATTTGACTTCAGATGTGTCTGGAATATCCAAAGCAGTGGAATTTCAATTTTACATCATAATGTAATCCATTTAGATTTAGTTGCATGGAGCATCATGTAATCCAGGCTTATCCTATTGGACAGTGAATGCAATTACTGATCAATATTCCTAAAGAACATAGAAGTAAACATGCTCAAAAATATTTGCCAGTGGAATCTGGTAATTTAGAAGAAGGATGAAAGAGCATGATTGAATCAGATTTGTCCTGGGGAATTCAAGGTTGGTTTAGCAGAAGAAGGAAGGGAAGGGAAGGGGAAGGGAGGGGAGGGAAGGGGAGGGGGAGAGAGAGGAGAGGGGAGGGGGAGGGAAGGGGAGGGGAGGGGAAGGAAGAGGAGAAAGAAAGAAAAAATAAAAAAAGAAAGAGGGAAGGAGGGAGGGAGGGGAAAGGAAAGGAAAGGAAATCAATGTCAGCGATTTAGTGGCACAAATTCATGGAATCCCAGTACTCACAAAGAGGAAGCAGGAGGATCACAAATTCAAGGTCAGACTGGGATATAGACCGAGAACCTGGCTCAAAGAAAAAAAATCAGGTATGGTAGCGCATACATGTAATCCCAGCTGTGTAGGAGGATTCAAATTAAAACCCTATCTGAAAAATAATCAACCCCAAAAGAGGGCTGGGGGCATTGCTTAAGCAGAAGAGTGCTTGCTGAGTAGACATGAGGCCCTGAGTTCAAATTCCAGCAAAAAAGGAGAGAGAATACTTACCTGACTTGAAAAGTAACCTCGTATGTGGTAAGAGTTCTATTAATACTAATTAGAATCAGCTCTATTAACCTTAGCTCATGAATATATTGCTATACTATGTCATTAATGTTATTAATATATCATTCATAGTATATTAATAGGAATACACTCATACTAACTTATTCCTGTTAAATACTGTTTAGGATTTCACTGTTCCCTTTTCTTAGGCTGTGAGTGTTACACCTCCCTGAGATTTTTTTTTTGTGTAATAAGAGGCTCCCCTGACACTGAGCCTCATGTGTTCTGAGAGTCCGGGGATCCCCAGATCTGGGCCCCCCGCCATGCCCCACATGGGCTGGCTTCTCCAACACATGCAGCTGCTCTGTTGGCTGACCCAATCCAGGCCAGTGACTCTGCTTCTCTCCTGCTTGCCTCAGCAGTTTTGCTTCCCAGCCGTCCACACTCCCAATGGCTCCAATACGTCCAAAGATGAGCACTTCCAAACCCTGAATTATTTACATCTGAGAGGCTCCATGGGTCCTTTCTCCCTCCAATTCTGCCAGCCCCTCCCCCCTTCCAATGAATCATAGCAAATCTGAATCTTGGCCATACACACACAAAGTGAAGTTTTGTTTTTTACTTAGAAGGTTCCTCTGGTACACCCAGGAGAAAAAGGGCAGAAAAAGATGGAGGTGGACAGTGGCTTGCAAAGGAAAAGGGAAAGAAAAGCAAACAACAACAATAACAATAAAGCAACTCTTGCTGAATCAGTAACTAGCAGTAATAGATTTTTTTTAAAAATTCACTTCCAGGCTCAGTTGGGGAAAACAAGATACATTTCCTTGCAATAATTTAAAGAGTGGAATGTTTCATTCCCAGAGAAACTACAGCTGTTTTGACCTATTCCTGGCTTTAGGTTGGACTATTATTTGCATTCTCTGAATTATTATTGTTGTTATTTCTTATCCTTTCTTAACATGGTAGCATTTAGGAATGGAGCCAAGTTATAGCCTGATTAAAGTCTTTCACTCTGAATTAAAGGTTTTGAATCCAGCCTTAGGCTTCAGCCTCAGATTTTTGTTGCTGTAGCTGCTGTTTTCCATCCACACCTCCCCATCTCCAGGGGAGAAGAATAGAACTAGAAATCAGTCCGCTGCAGGCACACCCCTCTGAGGTTACACCAATTGGCTCCAAGGAGGGTGCCACTGCTGTTTTGGATGTTATAAGGCCATTGTGGCTGCAACCAGGCCAGTAAGGGGACAAAGGACATCTCCCTGAGGGAAAGGCCAAGGGAAGAGAAGGACCCTTCCCAAGCATTCTCATGTTCTAGAAAAGTCACTCTCCTTGCAATTCCTTTTTTCATCTCAAGAGTTCTGATAACTCACACCTGTAATCTCAGCTACTCAGAAGTCTAAGATCTAAGGATGGCGGTTCAAAGCCAGTCCTGGCAGAAAAGTCCCTGAGACTCTTACCTCCAATAAACTATCAAAAAGCCAGAAGTTAGGGGTGTGGCAAGTGGTAGAGCACCAGCCATGCAGCTGGGGATAGCAGGCAGGAATATGAGTGTGAGGCCTTGAGTTCAAGCACCGGTAGTGACAAGTTCATTCATCAATTCACTTCAGTCACCTGTAACATGAGATCATAAGAGCACCTAGGTCAAAGTGTTGGGTCTGAGATATTTACAGATGCACTGATCAGTAATCAATCAATGCTGGCTGGTGTGTACTGCTCCTCTTTAAGGTGCTTTCTCTACCTGATCATCTAGCATGTCATCTTCCCATGTCTGCCAAGATCGCACTTGCCGATAATGGAAAAAGCACAAACCATACACGTGTGTGCGTACAGGCTTGCACACACACACACACACACACACACACACACACACACACACACACCACTTGTCTGTCGAAATAGGCTCTTTTCTGCCCAGGAGGGCCTTAGACTGCCATCTTCCCAATCATTGCCTGCTGAGCAGCAGAAATTATAGATGTCAGCCACCAAGGCCTGGCTGATAGAAAGATCTCTCTAGAAGACAGCTCAGTGGGCCCTTGGACCATAATCCTCCTCTGTCTATGCTTCAACATGGAGCTGGGATTTCAGGTGTGCACTACTGTTGGTTTGTTGGTTGAAATGGGGATAGGGGGAAACTCGAGCCCTGTGCAATGTCAGAGCCCACGTCCCATGTCTGTTACTTGCCTGTTGAAGGGAGGGAGGGAAAGCGGGCAATCTATCCCTACTGGGTGAAGGCTGAGAGAAGAGAAGGGGGGAGGTAAGATGGTAAGGGCTGGGAGTTTGGCCTAGTGGTAGAGTGCTTGCCTGGCATGCACAAAGACCTGGGTTCGATTCCTCAGTACCACATACACAGAAACGGTGCTGTGGCTCAAGTGGTAGAGCACTAGCCTTGAGAAAGCCCAAGGACAGCGCTCAGGCCCTGAGTTCAAGCCTCATGCCTCTGGACTGGCAAAAAAATTTTTTTTTAAAAAAAGGTAATCAATGCCCTTTTTGGCCACAGGCTGCTGGGTACCAGGCCATGGAGAAAAAGACAGAAGAATTGAAAGAGCAGAAGGAGAAATGAAGCAGTCATGGACCCCGCTGCCAGGAAAGCCTGCACTGTTCTGGCTGCTGCCAGTGCCAACAGGAATGGCAGGCAGCCTGGAGCTCTTGACAGAGGATGGGGAGGAAAGCCAGGAGCGAGAGTCAGCCGGAGGGAGATGCTGGAGGGGCTTCCCCAACTGAGCAGGTGCCTGGGGAAGGAAGACCCTACCCAAGAACAGCCTTGGGAGCCACAAACAATCCCCCTCCCCAACCTGTGCCCTGGACCTCCTACTCTCCCAGATCTCAAAGCAGCTAGCCCCAGCTCTCCTTCAGCCAGGCCAGCTGCCCGGCAGGCAAGCAGATGGTGACATCTTCACTAGAGCCAAAATTACCTTTCCAGGAAAATGTCTCAACCTTCTCTGGAGGACACAGAAAGGAGCGTGCACCATGGAGAATTTCAAACTTTCTCAAGAAGCTACAGCTTCTTAAAAGTATTTGAGTGAAACAAAAATGTATTTTGACTATAGATTGTTCAGTGCCTCCGATTTAAAAAGAAAAGAAAGGTTGTTGAAAGTTGCCTATAATCTCAACCACCTGGGAGGCAGAGGTAGGAAGATGACAGTTCAAGGCTGAACTGGGAGAAAATACAAGACCTATCTGAAAACCAAACTAAAAGCCAAGGGACTGGGAACAGGGCTCAAGTAATAGAGCACCTACCTAGAAAGCACAAGGCCCTGAATTTAATCCCAGTACAAAAAAATAAATAATAATAATAATAATAATAATAATAATAAAACAGGTGCTGGTGGCTCATACCTGCATTCCTAGCTACTCAAGAAGCTGAGATCTGAGGATCAAGGTTCAAAGCCAGTAGGGGCAGAAAAGTCTATGAAACTCTTATCTCCAATTAACCACCTAAAAACCAGAAGTGGCACTGTGGCTCAGAATGGCAGTGTGCTAGCCTGAAAAGAAAAAGAGCTCAAGGACAGTGCCCAGGACCAGACTTCAAGTCCCATGACCAACAGAAAATTAATTAACTAACTAACTAACAGTCAGGTAGTTTCCAGAACTTTAGCTCCTTACTCCCCAACCCTGTCATCCCTTGTGAGCAGCTAGTCATGGACTAAAAATCACTGAATTAAACTATTCTATCTGTCTCTGTCTCATCCCCTCCCTCTCAAATCTCAACATCTGGCTCCCAGATGTATGCTTACCACTGCACTTACTGCTTGCATAACAGACAGGTTCCATTATCAATGCTAATCTGTTTACCTAATTCTAGAACTCTGAGGGGCTGTGCTGGGAAATATTGCACGCTCCATTCCACATCAAGTAGGGACATGTTCGGTGAGTGATTAGCAATGTCTGCATGGAAACAGGAAGCTGGATGCATGGGTCCAGTACTCACACAGAGGGCCGCATCTTCATCACTCTGCTTCTGGACAATGTTTGACTCTAAAAAGCTCCCTTCTGACTGGAGAAAACATTTATGCTGACTATGAGACACAAATGAATGATTGAAGGCCTCCAGAGGAAAGGATTTTGAAGCAAACAAGGAATTTCTCTAGCATCTCTATCCTCAAAACTCATATGACTCCCCTGTTAGACTTCATGTCTGCATGTACTGTTGTCAAAACTACTTTTTCCTACTTCACAAGAATGAGAAGATGGGTCCCCTGGACCTCGTCACTCCTAAACTGGCCCCATCCTGTCCACTGCAGATAAGCATCAACTTGCAAATCCTAGCCTGATAGAACTATCCTAAGATGTGTAGACCTCACTGGTCAGGGACTCAAATCTCAGCTGACCAAGTGGATGGCCTTGGGGGGGAAAATTATTTGCCCTTGCCAGCCTCAGTTTCCTCCTATGCATGAGAAAAAGGAAAGAATTCGGAGCTCATGTAAGAATTAAGGAAATTACAGTTGTTCTGCTCCTAAAATCTACAGGATATTTAAGATACACTGCTTTCTTTTCCCCTCTTTTCATACCCTCAAGGCTATTTCAAGCTTTCTCCACAGGCAGTGAGTAAGGCATCAGAAATGTCTCTGTGCTGAATTAATGTAGCTGAGAAATGAGAAACCCCTCCCTGTGCCCCCAACTTGAGCCCTCCTCCTCTCTGTTTAGATTCAACTCAAAATAGCTGAACTTAGATGGAACCAGTTGGGGTCTGTCTTTGTATCTGGAGGCTTAAAAAAAAAAGATTCAAACCTTAAGCCCAACAGCCGCAGGTTAGTCAAGGACCTGATTCTGCCTGGTTAATTAACTTTAACCTCCAACCCAAGTCACTGTACATTTGTGCAGCTGACTCCTTTGATGCTAAAAGAATAAGCTTTTATCCAATGATTTATAATTTTTTAAAAGAAACTGTTTTAAGTAGCATAGGTGTATAGTTGTGTTTTTTTAATTAAATAGAACCAAAGCATTTCAAATGAAGAACTGTTCCTCAAAATACTAGTCTTACAAATCTTGCCAGAAATGCATTTATTAAAAGTAGGCTTCTCAATGTAGTTTAGGTACATTTAATAAATGTAAGTGTACATATAAAAGCAGATAACGGGGCTGGGAGTGTGGCCTAGTAGTAGAGTGCTTATCTAGCATGTACAACGCTCTGGGTTCAATCCCTTGGTACCACATACACAGAGAAAACAGAAAGTGGTGGTGCTGTGACTCAAGGGGTAGAGTGCTAGCCTTGAGAAAGCCCAAGGACAATGCCCAGGCCCTGAGTTGAAGCCCCAGGACTGGCAAAACAAAACAAAACAAAACAAACAAAAAACAGATAAAAAAGAGATACGTAGATAGAGACTCATACTCAGACAAATGTGTGTTTGGCGGAGTGGTTACTGGGTCTTGAACTCAGAGCCTAGGCTCTGTCCTGCAACTTCTTCCTCTCCAGACTGAGGCTCTGTCCCTCAGCTTCCTCCTCTCCAGCTGAGCCTAGGCTCTACTTCTGGATTTTTGGTGGATCTGAGCCTTACAGGCATGAGATGTCAGTCTCATACAAGCATGTTACATATGGATCTCTTTATAATAGATCCTAAAATTTACTTCATTCTGGTATACCTACATCTATGCTTTCAATGGCTCCATTGTTAAAAGAAATTACCATTATTCCAATATTTAGGCGGGACATCATTTCCCCCTCATTTTCCACTAACAGACAAATAGGAGATATTTTATATTTCCCATGATGATGTTGGAGCAACAGGCCTGCACATGAGTCTCTGTGTAAAGATTTCTTTTTTTTTACACTTCATATTTAGAGTGTAGAATGGTTTCTAAAAGCCTACGCACTCAGAATTCAGTTAGCATTTAAGAACGTAAAACATACTTGCATAGGCAGCTCCGGGAGCTCCCACTGCAAAGGGTACATGTTGCCTGATTCCAAAAGAACTACTTACTTCCACAGCCATATACAATGTAATCCCAGCACTTGGGAGGTGGGGGAAGGAAGACCACTGGACAGTAAGAGACTTGTGGAGAAGAGCTAGGAGGCCCCAGCTGCACAAACCAAAGCCAGACAAGATTTTCCAACAGCCATCAAGCCCCCAGACACAGGATCAAGGCTAGCTACCAGGTCAAGGGATTGCTACCAACCCTATCTATTGTTGGCTACATGTGAACCCATCCAACAATGGGGATTCCTATCTCAAGGATGCACAGACAGCTGGGTGCTGCTGGCTCATGCCAATAATCCTACTCAGGAGGCTGAGATCTGAGCATCATGGTTCAAAGCCAGCCTAGACGCTATATCCAATGAATCACCAGAAAACTGGAAGTAGCACTGTGGTGCAAAGTCATAGAGTACTAATCAGGCCCTGAGTTCAAGCCCCACATTCAACCAAAAAAAAAAAAGGTACAGACATGTCCCTGCCAGTGCTGTTTTGGGTTTTTTTTCAGTGGATCTGGGGCACAATGGATAATACCAGGTATATCTTGGGCATTCTGTACCTCTCCACCATCTTTCCCCCATAATTCTCTCCTGGTTTAAAGCTTCCAAACAGAAGCTTTAACAGCTCAAAGGGACTACCGTACTGTATGTGTGAGAAATCAACACTCCAGGCCTTCAAGGAGAACAGAGGAGGCATTCGGGCTAGCACAGGGAAGAATTCTGTACAGTCACCATCCAGAATAGCAGCAGCCCAGATGGGCGCATATCAAATGTTCCTCGTGCACACGATTCGGTCACCTCCCTTCTTCACCGAGCCAAATATCCATAATTTAAAAGCTGTAAAGCCTGAGCTTTCCCTGTGGGCTCTCTAGCCCCCCCTTCCTGGGGTGGGGGAAAGGGTCAACACTTTCTTGGTAGTTATAGATGCCATCTGAATACTGCTGGGTTGCTTAACATCTCTGCAGACAACCATGCACTCTCTGGGTCCTTAAGAACAAGTGATACAGGGCTGAGCTCCTGGAAGGGATGGGTGAACCGGGGTGTGTGGGTACCAGGAAGGGGAAGGGACAGAGGCTGTGTAATGGACAAGGTCAGACTGGGCAGGATACATACAGGAATGCAATGTGAGTGCATGAGGGGCGAGGATGGGAGCGTCATTGCTTTCCACGCTGCCACAATGAAATCCTCCTCTCTCTCTCTCTCTCTCTCTCTCTCTCTCTCTCTCTCTCTCTCTCTCTCTCTCTCTCTCTCTCTCTCTCTCTCATAAAGTTCTTAACTGTTTTATGACTCAGCTAGGCATCCCAACTTTTCTTGGCCTGCTTTAGGGTAACACATTTGCCAAATGTTCTGGCCTCAACAAACAGCACTCAAGGAATTCTTCCCCATCATCCAGAGCAAAGAGGAAATGTCAGCCTTCGGTTCAGTAAGTTCTCTCCACGTAAGCAACACTGCCCTGCACTAGGTGTTCAGATTCTACTGAATTCTTTAATTATATCTTCCTTTGGGATCTAAAAAAAAATGCATTTCAGGATTTTTGTTTGGTCTTGTTTTTGTTTTTTTTTCCTTTTTTTTTAAATTTTTTTTATTGTAATTAGTAAAAGGGTTACATGATATTTGCCAGATAGAAGGTGCATTAATTCACATACATTGATACCCTTTCACATGTCTTGGTACCCATTTCCCTCCCCCCTTGGTCTTGTTTTTGAACTCGGGGCTTGCACACTCTTTCTGAGCTTTTTTCTTTCTTTTTTTTTCCCTCAAGGCTTTCACTCTACCACTTGAGCCACACTGACACTTCCGGTTTTTTTCTGAGTGGTTTATTACAGCTAAGAGTCTCACAGACTTTCTGTCCCCAGGCTGGCTTTGAACCACAATACTCAGATCTCAACCCCCCTCAATAGGTAAGATGGCAGGCTGAGAGCAGATGGATATTATGTTACCGATGACAGATGCTAATTTACACCCCACTCTCGGCCCCCAGGCCCCCAATGCAATGCCTAGCAAGAGGTTTGGCACTCGGTAAACTTACACCAGCAAGAACAGCATTGCCCTGGGAACCTTCGTGAATTCTCCAACCCTTTCCTAGACTGAAGCCAGATTAAGATGCCAGTCATCTCTTACGTCAAACCAGTAGTAGGCTGGAGAATTTCACATCCTACTCTTTATTTATCTGACACAGGTAATTCTCAGCCCCCAAAACTTAGGACCTTGGATGCACATAGTTCCACAACACCTGACTTGGGAACACGAGATGAGTAATACAGAAATGAATCTCCAGGCCCAGTTCAGTAAATAGGACTCTCCATTTCCTGACAACACACAACAAAACACCCTTTGCCTTCTGCTGAGTCCCATCTCCTAGGAAACATAATAGGCTTAGCAAAAGCCAGGAAGATCTTAGGAGACCGGCTGTTCACTCTGCAACAGGGCTGCACTTAAGTGTTCTATTCAAGAAGCACACATTGGGTTGGCCTCCACATTAACCTGCTAGGAATGAAGACACACGTCAGAAACAGGTGGGAGAGAGGCAGAACTCAGAGCCTGGAAGGCAAAGAGAACTCTGTGAGTCAATGCTCTAATTAGGAACTTGTATGTTCTGCTTTCCCTGCAAGCAGGAACACACACACACACACACACAGACACACACACACACACACACACACACACACACACACACACACAAATTCCATGTACGTTGTGGCTCCTTTAGACAATTAGGGAAATGATAAGGACCTTCCATTTTGTCTATCATTTAAAATCATGATAAACGATCCAGTAGGGTTTTTCTTTTCTTTTTTTTCCAGTCCTTGGGCTTGAACTCAGGGCCTGAGTACTGTCCTTGGACTTTCTCAAGGCTAGCATTCTACCACTTGAGCCACAGCACCATTTCTGGCTTTTTCTATGTAGGTGGTACCAAGGAATCGAACCTGGGTCTCTGTGCATAATAGCCAAATACTCTACAACTAGGTCACACTCCCAGCCCTTGTCCCTCCCAGCCCTCTTTCTTTTTTTTTTTAAATGCACATTTGTAAAAGAAACTTGGGCTACATCTAATCTAACCATGCCCACTTCTGGGAAAACTTCCACCCCCACCATAAATATATCCCTGTGTCTGTGACAATATTGAGGCCAAATGAGTCACTTGAAAAACCTGAGAAGGGTATTCCATGTTCCAAAGACAAGCAAAAATAATAATAATAATAACAACAACAAACCTAATTAAGTCCAGAAAGGAGTAGAAATGAGTCAGGCGCATGTTCACATTGGAATGAGTAACAAGAGGAGATGATATGGATAAAGGGAAAAGTTAACCAACCACCCCTAAGGGGTGACATTTTACAGAGGACGCCCCACCTGCATGGGACTCACTGCACACTGTAACACCTCATTTTTTTCCCCATCATTTTCTGAACTTACTGTGTCTCTCTTGCCTACATTCGTCTTTGTATCTTTTAAGAAGTCCCCTTCTAAAATGTAAAGACTTAGAAAAAATCATTATTAAGTGAAGTAAGCCAGACTCAAAGGAACATAGGCCCAATAGTCTCCCTCATTTGTCATAATCAGTAGAAACCTTGGGCTCTTCTAGCAGAGATTTACAATAGAACAAAATCTAGAGACATTAGGCCAAATAGTATGACACTAAATGTAAAGACCTCCAGGATAAGGAAACAAAAGTCATATTATGAGTGATTGTTGTCCTTAATGTACTATGTTATCTCTCATCTCTTTTGCCATCCCTTGGTTATCTCATATTGTTACAATATTTCACCTTGTTATCTGATATATTTTATATGTGCTTAATTGGTTATTTGAAATTGGATAGGGAAGGGGGGAAATCAAGATAAGCGGATGAGGGTAGGAGGGAAATGGGGACCATGTCATGAGAAAGGGTATCAATGTTTGTGAAGTTACACACCTTTTATCTGGTAAATATAATGTAACCCTTCTATTAATCACAATAAAAAAAAGAAGTCCCCTTCTATTGTTTGGGATCCAACTCTTCCTCAGATCCTGACTTTACCTTTTTTTTAACCCAGGGGGTCACTTAAGGGATGTATATAAGGAGATGTGATGTCATGTCTAGTGAGTTTGGGGGACTGATGTGGAGTAAGGTTCATCGAAGACGAAGGAGCATAGATGCTGCGCCCAGACAGCAAGAGTGTGCAGGTAGCCTCACAAAGAAGCATCCCTGAGAGAGTCACCTAGCTTCTGGATGCATTGACACACAAACACTGACTAAAGGGGGAAGAAAATCAGGGAAAATAAAGGGTGATATCGACAAAGAGTCACTGTACTCTTAACCTGACTTACAGAACTGTAACCCCTTTGTACAACTACATAGTAATAGTAATAATAATAATAGCAAATCATAAATGACATAAAATTCAAAAGAAATACAATATTAGGAAATGAAGGGGAAGAAGAATAGGAAGGGAAGGAAAAGGAGGAGGAGGAGAAGGAAGAGGAGGAGGAGGAGGAGGAGGAGAAGGAGGAGGAGAAGGAAGAGGTGATGGTGGTCGTTGTGGGATAGGGTACATGATTGCAACCATGTTTCCGAAATGCCATCTGTCTCACCTGCTCTCCTCCGGTGCCATGCCACTGGGTATGAGCTTTGGCGTTGTATGTCTAAACACTACCCAGTCATCTTTCACTGAGTCAGGCTTTGTTCAGCTGACATAGGATGATGAAGGCCTAGAAACACACAGATAACTGAGAAAATACCCCTCCACCTGGGAGTTCCCAGCTGAGCAGCAAAGATGAATAATGGAAATCCAATGTAAAGAGTGATTTAACTGAGGCATCTTCACAAGGCTGTATTGGCAGAGAAACAAATTACCTATTGATTTTCTTATTTTTTTTCTAGGAGGGAAGCTACACCCTCCCTAATCTAAACACTTTTTTCTGGGTGGACATGAGTTCTAGCGTGTGGCTGAGTTCCCATTCCCCGAACTGGTGCATTCCTTCAGATGACAATGCGGGGGCCACATCACCACCAGAAAAGAACAGGACTCTGGACGACGGAGGCCCACACAGCGAGTTACAGCTGCCTCTGACATCTTAGACTTACAAGACTCTCTGGGAGTCTTAAATTTGTCCAGGAGAAAGAACTCCAGAAGGTAAAATATGATCATGATTAACAACTTTTTCATAGACTTCACTTTTCAGAACACTTGGAGATTTACAGAAAAATCTGAGAAGACAGAAGAAATGTCCCCACATGCCCTCTTCCTACTACCTCTTATTGTTAACATCCTAGATTCCTTTCACACATTTATTACCATACACAAACCAATAATGAGATGGCATTATTAACCCAAGTTCACAGTCCATTCTGCTTTCTTTGATTTTTTTCAACTGACCTGCCACTTATAATCCTATCCCAGGATATCCTGCTCCCTTAGGCTCCTGTTGGCTGTGACCTGTGACAGGTTCTCCAACTCTCCTTGTTTCTATTGGCCTTCAAAGGGATCACTGAACCAGAAGTACATGGAAGGAGCTGGTGGCTTCACCCCTCCCTCTCCTGGGCAGTAGTCTCTATGGAAGGAGTCCTCTCTTCCCCCCTCAATATTCATAGGACCCATTTTTATCGAAATGACTCATGGATATTCACTTTATACTTTACAATATTATCCAACTTAACTTTATTGTTCAAAGGGAACAATGAGCCATAAAGAGTTCATTCAGTTCATCTCCTTGTCTTTTACACACACACACACACACACACACACACACACACACACACACATCCTTTGGAGGGACCAGAGTGTAAGAATGACGTTTCGCCTATATCCAGTATGTGAGCTCAAGCTGATTGCCTCAGATACCCCCAGTCTTTAAGTACTGGAAGGAGTACAACCTCATGTGAACCCACTTGCTAAAACACAAATGTTGGAGATATGAAGAAAGAGAGATAGACAGAGAAAGAGATGGAAAGAGGAGAGACAGCAGACTGAAAGAGCTTCTACTGTGCCAAAGTAGTGGCAGCCACTTTATTGTATCATCCAGCTTCTGTCCTTCACACCCTCCCACCCCAACTCAAGATGGACAGACAAGAGGAAAAGCTTGATAAGGAAAAAGCAACAACAATCCACAGGCCAGTTCAGCCAGCCAGCTTAGGCACTGCCTCCTAGCTGGAAGTTATAGAAAGCCAAGACACAGTACAGACACACTGACATTTTCTGAAGTCTGAAATGGAGAAGGGTGGGGCGGGGTGTTCTATTTGGGAACCTGAGCATGTCTCCTCAGATTCCCTTCCATTCGATTGTATACGTTCATTCCACTGGCTGAAGATCAAGCCCCCAGCTCCACACTCTCCCTCCTACAATCTCCAGCACAGTTCCCTCTGCGTCCCCTTCTGGCCCAGCAAATTACAAAGACAACTTCCAGTAGCAGGTGGCTACTGGACACATGGCTGGGTAAAGTCCAGAGCAGAAACAAAAACAGAAACCCAATCTCCTCTGAAAGCTCCACAGTAAACAGAACTCTCATCCAAAGGCGGCCTCCTAGATCCCCAGCAGCCATTGCTAGGCTGATTCCTCTTCCCCAATAAAGCAGTGCCTGGAATGACAAGGTAAAGGACTGACTTCCTATCCCCATCAGGCTGGGTATCAAACGCCTTCCCTCCTCCACCTTCCCAAAGGCTCGGCTTGCTCTCCATCGGTTAGAAGACCACAAGGCCTTGCACAATACAATTCAATTTTAGCAATGGTTCCACCTCCACTGAGAAGTGGGCGGAGTCTCAGTGTGAGGGCAGCCTTTCTTTATGGCCTCCACTTTAGAAAAATGACAACATTATCCTTTAGATTTCTTAAGGAAAGAAAACAGAGCCAAAGTAGGCTGCAGCATCCAGCTGGGGTCTAAGACCTTGTTCATAATACCCGAGAAACTTCAAAACCTTACGCAAGGACAATGCCTAGTATAACATGCCCATTGATAGCGAAGAAGCCCAAGAAAACTAGGCCATGGGTATAAGGAGAGGCAAAAATAGTGATACATGGGCGGAGAGACACACACCCGAGAGCTTTTCCTTCCTACTTTAAGAACAGAATTGAATGGGAGCGGTGGCTTTCAGTGGGACGTCAAAACTGCCTCACAACTCTGGCAGGAGCTAACTTTGTTTTCTAAATTTAAAGACATTGCAGTTTCTATAATTCGTCTCCAATGAAACTATACTTTTTTTTTCTTTTTTAGTACTGGCATTGTTGCTAACTCACTGTATAGACACACTCTTTTTCCAGAATGTTCAGTTTACTCATCTGTAAACTGGGAACACTCTACATAATGCCTGAAAGGTTTGGGTAGGGCTGCTGTGAAAAGCCAAATGATCCAGGACAAAGCAGAGGCCATTCCTGTCTTCTGAAATGAACAGATACCAGAGAGAATGAAGTTCATGTAGGCATACAATGGAATATAGATTGAGTTTACACACACACACACACACACACACACACACACACACACACACGCACGCACAAAATCCCACAGTGACTGACAACTCACAAAGTTTCCAATTCTTCCTGACTAGCATACTTCCCAGAAAACAGCAGTCATTTCAAAGGCAAAGGGGTAAGGCCATTTTCAAGGTCATCAGTCAAGGTTAAAGAGCATCCTGATCCTTGGGCTGTATTTCTCTCTCTAACCCTCTCTCTCCCCCTTGGATCATGACTCATTAGCATGAATGTGTCAGAGTGTCTTGTAGCAGGAAAGAAGCAGATCTAAATGAGTTCTTTTCTAACAGAAGCAGCCATGTATAAAGATGGCACTGATCAATCATTCACTCGATAAAATATCTACTTGAACTGGTCATACGTTATCCTCTAGGCACTGAAAATACAACAGTGGGCAAAGACACTCACAGCTATAGGCTGGATGCTGTGACTCATGCCTGTAATTTCCAGGAATGAGTAGATTTTCATGACCTCTGGGGTGTTGTGATCAGTAAGATTCCCTTTTGAGGACAGCCCAGGCAAAAAAATTGCAAGACCCTAGGTCAACGAACAAACTGGGCATAGTGGCTGATATCTGCCATTGGGCAGCATAGATAGGAGACTCGCCATCTAATTCAAGGCTGGGCAGAAACATGAGACTCTAGTCATAAAAATTACATTCATACCTGTAAAAAAAAAGAATCACTTCCAGCTTGGAGAAAAAAGATAAAAACTTTTTAAAGGCAATGATGCCACATTATTACAAGCTTCAGGATGGGGCAGAGGGGACAAGCCCAAGGTGCTGTGATAATCAGGAAAGGCTCTTCAGTGGTGACTTTGGCCTCTACCCCCACTGGATACTGGCTGATGCTTCGAGCCAAAGGCAATGAGAAAGTGTTCCAGACATTGCAGGGCATTTATTCCCTGGAAAGACTCAATCCTGCCTTCATTTGAGCCATCATGGTAAAAGGTCAAATCCCATTGTGCACAGGTAGAGATACAAATGAGGGTCCCTCTCCCGAGCCTCAGCTTTTTCTATTCCAGCCAATGCATCCTGTACATCAGTTCTGCCTCTAAATGACTCCAGTGTTGACTCAGAAAAAAAAATAAAATAAAATGAAATGAAACTTTCAGAACAGATGTCCCTTCTCCAATCTCTCCAGTTTTCTCAGACATTAAATCAAGGATGTTTTTTTCTTCCTTTCTTTTTTTCCCTGTCTCTCCCCACCCCCACAGTGGAGGCAAAAAGAGAGATACAATTGGATGCAGTCTCATCCAAACCAGCAGTGGGGTGCTGGCTGTCAAAACAACCACCATCCTGGTGGATCTCTGCCCAGTTCTAGGGGTCACTGCAATGGATTGGGTGATTTGACATTTCCTCCTAAGATGTGCATTTATTTTAAAATCCCCTTATTCCCCTCCTAGCTCCCCCCATGCCCTAAGTTTGCTCTGCGATGAAATCCACAGATGTATTTAGGAAGGAGAGAGGGAACAGCAGCTCGTTCCACGCAGCAGAAGCACGATGGGGACAATTTCCTTCGTTCCCTCTTTGTGTAACAGTGAGGCGGCTATGGAGTTTGTCTTCCCTCACTCCAATTACCCTGCCAGACAAAGATAGTTTTCTGTAGAAGCGTCCTGAGCATGTAATTTTATTACCTTAGCATTGATTTTAACATAATTCATGTAATTTCTTGTGCGGAAGCAAAGTTACCTTTCTAAACACCTGGCAAAATGAGAGCTGATGGATTTTTCTTAAACTCCCACTAACTCTCCCCTCCCTGTAGAAGTTTCTGCTAAAAGAAGAAACATGAAGAGGTGCTTTGCTCCTATGGCCTCCCTAGACACAGAAAAGGGCTGGCAGTGCCTTCCTTGCTTGATTTTCTCTGACGCCCCATGTCACACACAGCCGTCCTATGAAGGTATAAGAGGCCAAGCCTCCTACACAAGTGACAGCGAGAGTGGGGACACTCATATAGGGCCATCTCATATGCATTACTGGGTGCTTAGTAACCTCATCAACATCCCCCACCCCAATCTCTCTACCCATTCAACCCCAAACTCCAATTAACTTTATTTATTATCAAATGAAACAAACAGAGAGTTCTATACTTTAGTCCCTCGGGTGGCTCTAGTCTATTCCCAGAACCCAAATAGGAGGCAGAAGAAAAAGTAACTTCATTCTGTGTGTAAATGGAGTTCATGAGCCTGGCACCCGTGTCTCACTCCTAGAAATCTAGCTATTCTGGACTCTGAGATCTGAGGTTCATGGTTTGATGCCAGCCCAGGAAAGACAAATACAAGGACTTTTATCTCCAATTAACCATCAAAAAGCTGGAAGGTGGTGTGGCTCAAGTGATACAGTGTCATCACTGAATGAAAAAGCCAAGTAAGAGCACAAGGCCCCGAGCTTAAGCACAAACACTGGAAGATAGGCAGACCAGCAAGACAGGAAGGAAGGGAGGGAGGAGAGAGGGAGGGAAGAGGAGAGGAGAGAGGAGGGGAGGGGAAGGGGAAAGGAAAAGGGAAAGGGAAAGGAAAGGAAAGAGGAAGGGGAAGGAGAAAGGGAAGGAAAGAAAAGAGAAGAATTCATAGCCAATCAAAAGTCTCAAAGGAGTGACCTGAGACGATCTAAAAGGTAATTTACCATCATTTCTCTCACAACCACATCCTGCAATTTTCCTCTAGCACCAATAGTTCCATCTGCACAGCAGAGAGCCATAATTAAACATTCCTTTCTCATTTATTCAGCAAGTGCTTGTAGACTGCTCCACACCAAGCCCCAGGGGTCAGCATTTGGAGGCAGCAACTCCTTTGATTCTCATTACAATGGTGTGGGACAGGGGGCGAGAGCCCATTTCACAGATGACAGCCCAGAGGCCTTGAGTGGAAGCCAATGGAGAGCACACGGGAATACAAACTAGGCCATTTACTTCCCTTGTTGGGGAGGGGGTCTTAATTAGAAGATGATAGTGGGAATGTATAGCTCCTGGCTCCATCATTCAGCAGCGGGTAGACTTGGGCAGGTGGCCTGGTGTTTGTCAGTGCCAATCTAGTTAGTTTTAGCAGGGAGTTGGAAATGATTTCTTGTGGAAGAATAGCAGTGAAGACAAAACCCCCCACTGGATGTAGCACCCCTGCATCTCCAGTTCCAGAAGTAAGTCACCATGACACTGAGACACAAATGACAAGAGGATGAACATCTGATTCTGGGCCACCATCTTGTCTGGCTAGGATGACTGTACCAGCCTCCTGAATAGTCTTTCTGCTTTTTTTCCCCTCATTGCCTGTGGCAGGTTCTTTGCAAAGATGTCTGTAATTATTCCCGTCTCTGGATCACACCCAGGCTGTGCAGTTTGGCAGTATCTCCCCTTAGGAAGTAGAGTCTATTTATCCACCTCTTGAGTTCAGTTTGGCTTCCATGGTTGCCTTGGCCCAAAAGAATCAAGTAGACATGACAGTGTGCCAATGCTGAGGCCGGGCTTCACGAGCATTCCTGCATCTCTGCTCTCTGTATGCCTTGCTCAGGTTCAACTCAGTGAGCGCTGAAGAGCTCGTGGCTCAGAACAGAATCAGTGAAGGACTCGGCCAAAGGAACAAAGCTAAACCGCCCGACCCCATCCCAGAGGGTTCCATACGTTGGTTCCCGACACAGCGCTGCTCAGACATGGCAGTGGGAGAATGAGGGAGGGGGAGATTATTAGACCCATTCATTATTGGAACCCTAAGTTCCTGGCACTATTTGGAGGTGGTAGTGATTAAGTTGACAGTGCCTGGATGAGGAAGTGCCTGCCTCTGAAGGGTGTTCTGCATGGCCCCTTCCCGTCCCTCTCTCTGCCTCCTGGCTTTCACAAGGTGAGCAATTCTGGGCTCCAACACTCAACCCCACCCTGGGCCCTCAGCCATGAAGCCAAGCTATCCCTGACTGAATCCTCTGCAAGTATAAGCAAAAATAAAATGTTTCCTCACCGAAAATGGCTCCTTCTGGGTCTTCACCATACTACTGGAAAAGTCTGACTAGCCAGAACACAGAGAACAAAGCAAGAGCAAACAAAGGCAATTATTATTTTTACTGGCTCGGTTCTGTAGTGGCTTTGGGCTCTCAACCCATAGCTGACCCAATCCTCTCCAAACTCCACAGGCAGCGTGAGAGTTTGTAAATCCTCCTATGGATTTGAGGTGCTTGCCTAGCGTGTGAGGAGACCCACCCTCCCCAGGTTCCATCCCCAGCACCACAAAATAATACATGAATATGTAGATTAATAACTGTGTATACATTTGCATAGATATCTACAGACGAGTTGGAGAGCCTCCCTTCTCTGATTACAGCGCTCTAAGGAGAGCATACTCGTCTTGTTTAGAAGACAATTCAATGATGATAACTCACTTTTTGCATGATGGAGCCCTGGGCTACTTTTCTGAGTTCATCACTCAAAAAATCTCCCAACAGCTTGCCATTCTCTGACCACGTTGCCATTTCTTTCATCCCTATGCAGGCCCTTAGTATAGCCCTTACTGCATGCTCGCTCTCTCTCTCTCCTCCCCCCCTTCTCTGAAGACTCCTTTCCCCTGAGTGCAAATGGCTGCCTCCTCTTCCTGATTGAAGTCTTGGCTCTGGTGGTCACTCCACAGTGGGTCTCCCAGGTCCCCCATGGTCATAGGCATTGTCTGTACTCTACTCAATTCATTCTATTAAAATAACAATGCTTATCAGAGCTGGGCGTCAGGGGCTCACACCCATAATCCTTACTGCTCAAGAGGCTGAAATCTGAGAATCATGGCTCGAAACTAAGTCGGGTCAGAAAAGTCCAAGAGACTCTTATCTTCGATGGAGCGACAAAACACCAGAAGCAGAGCTGTGGCTCAAGTGGTAGAGTGTCAGTCCTGAACAAAAGAGCAAAGAGAGAGTCCCCAAGTCCTGAGTTCAAGCCCTAGGACACAGACACACAGACACACACACACACACACACACACACACACACACACACACACACACAAACTATATAAATATAACTTCATTGGTATCTGAAAAGATCACTACAGCACCAAATGGAGAAGACATTCTCTGAGGACAGGAACTGTATCTCCCATATCCACTGCCAGACCCCTAGTATCAGTCCAGGAGCCCACCAACAATTAAGTAATTGATAGGTGACCTCAGGAAGGCAAGAGGGCCCTTTGGTCCAGACAGATCTCCAATTTTCTAACCCTCTCTCTCCTTCCCCATTTCTGTCTCCCTCCCTCAATCCCTCCTTCGCTCCCTCCCTCCCTCCTTCTCTCTCTCCTTCTCTCACCCACCCCCAAACCCGAGTAGCTTGTGAAAAATATAGCAAGAATTATGTCCTATGACTGCCAGATGTGCAGCCCAAGAAGGAAGTGGAATTAAACCTGAAAATCACATCAACAGGCAAAGCCATGCTGTGAGGCCCTATTAAAGCCACAGCGAGCAGACTGCTGTTGTCTCCCCATCTCATCAACAGATGATGAAGGAAAAGGGGAAAATATCAACCCCCCTCTTTGTGGGGGGGTCTTCCTGGGGTGGGGGTGGAGAAGGGATGATGACTCCCCTCGATCTCTCAGTTCCATGTGTGACGTCCTTACAGGCACAAAGGAAAACCGTCTCAAATCTTGTCTGTCCTAAGAGGCTGGGGGTACCTGCTTTAATGAACTACTTTTGTGGACAAGTTGCCCCCCATGGGCCTCTGCTCAGCTCCCCACTCCTGTCTCCCCAGCAGAGAAAGAAATGGATGCCTTATGTTCTTCATCTAGTTTTGGCTCAGCCTCACAGAACCAAATCAGCCTTGTAAATGAAACTAGGGGAGACCCCGCCTTTACTGCTGGGGTCACAGGAAGGCCACAGAGACATCTTGCTGGACCTACATGGTCGCATTCATTTGAATGAGTGACAATATATGAACGTAAGGGATTTTATACTAAAATAAAGTACCTATGTCCAGTTTCTCCTAGAAAAACCAGTCATCATGGAGCCCACATTCCCCCAGCCCCAAACGCTGCCACTGCTGATGAAGATTAAATGTCTGGACTTCATCTCAGCTCACTTCACATAATGTCACTTCTATACCTCATAGACACTGAGTCTGCAGCCTTTCTTACACCTACATTTACAAACACACTTGTTCACAGAGTAGTGAAAGGAACAGACATCAACTCTTGGTGGTCAAACCCGCTGCAGGCCATGAACAGCCATCTTTGCTAGATAGTCATCTTGAACTGAAGAGAAGAGCCAAGATTTTTCTGTAGCCTTCACCTGGAGTGAGGAGGAGGAGGAGGAGGAGGAGGAGGAGGAGAAGGAGGAGGAGGAGGAGGAAGAGAAGAACAAGAAGAAGAGCAGGAAGGAGAGGAAGGGAAGGAAGAGAATGAAGAGAAGAACCAGAAGAAGAAGAGGAGGAGGAAGAGGAAGAGAATGAGGAATGATGAAGAGAAGAACAAGAAGAAGAGGAGGAAAGGAAGAGAATGGGGAGGATGAAGAGAAGAACAAGAAGAAGAGGAAGAGGAAGAGGAAAGGAATGAGGAGGATGAAGAGAAGAACAAGAAGAAGAGGAGGAGGAAGAAGAAGGGGAGGAGGAGAATGAAGAGAAGAACAAGAAGAGGAGGAGAAGAAGAGAATGAGAAGGACAAAGAGAAGAGCAAGAAGAAGAGGAGGAGGAAGAGGAGGAGAATGAGGAGGAGGTGGAGGAGGAGGAGGAGGAGGAGGAGGGGGAGGAGGAGGAGGAGGAAGAGGAGGAGGAGGAAGGAAAAGAAAAGGAGGAAGAGGAGGAGGAGGAGGAGGAAGATGACATTCTCTCTGCATAAGCACCAGCTTTGGCTATGATTAAAGATCATCTCAGAAGAATAGAAACACAAGGGGAAAATGGCAAGAACAATCATAACGAATACAATCATAAATACAATCATGTACGGTGGATTGCCGACTGTTCAAAATCCATATCTCCATACCGTTACCCTGCCGTAGCTAACTGGAGCATAAATGTGGGTCCCGTGTGCCTTTGGTGCCTCTAAGGACTCTGGAATTTCTAGGACCTTAGTAGATGAAGAAAAACATACGCACCCCCAACCCAGGAGTCAGTACCCACCATGATGGTTAAGATCAAACAGGTATGGCTCCAAGCCTGACTTGCCCTTATCTCTGTAGCTTCCAGTATATCCCCAGGCCTTGGTTTTTTTTTTAATCTGTAAAATGGGTATAACAACAAATGTGCTAACCTGAAACGTTTGTTGGGAAGGACAGATCAGTTTGAGGTGTACAGCATGCTTGGCACAATGTTCTGGCACGCCATGGATAGGACTGTGTTTCCATGATCCGTTTTGACATAGGACCATAAAGATCCCAGGGTCTTAATCAGGGGCCGGCTGATGCTGACACAGAATTCAAGAAATTCTGCAGCTGGCTCTAGGAACCATAAACGCGAGCAGGGAATGGTCCCAGAAGGAGTTGGGAGAGACATTTTCAGAACCACAGAGGTTCTTACCTCTTACATTCCTCCTCTCCTTACCACCCCAGCTGCCAAGATAAGCCACCTCGAGGAATCATCAGGAAAGAAATATCACATCACAACTGCAGAACTTGAGCATAATATACTGCAGACTCAAGAGGGAGAGGGGAAAGAGAAAACTAAAATAAAAACTGTAAATTTATTACAAGGTTCAATATTTCTGTCTGAAAAAGAAATCAAGAGTTCTACAGTTAGTACTGAAAATCCAAAGTACTACGTTTGCTACAAGAACTTGAATTTTATTTTACCAGAAACAAACTTTTATATGGATATGTAAGCTTTGTTTTATAAAAATAAAACATGAAGTAGAACAAGTAATTGAAATGGAGTAATTTTTTACAAGATATATACTTAAGAATGACGATGAAGAATTTTATGTAGAGAATATATTTTCTAAATATTTCGTAAGAAAGTTATCTAGTCAGACCACAAAAAATTTGTCAGAATATTTATCTTACGAGTTGCAATAACAATAACTATCAAATACAGGTTGTAGGGCATGTGCTTATTTTTTTCATCCAAAATCCGATGTATTTGAAGACTGTGCCAATACCCATTGGGACAGGTAATATCCAATAGCTTAAATAACAGAGTTTCTATTTCAGATAACGTTGTATATTATCCAGTGTCTGAAGATATATTCTCTTCGGTAATAATGATGAGGACCTCAGTTCAAACATCTGTCATTATTCTGTTCTCACTCCAAAACTGATGATGCCTAAGAGTTTGGAAATATACCAATAAAGATTTGCTATCCAAGATAGACCAGACTTTTATCCCTATTAGAAAGTCCAAATAAGGTGAAATTCTGCTCAGTACTCATACAAAAAAAGGAAGCACTTATAACTTCATGTGCATTTTGATTAGTGTAACTTCATAAAGACCAAGATGTAAAAGAATAACGATTTGTTATTTCACAGTGAGGGACGAGAGTACCAGGATTAATATATTGCCAGGCCAACCCAGAACAAAGAATAATCAATGATTTCATTGGGGAAACCTGTGCAAATTTGCAGAGGAATCCCATAGTATACTGATGAATGTGAAAACCAGGCTAGGACTGACTAGTCTTATTGTACAGCTTTAAAGTGTGAAGAGGGAGGAGTGTTGTAAACCAGCTCCCCACGGGGTCTGACAACAATTATTTAAATACTTAAAGTCTCCAGCAATGGCCCTAAGGGCATACAGAAAAATGAAGAAACATTTAATCAAGAGAATCAAATAAAATCCAATAAAAACAGGGAAAGTCTGTGGCATGAGAGGAATGGTTCCCTCCTTCACCTCTCCCAGCCTAACAGGATAGTAACTCCATTACAGTCAGACGTAGTCAGAAACATAAGACTCCCCATCCTTCATAAACCAACCAAGAGTTATGGTACTTTGGGCAGAGTTCCAGGAGAAATATGAGGAAAAGGATGCCAGCCCTTCTCGTTCAATCCTCCCTTTGCTCAGCTCCATGTTACAGAAGGTAAATTCTAATGACTGTAGGTGAGAAGACAATGTTCCTCTATTCCCACTATCCAGACCGTGGGGTGAAATGCTTACAATACTGGAACTCTGATTACAAGGTTTATGGAAAAGCCACCGTAACTGAAACATCATGGCAGCACATGTGGATTAAAGGAACTGAGAATCTGGAAACAAGCCCTTGTGTTTACTATTGTCTCATCTCCAAAGAGAAAGAGAGATGGGGAAAAGGAGTCCTTCTAGCAAATGGCACTGGAACACCTATAGTCTAAACCAAAAGTACTTAAAATTGTATTAATGACGCCACCATGAGAGGTAAAAATATAAAATATTTGGAAAGGAAAAATGAGGCATAATCTTCAGGTAAGCATAAATCAAAACCAAGATGAAACATCTGCCATTCTGGTTACATAAAAGAGCCCCATAAAATCCAGGGTTGGAAAAGGTATCATGAAATCAGAACTCAGAATGGCGGGAACATAAAGAAGTACAGCATTTCACAGATGGCCTAACCATTCTTCAGAAGATTAATACAGACCTACATGTGGTCCAGCAATTATACCGTTAGGCACACACCCAAACTAAATGAAATTTCTGTCACCCACTACTGACAGTAGCGTCAATCAACCCACAGGTGAAAACGACCCAAAGCCCACAAGCAAATAAGCAGTAAGAAAGCATGACAAAATCATGTTAGAATACTACAACATGAATAAACTCCGAAAATATTATAGTAAGTGGGAAAAATCCTCCACAAAAATATCACATTATATGCTTTCATTGATTTTGAATTGGTTTTGGTGATTGCTGAATAACTAATCCCTTGATAGTCTAAAAATAGCTGAATTACATAATTTGTGATACAACTGTATAATGTACAATTTTGTCCTTCAATAAAGTTGCACATTTTCTCTATTCATTTCTACTGTATATATGTGCAATAAACGTACGTGTGTTTAGCAGTGACTACAGAAGTTATTAAGGATCAATATTTCAAGAAAAATAGTCTAACATAATAAAGAGCCATTAGACTAATTACAGCAGAATAGAGACACCTTATAAAATAACAGAATTCAGAGATGGATGCTACTTGTCATCCAAACTGATTTCTATAGGAATAGCAGACAAAGTATCTAAACAAGTACACCAGGGCATACACATGTTTCTGACATTAAGAGAAAGCATATGGCAGGAACAGAAACCTTGAATTGCAATCACACAATACTTTCAGGAAAGATGAGGGAGAAATTCTTGACACTGGGAGGAAGGTAGGAACTAGATTGGCTCATGGATCAGCACAAGTGCAGAACAGGACTTGCTTATTACAAATAGGAACAAGCCAGTTTTATGGCACTGTACCACTTCACACTATGTTCTTTACTGTGGTGTACTGAGTCCAGTGACTCGGGGAACATTAGGAGAAATTTTACTCTCAGTGAATATCAATCTCTGCAATGTCATTTTCAGAAAACATTCAATAGTCATGTTATCACTTTGGAGTAAATCTCATGGTGGCATTTTTATTATATTTTATTGTCAGGATAATGTATAAAGGGGTTAGAGTTATATTTGTCAGACAAAGGGTGTATTACTTCTCAAACCTTGATACCCCTTCTCATGTTTTTGTCCTCCTTTCCCTCCCCCACCCCACCTAATTATCTTGTTTTCTCCCTTCCCTTCCCTGTTTCAAATAAACAAATAAGTGTGTGTATATATAGTATGCCAGGTAACAAAGTCAGATGCATTAATCACATGAGATTCCCGAAAATGGGGGAAAAAAGAGAAAAAGAAGCATGTCCCACCAAAACATCCCTATCATGACAAGAGAAAACCCCAAGTTTCCTCCCATTTCTGTATCTTCAGTTTTCAGAAAAAGATGTGAACCACAGTAGGCAAGCAATATATGTGGCCTGAATGAGCATCTATTAATAGCTTGCCAATATTAGGTTTATGTATCTGTTTAATAAAGAAATCTTAAGAATGTGTTGAATCTAAGTAACTTTATAAAGGCTCCCCATGTGCTAAGGGTCAGTACACTTATGTTTCCCATAATCCTTGACTGTATGACAACTAGCTGTCATTCACTTGAAAAAGCCGGGACGATAACAGTGACTGCAATCTCTCCACAACACTGATCTCTGTAGCACTTGTCAGATATAACTGATTTGCCAAGGTAAGCAAGAATCTAAGGCTTCATCTGGATTTTTCTATTTTCCTTTGTAATATTTATTTTCCAGAAACCTGACTTACATGGTTTCCATGGAAATGAGTGAAATGGTGAAGCACAGAGCTTTCAGAAGAGTGCCACAATGAAAGGAAAAGTTATTTTTGTTAATCATTTATTTAAAAATATTGATCAATAACACTATATAGAAGGTACTATAGAAAAAAGTTGATTGTTAACAGTCTAATTCATATCATAGTATATAAATACTGTGAAAAGCCTATTTCAATGAATAAAGTAGACATAAGGGAAAAGTCTCTATATACTGACTTACTGGTTTATGTAAATGAATATATTATGAATCAAGTTTAATTGGTAGATATACGTACAGATGTTTATTGTCTTAGCCTGACGTCTTATAATACATTTTCTTGATACTTTCAACTCTAAGCCTCTGCTCTTTTTCAAACTCAATATGCAGTAAACAATTAAATGGTTAGATAAATAAATGAGATAGAAATGAATTGGACACCTCTAAATATAAATGTTAGATGCACCCAAGAGAGGAGCAGCATTGGCTCTACTGGCTACTGGTATCAGGAAAAACAGGTACAGAGCTGTGGCACAGCAAAGCACTTACAGCAGGAAGGAGACATAAAACCAATAGCGAAGAGTCCCAGGAAACACTTGCTATCATGTCTGGCAGAGAAAAGCCTAGGGGCTATAGACTGATTCCCTCGTGAAAAGCAAACACCAAAGACAAAACTCTTTCAACACTCTATGCTATTTCTAATTACATTTTTATTATTTGGATGTTATATAGCAATTTTCTTTCCCAAATTAACTGTTTTTAAGTTGGCTTCATTCACATTATCTGCAATAGTGACAGTAATTCAGTAGAACAATGTCCTATAAAATCAGAATATGATAGTAGACTATACTTATGAAAGTCCTTATGATTTCAAACTGAATTATTTGTTTGATGGCTATTGTCATATTAGAATGCTGCTCCTTGATTCTTCTTAATGATTTTTACTGATATGCATGATGTATAGTTTTCTTTGTGCTCAAAAACTGCTTTTCTGCAGGCTCTGGGGCTTGAAGTCAGGGTCTGGGTGCTGTCCCGAGCCCATTCGTGCTCAACGCTAGCTCTCTTACCACTTAAGGCACAGTGCCATTTCCACTATTACTGAACGGTTGATTGGAAAGAAGAGTCTCTCAGGCTCTTCTTCCTGGGCTAGCTTCAAACCTTGATCTTCAGATCTCAGCCTCCTAAGAAGCTTCGAGGATATTACAAACAAGCACCATCAGCATCCAACTCCAAAACTAATTTTAAGCAATCTTTTGTCATTTTCAGAACTGAAAGTGACAAAGACTCGGATCTAAGGTGTAACCTACTTATAGTTCACCAGCTCTCTGAACACGAGAGATGATTCCCAAGTTACATTTTCTTAGATGATTTTAAGAATGCAAATAAACCCTCAATTTCACTCTAAATGTTTAAGGCCTGACTGGAATTCTAGAAGTCTTTTCCATAAGAAACGGAAATTTTCTTCTACCCTAGCATAAATGGGTTAAAATGCTACTTCTGAGGCCCCTACAATTACAACTTACTTGGGTTTGATACGTTCCGATTATACCTCCAAGAATATGTTATCAGGTCAATAAATAATACAAAGCACCTTTTCCTTGCTAAGAAAGGACAAGGAAAGTAACACCTTCTGGAGATAGTGAAGGTACTAGGAGATGAGGGTAATGTTCAAAGGATTATACATGGTGTTTGAAGCTACCTGCCCAACAGAATAACCAATACTACCTGGGAAGACCTGCATTTGATCACTCAGGCCTCACTGCTCACGACCATTATTAAATATTCTCTTAGTTTCTCAGCAGGCTGCTTTGAAGTTGCCACATGGAACATTTTTCTGCATAAAGAATTATAATTCACAAAAATGAAATGCTGATATGTAGCTACAAGATGAAAGCAGATATTAACCTGCATACCGCTCAACTGCTCACTGACCTTGGGTTAAGGTTTATTTCTATCATATATACTGCTTATCTCTTGAGAAGTTCATTTTACCAGCAGTCAGCACAGCCTTTTGACCATAGGGATGTATTAGATACAGGGGAAATAACCAAATAATACTGGATACAGTTATGTGTGAGCAAACCAAAAATATAAAGAATGTTTTCTGGAAACATAAGGACCTGGGGAAAATGTGTTAAGTAAAGTAAATCAGGTCCAGAGAGAAGAAAGGATGCATGTTTTCCCCTATAAGTGGAACACAAAATTAATTCATAGATATATAAGTAATCACTCTGGGGTAGTATACAAGTGTACATAAGTGTATGAATCAAACTATGATAGATTCAGGGGAAAAGTCAAAGGATAAAATTCCTTAGAAAGTCTAACTCACAGTTCAACAAAATAATGCCAGAAAATATGAAAGGAAGTATTAAGGAAAGCAGGATAAGGACAAATGAAAACAGGAAGAAGGAAGGATGCAGTTACAAAACCTAATATATGTCTTACAAAATTGGGAAAACTGAGGGAAGGTTAGGATTGAGAGGGATGGGTGGGAATGTTGAAAGGGTGACACTGATCAAGATGCAGGGTATTCATAAATGACTTTGTTGAATGGGAACTCCTTTGTACAACTACTTTAAAATTATAAAAATTTACATTTTAAATTTAAAAAGTATTTTCTTATATAATTACTAATTTTCAAAGTTAGAATAAGTGAAAATCCTTTTCTTCAGGTATGTCATGTTTGCTGAAAAGTTGATAAGCAAAACATTCCCTGAGTCAAAATAAAATTATGAAACCACTATGTTGTGAGTGTTCAAACAGAAAGCATGAACACACCACAGATGTCAGTCCACAAAAGAATTCTAGACACAACTAAAAAGAGGTGTAGCAAAATGAACTGCATTGATTCATGTTTATGAAAATCTAAGATTCCCATGGAATTCTCTAACTTGTGAGGGACAACAAGCATATCTTTAGGTAGGAGTCCAAACACAGACACATACGTACATTGAAAAGATCTTGTGGATCAATTATAAGCATAAGAATTTATGAAATCATGTGGAGATTTATGGAATTATCTTTAAACAATTACTAACCCTTCATCCTAAACAATTCAAAAAGGCAGTCATTAATATTTACTATGGCTAAGACTTACATAAGAAGCATAAATAAACCACATTTTTGCATTCTTATTAGGAAGCCAGATACATCAAGGGTTTATACTGCTACATCACAGAAAATAAACAATTATAATACACAACATCATTATAATAAAACACATAGCCATATGATTGTACCAATACATGCAGGAAAGTTATGTGATATTTAAAATATAATATCAATTCATAATAAAAATAAAGAAGAACCCATATCCACATAACTATGTCCATTCATGAGGCAGTAGCTAACTTACACACTGAGGAAAAGCTGGGAACTTTCTTGATAAGATCTGGAACATGATAGGGAAGAACACACATTGGAGATAGGACAGCCTTTTAAATAAATGGTACTCAGAAAGTTGGAGATTTACATATCAGAAAACAACATCAAAACCACTTACAAGCCACAAAAATCAGGTCATAATATATTAAAGCCCTAAACATGAGACATAAAACTTCTACAATAGTAAATAGGAGAAATGCCTCTGTACACTGGAATAGGAAAGGACACAGTTGGATGAGACC
Source organism: Megascapheus bottae (assembly GCF_031878675.1). Classification (NCBI taxonomy): domain Eukaryota; kingdom Metazoa; phylum Chordata; class Mammalia; order Rodentia; family Geomyidae; genus Megascapheus; species Megascapheus bottae. The sequence goes on from NC_143544.1 coordinate 55,011, forward strand.
TACAAAGCAGAGAACACCAAAGCAAAAATTTAAAAATGGCATTACCTCAAACTAAAATGCTTCTTCCCAGCTAAGGAAATAATCAACAAAGTGAAGAGCCAATCTGAAGAATGGGGAAAAAAATCTGTCAATATATATTTGAAAATGGGTTATATATACAGTGTGCGTGAGGAAGTCTAAACACTCAGCCAGAACAAGCAGATTCTGTTCCGAAGAAGCCAGGTCTGATTCTGCTCAAAAAAGCCAAGAGAATTTCCACAAAGAAAGTGATGCTTTTAGTAAGTCATGCTGTAAAAGAATCAGTATGGAAAGGACTGCAACTATGAAATCCATAATTAATCTGAGAATTATGCAAAGTCCAATATTAGAAAGCAGAAGGTGAGAAAAAGTGATGTGGCAACTGTAGAGTCAGAATTGGTTGTCTTGTTTCAAATATTTCATCAGCTAAATCAAGATATAGTGGTTTAAATACCAACTCAATTTGAAGTAGAGGTAAGTAACATTCAAAGAGCAATCGATATGATTTTAATTGTCTACTGGGAAAGAAGAGAAAAAATTGAAATTAAGGCTATACTACTTGTTCTTTCATAAAGTGTTACCATCATCCAAGATAGGAAATAAAGGGAATTGGAAGGAAATAGTGAATTTTATTTTTACCATTTTAAGTTTTGACTCAAAGAATTAGGTGCTCTGAATTACACTGAAGTGAATCCCAGGAGATGTGTGCGGGGCAGGGGACATGTGGTTGGAAGAAGCAGCTCAAGATGATCATTGAAATTTTGACAGTGCAATGTGGGCACAAGGGCAGAAGAGGAGGAAATGGCAGAAGAGAGAACCAAAGATACTAAAGCTTGACAAATAGAGAGAGATCACAATGTGGAAAGGAATGAAAGGTGTAGAAGAAAGGAAGAGACAGGAAGTAGAATTGTTTTCTGAAAGGCAATAAATAATTCCTTCAAGCATAAAAGTGAAAGGGCTTCTTCAGACTGTGAAAAACGGAGGGAAGTTAATTCAAAAGAGATACTAAAATTGGTCCCTGGATTTAATCTATAAGCCACCAGACATACGTTGATGGCTGAATAGTGCGAAGGAAGTGGTGGTGTGGAAACTATCATACTGCAGCGATGGAAGATGCTGGCTGAAGGAAGCCTGGCCAATCGTGTTAAATATGAGTGGAGGTTTTCTGTTAAGCTGTTCCTTTTTTCCAAAGGACAGATAAATAGGAACATCGTAGTGTGCTTGTAAATAAACATGATTTTAAACAAAATGACTACAGAGAGAAGTAGAACACATAATGCTTTAAATAGTCAACAATTGATGCTTCATCTTAGGAAAGATCCAGCACTGTCACTTTTGCTACAGTGACACACTGAAGGTGAAGTGTATTTGAAAAGAGGAAAAAGGCAGAACTTGTATTATTACACCCTCTAATTCCCTATAAATTTGAGTCTCTTCTGGGTGGTAGAGATCAAAATATGAGGAGGAGAGGAATCATATGGCAGCAATGTGATTTCCAAATCTAGCAATTAGAATTCAAGGATAAATTGTTTGCTATTTGGGTTTGGAAATTTGTAATATTCAAATTTACCCAGAGTAACACAGTTAAAGGTGCATGTCAACACTTGTGAGTTATTTCCTCATATCTAAATGGTTGCCATTTGCAACCACTTTCAAGTGTATTTGCTCAACAAATGCATGCTATTTGAGGAATCTACAGTGCCCAAACCATTCAAATCTGAGAAATAGGAGCTGGCTCAACCTACTGAAAGACCGCCAGGTACTAGGTTGTATTTGTAGTCATGTGGTACTTAAGAAAATGAACCTTATTTAACCAAGAAGTCTCAGTAAAATCAAGAGCTGTTGGCTAAAATTTTGCATACACACTAGTCTTCTTTTTAATCAATGTCTTTTCATCCTTTTAGGTGCTGTGATCTTTCCCATAAAGAAAACTTGGAAAACTATTCCCACAAAGCAGAATTAAATCACCAGTGAGAAGAATTATTCATGGAAGGAGTAAGGGTGATTACTGGAAATCATTCTGGGCCATGCTCCATACTGTCTAGTGCACTCTGGAGGGATTATTACATCCATAAGCTGACTTCTTACTCAGCAGGCTATCTTACAGTTCTCTAATGGCAAAAGCTAACTTGAGAACATCTGATGGTAATGCAAATTACACCATAAATAACAATGCAAATGAATTTTAGTTAGTGGAGAATCAATTGATTCTCCTTGTAGAATTCATAATAACCAAGACATTCATGTCATATTTGATATTGATAACTTTCTGAATTGATTAGTAAATTATTTCTTCATTTTTACATGTACTGCAGTCATATGCAGACACACATCAATTTTTCAAGTTGAATCAGACCTCATTTAAATTTTATACTGTTCCTCCATTACCAGTAAGGGAAATGAAGAATTTGATATATTATTATATGTTAAACTTTTAACACAGTCATGAATTCTGTTTCTAAAACACTGAGTAGTTGGGCAATTGAAATAAGCACACTTTTAAGACCAGCACACTTACAATTAAACCTCATTTTAGTAACATCACAGTATTAGTGAAAAAAGTCTTAGTCTCTCTTTCAGATAGATATACTAATTAAGTATATTCACTTCATCAAACAAAATAGTGGGATTAGATCAATGCTGTGCATATTTGTACAAATAATATAACCTTCACTTTTTGTGAGGAAAGGAATGCTCTACCAAATGAGGACTAGTTAAAATGTGGGAGAATATACCCTTGGTCGTGGTGTAGCTATTTTTACAATGAAACCTGAACTTTGTCTAACAAGTTCCCTGGGGAATTAAGAGAAAAACACATTGAAATAGAGAATATAAATTTTAGCACAAAATTACATGGACTAACTTTAGACTTTAGAGTAAATATTCACATTGTATACAACAGGACTGAATTTCTCATGAATAAAATATACAAAGTTATCAATACTTAATTTTGTCTAGAAAGTAAAATGCATAATTGCTCAAACATTTCTCACTGGTCTTTTAAAATGTACATGATACTTCAGATGATGACAGTTTTTGGTATTGGAAATGATTATACAATAAATTCTAACTGGTCTGAAAAAAAAAAGAAAGTAAAGTGCAGAGGAAAGCAATTCATGAGGGGCCGAGAGCATGGCCTAGTGGTTGAGTGTTTCTCTAACATTCATGAAGCCCTGGGTCATTGAGTCATTGCTGGTGTAGTGCTTGGATCTAATATCCATATATTAAGGATACCATATGCCTTTTGTTCCTTTGGTCTTGACTTATCTCAATCACAATGATTTGCTCTAATATGTTTCTTTTTTACTATTTTTATTGTAATTGATAAAAGGGTTACATGATATTGTGCATTAATTCACATACATTGATACCCTTTCACATGTCTTGGTCCACATTACCCTCCCCCCCACCCCCCATCTTGGTTTTTCCCCCTTCCCTATCCAATTTCAAATAACCAAATACAAATATATCCAATATATCAGATTACAAAGTGAGGTACTATAATAATATGATATAACCAAGGGACAGCAAAAGAGATGAGAGATAACATAGTACATTAAGGACAACAATCATTCATTATATGGCTTTTGTTTCAATATCATGGAGGTCCTTTCAATTAGCTTCATACTATATGGCCTTTTGTATCAAGGTTTTGCTCTATTACAAATCTCTGCTAGTAGAGCCCAAGGTTTCTACTGATTATGACAAATGAGGGAAACCATTGAGCCTAAGTTCCTTTGAGTCTGGCTTACTTCACTTAATATGACTTTTTCTAAGTCTTTCCATTTCATAACAAATAGGTCTAATCTGTTTCTTAAAGAGAAAATAAACGGGTTTACTGGGCTGTTGTTTTCAGTTTTTTAATAGGTGGGTCCTGCTTGAAGTAAGGCCTGGTTGCTGTCTATGAGCTTTTCATTCAAGGTTAGTGCTTGAGCCACAACCCCAGTTCTGGTTTTTTTTCTGGAAGAGATAATAGTCTTATGGATTTGCTGCTGGGATGGCATTTAACCACAATCCTCAGATCTCAGCTTCCTGAGTAGCTAGGATTACAGGTATAAGCCAGTGGCACCTGACTTAAACAAGTTTTAATCTAAATTTTACGTATTTTATATAACTAAACATAATGGCATTTCCAACAAGAAAAGTCAAAAGTCTTATTAAGCAATGCTTTGCATACTGTTACATCTATAACTAACCATGATTTAATTTCAGGTAATCATAGTCTCAAAAGATCAGTTACTTTATAAATATTGCTGTAAATTAAAAGAAGTGGGAGTCAAAGAAGAGAAACAATCCAATAGTCAAGGCACAGAAACCGTAAATTCCCTTTGTTCAATTTAAGAGAACCTGGAAAACATGCAATTTTATAACATAAGCCCTCCTGAAAAAGTTAACATTTTTGAACCTACTAATTAACGCTGATACTTAGTGCAAGCTGTATAAAATTGTTAAGAATTAATTAACTAATATAGTCTAAATAGGATCTCATTATGAACTGTAAAAACACAGGGAGGAACCTGCAAAAATTGCCTGAGGCTTTTCAAATGTAAGAGTGATAATAAGTAATCAGAGAAAGAAAGTTTCCTTAAATTAGTCGATTTATATTTTAGATTTGGGCAAGAAAGTTATTTTTAACATTATTCTAAAAGCTTCAATATATTAAAATAGAAAGAAGTCAATGCATTTTAATCATCTACTGTGAAATGCCCAGAAGTGAAGTTGTTCATAGATATCTGCAAAAAAATTAGACTCCTGAATATGCTAGAAGACCAACAATGACATGAGGCAAGAGGTATTCTTAACAGAGCTGCCAGGTCTTTGCAAAGGCTAAGTCAGATGCTACCATGGCTGTGTCCAAAATCCAGGCATGCATAGTCTCTCTTCATTCAGTCAAAGCCAAACTCCCGGAAGAGAGTGTCAAGACCTTCTGTTATCTGCAAGCATAGCAGCAGCCCTGCCTGCCTCCTCTCTGATCCCATCTCCTCCTCGCCCTTCACTCCCACCAAGTGCAGTGGTGTACATACTTGATGTTACTTCAGGGTGGCAGGTGATCTCTAACATGAAACAGCTCAGATCATCACTTTCCTCTGCCTGTGTGTTTCTCCCTGATGGTCACCAAACCCCCAACCTGCACACTTTGCTCATAGGTCACTTTCTCAAAGACCACTCAGCCACTGCTACCCTGCCTCATGCATTTTCAATCCTTATTCCTGTTTGAACTTTTCTCCTTTTATCCTTCTGATGTCATGTTCCTATGTGCAATATAATTTACTACTTTATTATGCTGAGTATTTATTATCTGGTTCCCTCTACAATATAAGCACTGGAGACTGTCCTAAAAGCTGGATGTAAATTTACAATGAAGTTTTTAAATTGTATTTTATTATCAGGATAAAGTATAGAGGGATTGCAGTTACATACATCGGGTATGGGGTACATTACTTCTCAAACCTTGATAACCCCTTCTCATATTTTTGTACCCCTTTCCCTTCCTCCACCCCTTCCCAATCATCTCCTAACCAGGAATTGTTAATGCTAACTGATATTTAAAGGCTATGATATACCTACTCTTTTTAGACAACTGATGTTGTCAAATCATTTGGAATAAATATAATTCATTCAACTTCTTTTCAGACTTCTGGTGAGTACCAGAAAGGATTTACTAATGGATATTTAGCTTCCTAACATGGCACAAGCATTCAATAAGGTACCAACTAAACTGGAATTATAGTAAAATCACCTTCAGTAGCATGAATCATAAGTAATGATTGACAACAGATAACTACCAAGGCTTTTTTTCTACAAGAGCCTATAAATGATCTCAATCTGTCTCTTAGAAGAAACAAACACCAATAATATCAGTGGAGATAGGAAGGTTGGGGCAGAAAAGCAACCCAGAAAAAAAACTCAAACTCTTAGAAAGGAAAAAAAAATAACTAAAGCAGAAAGGGCCAGGGACATGATTCAAATAGTATAGCACACACAACTCTGTCCTCACAAATCATGAGTACAGTATTTATCTTTCATTAATTCACACAATACAGTTGCTAAAACTTTTTATAGGTACTGGCTTTATGAAAATTATTTAGTACAAAGTGAGGGTCAAGATTTAAAGACATTGCCTAAGCTACCAGAGCTTTGAAAATATCTGAACACTGCACAGATAAATATTAAGGTTATTCTGTGAAGGATAAGGGGATACCTGGTATGCTATGACAGCTCATAAGTGATGATGAACCTTCACTGAAACACTGATTCATGAAGACACTTTGGGCAGTAGTGCTCCCTGTAATTACTACTCTGGCTGTTTCTTTCACTTCTTTCAAAGGCTAAATAATTCCTAGAATTTCATGCCCTGTCTTCAAGTGAAATTAAATGTAGAATACTACAGCAGTGCTTTTACTTGGGAACTTGTGGCAAACACATTCGTCCAGCCTTGTCCAACAAACAGAGGAGGGACACTGGCATAGCAACTCAGGCTTAGGGAGAACCTAAGCATGACATTTAGAAAAATATTTGTGAAAAAGAAGGGTTTTGTTTCCACAGCAACCAACTTTCTTAGTCTTCTGAGCTCTACTAAAAATAAAACAAATGAAAGCTGGTAAGAGAAACAGAGTAAGGTCTAATGTAGAATGGCACACAAAGCAAAAATAAAGGACACTGAAGCCAAGTTCATTGGAAGAAGCATAGCAAATCCTCAGTTAATCATGAGTGTCCTAATCTGGTCGTGACCCTTTAAATTTCATTTCTTTATTTTTTGGTAACTACTGGCCGTGAGATTCTTCTCTCTCCATAAAGCAGAGCCTCCAGAATTTATTCATCTTGTACAATTGGGTTTCAGTGCCCAGGATCAGTAACTCTCTTGCCTCTGTTCTCGGCTACCCATCACCGCAACACCGTGAGGCTATTTTAGGTAATTTGTACAAGTCTTTGTTGTCTTGTGATGAGGTTACTTTGCTTAACACAACATCTTCAGAATTCATCCCTACAGCTGCCTGTGGTTGAACTCCCTTCTTTTCTAGGGTTCAACAATACCCAATTTTGTGTATATAACACATATACTTTGTCCATTTACCTGTGGTTGAGCCCTTACCACTTCTTGAGTATGGTGCACAGTGCTTCAATCAACATTGGGATTTGGGTATTCTTTGAGGTATCTTAACTTACCCTTTAGTAACAAGTCAATGCCTGGCCTCATAAAATGAATTTCTTTTAGTTTTTGAAGTAACTAAAGAGTCATTATTGATTCTTCTTTAAATGTTTGGTATGGTTCATCAGTGAAATGTAATGGTTTAAGCTTTTCTCCTAAATGACTGTATGTCATTTCTACATTCCATTTCTTCATGATTAAATGCATAAGTGTTTTATGTTTGTAGGACTGTTTCCCAGTTCCCCTAGGTCAATTATTTTTCTTTCAGATAATTGTTATAAATTCTAATGGTCCTTTCTCTTTCTGAAGCATCCATTGTAATACCTCCTCTCTTTTTATCTAAATTTATTTATTTTTATATTGTTTATTTCTTAGTATAGATGAAGAACTTTAATTTTTCTTTTTTTTTGCCAGTCCTGGGCTTGAGCTCAGGGCCTGAGCACTGTCCTTGGACTTTCTCAAGGGTAGAGCTCTACCACTTGAGCCTCAGCACCACTTCCAGCTTTTTTCTATGTATGTGGTACCGAGGAATCGAACCCGGGTCTTCATGCATGCTAGGCAAGCACTTTAACCACTAGGCCAAACTCCCGGCCCCTGAAGGACTTTAATTTTTATAAGAAATAATTATTAGTTCACTGATTTTTGTCTTTACTGATTTTCCATTTTCTTTGTTTCTATTGTTGTATTGGTTCTACATTAAATACTAATTTCTGCAAACTAGACTTCATTTGTCCTTTTTTTTCAATGTCATTATAATGTGTAATGTATAATATTAGGTTACTTATTTGAAACACTTCTTGTTTCATTTTGACTGTCCTGGGTTTTGAACTCAAGGTTTTATGTTTGCTAAGAAGGTGCTCGGTCATTTGAACCAAAACTCCAGATCTATGTTGCAGTTATTTTTAAGATAGAGCCTCAGTGATGGACCTTGATACTCCTGTTCACTCTTCTCAGACTAGCTGGACTACTAGCACATGCCGCCATTCCCAGCACCTGTTGAAGTGGGATCTCATGAAAGCTTCTGCCTATACTAAATTCTGATTTTCCAGATCTCTGCCTCCTGTACAGCTGGGGTGATAGGTGTGTGCAATTGGTTATGAGAGATCTTATGACCTTTCTCCCTCCAGGATGACCTTCAATGGCCTGGGCAGTTTTGCTTTATATATTTACTCTTATGATAGTGATTATGTATTTACCACTATTATGATTTCTTGGTGAATTGGAACTTACATAACTACATATTGTTTCTGTTTATGTCTTAGAACAATTTTTACTGAAATTCTACTCTGTATGATATAAATATAGCCACTTCATTCTTTTTTTTTTGCTTGCCTTTTGCATGGGATGTCTATTCTTTTCCTTCACTTTCAGCCTACACATGCCCTTAAATGTAAAGTAAGTTACTTATAGCCAACATATAGTTTGATTTTAAGCTACACGTGCACATGCACAAATACATATAAAATTTTTGAACTCAGGCACGCTTACTTGATTTACGTGGTTGGCCAGAACTCTACCATTTAAATCAGTACAGCCCTGCTCTTTGCTCGTTATTTTACAGATGTGGTCTAGGAAACTCCTCACTGACTGGCCTTGGACCACAATTCTTCGGATCTCAACCTGCTGAGTAACTATGATTACAGGCCTGACACACCAGTCTCCAAACTCATCCTGTTTTCCATGTAGCCTCTCTAAGACAATAGTAATTTAAATGTCTCTTGTGCCATGAATATTTCATACTTTCTCATTATCACATTTCTCTACCTTCCAAGGTAACTTTCTTTGTTTTAAAGTCCATGTGATCAAATGGGGTCTACCTAAATTTTACAATGGAGGAGAGTTTCCTTATTTTAAAACCTGGTCTACAAACTTAATCCTATCTGTAAGGCCCTTTTTCCTATACAATTCAAGATATTCATAACTTGTAGAGATTAGGAATCATTATCATACCTACTACAGTCACAAATCCAAGAAACAAATACTCATGAATACTACTTACGCCAAACAACACAGATCTGTTGTCCTAATCATAACTCAGGGATCTCTAGGAAATAAATGTCATCAACAGAATATTACTCTTAAAATAAAGCTCTTAAATTAACTTAATGAAGATAAATACATTATTTAGTTTTACAATCTTTATCGCTGTATGCAGTCGCTAGTACTACACAAAGGTCAAGGTGCTGTGGTGTGGGATATATGAATAGTTAATAACCAACATTATTTCTCAGTCTTCCTCCATTTGGAAGAATAGATGGAGTCATTACTATTGTGTACAGTGCCTTGAAGCCAGTTTAAATAAGTCACTTTTTTACTGGGCTTGATTTACATAAACTATTAAACATTTTCAATGGATCAAAAGACAATATTGCCCCACAGAGTCATCTGTCATTTGTTTATTCTCATTAGCTGTATGAAAAATAAACCATGGAACTGCATAAAAATATATTGGAATCAAAGCTTTCTTTACTGTTTAAATTATAATTCAGAACTCTGAATTTAAATGCTGGCAATGTAAAAAAGCAAGCAAACAATGGCATTAAACAAGGCTGGAAAGTCACTACAACCTCTTTAACAATTTGCCTTTAGAGTACATGGCTGTCTGTAAATATCTCCTAATGTAATAGTAGACAAGGGTCAAAAGTACTAACCCCTGAGATTCACTATTCTCCTCTGAATAACAACCTGTTTTTCATGGGATGTTTTAAAGATAGAGGCAATTCACAAAAGTGCTTTAACAATGTATTTGCCTAGGATACTTTCAAAATATTAACCTGACTCTGGTTTCAGATTTGGTATTATATCTGATTCATACAGTTTACTACTATTTATTCATTTTATTTCTAATTTCTAATACACAGTCAATAGTACTGATGATGAGTTAGGCAAGGAATTAGGAAACCTTGTGTTTGAGAATGATGTCTCAGATGTTAATTTTAAAAATTTTTACATATCGGCTACTGACATTAGCAGAATGGATTGTGATACACAGCATTGTCTTACTGACTCCCACAATCCTTGCAAAATCTGTTTGTATATCCAAGGGTAAACACTATTCCCCAAAAATTCTGTCAAGAGTTCATGAGATACAACCCATTCTACAAGAGTTAATAACATAAAATAGTGTCCAAACCTCCTCTTCTTGAAAGGAATCTACTAGTATTATCACTGCTATTTTTTGCTTCACTTTATTTTGACATTTTAGCACTAGGAATTGAACCTATGCCTCCCACGGGATAGGCAATCATTCTACCTAGTAATTCTTGGTGTTCTTTGATTTGCATTTGTATTTGGTGTTTGAGAAAGAAGCTCACTAACTTTCTTTTGTTTGGCTCCAGACAACACCGTCCTGCCTCCTGAATAGCTAGCTGAGACATCAGTCATGTGCCACCATATTGGGCACATCGCTTAATAAAGCCACACTAGGTATGATCAATGGCAAATAAAATTTCAGTGGCTGTGAACTACGAAGTCACTAAGCTAGGCAAGTCTTACCCTGGACACAGAAGTGCTCTTAGTGGTCCTTTGAGGCACCCTGGTGCAATTACAAAGCCTTCTTGTCATGCTATGTAGAACAACACAGCCAGGCACCGGGCTTCACCTATGCTGTCTCCACTGGTACAGTCTCATCTACATATGGCTCATATATGTTTAAGTTCAGTTTCAAAAAATGTGTGTCCACTACTTCAGGAAATAAACAGCAAAATGCAAATTCAAAATTCCTTCACATGAAAAGACCTGAAACAAATAGCGCATGTGAACTCCTGCGTTTCTGATATGGAAAGACATGTAACAAATAGCACATGTGAACTCCCACGTTTCTCAGCTGTCTTACAGTTTAGCTTGCCGAGCAGAGATGGGAAAGAGAAAAGGGTTAATGATTGCATCTTGTTCTTGAAATGGGAACCAAAGGGGGAATGTGCCACTTTGAGACAAGGAAATCAAAAGCTAGTCCAGAATTCTCCAGATTCTCATTTTTCCAAATATGAGGTAAATGGGCAAGACTGTGTCATATGGGTAGAGCCCCAAGGAGGGAAGCCTCCATCTTCCACTCCCTGGGAGGCTGTGAGAGAAAGCCAAGGCCTCTGCTAACCCACACTGGACATGCAAAATGTATGCAGTGGATACTTTAGTTACATTGTGTGTAAACACAAGAAGGAGTCTGGGCTATACACAGTATAAGCAAACAGGTCAAGGTTGCTGAGATGAGAAGGTAACCCCCAGTCTCCTGACATGCAGACCTAAGTTCTCATTACAGTCACTACTCTGGTTCCATTGACCACAGCAGAATAATAAACAACATCCCTGAAAATGGATTTAAAGACCACTCAATCCAAATTCTCTAAGCTCAAGGTGACAGCCCACCATCCAGAGGCTATTAAAAGCCAGTGGTGGGCTCAGTACCCAAGACTCACACCTGTAGTTCTGGGTACTCACTCAGTAGACTGCATCTCAGTTAAGCAGTGACTGGCATCTGTGACCTGGATCAGTATAATAACAAGCTATAGGATATAAAGGTACCAGGAACATGAGTTTGGGAAGCCGACTCTTAGCCACTAGCCATTTGGCTACTTTATGTCCCTCATTGTAGTTATCTACCTAAACAGGCTTTTTGTGAGGTTTTGTAATCTGAAGCAAGGTCACTGTCATCTAGTTATCACCTTGTCTTGGGTCCGAAAAATAGAACACAGTCCTGTAACAAGTTCTACAAAGTAGGTTTATTAGTTACAAGAACAGGAGTCCAAGATCCACTGCAAGCTGGTTCCTAACGCTAAAGAAAGCTCTCCACAGCAGTCACCTCACTTGCACCACAGGTGAAGGATTCCCCAAAAGTTTCATCTTAAGTTTTACACGAGGACAGATGAGTTTCTGTGTTAAAGGGCATCTGTCTCCTAAATGGGACTAGAATGAGCACAGATGTTTTCATCATGACAAATTTATCATCTTGATAAATTGCATTCCTATACAATACAACCTACAGTTAATTTTGAGCATTACAAATGATGCAAAGGAAAGAAATGGGTCTCTCTAAGGCCACTCAGAAAAATGTTCCACAGAAATGAATTTAACTAATTGAGAATTTATTTACATGTGCTTTTGAAAGTTTAATACCTTCATAACCCATTATTTTATATAGTATTTTGTCTCTTCAAAGTAAAGGACAATATAACAGCTTCCATGTACCAGCATGGCCCTTAGTGTTTATGAATATCTGCTCATCTAATGTTCCCAGAAATTTGAGGCATTTACTCTTAATAATCTCGGAGGTTTTTCAAAGAAAACAGTGAAGCACAGAGTGGCTTGTTCAAGGTCATCTAGGTTGTAAATGAATGCAGTAAGTTTTGAAGCTAAGCAGCAGCTTTCAGAACCCATATTTACATCCATTAAGCTACAATGCCAAGGATGAAAGCCTAAAAAGGGGTAGATATACCCCTGTACTCCAACTACCATTTTTAAGGTCAGTATAAATGTTTGGAGGTGTGTAAGCAAAATTGCAATTGTGCCTTTCTTCAACTACACTAGATATAAAGTGCATGCTATAAGTAGAAATGGCAGAGAAGGGTAAGAGATGACAGGAGATTAGGAAGAGGAATGAATATTTTGACTAGTTAGACAGGCTGGTAGCGCTAAGAAATGTCTGAAACACAATGAACTATATATAATCCCGGAATTCTAGCTCTGCTGCTATTGTGGGGCACATCTTCAACTAAAATAAGAAGTGGAATCTAAAACCCAGACTAAATTAGACTCATAGTTTCTAAAGATTATCTAATTTAATTGTATTATTATATAAATTACAGAAACACTGCCTTTGGCCACAAAGTCAATTTACTATTTTTTTCATCTTTTTAACAAGATTCTCTTAAATGAATTTTTTCATTAAATTAATGAATTCATGTAATTTTACTCAAGCCAAGAAAACTGAATAGATATTATCATCTAAAGCAGGGAGTCTGGGACCACAGTGTCCTGGACCAGTCCATTCTTGTCTGTAAAATTCAGTGTTTCAACCAAAAGGGATTATTTCCACATTCCATTCTGATAGAATGTTTTGCTCAGGGTCCAGTAAGAATTTCTGGGAAAAGGTATTCTGTTTAGCCATTTATTGAGCACCTTAATTCATGAATAAAAACAACCCCCAAAGGATCAACAGTTGGTGAAATTATGTAGGACAGATATATAGACACGAAGACTCTGGGCATTACATCTTTTGTAAAGGCTCATGGATAAATAGTAGCTAAAATCTCCAGGATTTAGCTTCCTGTGTTTCTGATTTCTCTGGATGGGGAACTTTCTATGACTAATAGCACCCTCTGGCATCTGTTTCTCTAGGGGGAACAATACATTAGCCATAGAAAGATTAAATATAATGATTATGATTTCCATTTCTGGGACAAGGCCTTTTCATCAATAATTATGATTCGGTGCCAAACTGGCAATCTTTAAGCACTGGCCCTATCGTTCATAATAATGAGCAGATTCATAACCCATGCTCCTTAGCTGTAGAAGGCTAATTAGGACTTTAACCAAAAACACCACTCATGTGAACTGCTCACAGAGGTCACTGGCTACAGAACACCAGTTCTGGCCAAATGAACTCCATGTGCTGACCAGGAGTAAAGAGTACCTGCACTAGAAAAGGAAGTTACAGCTCAGAGTGTAACCCTCAGAGACAGGCAAGTTTTAATTCCTGCAGGAGTATGTGCTTAAACATGCAAATGGAAATCACAGCCAAATCAAATATTCCAAAGGGCAGTGAACAACTATGGATAAAATATGAAATTATTGTCCTTAATGTACTATGTTGTCTCTCATCTCCTTTGCTGTCCCTTGTTTATCTCATATTGTTACAGTATCTCACAATTCGTATCTTTAAAGGGCATGTGTTCTAGTTGGAAGACAAAGAGGTGGACTGGAGACTTTTCTGTTTGCTAAACATAATACAATTACATAGGAGTTACCTAAAATCCTGTGAAGAGCCTAAGGTGATTTGTCCAGGTATCCAAGTTAGGCAAAAAGAAGATTTGCTTTTACCAGCAAAACCAGTCTTTGTATAAAGCCTAGCATTATTTCCTACATAAAAATTATCTCAGGAGTTCTCCCCTCTTAGGTCCGCCTGCATTATTGCCTCAGAGTCCCTCTCTGTACACAAGCACTATTCAGCCATGGTTCATAGGAATCATTGGACATTTAAACACTCAATGTCCTTATGTCTTCAGCCACTGAGGAAACTGAAGTACAAGTCTTTACTGCCCTTCTCTATATAGACACTTGAGGAGGATTTAAAAAGCCTTGGGTGGTCATGTTAGGATATGTAAGTCTCCATTAACTGGTCTCATGACTCCATACAGTGTGGTCAGAGAGATTTCTATGGGATTATGCAGCACTTTTCATTTAGCAGCAGCTGCTGTTTCCTGAGATAGAGAGAGAGCCAATCACTTATGTATACTACCAAATGCTTTAAACACTTGAAATCTTCATACAGGGATGATGTTTCAGGGTATCCTGCCAACACCAATTTTTGCAGTACTTTAGACAACAGCAAAAGAAAAAGGAAATTCAGTGCTCTTGGCTATTCACACATCAAGGCACAATGATTTCAAGTTCCAATTATTTGTGGGGTATCTGAGACGGCAGTCTATGTTGCACCGTGTTCTCAGCCTGTGTTCAACACCCAACTATAGCTGTTATCCTTTTCCACAATAGAACTCTTTGCTATTTCCATAAGTGATTCTCCTCTCTGATTAAGTAGAACAATATACATAAGAATCTCCTAGCAGAGATTTGCAATAGAGCAAAAAAACCTTGATACAAAAGGCCATATAGTAGGACGCTAAATGAAAGGATCTCTAGGATATAGAAACATAAGCCATATAATGAATGCTTGTTGTTCTTAAGGTACTATGTTATCTCTCATGTCTTTTGCTGTCCCTTGGTTATCTCATATTGTTACAGTATCTCACTTTGTTACCTGATATATCGGATATATTTGTATTTGGTTATTTGAATTTGGATAGGGAACGGGGGAAAACAAGATGAGGGGTGGGGGTGAGGGGAGGGAAATGGGGACCAAGGCATGTGGAAGGGTATCAATGTATGGGAATTAATGCACCATCTATCTGGCAAATATCATGTAACCTTTCTATTAATTACAATAAAAAATATATGAAAAAAAAAAGAATCCCAACTTGTGCCACTAGTTGTTACACAAACAAATACCAGTTCTGCTATACTCAGCTGGTATTTGTCTGGTATACTCAGCTTTTGCACAGCTCATTTTCCAACCTGAAAAGAGCTTCTCTTGCAAGCAATCTAAACACTGATAACAGATTGAAGCCTAATCTGTCTCATGCCTAACCTCTGCCTGCTTTCACTACCCTCCAAAAACACACTTTCATACGAGGAAAAAGTAACTTTAATTTTAGATGATTCCAACTGTCTTAAGGTTCCACCAGGTTACTGCTGGCTTGTTTTGAAGCTGATTGCTTCATTACTGCTTTCAGGGGAATTAATATCAACTGCCTGCTTGCTGTCCTTGTTAATATCTTTAAAACTTCTTGATTTGGGCCCCTGATAGAAAGACACCCAATGATGGGGCAGTGATTTCTCTATCTTCCCGTAAGTGTCTGATCTCATTAATTAATGAGGTGACCAGGGAGCTGGACTCACTTGTCACTATTAGACAGCTAATATAATAATCAAGACTCGTGCGGGCAAAGTATGAGAACAAAAACCTTTCTGCTCCCCTCCTTTGTCAAGCTGACAAATGACCTATCCTAATGTGGGCCTCTTTTAATAGTAAATATTTTATAAACACAAATGCTAAGGAAACAACAAGACAAGTTTATTCCACTCCAAACAATTTGGAATGACATATATACAAGGCCAGAAACCCAGCTCTAGGAGTTCCAACAAGTGGAGTCTTGCCACTTACCTCAATTTCCCAAATAAAGAGCAGAATGGTGCTGAAGGGCAAGAAGAGCAGACTTACTATGCAATGTGAGTACAGAGTAATGTAGGAAGAGACAAAGTAAACACTTCAGTTAACCTTTACAGAGATGAACTTTAGGTTTAAAAATAGGAAGAACTGAGGCAGAACACTAGGGGTATGTATAATTATTCAACTGTCTCAGATAAAGTTGGGGATAGTATCTCAGGAACTACCAGGGAGGACCTGGGCTCAATAAAAAGTAAATTATATATGAATGTATGCTTTATTTTCTCCAGGGGTTCACTCTCCTAGGAATTAATGTAAAAGAAATAGTAGTAAATTTCAACAAAATAAAGTTAGATTGAGTGATGTGTATCTCAGTGTATATAAAGAAGCAAAGGAAGACAGCAAACTAAATGTCCAAAGAATAGGACAGATATAAAATGGCATCTGAAATACTAGTTTAAAATTTTATTCATTTATATGTTATTTTTCATTTTTTGTTGAGTTTATTGAAGTTTTGTTTTTGTTTTTGTCTTGCCAGTTCTAGAGCTTGAACTCAGGGCCTGAGCCCTGATCTTGGGCTTTCTCAAGGCTAGCACTCCACCAATTGAGCTGCAGCACTACTTCCAGCTTTTTCTGTGTATGTCATACCAAGGCTTCATGCATACAAAGCAAGCACTCTATCACTAGGCCATGCTCCTGGCCCTAATTAGTTCTTTACATGTTGTGGTTACTAACTTTTGGTCTGGTAATTCACAGACGGTATCTACCTAGAAGAAAGGGGATGCTAAAAACACAACAAACACAGGCCTAAAGGTCAGTAAGAGGGACAGTACAGTGGGAGAAGGGAAAGATCGTTGTGGTATATAAAAACTGAGAGAAGAAAAAAGATATTATAAAGGGGTATCATGGAATTAGAGAGCTCTTATTCATACATAAATCCTTCCAAGGGTATCCTGTAACATCACTTCCCATCATCTTCAACATCCTTTCAGTCTCTGAAGGATACAGGTTTACAGAATGAAGCATGGGTGTCCACCAGGGAGATGTGGGAATTTTATTTCACCTCTGTGGACTTCAGCAAGCTGCTAGATATTCCAGAGATGTAAATTCCACGTGCAAGCCACTTCATGCACTAAGCATGCATTCGTAGGCATTAATTAAGCTGCATTAAGTCAGTCAGCTCAAATAAGGCTGGACATTAACAAGGTGGACTGGATCATTTTCAGAAGTTGCTTTCTGCTCCCATTAGCAGACTGATTATACTCTAGCTCTCATTCAGGGGCATGTCACCAAACTGTCTACCAAAAGGTACATTACAAGAATGCAAAATTTTAAACACTGAATATCTGAGGAAAACAATAAGAATATTGAACACTGGAGTCACGCTTTTTTACCTCTTCAGCAAAAGTAGTAATCAACACAAATGTTTACTGTTTGGAACTGCTGAACCTAAAATATGTATGTGGATGGAAATGCAATGTCCACAGGATCTGTTTGCAATGTACTAGCTATTACACTGCAAACAAAATTACTTCTTATTTAAAATGTATCCCACATGCTCAGAATCCATCCCAATCAACACACTGAAGTATAACTTATGATCCAGAAATGAAATTATGTATCTGACTTGGTTACCTGGTGTATTGTATATATGTTTATTTGCTTATTTGAAATGGGGAAAGGAATGGAGAAAACAAGATGATTGGGAGGGGGTAGGAGAAGGGAAAGGGGGCAAAAACATGAGAAAGTGTATCAAGGTTGGAGAAGTAATGTCCCCACTACCTGACAAATATAACTGTATCCCCTCTGTACCTTATCCAGACAATAAAATATAAAAAAAAATCTTTAAAGAATAAAAGAAGAAATTATGGACACACTCCAATTAAAAATAACATTTCATAGAACATAACTCTTATTCATTATGCATCTACCAATGCTTCAGAAAAACACTGACAACTCTTCACAGAGAGCCTTGATCTACTTCACCAAACAACACAATGTAGGTGAATTAAAGAGAAACTATAGGCAACCTTTTATGACTTATATAACAACTTCCTGGAATAACTTCAAAAGTTAACTGTACAAAAATAAAATGGTTAATGTTAAATACTAGCTCTAAGATTTAAAAGATTTTAAATTACTTAATATTTCTGATTCATATTTTTTTCATTCATATATGTATTATTTGCCTTTTATATATATCAGACACTATTTCAGGCTCTGGGACTACAGAAATGAATAAAAGATACTACAATCTCTGCCTTTATATTGTTTTAATTTTATTCTTAATTAGAATAATATAGTAGCTATTGAAGATGAAGGCAAAAGATTCATTGCCTATGTAAGTATTCTGTCACAAAAATTAATAACTGAACTTCAAAGAAAAAGACAACACATGTCTTCAAAACTTTACAAGAAGTGAAATACATGGTATTTCTTCCAGTAAACAATAGCAAGTTTTAGCCTGGAGCCATGGCTCGTGCCTGTAATCCCAGCTATTCAAGAGGCTGAAATCTGAGAATCCTGATTCAAAGTAAGCCCAAGCACAAAAGCCTGTGAGATTCTTATCTCCAATTAACCACCAGAAAACAGGAAGTGATGCTATAGCTCAAGTGGTAGAGTGCTTGCCTTGAGCTGAAGAGCTCAGGCCCAGAATTCAAGTCTCACGACTGACAAAAAAAAGAAGCAAAATTAGTAAGTATTAATAACTTAATAATTTAAAGATATATCCTGGCTTTTCATTAAAATTTCAAAAAATCAGATAAACTAGCATCTACAGTAAGGAAAAGGCAAACACTAATGAGTTATTTAAAAAATACAAGAGAAAAAAATATTAATTAGTGCCAGTTAGGTCAAAGAAGTGACCAAAATTAATATTCCAACTGGACTTCTCTTTTCGTAGTATTAGGAATTGAACTCTGAGCCTCGTACTTGTTAGAGAAGCACTCTACCACTTCAGCCAAGTCTCCAGCTGCTTTTTATGTTCACAGTTTTCCAGGTAGAGTTGCGTTGTGCCCAGTTAGATCTGAGCTGTGATTCTACTTGTACATCCTCATGTCCTGGGCCACCAATCCCCATTTAGCCTGTGGGCTATGGAGAGGGAAAGCAACAGAAAACTATCTATTGGAGTTCCTATAAGTATCACTGTGGATGTCAATGATTTCAAGAAAATTCATCAAATATGGACTTCAGAATTTTGTTTGAGAAAGTGGTCTCATAGTACCTTACATTCATATTCTTATTTCCAAAACAGAAAGCTATCCATTATGCCAACAATGATGTAAGAAACAACCCTGGTACTTTTCTCAAATGTCCTACAGGCTTAAGTCTTCTCTGTTTTGATGGCTACTTGCCGCAGGAATATGTGCTACATTATAAGATAAAAACAGAATCGGCCAGGCATCGGTTAGAATTTATTATTGTAATCAACATGATAAACACATTGTTGATAACAAGCACCATAAACAATCTGTTTTACACTTAATGTAACACTAAAAACATATTTAATTGCGTCACTATTATTCTAGGTGTTGAATTGTTTTCAATTTATTTTGTAGAGCCATGACAATGAAACTGAACTGCAATCACAGATGCAACTATGAATTTTTAATTTTTCATAAATCATAAGTAATATGTCCATAAATGCATAGCTGTCCTTGAGATGATGGATTTTTTTATTCTAGAAATATAGTGGAATCTGTTTAGAGTGCAAACTTAGCTAACTCAGCAGTCCTGTGCAGCTGAGTGACAATGGACATGTAGAAATTTTATTTTCTGTAGGACAATTTTTTGCAAATTATCAGATGCTTATTTTTTTCTCTTTTCATGGTATTCTGACAGCACACTCATTGAAAATGGTAAAGTAGTTGAGCTCCAACCATTTAGCTTCAGGATCAATTTCTCAGAGGAAAGCTGAATTGGAATGAAAGAATACTGATACTGAATTTCTCACTATTAGCATATATAAGCTAATTTCCATTCATAATGACCAAGAATGTTTTCCTCCCCATTTCTGTAACTAGGGCAACAGCCATTTTGAACTGTAGTAGAGGGCATAATGGAAACAAAAAAAGTAGAAAATTCTATTTAAGTAGAAGCTGCAGCATTTGAGTATAAACTGTATCTGCCTGGCTATCTATCTACATAAATATTCTCTGAAGGAGGAACAGAAACAGATCCCACCACCAGCCATATACAAGGACGTTACAGAAGTCAATAGATGGAGCAAGCAAGGTGATACACTTTATAAAAAGAACCCATGGCTATATAACTGTCTGTTCCAATATATTTTCTTATCTCTGATTTTTATATGTGGGAGGAAGGCAAGGAGGAATCAAAGCTTGCAAGGAGAATTTTAGCTAGTTATTTTGCTAATTTAACGTTCAGCATCTGGTCCACCTGCTGCTGAGCACAACTACAAGCAATCCAACACTGACCATGAAATGCTTACTGAAAAATAATGAAGACTTGACTTTTGACTGAAATTCTTTGCAAGTGAATTAACAACATTCAGGCTTATTAAAACCAGTCAATAACTAACCACACTTTTGCTTTTGAACTATTTTAACAGATAGCTGCTTTATGTGGTTTCATATATCTCCTAAGCTCACAAACATTTGCATTTTCTTTATGTCTTAAAAAATAACTGCTGTGGGTTTTTCATTCTTATCCTCTTAAGCACTGAAGTTTCCCATATGAAATTTTAGTCTGGACCTTTTCTGTTTTACAGTGGTAAGAGAAGAATAAGTTACTAATTAACTCTAAAGTAGAGGCATATATAATTTTCAACATATTCTTTGGAAATTCAAATTGACTGAGGAAAACACTACACTTATTTCTTGGGCTGAAAAATGTGAGACTTTGCCAAGGTAAGTGCTTGCTTATGCATGAAAAATTTAAGTTAGAAAAATTTGATGCAATGACGGGTCGTCTTCCAATAGCAACATGACTTTTTATTATTTTTCTGGAGGTACTGTAGGATAAAGTTTTCTAATATTCCCTGCAATATGCACACAATCCTAAATCTAGGAGTCCTTGAAGAATGCCATAGTTCTATATGGCACATCATACCCATATGGAATTTATGCCAATTAGTAGATATTTTCTTTTCCTTTGTCTACCAAAATCCACTTCTAGAAATACTGGAAAGAAGTTTTTCCTCTCATTCAGAGGCTTCCTTTTAATCAAAGACAATAACTTCTATATGAAAGGAAGAATAAGGTTTGGCCTATGAGAAGAAATATAAAGGCTTGTATTGGGGAGAAGTGCCAAAGTAATTACAATATTCATACAACTTCTCAAAACATTGGTGACAGGTCCAAAACTAATTACCGATTGAAGAAGCAAACTAGACTATATACAAACTAGTTTGATAGTTCTATGGGCAATCAATAACACTGCAACCAATGTGGCCTGAAGTCTTCAAAGACAGAGCCTATTCTCATGGTCCCTAAATAAACACAAAAGTCTGTTTTAGTAGATTAACTGCATTAAAGATTCTAAATTCCAAATAGCGGTTATATCACATCCATGGTGTTTCCCCAGAACTGTGTAGTCCTCTCCCATTCGGACTGTAGGCTTGACCATGTGACTTGCTCTAGCAAATAAGATACTAGTCTATGTATCCCAAGTACAGGTTTTTTAAAGTATGCATATTTTTGCTTTCTTTCTTTTGTTAATGAGCTGACTCATTCCTAGATCCTTACTATGACCAAAATAAAGTGAGCTAATCTTGTATGAGTGAGGGATATGAAAGAGATGGAGTGAAGCTGAGTTGTCCAAGCTAATATCATTCTAGTCTAGGCTCCTTTGTTAAACTGTCAACTGACAACAGATATGTAAGCTAGCCCAACTTGGATTACCTTCATCCTACACTGTTATATAACCACTGAGATAACACATAGACTCATGATAATAATGTGAATATTCTAAATCTCTTCATTTCATGATTATTTGTTACACAGTATTTTAACAGCAACAAGTAATAGGATTGCATTTGGTTACATTCTGAAAACTTTGTTAGATTCTTACGAAAAACACTTTTTTTGACTGAATAGGCTGAGTAACTGAACACAATAATCTTACCCGTTCTTTTCTCCCCTCAGTACTTGTAAAGGAAATGCTTTATAGCTTTGATAATTTCCCTATAATTATGACTGCTTGCATTTAGGTATATTAATCAAACTTACTTATGGCCCTTATTCAACTTCCATGTCAACATTTTAAACTGTTACTTAAAAGTAGTCTTTAGACCAGAAAAGAAACAGCATCCTAAAAAATTAATGTTTCATTTGGAAAGTAAACTATCCTTAAGTGATGGGTAAACAATTTAAAAGGCAAATCCTACTCCAGCATATGAAACAGCTTACTCAGGCAGTCTTTGGCTACTAAATTTCTCTTTACATATTTTCAGTAATAGCTAAGTGGAAAATGAGAATCAGTCAATCTAATTATTTATTGTGTTTCATTCTATAGGTATCCTTCATTTCTTTTTTTATATATTTTTATTGTAATTAATAGAAGGGTTACATGATATTTGCCAGATAGATGGTGCATTAATTCCCATACATTGATACCCTTTCATATGTCTTGGTATCCATTACCCTCCCCCTCACCCCCACCTCTCATCTTGTTTTCCCCCGTTCCCTAATCAATTTCAAATAACCAAATACAAATATATCCGATATATCAGGTAACAAAGTGAGATACTGTAACAATATGAGATAACCAAGGGACAGCAAAGGAGATGAGAGATAACATAGTACCATAAGAACAGCAATCATTCATTATATGGCTTATGTTTCTATATCCTAGAGATCCTTTCATTTAGCGTCCTACTATATGGCCTTTTGTATCAAGGTTTTGCTCTATTCCAAATCTCTGCTAGTAGAGCCCAAGGTTTCTACTGCTTATGATAAATAAGGGAAACCATTGAGCCTAAGTTCCTTTGAGTCTGGCTTACTTCACTTAATATGATCTTTTCTAAGTCTTTCCATTTCCTAACAAATGGGGCAATGTCATTCTTTCTGACAGCAGCATAGAATTCCATTGTGTGCACCTGCTATCTGGCAAATATCATGTAATCCTTTTACTAATTACAATACAAAAAATTTTAAAAAAAAGTTTAAAAAAATGGCCTATAGACACATGAAGAAATGCTCAACATCTCTGGTCATAAAAGAAATGCAAATCAAAACAACTCTAAGATTCCACCTCACTCCAGTTAGAATGGCCAGGATCAGGAAAACGAATAACAACAGATGCTGGAGGGGATGTGGCCAGGAGGGATCACTACTACACTGTTGGTGGCAGTGCAAATTCGTTCAACCACTATGGAAAGCAGTGTGGCAGTGCCTCAAAAGGCTAAACATAGAACTCCCCTATGACCCAGCCATTCCACTACTTGGCATTTATCCAACCAACCAGAAACAAGGACATACTAAACCCACTAGCACAACAATGTTCATTGCAGAACTATTCACCATAGCATAGATATGGAACCAACCTAGATGTCCCTCAGTGGATGAGTGGATCAACAAGTTGTGGTATTTGTACACAATGGAATTCTATGCTGCTGTCAGAAAAACGACATCGCCCCATTTGTTAGGAAATGGAAAGACTTAGAAAACATCATAGTAAGTTAAGTAAGCCAGACTCAAAGGAACTTAGGCTCAATGGTTTCCCTCATTCGTCATAATCAGTGGAAACCTTGGGCTCTACCAGCAAAGACCTGCAATAGAGCAAAATCTTGATACATAAGGCCATATAGTATGAAGCTAAATGAAATGAACTCCAGGATATTGAAACAAAAGCCATGTAACGAATGATTGTTGTCCTTAATGTACTATGTTGTCTCTCATCTCCTTTGCTGTCCCTTGGTTATCTCATATTGTTATAGTATCTCACTTTGTTATCTGATATATTGAATTTATTTCTACTTGGTTATTTGAAATTTGATAGGGAAGGGGGGAAAACCAAGACGGGTGGGGGGACGGGGGGGAGGATAATGAGTACCAAGACATGTGAAAGGGTATCAATGTATGTGAATTAATGCACCTTCTATCTGGCAAATATCATGTAACCCTTTTACTAATTATAATAAAAAATTTAAAAAAATAAAGAATGAATTCTTGTTCTACCTACATCATGACTCTCTTGGCATCTTCAAAAGCAAATGCCCTAACAAACTGGTCAGAAGCACATGAGCCAAAGAGCAAGGAGGGAAAAAAAATCACCTTTACAGCAGATCCAATGTTTTTAAGCAGCCTTTGTACCAAGTGTTGTTGTGAAGGAACCCTCGCTCTCTGAAACAGCTAATGAAAATTTAAAACGGTATAACCACGTCAGAAAACGTGTTTGCTGTTTCTCCAAACCTTAAACACCCACCTACTGTATGATTAAGGTATTCATGCCTCGCAATGCATTCCAGAAAGAAAGAAAAAAAAACAGCATATACTGCTACAAAGACTTGTGCACACATGTTCACAGCAGCTTTATGTGTGGGGAAACATAAAAATAAAACAGTAATAGCCAACGGAAGCTCCACATTTGTGCACCAGTCTTGAGCACGGACACTCAGGCTGCCGGCCCAAGTGCAAGGGCCAGGAAGGCACCGAGCGGCTGAGCTGTGGTTATAACTCTTCCTTATCTGACAGCTAATGAAATGTAAACAAAAGCCGTCTCACCGTGACTCCCGCAAGACACAGACTCAACAATCTTCACGGCAAAAACCAAAAAATGAAAAATCCCACTGGAAGGCTTCACGCATCGCACGCTTCAGGCCTGGGAAATGCGCCCAGGGGCAACTTCGCGCATGCGCAGATCCTCCCGCCTGAGAGACACGCGCAAGGCGCAACTTCGCGCAGGTGCAGATCCTCCAGCCTGAGCTGCACAAGGCACAACTTCGCGCATGCACAGATCCTCCCAAAACCTACCAGCCCAGTCAAGGCCCCTCGTTCCTCTCAGACCATGAGGCCCCAGCCCCATGCAGGCCCCGTGCAGCCCCCGTGTCGCCCCAACTGGGGTCTCTACTCCCTGGTTCATTCACCTGCAAGCCCCGGCACAGATACCTGAAAGACCTGGTCTCTTTCTTCCTCAGGGTCAGGGGTGTTAGGGGTGGGGAAGAGGACGCCCTTGTCCTTCCTGGGGTTCTTTCTACTTTGAGCGGCTAAACGCGGCCCCTGGTCACTTACCGGGCTCCTCAGCTCTGGGAGACACGTTTGAGGCAATGGCGGGTGTTGAGCTTCGCGTGTTTGTGGGGAGAAGGGCATCAGGGCCACCTGCTCGCGGCTGCCATCGTGGGCCATAAGCTGGGAGCGTGGCCTTGGCAAACACGCATGCTCACTGAGCACCAAGGGCCGTGGCCCAGCGAAGAGCACGCATGCTCAGTGAGCACGAGGGCCAAGGCCCAGTGAAGAGCACACATGTGGAGAGGGAAGGAAGATGGCCACGAGACAATAGGGACGCTGCGTAGCTCTCTCTCACAAAAAGAGAGAACTAAGGAGTCCCACGAGCCAATTATCTTAAGAAATCCACAACAACAAACTCAAAAGGCAACGGAGAAGGACTCAAAGTGGAAAAGAAATCCAGATAAAGCTCACATCCAACTTTCTCAAAGAATTCGGAACGCGAGGACCCCTCCCCCACCTCCATCCGCCAGTTCCAAGCCACAGAAAGCGCCGGCGGGCCGGGGAAAAGCGGCAGCAGGCCGGGAAAAGCAGCTGCGGGCGGAGGGGGCCAGCCTGGGAGCCCGATTGCTGCAGAAACCAACATACAACCGGGCCAGCGAACGGCGGAAGCAGCAGAACCCAGACGCGGAACCAGAACAGCAAGCAGCGGAACCCAGACTCGGAACACAGGCGACAGCGGAGACCCGAGGGGAGTGAGAGACTCCCCACCACCGTGCAGCACCCGCAGAGGGATGCAGAGGAGTGAGTAATACAGCGCGTCCCCAAACACAAAGGGAAAGCAGAGCGGTGCCAAGCAATAGAACTTAACTCAGACCCCTCCACCCCGCCCACACAGGCCTAAAGGCAAAAAGAATACAAGGACGAATCCTAAAGTTGGCTGTGCCTCCACTACCAGATTTTTGTAGACTCCAACTTACAGGCCAGAAGTTGAGAATTAATGGCCCAGTAGATCAAATTAGTCCCATTCCATGTTGTTTAAGCAGCATAGTATTTCTACACATTTGAGCCATCATTTAACAAAACAGAAGACCTATATCAGGCACCAGTATCTCACACTTACAATCCTAGCTACTCAGGAAGCTGAGATCTGAGGATCACGGTTTGAGGTCAACTTGAGCAGGAAAGTCTGTAAGATTCTTAAACCTAATTAACCAATAGGAATTCAGAAGTACGGGTATGGCTTGAGTGGTACAGCACCAACCTTAACACCAACCCTTAAATTAATTAACATACATGTGGGTCTGTGTATATGTGCACACATATATATTATTGTATATATATATATACATCTATTATGTATGCTGTATACATGCACATGTGTGTGTGTTTGTGTCAGAAGACTTAAGTTTAAAATTTAAATTTCCTTAAAACAATGAAACAACTGACCATTCTAGGCTTACAGTCCTGCCTCATGATGATAAGCTGTAGCAGAGTAGAGGCTTCCCCTCCAGATAAACTACTCAGCTGATCACAGCCCCTGTTACTCCCACTAGTCCCCACTCTAGCCTGTTTTCCTGCCTTAATCCTGTTGAAATCTTGGCTCTTCCTAAGGTGGTTCTTCAATTACTCTGTGTCTGTGTCTGCACAGTAATTAAAGACTAAACTCAAGTTGGGCATGGTAGCACTTGCCTATAATCCCATCCTTAGGAAATGGAAACTGAAAGATCTTAAGTTTGAGGCCAGCCTGGAGTACATATGTAGTTATTTCCAAGCCAGCCTAAGCTACATAGCCAGATCTTGTCTCAAAAAGGAAAAAGGAAAAAAAAGTCAAAAATCAGAACAGAAAAGAACAAAACCGATTCGGCTCATTTTGGTGCTCAGAATGAGATTTCTACGTTTGGACCTTTTTCATTTTCTTCTCATATTTTATTATAATATTCCAAAGAAACTCTCAGAAGGCAATGATTATATCATATATTTTGCATTTCCCACAGCTCTCCATATAAAACGAAGTACAAAGTAGATAATTAATGATTGTTAAAAGAATGCATGAGTAAAGAATACATATATATATAAAAAATAAAACAGGAATTACTTGAAACATGAAAGCAAGATTATAACAACTGCTTGTTGCTCATGTTTTTAAAAACATGAAATGTCAGTAGTAAAACTATTTGCTTTTAGAGGGGTGGGGGCGGGGGGAGGGAAATGGGGACCAAGACATGTGAAAGGGTATTAATGAATGGGAATTAATGCACCATCTATCTGGAAAATATCATGTAACCCTTCTATTAATTACAATAAAATATATGAAAAAATATTCATTTTTGAGCCAGGTTTGAGAGCTCATCTTTATAATTTTAGCTTCTTGGAAAGTGGAGATCAGGGGGTTGAGCAATTCAAGGCCATTCCAGTCAGAAGTACTCCCAACTCCATATCAGCCAGGGGCCCTGATGGCAAGCACCCGTCATCTCTGGCTGGGCGCACATGGCTTTTGCCTTCATCCTCAGTGACACATGGGAGCACAGCTAACAGGAATGTAGCCCAAACCTGTCCACCCCAGGCTAGTCCCAGCCTCAAAAATAACCAACATTGAAAGGGCTTGGAATAATATCTCAGTGGTAAAGCACCAGCCACCAAGCATGTGGCCCAGAGGTGAATTCAACACCTCCAAAATGAATGCACACACACCTTACACAGAACAATACTAGTAGCCTGCTTTTCAGTGCATTAGCTTGGGGAACGATTGTGCCTGAGGTTATTTTCTAATTGATCAGTAAAGCTTATCCTTATCACAGTTCTATCTAGTTGATTCTTTTTGAGCTTTCTTTCAGAACTGCAAATCAGTCATTTCAGGACCAGACTAGAGGTACAGCAAAGATTATCCTGAGGCATGTAATTTGTTTTAATTTCAGTGAATCCTCAAGAAAAATTTCTGAGACACCTTCAGTACATTTTGACAACCCCTATTATTCTCAATGCCACAAATCATCAGGAAAATTCTAATATTAATATAGTGTGGAGTTATGAAATATTTGCCCAGAGAATAGTTCATATTAAAATTAATATTTAAAATGGCTTGTTTTCTACCAAATGGATTTCATTAATATCCTACTAACATACAAACATACAGGCCTTTTTCCTGTCTTAATTGTTTAGTAACTAGCATTTCTTCTAATCAAGTTAATCTTAATCCCTTTAAAGCACAACTTACAGTAATTCCACAACAATGCAGCTAACTAGTAGGCGAGTTTTAGAAAAGATGGAAATAATGGCTCTGTGAGGGTTTTTTAAATCATTTTTCATGTATTTTAAAGCCTGCAGGATTCCAAAATTTTTATGACCTTAAAATTATCTCACTTTTTAAACATATAATATTAAACTTGAAATTGTCTATGAAAGAAGAAAAATATGTAGGAGGCTGCAAAACATAATAGTATCCCAGAATCAGAGAAAATGTGGACTGTCTGAGCTTAACAGAAAGGCCATCGCAGTGCTAAGTCTTTTCCTCTTACCTACAGAGACCATGCAGTGAATTTTAAGAGTGCAATCTGATGAAAGAGGAAAAGGAAAGATGCTTAGAGAATATAAACTACTCAGAGCATCAGAGTTTCATGGGAAAAGGTACTGTGTTTTAAAATCATATTAATAACACATATGGTCTCTCTAGGTAACACAACATGCATAAAGCTTACTGAGTGTTGTACATCTAATAATCCATATGCATAACAATTGGCATTGTTCTTTACATGCCTCTACAAAGTGCCGCTCGGGTTCATCTTTCTCTGTAAGCTTTTTACTACCCCACACCGAGGAAAGCTGCAGGAAAAAATAATAAAATAGCATATAGGATAGTTGTGATGGACAGCAGTACCTTCCCACAGAACTGGATGTCTGGTCGACCTCGGTGAAATAGATATTGTTACTTCAGGCCAAGGTGTTAAGTAATTTTGCTCTGTGTGTTCTGAGTACTGGGGAATCAAGTCTCAGTCCCTGATGGCATTGTAAGTTAAGGTGTAACTGATAAATCCAACAAAATCCAGCCGAAAGAATAGGCATTGTTGATCACACATTGCCTGCCAAACAGCCAACAGGCTTGATCCGTGTTCTGTTATTTAGTCTGTTGAGTTTTGTGGATGAGTGGTTCAAGTGAAGTTTCCAGTGTTGTTTCTCAGTCTTGAGAAACGTGGATGGTACCATCAGTCTCTTCCTCACTCAGTAGTCAAGGGCACATCTTAGAGACACCATTCTGGTTTCTTTGGCAACAGAACAGCATCAAAACAGGGAAGCAACCAGCAGGACAGGAAGAGCTCTTTCAAGTTCACATCTAAAAACACCACTCCCAGTCATACATCTGGAAAACAGGCCAAGGAAGACACATTTGAAAGATACTCTGCCTCAATGGGAATTTTGAAAATTATGTAAAGGAATAGGACATTTCCCTTTTGTGGGAGGACAAATTAATACATCATACAAAATCCACTAGCATAACAATGTTCATTACAGCACTATTCACCATAGTAAAGATATGGAACCAACCTAGATGTCCCTCAGTCGATGAGTGGATCAACAAGTTGTGGTATTTGTACACAATGGAATTCTATGCTGCTGTCAGAAAGAATGACATCGCCTCATTTGTTAGGAAATGGAAAGACTTAGAAAAAATCCTATTAAGTGAAGTAAGCCAGACTCAAGGGAACTTAGGCTCAATGGTTTCCCTCATTCGTCATAATCAGTAGAAACCTTGGGCTCTACTAGCAGAGATCTGCAATAGAGCAAAATCTTGATACATAAGGCCATATAGTATGAAGCTAATTGAAAGGACCTCCAGGACATTGAAACAAAAGCCATATAACGAATGATTGTTGTCCTTAATGTACTATGTTGTCTCTCATCTCCTTTGCTGTCCCTTGGTTATCTCATATTGTTATAGTATCTCAATTTATTATCTGATATATTGAATTTCTTTGTATTTGGTTATTTGAAATTTGATAGGGAAGGGGGGAAAACCAAGACGGGTGGGGGGTGTGGGGGGGAGGGTAATGGGTACCAAGACATGTGAAAGGGTATCAATGTATGTGAATTAATGCACCTTCTATCTGGCAAATATCATGTAACCCTTTTACTAACTACAATAATAAATAAATAAATAAATAAATAAAAGAAAAAGCATGTGCACTGTTTTGCTTGCAGGCATAGAAATTACATTATTCACAAATATTTTCTACATAGTAGGTAGGGTAGCTACACTGGACATGAAAGGGCGGGGACAATTAATATGGATGAAACAGTCCTGTTTCATTAACTTTCTACCTTAGTGTTCATTTATTTCTTCAAATTTTGGGTTTGTCTGAGAGATGAGAGATTCTCTTCTCTCTTTGATTATATCAGAATAAAAATAGATATTGGTCTGGAGGTTTGGCTCAAATACTAGAGCACCAGATGTGCAAGCAAGCTCAGCAAATATGAAGCCATAAGTTCAAACCAAGTATTTTCTAAAATCATCATCATCATCAATAAAAATAATAAATAGCATAAGCTGGGGACAAGGCAGAAAAGTTCATGAAATGTTAATTTCTAATTAATCAGCAAAAAGAAAAAATTCAGAAGTGGAGATGTGCCTCAAGTGGTAGAGCATGAAATAGTTGAAATAGCCAAGTGAGAGCTCAGGGTCCTGAGTTCATGTCCCAGTGGTGCTTCTCTTAATCAAATATGAATGCACACATACTGAAAATGTACATGGTATACACTGCCAAATACACAGCTCACTCCCTCCAGCAGCTCCTAAAACCTGTTATTAGGTTGCAGGTTTGAAGTTTAGCAACTCCACATCTCTTAGGCACCTTATTTCAACGAGGATTGAACAGAGGGACCAGGAAAAGACTTAATTAACTAGGGCAGTATTTCTCGAGATATTTGTTGTTGACATTGCAAAAGGGACAACATATTATATTTGATTTCCCATTTTCAAAGCAGAAGGAAAGGCAATCCACAACATAGGAAACATTTCACTTTCCTTCCTATTTTAATCAATCTTCAAAGAAAGACTGGGGTGGGAACACTTAAATCATAACTCTGCGGTTATTGAAAACCCCAAGAATGATGAACTTCATGCATATGATGTTGAAATAACACACAATGAATTGTAGGCACTCTGAACGGCAGTGAAATTTACAACTCCTTTCCTCTGTTCCAAAATAAAAAAAGAATTTCTATCTTCCCAGCAAGTGGTCTCCAAAATAAATGCTGTTCTCACACCCATGAGCAAAGAAATAACTTGGGGCAAGAAAGCACAGTGTGTTTTCATTTACAAATTATATACATCACATCACTTTACTAACATGCTGCCAAATATAAAAATTGAAATATAAACTGTATGAGATATAAAATGCAGTATTTTTCCCCACATTGCCTGACATACTGTTCCACATAACTCAAATACTGACTATGATGATGTCTCGTGCATAACTATAAATATCTACCTCCCTAAATATCCCTTCCACACAGCTCAAAACAAAAAACTTGAAGACAACTCTTGTTGCTGGCATGCCTCTTTTAGAGAGCCTAAAAGGACAGAAATAAGTTGAGACCATAAATGATGCTCTCAATTTGGGTAGGTACGATACTAACTGAGTGCTTTCCAGGTGTGAGGCATTGTAATGTCTTGTGTTTAATTTTCCCCAAAACTCCATGTGGTAGATCATCTTCCCAGTTAACAGCTAAAGAAACTGAGGACTAATGTACCTTAGAATTGGCTAGTTAGAAAACAGTAGCAAACTGTGTAAGAATCCTTTCTTGACTGAATTTATTCTGGGTCCATGGCCCGCCAGAGAGAAGCTTTGGATTCCCAAGGGGATCCTTAGCAACATGGGAAGGAGGGGGAAATTTGGGTTGTCTGGAGGCACAGGGAGATGTCAGGGTTCCTCTCATCTTTTGGTAGAAGCGAGGGATGCTAATATTCTGACGTGGACAGGACAGTCCAAGAACATACCCACAGTGCTGTGGAGGGAGAATCAAGAGGTATCAGAGATGAATGACGAACCAGATATGTTCATCACAGTGCAATTTGTAATAGCTGAGTAGTCCAAGACTCAATAAATTACAGTGTATCTATTTATCAGAGCTCTGTGGCTACTAGCATGACGTTTTTTCAAAAGAATAACCATATGAAAAAAATTCACACTTCCTATTTACATGTGCAAAAGCAATATTCGCCAAAACATTCATATTCACAAGTCCTAAAAGTAATCTGGTTAGCAGGGTTGTTGTGTTAGAAAAGTATTTATATGTTTATGTATGCACATGGGAAATACTTTGAAAGACATCAGCCAAAGTATTAATTACTATTTGTTGCTGAAGTATAGTAGAGAGTCCATATAAAATATTTTATGACAGAATCATTATAAATAGCCACACATACCACTGTAAGAAGGAAACACTCATAAGTAATATAATCTATTATCTCAAAGTCCTTATGAATTCCGTAAGCCAAAGATTTGATACCCATCTTTTCAGAATGTGTCACTGGCAGCATTTTATTTCATTTTATTTTCTGACATCAAGTTCTTTAATAATAGAAAAGAAAAGCACCAGGTGTTTCTCACCAGGTGCCTTTGCAATGGCAGCAGAGTTCACTGGTATATTTTTTTCAGAGCCAAAATAGCACCTACTATTCACATGCCCTATCTTTAAAGCCTTCATTGTTTCACTATGATTCAAAAGTGAAGTTACTCACTCCCGCCCACACAGCAAGAACAATACAATCACGACACTGAACTGAATAAATGCTTGAAACTTCATAAATACTAAGTATCTCATCTCAGAATGTCTTATGAGTAGAAATCATTATGATGCTGTCTGCCATATAATTTATCTTTATCTTTATCTTTATCATCATCATCATCATCATCATCATCATCGTTTGGGTTTTTGTTCTGGTACTGGTGATGGAACTCCATCACCTGAGCCACACCACCAGTCCAACATTTTGCTGGTTAATTGGAAATGAAGAATTTTCTGTTTGGACTCGCTTCAAACTGATCCTCCAGGTCTCAGCATAGTGAGCAGGTAGGATTTCATATGTCAGCCACTGGTGTCTTGCTCAGAAGTCTTACTTTATTAGAACACAGTCTAACAAATTACCCTTTATTTTACTGACCAGTACCTCATTGTGACCTGGAAAAAAAAATACAACTAACATGGCAGCAAACCTTCAAAAATACCATGAGATTTATATCGGCCAAAAAAACTGCTAAGAAAAAGTTTATTCCCCAATACAGATGAAAAATTTGACCTACAGTAGCAAGAAAAACAACAAAAAAGAAAGAGCTGGACAAACACAAAATGGAGAAAGAAGATAAGAATTGTGATTTCTTTCAAAATTGTAATCATTAAATAAAATAAAATTTGCTTATTTTCATCTTCAAGGAATCCAAATGGTTTACATTATATCTAGCATACAGACTATTACTAAATAATAACAGTTAACAATATCACAAAGTATAAAGGTTTTCAGAAACATAAAAATGTTAGAAGGTATTTCAGATACTTCTTTGATTCGAATTAGAGAAGATATGTCTAATTATGACATGATATCAAAAGGAATGCTGTATAAACTAAGTAAGCAAAGATATTTGCCAGTAATATTAAAAGTAATTCCTGAATGTTTCTCAAGTATGTGAAATACTGAGAAAATCAATGCCTAGCATGACAGTGCCACTTGTCAAAACAGTCTGTTAATTATCTTTATCATGCTCTTGGCAAAATAGGATACTGTTGGATAAATAACATCTTCACATAATTTAAATCCATGCTATGTTTTATTAATTTAGATCCTCCGTTTACCCCAAGAGGGGGTGGAGATGATTGGCTACATCTTCTGTTGCAAATATACACAAAGCCTTATTTGCAATGGAACAAAAACACAAATTTAGAATTGGATTGACGAATGTCCAAAACCCAACTCTACTACTTCAGTGCCTGTCTTTGCACAAATTATATCATACTACTGACCTACCGTGTCTCTATACATTAAAAATAAACAGTGCCAATAATCAGATCCCTCATAGGGTCCGGTAAGAAAAACAATGAGATGTTATTTGTGAAGTTCTGGCAACACAGTAGGGATTTGATTGCTGTGAATTTTTTTTATCTCCTTCCCATTTTTACCTTTCTGTCCTTGCTTTCATACCTAGATCTTCACAAGGCAAGTTGATCTGGAGGGAAAACAGAAAGAAGGAAGAAATAAAGGGGGGGAGAAGGGAAGGAGGAATAGAGGGAAGGAATGGAGGGAGGGAGGGAAGAAGACAAAGAGGAATTCACCTTACCAGAGGCTTACACCTGTAATCCTATCTACTCAGGAGATTGAGATCTGAAGATGGAGGTTGGAAGCTAGCATGGGACAGGAAAGTCTGTGAGACTCTTTAACCACCAAAATTCAGACGTGGAGCTGTGGCTCAAGGGGTAGAACTACAAGGAACAGAGCTAGGTCCCTAAGTTTAAATCCTAGTGCCAGCACCAAAACAAAGAAACTCACCTTAAATTCAAAGAATGTTCTAGGGAAAAGGAACTGTAAACAGCAACAGGCTCAAATCCCCTGATTATACAGATTGTGAAACAGACCACATCAGGATCATGCTATAGAAACATGCATGCGCAGGGACCATTTCCTCTTATCCTCCAGAAATGACTAAAACTAGAGGCCATTGGGAAAAAAAAAACCTTCAACTTCCAGGGCTCAAAGGGCTGATTGTTCCATGGCCACAAAGTTCCCTTTTACCCAGTTTATACAAGATGTGGTAGGTGGTAAACTAGAAGTTAAAAAATATAAGCAACATTTCTTTTCTGGACTGTCCTATGTCCTTGTGAGAATTGCTTGTTCATGCAATTCTCAGAGAACACCCCTTGGGCACAGCACAAGGGCTCCACCTTCAACCTCAGAATGAAGAGGAACTTTTCAAAAATGCTATCTGAATCTTTAAAAAGCAGATCAGAAATGCAGTCTCTTCTTACAAAACGTGAACCATATAACATTTCACTTTGCAAGCTTTCATCCCAAGAATTTTATTCTCCACTGGTGAAATCACACAGGTAAAATTTTAAAATAGGGTTTTAAAAAAACTATTGCATTTCCTTTTAAGTTCTTCATCATTCATGCTGCTGTGTCATTTTCTTTATAGTTGCAACAGAAGCTGATGAGCTCTTCCATTCTAATTCTCCTAGAGCTTCACTCCAGTGGACTTAGGGTTTTGCAACAAAGAAAAAGGTTAATCTTTGCTCAGTAGATCTATTCATAAATTATTCTTTATATTCCAATAAATACTTGGCAGTTTGGGGAAGAGAAACTTCAATCATGACAAAAGAAAATAAAATTCAGTGCTATTCAGAGCCATTACTTAGACTTTGAAGATTAGTTTTTACCAATCACATTGGTGAGTGATATAGTTTATATTAAAAACCACATAAAATATTCTCTTAATTCACAGAGTAAAACTCCCAAATATAGGTTAACTCCTAAAGAAGGTGATATCGTGACATCACAGAATGGAAGGCCATCTTTCTTCTATCATCTACTTATAGATGTTGGTATGTGCACCCTGTTTTTTCTTTCTGGCTCTACCACATTCTCAGATGTCTAAGTCTTGATAAAAAGTAGTCACAGATACTCAAAGGAAAGGGACTATCTAGCTAAGGAAAGCTAGAAAAAATTATATCCAGAGCTCTTACCTTTCCTTTATTCTGATTACAAACCTGAACTCAGAAATGTAAGTTTGGTGAGTCCCAAAAATGTTGGAAAGGGTTGATTACCCCCATCGGAGCAAGGATTAAAAGCAAGTCCTATTTTCGTTGTATTTTTTTATTCAGCACCCAAACTTTTCAATGTGTCTTGCTCATTTATAATCTCCTATATTTGAAATTTAAAGAGCAGTTGTTAAAAGCTTAGTTCCATGGTAGGTGTTCTTAAAATGTATTCTATCCTCTATAATGATGTGGTGGCTTAGTTATTCTATTATGGCGTGTTTATCATTGAGAAAACAGAGTGTAAAGAAATTAAATAAGCCCAGAGTTGAGTCAGTGGACCAGAAAACCTGAACTCTCAATCCCTCTGCTGTATACCACAACCCTCCCTATAATCCATATGCAAATGAGTACCCAATTCAATTCAACAAATGTTTCAGAGCAATTTATATTTAGCAAGACATTGTACTTTATGAGAATGAAGCATAGAAATATTAGAGGACTTGCCTGAAATCTCAGAACACTTTCGCAAATGTCCATACTAGAACTCAAGTACTAAACATTGGGCCTGAAGAGCAAGCAACAAGACAAGTTGAAAGAGAACAAGCTCTGGAAATGAGACACATTGGTCCTCAGAATCCAGGCCCATCACATCCAATGTATGACATAGGTCTAAAGTGAACCTTACTTATTTTACATCCCCACCAATTAACTAAATTAAATATTAGGTACTGCTCTGCAATTTTATAGAACTTTTTACTTTGTTTAACACATTCTAGTCTTCTTCGCTGCAAATGAAGTAGATACTCCTCTTAAAAACAATGTGAACACAGTAGTGGTTCTTGCCTGTAAAACAAGGTTTTGAAAGGTGAGACGGGAGGATCATGAATTCAAGGGTCACCCTGGAATACATTTTGAAATCCTCTCTAAAAACCACAAAGGAAAGAAAAAGAAAATATGGTTTCAGAAATATAAAAGCCACATATAGTTTTTCAGATAAAATAAAGGACTCTCAACTAAATTGGAATTTCAGAACCAAATTTTCAGTTCAAGGATGTCTTGAATATTGCATGTTTATCTAAAATTAAAATTTTACTGGGCAGTTCATATATGTTTGCTAAATATGGCAACCTAAAAATGGCTGTGCTTGAAATAACTAAGAATTTCTTGGAATATAATTCAAAACAGAACAAAAATTTCTTCCTCCTAGAAATTAAAATATCTTAAGATGTCAATAACAAAAAAAAACCCATAAGGAAAAGAAAGGAAGGACTTTGAAACTAATTTCCCTTGGGATACATAGCCACTGTAATTATCAGAAGCATTTGGAAATGACCCATATATTGCTTAGAAATTTTGATCAATAATACTTCTAATCTTTTGCCCATTCTCCTCAAGATTTAATTTTTGGAATCCTATTTATTCAAAAGATGTTAGACATTGTCATTTTATTGGTTTATTTTCACCTGTG
The DNA here is from genome assembly GCF_031878675.1 of Megascapheus bottae. Classification (NCBI taxonomy): domain Eukaryota; kingdom Metazoa; phylum Chordata; class Mammalia; order Rodentia; family Geomyidae; genus Megascapheus; species Megascapheus bottae. The sequence continues at coordinate 92,453 of NC_143544.1, forward strand.
AACTTTGACCCATAATGGAGACTTTTGTTTTGTATGGTCTGCTCTCCTCCCTTGGCCTACAAAGGAGACCCTTTGGACTGGACATGGAGATCAGAACAGATGCTCCAGTGCACAATATCCAGACTCGGAGCACAGATTTATTTCCTCCAAGTCAGTTTTGCTCAGTGAAGTTTCCCCAGACTCTCAACCACTGCCAAGGTTAATGTAGGCCCTGACTCTGCCTGCTGATTCATATTAATTAAGACAATCAATGATCTTGTTTCATACAGTGTCTGTTTTTAATATAACCTATTTGATGAGGCTGTATTAATTTAGGAGAAATATGCACTGGCATTCTGGCATGCACTTTTCCTAATTATCTCACAGCTCTCATTCCGCAGTGAAATTAGACTGTGGTTATCACGGTTAATGGAAGCCCATAGCTCTTAGCTAAGTGATCTCCTCCAGTGGAAAGTCATCGTTTCTTGCTCCTGGCTACATAAACATGATTGTGCTATCTAAGCAATCCCCTGTGGCTGTGGATGTGAATGTTTTAACAAAATATTCTGCTTTAGAGCTACAGGGTGGCACCTCATTTCTATAAGTAGGAGGATAACAAGATTGGAATGGGAGGACTGTGAAAGGAAAAGTTACCCAATAACAGAAGTGAGACAAGGAGAAGCAGTTTTCAAGGGTGTGCAGGAAATAGGAAGCCTGACCTGGTAGTTATGTGTTCAGGTTCAAAAGAAATCCTTTATATGTTCCCTTATGCTTCTCTTGAGTTCTACATCACCTATCTCGCACTGCCCATTTTTCTTTTAAGAACTCAGTAGAATCTTGGTCCAAATGAGGACTTACTCTTCTGTGTGCCTGTCCACTCTTTTCAATCATTCACTTACTAAGTGCCTACATCCCTCACTAGAAAGAAACCAGTCACTTCCTGCATGAAACATGAATCCATGAGGCAGGCAGCTCCACAAGTTAATTTAAGTCAATCATTACAAATTGTAAATACACTAAGAATTTTTAATGGATTGATTTGATACAAAATGATCTGGCAAAACAATTTTTGAAAGAGGGACAACATCTGGGCTGAAACTGTTGTGATTACAAACATTCAGTTATCGGGAGAACCAAGAAAAGAAAATGAGCCCGTGAAGGAATAGTACTCATGAAATCCTGAAGCAGGACCCTTTCTTATTCTAGAAACCAAGCCAAGGCTAGAGTATGAGGAGTCATGCAGAGAATACAAGAGAGACTGATTATAAGCTTCCACCAAAGGGGCCTTTTGCCTTCCCATGTTCCTTCTACCAGTGGACCCTGAAAAGGGGTTGACAGCACATCATTCCCCTGGCCTACTGGGCAAATATGTAACTTAAAAGGAAGTAATGACACAGTGCTTATCTTGTATTACTGACTATGCCAGTGAGGATGCCTGGATCAAATAGAAATGTTAGAAAGTTGAGCCAACTGTAGTTGCATTTATTTAAATGGACTATGAATTCCAGTTTTATCTGTGAAAACAGGAAGCCAGTCCATTTCTGAAAGACTTGTTATTTACAGTAGGCAGTGTTTGGTAAGCTATTTTCACCAACAAGACACTGCTTATATATTTCCACTTCTTTAAGGCTTACATTCAGAGTAGATTTATTTGTTTTCATTCTAAAGATAAAAGACTCAGGAACAGATATAGCAATGAACTAAAATTGGGAGTATTAGTGTTTGAACCCAAGGCAATCAAGTCCAGAATACATATCCTTAATCATGATTACTAGCAGCCAAAATTCATCTTGGGAAGCTAATCAAACCATTAAGGTGCATCAGTATTTAATGCACTGAGATGGCAGCAAGATATTTGACATGTCAAAGAGTATACTTGCCCTGAATGTGCATTAGGTAGAAGGTATGAAATATATCTTTAATGAATTTCCATATCTCTGCTTTCTTAGTTATAAGAAAAGATTATCTAGTCACACTTCAAATGGTTCCACTGTTGCTATAGAAACTGCTTTCCTTTAAGTTTTTGAGGTGACTGTCAGCTTGTAAAACACTCAGTGCTAGCAGCAACACAGCACTAATGGGTGCCTTTAGGAAATTCTAATTTCCCCCAATGTTCTCCATCCTCTAACTTTTTTTCCCCAAATCAACTTACATACGGAACCTAATGAGAATCAGTGTACTTGCTAGGCAAACATAGTTGTAAATCAAACTGTGGGTCTCAGGCCAGGGCATAACCCTGGGAAGACCTCCCAAGATCCTTCTGTAAATGACCTATTTCCCCTGAAGTTTCTGGGTCTCTGACAAAGGCAATGAAGGAGAAAGAAATAGGAGAAAGAAGAGGAGAAGGAGGAAGGGAGGGAGGAAGAAGAAAAGGAAAAGGAGAGGCTTCAGCGTGGAGGAGAAGGAGGAGGAGGAGGAAGAGGAAATGAAGAAAAAGAAGAAGAAGAAATTTACCCACCTTTATTCAGCAGTGTTAAGAGCCTATTCGCTACCTTCTCTTTCTTCTGTCTTCAATCCTCCACTTCCAGCACACAGGGGGACTTTACCTCTCTCCTCACATTTCTATTCCAGATCCAGAACACTATTTCTTCCGCCCCTTTTTGCTTTTCCTGCCACCTCATTTTTAATATAAGCATTGATGATTTTAATTCCTAGTGTATCCTACACATGCCCAATCTCTTACTTTTCTATTCTTATTATTGTTTCTGATTTTTATTTACCATACTTAAATGTATAGTTTGTCTTTGAAGTATTGTTATTGTAACCATGGTCTTCTCTCTTCTGAGTGGTAGTGAGGAAATGGAGATTTGTGTGTGGCATATAAACAACGGGCTTGATTTTGTAAGGGTAGTATTTTGTGTTCTCATATAAGATCTGAGATTAGAGAAGACATAGAAAGGGAAAGGGGAGTTAAGAAAGAGGTTGATACATAAAGTGGCAACTCCTTTTTTGTACACCTACTTAAAGATAGCTTTTAAAAAAACACACAAAAATTAACTAGATCTAAAATACTTGGGCATAAGAAATTATACAGGTCTCTAGGCATTCACATATAGTGAAACCAAAGGAGGAGACAGGAGAAGAACAGAAAGGCACACTGCCTATGTGCATCTGATCATCCAAAATACTATATATCCACATGAACTCCAGGAAATGAAAGTGAGGGGTTTTTTTTCTTTTTAGTTTCTCTTGTCTTTCCATTTTGTTCTGTCTGTTTATCTGTCTGTGGGAGTTTAAAGGGAGGCACAGAAATGGAGAGACAAATGATAAACAAATGCAGCAGTGGGGCTCACTGGACACTATGCTGAAAATTGTTGAATACAAGTTGTGTACAACTTGTGAGTGGGGGAATGGGAGGGAAAGCCTGAGAGAGAGCAAGGGAAGAGGTGACATTACCCAAAAAAGAAGTGTACTTTTTACCGAACTGTAGCCCGTCTGTACATCCCCTTCACTATAATTTTTAAAATTACAATTACTTTTAAAAGGGAGTTGACATGATATGAACATTCAGAATGTCACAGCAGAACCCATTGCTTTGAACATTAATGTGTATCAATAAGAAAATGCCAAAAGGGTAAGCTCATGATAACTAAATGAAACTATTCTTTCTGGAGAAAGAAGCTAATAGGAGAAAAGTGAACTTAAACATTATATGCAGGAGGAAATAAAAAGGTATTTTCAAACTTATGGTAAGAAATAATACTTTGAAACTTTTTTTCACTGCTAACAGAATTCTGAAAGGCCGTGGGGAAATTAAAACATCATCCACATTTTCCTGGGGGGGGGAATCTTTTATCCAGACAGAATACTGCAAATGCAAAAATTTTAATTGCATTGTCATCATATCTAACCGAGGAAGGTGTTCCTTTCTAAATTTTTTTGTCTAAAGCATCCTCTCAGAACATTTTTGAGGAGAAAAAACTGCATATTTGTTTATTTGAAATTGGATAGGAAAGGGGGGAAAACAAGATGAGAGTGGGGGTGGAGGAGGGAAATGGGGACCAAGACATGAGAAAGGGTATCAATGTATGTGAAGTAATGCACCTCCCATCTGGCAAATGTAATGTAACCCTTCTATTAATTACATTAAAAATTATATGCAAAAAAAGATGTCTAGGAGAAATCCTTTGACAACCTGAGTTAATATAATGGAATGCTATTGGAAAGTGAATATATAGATGTAGTTATACATATATATATATATACACACACACACAGCTGTGACATTGCCATTCATAAGCAAATGATAATTTAGCTTTGTCTTCAAGTGAGATTGAATATAAACTGACTTTCAAGTTCAAAAAGCCATCGTTAATCTTCATACATAAGGACATATAATGTGAAGCCAATTGAAAGGACCTCCAGGATAGTGAAACAAAAGCCATATAATGAATGATTGTTGTCCTTAATGTACTATGTTGTCTCTCATCTCCTTTGCTGTCCCTTGGTTATCTCACATTGGTATAGTATCTCACTTTGTTATCTGATATATTGAATTTATTTGTATTTGGATATTTAAATTTAATAGGGAAGGGGCGAAAACCAAGACGGGTGGGGGGTGTGGGGGGGGAGGGAAATGGGTACCAAGACATGTGAAAGGGTATCAATGTATGTGAATTAATGCACCTTCTATCTGGCAAATATCGTGTAACCCTTTTACTAATTACAATAAAAAAAAAGGTAAAAAAAAAAACACAGACCTAGCTCCCTTCGTTACCTGTCCCTTGGTTATCTCACATTGGTATAGTATCTCACTTTGTTATCTGATATATTGAATTTATTTGTATTTGGATATTTGAAATTTGATAGGGAAGGGGGGAAAACCAAGACGGGTGGGGGGTGTGGGGGGGAGGGAAATGGGTACCAAGACATGTGAAAGGGTATCAATGTATGTGAATTAATGCAACTTCTATCTGGCAAACATCATGTAACCCTTTTACCAATTACAATAAAAAATAAAATAAAAAAAAACAAGGTGGTAAGTTTGCAGTAAGGAGGGAAAGAAGGAAGTTGAAGTGTACAGTAGAGACAAGAAAGGCTACCACAACCACTTAGGTAAGAGTTCTGACCAGCCATTTCAACTGTCTCCAACTTACTACTCTAGAAGGATCTTCTTCTCGCTAGGGTACGGTGATCAGCGTTTGGAGTTCTTTACTTTCCCCTTCTCTGACCTGTGGCCTTAGGAATTGAAATGGTTCAAGTAGTGCCTATGTACTGATGTGATCCCCAGTGTTCATCTTGAGTACTGCCTGTGCTCTTTTGATATGGACATGTGGGCCATCTAATGCACCACTGCTAATACAGGACCCTTGAACATGTGCCCCACGTCAGCCATCCCAGCCAGTCAGAATCAATGGCAGCACCACCTACTTACTTCTGTTTTCCCCAACAACATTCTAGTCAAAACAACTCTTCCCTGTCACTCCCAAAGGTCTTCCACAGGCACGTTTGTTCCCTAGCATTCATTCCCCACACTGCCAGACACAGGCATTTCCTTTTCTTTTGAAGAACAGCAACTTGCCACATCACAATTCTGAGGAAACATTTACTATGGTTTACCTCTGCTCCTAGAACCAACTCTTACTGTAGTCAAAAGTCCCTGCATCATCTGTTCCCTCCCAATGACCACTTTTCCTCCTCCTCCTCCTCTATTCAAAATATACCAGTGCCTTGAGCATGGGAAGTCCCATTGGAACGGAGCCCATGAAGTCATTCTCTTTTCACTCTTAGGGAAAGGATTTTAAATAAAATTCAAAGTTTCTCTTGGATGCTATATCATAATCTCTGGTTTGGTTCTTTGTACACTGTCCCTCTTTCTGTCCTTGGAGTCAGTCCTTCAAAAACCCTTGTCATTGCAAATTCCTCTCCTTATCTGGAAATTATGTTCCCATCTCCACACAGGATCCACTGCTTTTCCCTATACAGGACTGACAGTGATCCACAATTAAATATTCCAGGATGCGTTCTGATTTGATTACTCATTCTAGTAAAAGGCCACATGGGGCTTCAACAAAACACTGCACAGTGGGAGAAGGGTTTGGCAATTCAAATCAAGATGATCCTGAAGACTTTGCATATATTTGTTTCCTCCATTAGTCTGCTCTCTGAACATACAATATTTACTGCCTCCATTGGTCTGCTCTCTATACATATATTTACTGCCCCTGTAGTATATCAGGCATCATATACATTTTGAAGGGTGACTATCAGCAAATGTAGGTGAAAAGTACACCTTACTCCTGCAACCACTCATGATACTCATATGTCCAAATACACTTCAAATGAAAACCAGTATCTGCTCTAATGCAAATTGATCTGCAAACCTTCCTTGGTTCATAGTACACATAACATATTACATTTTAATGTAGATCTGTTTCATTATCTCTGTACATGCTCTTTTCCACATTAAATTAGGTCTTATCCTTCTGTATCACAAGAGTAGACTATAGCACAGTATCAGCAACACAAATATTTGCCTCACATTACCAACTCAAAAGACACAAAATGACTGGGAAAAAAAACCTTCAAAATATCTCTGTTTTTTCCATTTACCTTCATCCAAATTCCCCTCCATCCCCCCATTTCCTCATGACCGCTTTCAATTGTTAAAAGGAGCACATCATGGAGAGAGGAGGATGGATTTTTCTTCTACTCTATAAATACATACTTCGTAGACATATGTATACAAATATACATATTGCATAAGCAAATTTAATGTATCTTAAAATATAATTTATAAGAGGACAACACTTTTCCAAATGCAACTCAGCAATATGAATTTTTAAAATAGGGTTGTTTCACAGTCATTGGGTGACTGAAAGGTGACTTTCACCCGCAACTACATTAGTTAGGCAGCAATTCAATTTTGTCAGATCTGTAAGAGGGGGTAATAGCTGCAAATTGTCCTGACAGATGCTACCAGCTGCTTCTGTAAAGCAACAGTTATACAACTTGCTCTCTCTCAGTTTGAAGCAGAAAGAAAAAAAATTTTCTTTAACAGTTATTTTCCATTTTCAAGTTTGGAATTAAAAGTCTGAAACTGCCTCTGTGCACAGTACACAAAAGCCAGTTCACAAAAGCTACTCTGATACATAATTTTAACTGCTGACTCATTTTTTCACAATTTGACCACATTTTAATGTTTCCATGAAATTTTACACTACATCTGAAATAATACCGCATTTTTTTCAAGAACTGTTCAGATCCTTCACTTCATGAAGCCTAAAAACCATGGTGAGTGGTGTGTTCAGTGTATAATGCAGGGAGTACTTGCCACAGGTCCAAGCAGGAGAAACTGAAGTTCCAGGAAATCAGAATGTGACTACTACAAAATAAGTGTCTTGATTCCTGTTCCTTCATTCAACAACAGTAACATTCAACTCCACATGAGAAAACCATTCATATCAGGAAATCATTCTACCTTTAATTCATGCTATTTATTCAAACTCAACAACACCACCTGTGATTTTCATGGTCTCCAGAGTGTCATGCATATGCTCTGTTCTTATAACTCAGTCTTACTCCCAAGGCATGGCGCACTGACTATCTTCTCCTGGGAGGACTTCCTCGAAATTCTTCAGCAGCCCATTCTCCAGCTCAGAATCATTTTTAATATATTTTTATTGTACTTAATAGAAGGGTTACATTATATTCACCAGATAGAAGATGCTTTACTTCATAAACATTGATACCCTTTCTCATGTCTTGGTCCCCATTTCCCTCCCCCGACCCTCATCTTGTTTTCCCCCCTTCCCTATCCAATTTCAAATAACCAAATAAACATATATACAATATATCAGATAACAAGGTAAAATACTGTAACAATTCGAGGTAACCAAGGGACAGCAAAAGAGATGAGAGATAACATAGTACATTAAGGACAACAATCACTCATTATATGGCTGTTGTTTCTATATCCTGGAGGACCTTTCATTTAGCATCATACTATATGGCCTTATGTATCTAGGTTTTGTTCTATTGGAAATCTCTGCTAGGAGAGCCTAAGGTTTCTACTGATTATGACAAATGAGGGAAACCATTGAGCCTATGTTCCTTTGAGTCTGGCTTACTTCACTTAAAATGATTTTATTCTAAGTCTTTCCATCTCCTTACAAATGGGGCGATGTCGTTCTTTCTGACAGCAGCATAGAATTCCATTGTGTATAAATACCACATCTTGTTGATCCACTCATTAACTGCGGGGCATCTGGGTTGGTTCCATATCTTTGCTATGGTAAATAGTGCTGCAATGAACGTCATTGTGATAGTGGATGTGGTATGTCCTTGTTTCTGGACAACAGGGTAAATGCCAACTAGTGGAATTGCTGGGTCATAGGGGAGCTCTAGGTTAAGTCTTTTGAGGAACCACCTGTCAGGAAGGCTCTTTTCCTTTGTTTTGCAGAAACTGTTCTGTATTCAAACAGAACCCTACCTGTATTAATCACTTCTGGAAAGGATTGTACTGCACCACCTAGCAAAAACCCTGAGAAACTTCAGCTTCCTGAACAACTAGCTGCAAAAAACTATGAAACGTAAGTAATACATTCCTTCAGCATTTGAAATGCTCATCAACTCCAGCCTTCACTCACTCTATTCATGAACAATATTCTTATGCCATCTGGTCCCTTACCTCTTGGAAAGTTAATAACCTTTGCTTCCTCTCTTACCACTTGGACACTTGGTGATTTCTTTCACATATCTTACATGCTAGCTTAAGCTCCCAGACTTAACAACAAAGAGGTTTTATTATAACAGTTCTAAACACGCATATATTTTGACCATATTTATTCTTTTTTTAATCTCTGCTCCTCTTGTTCATTTCTGGTTGCGTATCAAGCTCATGATTAAAAATGAAATTAATGTCCCCTAAGATATATTCCTCTTTGTTATGGCTGGTATCTAAAATGTTGCCCCAAAGCTATATGCTAAAGATTCGATTGCCTGCTGATATGCTTTTTACAAAGTGGTGGGATCATGAAAACTTTGTTCTCACCAAAGGATCAACCTACTCATGTGTCCATAATTTGATGAGCTATTGGGAAGGGATAAAAACTTTCCAATTTGAGCTGGGACATCCCTGAAATGTGTCCTTGTAAATGATGTTTGTTCTGCTCTCTTCTCTCTCCTATTTCTCTTCTATCTCTGCTCTCCAGTCTTCAATTCTCTTTCTCCTTCTTCCACTTCTCTCCTTTTTCTCTTCTCTCTCTCTCTCCTGCCTACTTAACGTGAATAAATGGCTTCCTCCTCCACATATTCCTGCTACCATGATGTTCTGCTTCTCCCCAAAGCAGACTGAAACTATATCCCAAAACAAATGTTGCCACCGTTAAGCTGATTTTCTTAGGTATTTTGCCATGGAGCTAGAAGGCTAGCACATTCATTTACTAGCTATTTTTTCATATATTTTTATTGTGATTAATAGAAGGGTTACATTATATTCACCAGATAGAAGATGCAATACTTCAGAAACATTGATACCCTTTCTCATGTCTTGGTCCCCATTTCCCTCTCCCCACCCCTGCCCCTCATCTTGTTTTCCCTGCTTCCTTATCTATCCGATTTCAAATAACTAAATAAGCATATATACACTATATCCGATAACAAGGTGAAATACTGTAACAATATAAGATAGCAGAGGGACAGCAAAAGAGATGAGAGATAACATAGTACATTAAAGACAACAATCACTCATTATATGGCTTGTGTTTCTATATCCTGGAGGTCCTTTCATGTAGTGTCATACTATGTGACCTTGTGTATCTAGGTTTTGCTCTATTGGAAATCTCTGCTAGGAGGGCCCAAGGTATCTACTGATTATGACAAATGAGGGAAACCATTGAGCCTATGTTCCTTTGAGTCTGGCTTACTTCACTTAATATGATTTTTCTAAGTCTTTCCATATCCTTACAGATGGGGCAATGTCAGTCTTTCTGACAGCAGCCTAGAATTCCATTGTGTATAAATTCCACATCTTGTGGATCCACTCATCAACTGAGGGGCATCTGGGTTGCTTCCATATCTTTGCTATAGTAAATAGTGCTATCTAGATATTTTCTTTACCACTGTTTGCAATACTTCATTGATATTATCTCAGAGGCACACTCTGACTCAACTTTCAGATCTTAATGATTCTTTTATTTCTTTACACAAATAAAATTTTCCATTGTCATTCAACTCTTCTACTCAGTAATCTTCAGTAGCTCTCTATTTCATCCAATAATAGGCCAAAATTTCTCCTGAACCAGGAAACAGAAACTTAAGTCTCTGAGCTAGCTAATTAAACTTCTAAATTTCAAAATCACCATCTATGCATATGTGTGGACATTTATATAGTAATATTCAAATGGTAAAAGATTCTTTATAATCTTTTCTATTCACCTAATGAATTATTCCCATCATCATATACTCTTCTACTCCTTGGTTATGATTCCCACTGTGATATCATTAACAATTCGTTATGGATCCCATTTCTTCTAAGTTTCTCTTCTTTCTACTTAGGATGGTTTTCTCACACCAGTAACCTTATGTTTGACCTAATTTTGATACGATTTTCTGACCCTGTTCGAGAGCTCAGACATCAAAAAGATATTCACCATCTTTCTAGAAACTGGCTTTGGTTTAACCCTAAAATGAGTAAATAGGTGTTCTTCATGAACTGCACTCAAAGCTTACTTGCTACTTAAAGCAAGACCTCAAAAAACATCACAACTCATAAAATCAATAATATCAGAGTTCTTTTGTAAAGAACTTCAAGCATTTACATATATGCAATGAAACTGATGTGCAGTCAAAATGACAGAAACAGATGGTTCTGCCATCACTTTATATGACACTTGTTTCTCCAGGCAGGTGAACAGAAGGAACCAGTGGTAGAAGGTGAAAAGGGTCTTGCAATTTAGAACCCACTGAAGTATAAAATGCCACCAAACTTGTCTCAAATTAAAACACATTTTAGTTTCTTCATTTGAAATCCTATACTGGGTAAGATTAAAAATCTCATAACTACCCAGATTTAAACTCTGAGCTTCTGATCATCCGAGGCCTGAAAATACTGGTTTGTGATGAACAGGTCTTAGGGAAACAGAAGGGGCATTTCAAATTCAAGATAAAACTATATCCATTGAGAATCTATATAACTGTCCAAACAAGAGTTTTCAAGATAAAATATCCAATTTATTTTAAAGTAAGATGTTTTAAATGTTCATATTCACCAAGTTTCACCAACTTACATATTCCTTTATTTAACAGTGATTTATTGATAAGAAATAATACAGTATAATGAACAGAGCACAATATCTGGTATTGTATACCTTGGGTTTCCTTTCCTACCTCCCCTACTTGTTGATTCTGTAGAACTATAGTCCTGGAATAGAAGCCTGGCTTTATAAGATTCACTTTTCTCTACTGTCATGAAGCAGAATGTAGCATGTAAGTCCAGACAGTATTTGGCATTTTCTGAACAACTAAGTATAAACTCACCTCCTTCACTCACGTTCCTTCTCCTGCCATGCCCTATTATGCACATGTTGAGCACAGTTCAACTCCAAAGTTCAGAGTGTGAAAAAGTTCAAACTTTATACTTAATGCTATGAATATTATCTCTCAGCCCAGAAAGCAGAATCACAATTCTGCCATTCTTTGGTGTCACTACTTTTCATCATTCACACTGCAGCTTAAATTTTGCACCCAAGAAAAGTCAAAACTTCCTGCCTACTAGCACATGGTGAATATTCATCCTTAGCGTCCATTCTTTCTTTCACAGTGTGTATCAATACTCCACTACCTAAATATAAGTCTGTGTGTGTGTGTGTGTGTGTGTGTGTGTGTGTGTGTGTGTGTGTCTAAGAGGCCTGGAAACACATTTTTCTTGGTATATCTATCTGGCAATTCTCCTTGGAGCTTCCTCACTCATTTCTGTGTCCATCTTTATATGGTTCTCTTCCCTCAGGATTCCTATGTCCAACTGTCCTTCTCCCTTCTCTAAAAAGATATCCAGTCCTTAGATTGATGGCTCACAGTCATTGGTAATCATCTCATGCTAACTGCATCTGCTATGACTGTTTCCAATAAGGTTTCAGTCACAAGTACAGGATTAACACTGGAAAGCACCAAGGAAAGCTTAGCACCCTTTTGGAGTAACCAAGGAAAAATAAGCCAAAATGAATCTAACCATGATAGCTTTCTTTTGTCTTCTACTTTCAATATTACCCATGTGATTAGTAATAACATAACTCACTAATTTGTAATTTTCTTCTATCTATAGTTGGTTCCAGTTGGAAATGGAAGTGATGGGTTGCGCTCTGGCTTAGTGAATTAACCCTATTTTTGATCAACTTTCCATAAAATCTAACTAAAAGTGCCTATATTATAGCAAATTTGATAATTAAATGATATTTTAAGAGCCTGGAGAAACTGGTAACACTAAACAGTTATCTACTGGATGGGACCCAAAAAGTGATTAATGTTACCTACCCATCATGCCCAAGTCTTGGAGTGCTAAAGCACTCCAGTTCTTGTATCTGGGTCAGACTTGATCAACGTCCAAAATAAATTAAAAATATAGAAAACATTTTTAACAATATTGTCCATTCAGCCCTTAAGGACAATTGAAGTTTGCACTGCTAATTCTGATGAAATAACAAAAAGACCATAATGAAAATATACGTGCAGTCTAAAAGATTTGCAATAGAGCAAAATCTTGATACATAAGGACATATAATGTGAAGCTTATTGAAAGGACCTCCAGGATGGTGAAACAAAAGCCATATAATGAATGATTGTTGTCCTTAATGTACTATGTTGTCTCTCATCTCCTTTGCTGTCCCTTGGTTATCTCATATTGGTATAGTATCTCACTTTGTTATCTGATATATTGAATTTATTTGTATTTGGATATTTGAAATTTGATAGGGAAGGGGGGAAAACCAAGACGGGTGGGGGGTGTGGGGGGGGGAGGGAAACGGGTACCAAGACATGTGAAAGACATTTGTTTCAGAGTTCATTTGTTGGACTTATGCTAGGAAAAATCAACTAATGGCGATGCAGACAATAAAATATGAGGATTTACCTATCAAACAGCTTGAAAAACATTAAGAAACATTTTAGTAAAGTGCTTATACTTATTTTTAATCAGTCAGAATTTCATTTCAATATCAAGGCACCCTTCACAAACTTATGAAATCCCTGATGACTAAAGTACAACAAGATTCTGCAGGAAAAGGTAACACACCTAAGAGACTGTGATGAAGGGGTGGATGAGCCATGGCGTAGAAATCTAAGAGCAGAACAGCATAGATAGTCTATCAACTCCAGCTGGAGAGTGTTGTTTGCTTCTGTTTTCAGGGACAGAGTTCATGAATCATCCCATCAGTTTTTAAAACTTCAATCAGAGAAGTCAACTATTTGATGTGCAATCTTTATTTTCTTCTTTTTTTTCCCACCCAAACCATAATATAGTGCAGAAAGAATATGTGTGTGAGGGATGCAAATAATAATCGCTACACCAAGTCGTCTTGGTGTTGACAGAAAAAAAAAGAAGAATTCCAGCAGCAATGTGTGAATCACGGGGAAACCATTACTGATGTGGCCAGTTCAGGTCACTGTGTTTTCAGATTGGCGGCCCCACAGAGCCTCCACAGTTCAAGTCCCATCTGACACGCACACGTGCACTCTGGATCACTCAAAATAAAAACTGCTCTCCCTACACTTGGCTGTCTCCATGAGGTCAGCATTAAATAACTATTATGTCTGGCATAAAGAGCAATGGCTGCTCTTTTTTTCAAATGCCACCAGTTCCCATTTTAAAGTAAATGCCATTTGGTCAAAAATATGTATTCGTCTTGAAATCTGATAGGACTGAGTTGCAAAGCACTTCTGATTTTGTGCTCAGAGTACTTTTGTGGGGAAATTGCCACTACCCACTCAGGCCTCTAGGGCCCCAGAGCTCAGGAATCGCTGAGCTCTGTCATTCTCGCCTACTTCTGCTGATTCCATGAGCCTTAGTGCCACCTCTGTCCATCATCATAGCATGTCTCTAATGTGTCTTAAATTTTTTCAAATGAAAATAGAATGACATACAATGATAATTTTTATAGTAACTGTAAATTTACATTATTTTATTAATAAAAATCAATTGTGCAAGCCTCATGTATTACTGTTATACTGGACCCCAGTAATTATGAATACTGTCAATCTACCTTCTATTAGTAACATTATTCTGGAATTTTAGGGTTATTTTTAACCATTTTAGAACATATTAGTTTTACAAGTTCTCATTTACATACACACATACATACATAAGACAAACCCAAGTAAACCTTGCTTCTGATGTCTCTCTCTGTCTCTCTCTCATCTCAACACAACCCCCTTTCTTAAAACATTTATCAGGAAAACACTGACTAACACACTGAATTCATAACCTAACTTTGGGGATTGAAACTTCTTCCTACAATTACTTAATAAAAACAAATATTGTTAAAACCATTATCAATGCTTTGTTTTCCTGCTAGCATATAAGTACTCTATCAAATTCTGAAGTACTTGTTTTTTGAATACATACCAAGAATATGACTAGCATTTGGCAGAGGAAGTGGATGAATATCTTAGTTTCCAGAATGCCTCTCTCTATACCCCTATGAACATTTCTAATTAGGGTTATGGCAACACTTGATAAATGTTCCAGGTTTCATACCCTGTAATCATCAGATTCTCATATGATTGGATAAAAAGATATTTGCATGATACACATGAAGCTGCCAAAATCTCTGACTGCTTAGTGCAACATCAAAGTAGATGGATGTGGTCCTGGGAAGGTAAAAGACAGAAAGTTCCAAAATACTATGTCCCTCATTATAGCATCAGGTTCCGAGATTTTCCCTCAGTTCCCTCAACTTGAGAAAGTTACCAAGGGAATTGCTGATAACAGTATGACTCTTCTTTATAACTGCAGGGAACCTCAGGAGAGCAGTCATTATGTTTTCCAACTGTTTAAAAATAATTTCCTTTCTATAGCTGAATTTTTAATGTTTACTATCTGTAAAAGATGGTTTTAATGTACACGAAAGATGGAAGGCAAATTATCAGGAACTGCCCCTTCCCCTGGGAATTTCTATTTATAATGCGAAAGACATGAACATGAATGTAACTTCAATAGGAGTACATGAAGACATTAAATTTTAGGTAACAGAAGATCAATAGAAAGGTTATGCCAGACCTGAGGGAGAAAGAATCAAACCTGCTTGTGAGAACCTCAGAAGAGAACAAAGTGTAGACTTTGAAAGAGTGAACCAGAACTCACTGGGAGGATTTCAAAATGGAGGAAATCACTGAGTAGAACTTAGGCCAAGTTCTCAGGAAAGGGGAGATCATAGGCAATGACTGGAGGCCAAAAAGACTGAAGAAAGGAGTGAAAATGAAAATCAAAAAATAGGCCAATTCTACATCTGAAAAAACACTCAACTCAAATACATTATCCTCTACAATGATGCAGTAAAGAAAAAGATCATGTTAGGAAAAGAACTGTAAAATCTTTTTTGTTACCTCCCAAACTGTAAGTGAAAAGTCCAGCCTTCTTCCATTCAAATTGTCTGTCTCAGGTACTTATCACAGCAGTGACCAACTGACTGACACCTTATCTCTTTTTGTTTCTTCTCTGAGTCACTGTACTCTAGCAGTATTGACAACTTCACTGTCTTGAAATAGACCTAAAGCATTTTGAGTCTACCATTTCCTCTGCTGGGAACATTCACACTCAAAGTATTTGATATCCTTGTAACAATTCCATTCCTGACAACAGCTTGGCCTTTCATCAAATGTGACATTGTTTGCTGAAACCTCCCCTGATTCATCCTTTTAAAAATTCCCTATGCTCTCTTTTTCACCTGTTGCTCTATAACCTAGGTAACTTATTTGATTATGAACATACCTATGTCTATCTATAAATATGTATACCACATTCATCTTTTAATTTTTGTTTTCATGAGGGCAGGAATCTCCTTTTATCTGTGTCTGTTCACTTCTGAATCTCTGAAATAGTTGTTTGGCACCTGGCAGACATTCAATTACTATTTTATAACTTAAGAAACAAATAAATGGGTCAACCTGAATGAGGTTAAAATACCTCATTAAGATCATTAAGATAAAATTAAAAGTGTCAGAATACTCTATGCACATGTATGTACATGAAAAATGTGGCTTTCTGTGATTGGTTTGGGATGGCAGGGAAGGGTTTGGGATGGCAAGGAGGGAGAATAACAAAAAGGACGAGTATGCTTATGTGGACATGTCAATGTTAATGATGTCTGCAAAAAGGGACACTTTCCAGAAGAAAGTGAAGAGTAGCTGATTTGATAATTTTTTTTGCTAAAAAGTGTGAATAAGACAGAAAACTGGATTAACAGCGCAGGAATCCTCTACAGTTGTAATCCCCCCCCTTACATGAAGGAGTCTTGTCTCCCCAGGGAGCCAGGTGGCAGGAAGCCCTTCCCACTGTGAAGACTAGTTTGCAGAATTCCATGATTTGGGGGCTTGGGAAAAAGTGAAAATATGCAGTGTTTATGCAAAAATAAAGTCTATTCAATGACTTCAAGCCAGTGTTTCCACATGAAAACACCAAGACTGAAAGAAAAATTATGAAATCCAAAGATTAAATATAAAAGTCACTTCGATAAGATTAATGCATACTATGTATAATAAGATTCTTAGCTTCCGTCCTTGCAAATTATCAGTTGCCAAAGTTAAGGTAAGTAAAGTTATTTTCTACAAGGACTGTTCCATTTTCCTTTGTTATATAGACATTCATTCTTCTCCAACTGAAAAGAATTGCACATTGTAAGTGTAGATTCATAGTTCTCTATCCCCAAAAGAGAATCAAAGTAGCTCAATGTTTCTCAGTTAGCTAAGAGACTACTATGACATGTTTCCAACAGAGCATCTCTCTGGAAAACAATACTTGTGAATTATAAATTACAGAAACAAGCAACCCCTGGTTAAGGAAAAATCAAATGGAGTAATTCAGACTCTCCCAGAGTGACAAGTGAATAGCTTGCCTTGTTGTGTAAAAGAACAAGTTTCCTGTCTCCTGGCTGTCCTCTGTCCACTAAAGAGTCAACAACATTTTATTGTTTCTCAGTACTCCATTTGGTGCATCTCAACTTGCTTTTTATATTGCCTTAGTTTATGAAAATAAATGTTGTACTTTCCTGGTGGGACCAAAAATAAATGATGTCTCATACTGTATGTGGGTTCTTGCTCATGACAATCCAGACTGCTAACAGATTGTTAATATGTTAACAGTTCTATTATAAGATGCTCAAAAATGTAATTTTAAGGCCATTTGTGGAGCTGGATTCTGCATGCCAGGGGTCATCAGGACTGACATAGCTGAGAAGCTGTATGACCTCTCCACTCAGGTGTCTGCAAAGGTGTGAAGGGTGAGATAACCCAGCAGTTTAGGGTAGCAGTTTTCAAGCTGTTCTGTTTACCCAGGGGTAGCCATTTTGAGCAGAATATTAACTAAAATAATACAGTAAGTATGATCGAGTTCCTTTTGGTACAGAGCTACTTAAAATTAAACTAAGGGTATTTCACATCCAGAATTTTCTGGCAATGACAAGGGTGAAGAAAAATTACCAAAGGCTGAACTCAAAGAAATTAGTATGTATTTTGCAGTTCCTACTCTCAAAGATATTGGCAGAAACATTTAATCATATGTGATCCAAAATATTTAGCTTTGGTGTTATTCACATGTTTTATTTATTATTTATATATGTTACTTACAAATTACAAGGTGTTCCTACACAGATTCTTGATACTGATATTATAAAGGGGAAGTCTAGCATTAGGTAGGAACCTCTGTGATATCACAAAGAAGAATATACAGAAACATACTTAGTCAGATAAACAGATAGGAGTACACTCCACACATTCATCTCGGTAAATTTTCACTGAATGAGTGGCAACATTTTGAAAGAAAATATTTAGTAGAAGGTTGTTACCTACTGTCACAATTGCTACCCTCAAACACTAGATAGTAACAGCGAAGTCCAGCTACTGATTTAGACTGACTCAGACAAATTTCATACAAGTCAATTTTCCTCAACACTTCAGTGCCATACACCACAGCAAATGTTTATACTCACAAAATTTCCATAAGTCAATGTGTACTCTTACCTTACGCTGTGTCGTTCAGTATTTTTTTTACAAACTAAAGTATTATAGAGAGTATTTTCACATTGTTATTATGTGTTTTACTTTAGTATTTGTGTATATTTATCATTTATACAACTGAAATTGTAGGGGAGTGTTTTGGTTTTTCAGGTGTCCACACCCCACCTGCTCATTCTCTCCCTCGTATTACTAGGCAGAGGTGATATTTCAAGTAAACATGCAGAGCTTCTGTTTGCCAAGGATATTTAAATATTTTCATGATGATAACTTTATTTGGAAGCCAATTCTTTAAAAAGCCTTTAACCAGTACTCCAGATTTCCCAGCCTAGTATGTTTTTCCAGTAATTGCATATAAACGCATAGAGACAATTGCATGCTGATGCACTCTGACTGTTACAAGGCCCTGAGCCCAACTCTGAATTCCAAAGGTAGGTTCAGCATCACCTAAAACATACATTGAGTTTAAGGGAAAAAAATTCCTGAAAGAAACTAAAGAAGGCTCACTACTCCCCTAACTTACAACTAAATATACACAAAAACAATGGTAATATGCCAAGTGAGAAAACCCCAAATCAACTCAGACCCGGTGATCATAAGGCCAGTGGGATGTGTGCACTGCACTGCACTGCTGGCCACGGCCACTGGGCTACACCTCGTCCAGGTGAGGAAGAGGCTCCTTCTGATACGCTCTCCACAACTCACACGCAAGTCATTCCATACGTGAGAGCACGTCTGTTTTCTTCACAACTGTTATCTGGGAATAGAGCTATCTTCTTCCTAAAACTATTATAAAGGACTTCAAACTCCCAGAAAAAAATAGAACTATTAGTGTTTTCTGGCATTTTTACATTTGTGTTATTTAAATGTAAGAAAGAAAATGTTATTTTCTATAAGAATGCCTCCTAAATATAACAAAGCAAAAGGGCTAAAGAGACCAGGCCGAGCAGGATTCACAATCTTCCCAGGGCTAGAAGTTCAGCAATAATGTTTGCCTAGCAAGCAAATCCTAGAGCTGCCAAATAGAAAACAAGCAAAACCTTTTCCAATTGTATTCCCTCTGAAACATTTAAAACTTCTGCCCAATGACAATCCTTCCTGAAAAGGCCTTCTGAGGTCAGAGATACTTAGAACTGTGCGGAAGTATCAAGTCACATGGGAACAATGCATCGATGCAGGTCTTATTACTTGTGATTAGAGTCAGATAACTAACCTCACACTATGACTTCTAATAAACATTTCTATACTATACTATAGTATTCTTGAAAGAACTCATACTGCTTTACACAAAACATCTGCAGCTGTGAGGAGGAAAATGTCCACTGACTCACACTGGAGTTGGGGTATTTTGACATCATTTTCAAGGTAAGCAAACAGAGAGAGGTTAAATGACATTGGAAGGTCACATGTTTCCTCTTTCTGAAGGAAGATGATGGTTGCGTTGCAAATAAAGAGAACTTCAACCAGAGAGAATTAGTGGAGCAGTCACAATTTGACCTTTCACCCTCTGACTGTAGCAAGCTATTAGAATTGTGTATATATGTCATCGTTATACTATTGCATGAGAAATGAATTAACTAATTTCCATGCTGATACTCGTGCTGCTAGAAAATCATGCTTCCATTCAATTTTACATAAAAGTATACCAATGAATTTAGACTGTTCTACTAAATCTCATGTAATGTTAAGATTTTTATTATGTCAGGTAACTGATACCATGTTCCCCATACTTCAGAATTTAACATATCAGAAAGCATGGAGAAGATACACAAATGTGTAGCTAAGTTGACAAAACTCGGGTTCCTTCTGAATTACTGTTATGTTTTTACTGCTGTCCCTGTAAGTCAGCAGTGTCAATGAGAAGCCTACTGTGTATGAATCAATAGATAATGAGATGAGTGAAGTTTTAGGATTGGAGGCCACTAACACTAGTTCTTTGCTATAGACTTTCAATCCCAGTTACAATATAATTATACTAACCTTAATTTTCCAATGACAAATTTGAACATTTATTTGAGAATCACAAAACAGACGTTCCTCTGCTTACATGTTTCAAAATAGTACTCTTGTTGAATTTTAATGCAACCAAGACATAATTCATATCATAAAAGAGATACAAACGTGTATGAGACTTTACTTACAAGTAGTTATTTTCAGATAAATTTGTATAAGAAAGACAAGGATGTTTGTATGGCACAGAAAACATGTAAAGGGGAATTTTTAGGGATAGTTATGATTTTAACGTAGCCGAGATTATGATGGAAATCAAGACAGTCTTTACGACCCATTTGATTGAATAGTATTGGTTAGCAAGGGTTAAGGGAGAATTTTTGGAACCAAATGTATTAAAAACTAGTTTGGAGAAAGAGAATACAATTAAATGAATATAGAAAAAAAGAGATGATATGAGTACAAAAGGTGAGAAAAATCAAAGGAAAAGCTGTCTTTTTCCTTGTTGGTATTGTTTATATCAGTTTCCCTTTGTCCTCCTCTATCAATCTTCCCTACCTGGGAGTAACAGAACCACAAAAGCAAAATGGAAAGTATCAGTGGTAAATTAGCTTTCTTAGCTAGTGATAGATGTCTCATAATCAGGAAAGAAATAGAATAGCAATACAAACAGAAACTCAAGTATTTTGTGGTATCCAAACTACTGCATATTCTAACAGGGTACTGGAACTAGAGTTAACAAGTTCTCATTTAACCTCCTCTTCATCTTTAAAAGCAGCACTCAAAAGTCTTCACAGCTTAACTTGACTTTCAAGATCATGCATTTGGGATGTATTTATCATTGTTCAGAATAGGGGAGGAAAGTGCCCAGGTAAAAGAAAGGCAATTTCGCAAAATGAATTAAAGATAATTCAAGAGAAAGGAGATTGACAAAGAAAGAAACACTTGCCACAACTGCATACATTTTACTTATTTAAGGTACAGATAATGAGATTTTATAATGATCCATACATAAGATTACCACATAAATAATTTTATTTTCTTAAAAAATGGGAAATGCTGACCAATTCTAATAGCTGAGAGATACCAGCCAGGTTTTTGAGGAAGTTATTTAGATGGGAGGAATGATGAGTACAATAAAAGGACTCTGGATACCCCAGAACAGAAGAGCATAATAGAAGGAAATGTTTAAATAAGGAACTGTTTTAAGCAAGAGGTCATGAAGGGAATTAGCTGTTCCCACGAGTCCAGATGCTCCAAATCCACAGGAGCAATGGTAAGAATTCTATGTTTCACTGATAAGGGAATGAGGGGGATAAAAGAATTAAGTTGAAATAGACATCCTAGGAGGAACTGGTACACATGCCATGGCCATACTCCAGTTATATTTGGAAAGAAACTAAATCAGAACAATGTAATTGGAGTTACATTTCTAAAGCAGAAAATAGATTAAAAAGTAACAAATGTATGGCTTCCTTCTGCCAAGTCCTGGGTAGAGAAGGAAAAAATCCACAACTTCTCAATACTTCGCAAAGAACCACTAGTCTTGAAAATAAGAACCAGCATCCTAGCAAAAGCAGAAAATACAGGAAACAACATCATGAGACCGAGACGTGTCACTTACTACTCAAAGTAGTGAAAGATGCAGCAAACCTGCAGATTTTAACCATAGGGTTTTGAAATAGAACAGAAAATAGGGTGCTTGAAAAAGAACAGAAGAGGTTTACTCATCCTTCTCCTTAGAGTTAAGACCAATCTCCTAGTTTGTTCCTTGGTTCTAAACAAAGTAGAAACAATCATAAGCATCTGGATAGAACATAAAATGATCCTTGTACACTCTTCATGCAAGATAGACACCAGGAAGAAATCTTTTATTTAAGGAAGTAGGGTTTGCCCTGTTGAAGAGATAGGAGAGTGAGTAGGTAGGTGCTGGAGAAGGATCTTCTGTAGAATTATGAGTCAACCCAAGAAAACTAAATTTCTGTATCATAAAATTAGCCAGAAAAACAGAAAGAACAGTTCAAAAACATGAAACTTGCTTGGCTTGATTTCTGTTTATATTGGTGAAGTACTTGCTCATTGAGGATCAATATTTCCACTGCAAACAACAAGCAAACTTGACTAAAATATAAAATGACTTACGTCTGGAAAGCACTGGGGAGATTCCAAGGTGTTAAGAATTTGAGAACCAAGATCAAGGAGAGAGAGAAAGGATAAAAGCAAGAGACCTAAATACCAAATCACCACATGGAATGTACAAGTTCTAACATCCGAGCTGAAAATAAAATCATGGGGTAGTTGCTAAGAGATGGAGTAGGTAGATCCACTTTTAAGCTTTGTCACCAAGTTTATAAAACAAACTTTGACAGTCATAAAAGAGGACACGGGTATTTTCTGCATGATTTTACTGATGTTAAGGCTCTACTTTGCATAAAAATGTTGAAAGAAAGCAACATTTGATCGTTGGCAAGTGGCATGCAGAGATGGAGAAACTTGAGAATACATATACCATACTAGCAACACTCTCCTTTTTGAGAAGTGAATTTTAGAAGTGCCCTTAAGATAACAGTCCAATAAGTCACATTTTTATTAGTATTTGATATGTATTTTTGTGTAAATACAACATATGTATGTAAATACATATGTATGTAAATACGATAAAAATTAGGCTGTATCTAGTATCGGTAACATTACTCCATTTATGAGGCAGCACTGTCATGATGTAATGACTTTCTAAAGGTCTCACCTCAACACAGCAATGAAATTCCAAAAGGGTGTAGAGGAGTCATTCCACCTGCGAACATCCTGCCCTGGATCCTCCACAGTTCATGTCTAATTCATGTCTTCTGCAAACACAATATACATCCATTCTATACTCCATAGCTCCCCACATCCTCACGTATTCCAACAGCAACTCAACAGCAACTCACAGGTCCAAACTCTCAGCTAAATCAGACATAACTAGACCTAAAACATGATTCATCCTGAGGCAAATTCTGTCTAGCTAGGATGTTTTAAATCAAAGTGTTAAGGTTAAGTGCTTCTCAAACACAGTGGAAGGACATACATCAAAAAAGAAATGGACAACAGGACCCACGTAAATTCACACAAGGAAAGCAACATTAGACCCCAAACTCTATACCAGTTCTCTGCATGTGTTCTCTATTGGACACACAGTGGTGGTTGACACCACAAAGCCTTTGGCAACCCTGCTTCTTTGGCTTTGTAAGTTCATCTATCACATATTTTTCTTCCACAAAGCTCTAAAGCAGAGAGAGACTGCAGAGAGGATGGGTTTTACTCCATCTTCCAGGAAATTGTTCTCCATTTCCACCATAGATTGGCTAACTATACTTCCATCAGCATTCTGTCAAATTACCTAAGCACTCTTCTTAGAGGATTCAGACTTTCTGTACAGCACCCTTCTTTCTCCCAATCCTCACCAGCACAAACCTCAATATGTTGCTAGTGACAATACCGGTTTTCTGGCCTGCTCTTCCAAATTCTTCTGGTTTTTATCCAGCTTCAAAGCTGCTTCCACATGTTTAACTATTTGCTATAGTGATAGTCTCACTTTTCAATATCAATTTTCTTTTTTAGTCTGTTTTGTGATGCAGTCGCTATACCACAGACTGGGTCAATCATAATCAGTAGAAGTTTTTTTTTGTCTCACAGTTCTGGAGACTGGGAAGTCTGAGATTGAGAGACTGCATCTGGGAGGTGCTTCGTGCTATGTCTAAAAAGACAGCAGGACAAACACAAAGTATGATAGAGAGAAGAAAAAAGCTCAAAGAAATTCACCTTTTTTTGAGAGACTTTTGAGAGTTAGAAAAGCCTACAAACCATAACAAATAATCTATTCTAAACATGGCAGTTGTAGCTGAACATCTTTGATATTTTCTCCAGTTTCTTACTAATTTACAACACTTTGTAGTCTGTGAGCTGGGAGTTGTAAACCTTAAAAAGGTTGTATTATCAAACATTTAAAAAAATGTAGAAAAATTCATATGTAAAATCTTAATAAAAAACACATAAGAGGTAGAATACTAATTTATAGGAGCTATTTCCAAAAAAGAAATAATCTATAACTAAGTTTCAAACATGATTATGAACATAGATCACCATTTTAAAATATCTCTGGATTGAAAGAATGCCACGGTTTATAAAACTGTATTATTTCTGGTGAGATGATTTTTATGGCTAAGTAAAACAAAAGGTAAGATTTTAAGCAAAAATTTAATATCAATCAAACTGTTTTATATTATTTATTTTTTTCTTTTTTTATTGTAATTAATAAAAGGGTTACATGATATTTGCCAGATAGGAGGTGCATTCATTCACATACATTAATACCCTTTCACATGTCTTGGTACCCATTAACCTCTCCCCCACCCACCACCCACCCCCTGTCTTGGTTTTACCCCTTGCCTATCAAATTTCAAATAACCAAATACAAATAAATTCGATATATCAGATAACAAAGTGAGATACTGTAACAATATGAGTTACCCAAGGGACAGCAAAGGAGATGAAAGATAACATAGTAGATTAAGGACAACAATCATTCATTATATGGCTTTTGTTTAATTATTATAATATTTATCATCTAAGCAGAAGTGCATCTTGTGTATTGGAAACTGCAGCACCAAATTGTTGAATTATTTCTTAACGCTGCCTCTAACTTCCTTTACATAGCAGCAATAGATTTTGTTTTGATCTTGATTTTTTTAGTGATTCAGTCCATATAGAGAATTAATAATTAATCTGGTCCTAATATCAATAGCCTGTGAAATACTAAATTAACTGACATTCCGGATTCTTAATTACTGTTTTCCAAGTTAGCATTGATCTTTTCATGGTTGGCTATGGTGCACATTAGATATCTATAAGCAGCTCCAACAGCCACTGGGACATTGTAGGGTGCTCAATAATGTTTTATTGTTTTTGGTCGTGGGACCTGAACTCTGGGTCTCGGCATTGGCCCTGAGCTCTTCAGCCCATAGCTACCACCCTACATCTTGAGCCACAGCACCACTTCCTGCTCAATGAATTTTTGTTATTATTTTAGGAACCAGAATTGGCCACCACACAATAGAAAAATTATTGCTCACAAACATCACATTAATATATAAAAGAGAATGGCTATTAATATCTTTGAAATACATTGTGAAAATATGGCAAGAAAATAAAAAGGTAGCTTGTTAATGATAATCACACTGATAAGACTTATTATTCCTTGTATATTCTACATATGTTCATTCAGCAGGTTTCTCATGTTGAGTACAACAGACTACATAAAGGTAAAGCAAAAAGTAATTCTTGTCCTATAGGATTTAGTCTAGAAAGAGAAATAGAAATCTTATTATACAGGTGAAATTTGTTTTTGTAGAGCTCACTGTGAAACCAACAGTAAAAATACCTACTTAGTATGAGGATAACTATGTACATGTTAAGACTTGAAGGAAGAGTATAAGGGTAGGGCAATAATCTCTACCATGAAAGAAGAACCCCATACTTGGAGTTTGCAGTACATACAGAAATCTACATAATAGTTCAAGGTAGCTCTCAGGAACGAGAAACTACCAGAATAAATGAAGCTCATACCACTGAGAAAATCTGAAAAAGTTCTCAGGAAATTTGTGAGACCTACATACATACACAGTTACTTATTTGAAATGTAAATATAATTGAGAATGCTATATTTATTTTTAAATCCTTATTCCCAGTGATCACATAAGTCCTGAGTAGAAAGTATATCAGAAGAAAAATCACAATTGCAAACATGAGAAAGGGTAGTAATGTTTGTGAAGTAATATATCTTCTATCTGGCAAATATAATATAACCCTTCTATTAATTACAATAAAAATACCTTAAAAAAGAAAATTTACATTTTCCGACAGTATTTGTGGAGCATTATATTTCTGCTTTTGTTAGCTCCAATTTCTACAGGCAGATCTACATATGAACATTCCTGGACAGTCTTCACTTTAAAATGTTGATTCAGTACCCAAGTAATTTTAACTCCCTTAGTCCATAGGCTATGGGAGTGAAATCACAATTTCAACAAGTGCTGGAGGCCTAGGATGTATAGGTATAGGTACCAGAATATACCTAGACAGCTTTATCATATCCATGTTCCTCCATAATGCCTAATATTCTCTATGTGATCCATTCTTGTACTAGAACTATTACTCTTCAAAAACCTCAAGGTGTTCAAGGAAGAACTGAGCTTCTTTCCCAAAAGAAATGCCAGTTCCTTAATAGCAGGGTATATACCTCAGATTATATCTTAACCTTTCACCATTACAATTGTAATTATAATTAACTTTTGTTGAGTTTTTGTTGCAGACCCTGTTAAAAAGAGACTTAAATAAATTAGAGATCTAATTAAACTCGACAGTTCAGTAACTATTTCTTAAATGCTTTCCTCTCCCACATTTTTTACATTTTAAATATATTTTTGTAATTAATAGAAGGGTTACATTATATTCACCAGATAGAAGGTGAATTACTTCACATACATTGATACCCTTTCTCATGTCTTGTTCCCCATTTCCCTCCCTCCATCCTCGCCACTCATCTTGTTTTCCCCCCTTCCCTATCCTATTTCAAATAACCAAATAAACATATACAATATATCAGATAAAAGGTAAAATACCGTTACAATATGAGGTAACCAACTCTCCCACAATTTTTTTGCCAGTCCTGGGCTTAAGCTCAGGGCCTGAGGACTGTCCCTGCACTTTCTCAAGGCTAGAACTCTACCACTTGAGCCTCAGCACCACTCCTGGCTTTTAAGTATATGGTACCAAGGAATCGAACCCGGGTCTTCATGTATGCTAGTCAAGCACTCTACCGCTACGCCAAACTCCCAGTCCACTCCCACAATTTTTATAGTTAATTTTCAACATAGCATCTAGTGAGTATCACCAATACATTTGTTCACCCTGTGTCCCACCATTTCAGTGCCCCTCTCCCTCCCCCAAATAGATAACATACATACCAGACAAAAGGTACAGAAATCACAAGTGGTGGCAAAGGAGAAAACAGACAAACATCAAAAAGACAAAAGGCAAAAATCAAAAGGCAAACAGCAAAAACCAAAGTCTTATCTCCATCTCTTGTAGTTCATTTCTATAAATCGTATTTCTGTATGATCATATGCACATAGCTATTGAGTTTTTTGATCTAGAATGTGCCTATAATTCTCCAAGTAAAAACATTGGAAAGTAAAAGACAAAAATTCACTAGGATATGATAAAGTATACAGGACTGTGAACACTCACACTGTAAGACCAGAGGAGGATATTATTATTCTTCTCTTCCAAAATCTCACTATATAATAAGCACTGGTATTTCTTGGCATGGTGGCTTTGAAGGCTCCTGGGCATCACCTCATTTCTATATACTTTAAAGCCAAATCAACTCTCATCTCACCTTACCCTCTCTCCTGTATTTCTAAAATAGCTGCACAAATGGGGGTTTAAAGTGTTAAAACTATGACTGGAATTAAGAAAGGGAAACTAATGTGTGTGTCCAGTCTTAGAGATCAAGAACATGCACAAGCATTGACTTGACTCATTTAAATCTTGATGTTTTCAAGCAGTTCCTATGTTGCTCTGAGTGTCTATTAATACCGAGTACCCGCTCTGCCTCACTCAGCCTTCACATTACTACACCATTTCTTTTCCAGTTAGTTTACCAGATCAATATAAAGTTAAAAATGCTGATGGAACTATTTGAAATGGAAGACTAGGAGACTTAAGGGGGATTATGTAGGCTCTCAGAAATGATTTGAAGAGTTAAATCTCTGTTGGCTTTAGAAAGATTTTTAAAATTGACATTCTGGCACATTGCTTCAAGGACATAACAACTTTGAAGTACAACAACCGAAATGATAATGCTAAAAAGAAAATATCTACTCTAGGACAGCAAAAGGCTTAAGGTAATTTGTCCCAGTAATAAGTTTTAAAAACTGTACTCTCCATGATTTGGAGATACAAATGAAACTTTATTACAGAATATGGAATTCATTCTTTGCTCTGATGGGAATACTGGCCCTAGAAAGAAAAAATACAATATTGTTATAAATTTTAAAAAGTTAAAAGTAATACAATGGCAAGCCCTCAAATCTGTCCACTAAGAATAAAACTATTGATTGTATACTTACTAAATTTAATCTGAAAAGCCTCAGAAATGTTGAATTTCTCTTTTTAGGCCCAGCCTAAAAACACTTTTTCCCTTATTTGGACATTATGTTATTTAAGATGCAGTAATTTAAACAAGAGAAACACAACCCAAATTTACTTTACATAAAGAAGAAAGTTTACAGCTCCTGGAACGACAGTAGGTTGGGATATGATTTCCCAAAAGGTCAATAATGTCTCACAGTTTTGACAGTTTTCTCATTATCTTGCATTTCTCCTCCTTGTTCTGTTTATTCTTTGGAACCCTCTACTACACCATCCTAACAAGCTTCTAACACCAATACCCTTTGAAATAAAGACAACTGCCTCCCAAAAGTTTGATGAGAGACTCTGGAAGTTAACTTGTTGCCCCCAATAAGGCAATAAGTCAAACTCAATCATTTTGATCAAATTTTTGGTTCATATTTCTGTACTATTACATCAATGTGTGGTACTAGTTTTAAGGCATGGACCATTAGGGATATTGTTTTTTTCTATCTAAACATTTACCCATATCTATAAATTCTAATCTGCTTTGGTTGTTTTTGACAGACACAAATAAAATGACTTTCAAAATTATATTACTACTTGATTTGTAAAATGTACTATATTATCCATCACAAAACAGTACTGTATATAATCAACAGTTAACTAAAATATGGCCAGGCACATGCTCATTCCAATAATCCTAGCTACCCAAGACGCTCACATATGAGGACAGGAGCTCAAAGCTAGCACGGGCAGGAAAGCCCAGGAAATTCTTATCTCCAATTTGCCACCAAGAAATCAAAGGCAGAGCTGTTATACAAGTGGCTGAGTATTAACATCAAGTGAAAAATCTAGTGGATAGCAGCCTGACATCAGTTCAAGGCCCAGATACTGGCATACATACACAAAAAGTTAATTAAAATATAATGAATCAATATCAAACCATGTAATCATAATTCAAACTATATTTGCTTCCCTGACTTTTCCAGATATGATGAAGGTTGAATATTCTCCACATAGTCACACTGTTTGAGAGAGCTAATAGGCAAAGCAATATCACTGAAAACTTTTGTGCAAAAGTTTCAAGCCTAATATTAATTTATTTAAAATGTTTGAGAAAGTTTGCATAGAAAATCTAGACAAATTAAAAAAATATTATTTGGTTTTACCCCACTTTCTCAAAACTCCTTATATTCGATAGCAGAAGAAATGGAACGGTACAGCATTAACTTATGCACATATCAGCTGTTTCTATCTTAACTAGGAAGCACTGTTTCATCTCTTATCAGACACAAAATGGATTGAAAGTTAATTGGAAAAGTATTTCAGAAGAAAAGTGTTAGAGAAAGGTCTAATAGGTTTTTGAAGATGTAAAGATTCATATTTTTATGTTGGAAAGGATACCAAACCAGAGAAAAGTTTCTAGTTAAGAACACAGTGAATATTTTTAATGTATGAAAAACCTAGCTACAATACAGCAAAATAATAATAGTAATAATAATAATAATAATAAATCTACAGTTCCACTATACCTAGCAGGTCATGAAATATTTGTGATAAGCTTGAACAACCACTTTTTCATGAACTTAATAATTTTTTCTTTTCTTTTCTTTTTTGGTTAGTCTTGGGTCTTGAACTCTGGGCCTGGGCGCTGTCCCTGAGCTCTTCACCAAATAAAGGTTATACCCTTTATTTTAAAAGCTATACCTTTTCAAATTAACATTAAAACTTATACCACTTCTGCTTTTCTGGTGGTTAATTGGAGATAAGAGTCTTACAGACTTTCATGCCCAGGCTGGCTTTGAACTACAATACTCAGACCTCAGTCTTCTGAGTGGCTAGGATTACAGGTGTGGGTCACTAGCTCCTAGCTTAATCTTTTTTGCTAAGTACTCACTTTGTTTTCAGATGAGGGACTGCTTTCCCAAGAGCCCTCTTTGTCTATTGATATCACCTCAAAAACCTTCTTCTTTTCAGTCACCATCTGTGGCTGCCTGCCTAGATATTATATATTCTTCCTGACCCCTGGAACTTGATCTGCATATATTATCATTGTGCATATAGTAGTTGTGTAGTTCTTTTTTTGCCAGTCATGGGCTTGACCTCAGGGCCTGGGCACTGTCCTTGGACTTTCTCAAGGCTCAGCACTCTACCACTTGAGCCTCAGCACCACTTCCAGCATTTTTCTATGTATGTGGTACCAAGGAATTGAACCCTGGTCTTCATGCATGCTAGGCAAGCACTCTGCCACTAGACTGTTGCCATTATTATTTGAATGGTGTTGGGTGTGTCTGGTGTTTACAGAGGAAATGGGTGTAGGAATCTGAGTGGATCAGGTCAAGAAATTTTCCTTTTGTGTGGCAAAATTCTATCTGGAACATAATCAAACCAGCAAGTGGTCGGCAGCGTGATTCAAGAGATAGAGCACCTGTCTTTGCAAGCTCAGAATCCTGAGTTCAAATCCTAGCATTGCAAACTAAAAAGCAAAAACAAGAGCAAAAGCGTGTGTCCATGCCTGGCGTGCCAGTCACTGGCAGCAGAAACTCAGAAGGAGGCGGGAGTTGTAAGACAGGATAGGAACATTTAGTTTAATTGCCTGGGGAGGGTCAGAAACAACTCTTTGTTCAGCCCCACCAAGCTAATTAGTTGAAAAAACAACATACTCAGCCCATAAACAAGAGTCTTTTTTTTTCTATAAGCAATTAGGAATGACCCTAATCTTATTCACTTAAACATACATCCCACAGCAAAGCTGGAAAGACACCAAAGCATTGGAAAGACACCAAAGTTGAGGCTGCACAACTGCCTTTGTGAATCCTCAAAGCTTCCCAATGAAAGATCAACTGCCCTTCCTTCGAAGATTTTCTTCTTTGCTTTCTCCTGAGCATAAATTTCCAGATGTGCAGCAGGTGACAGCAGGAAGCCAGAGTTCTAACCCATCATACTAACCCAGCCCTTCCCCTGCCCAACCTCACACCTCACACATTGCTCCCTACTGGACAGTTTGCATTGTCTCTGCCTTCTGCCAGCCTGGAAATACTGTGAGGCCCAGTGAAGAGCCATCACCTGCCATCTGAGTGCTCTACTGCTTTACACAGGGAAAGGATGAAGCAAACTATTGTTGAATAAACCAATGGAGGATGGATGGATGGATGGATGGATGGATGGATGGATATGAAAGGAAGGAAGATAGATGGATGATGGATAGAAGGATAGGGAATGGATAGGATAGATGATGGGTGGTAAGGTTAAAGAGAGGAAGAAAGGAAAAAGGAGGAAAGAGGAGGACGGGAGTTTCTTTAATAGGGAATAAAGAGATCATTTGTTAGTATAAAGATTTGCAAATGATCACAGCAAATAACACTTCAAATGGGAGAGAGGGGAGAAGAGGAAGAGGGGGGGGAGAGGGAGAGAGGAGGGGTGAGGCTGGTGCTCCAAGGTTGAGGGGTAACTTAAAAAAAATAATCCAACTAACTGAAAGAATGACTGGTGCAGCCAGGAGCAGAATTCAAATTTTGGAGCTCTATTCTCCCAGCTGGGCACTTAAGAGTTTGGCTCGTGTGGTGGTGGCAGTTCACGGAGAGTTCAAATCCCCTCACAGACACGTGTGGGTGAATAAGTGGCATAGTCTTTCTTTCTTCCAAGTGCTTGATAGAAGCTTCCAGATGTATGGGGGTGTGCATAAGAGAGCCTCGAGTGCTCCACTCTCGATGGAGTCTATAAATATGCATGTTGGGTATCATGAATCATTTAGAGCTGGCTTGGTTGCTTTTCTTTTCTTTCTTTCTTTCTTTCTTTCTTTCTTTCTTTTTTTCTTTCCCTTCCTTCCTTCCTTCCTTCCTGGCTATCTAACTTTATTCTTGAAACTTCTTGCTAAGTTTGAAAGGACACCAAGGCGGAGAGAAATGTAGTTACCAGCGAGCTTGAGGCTTAGGGGTGAACACTTGGGCTCTTTCACCACTTTCAGAATTTGTTATCTCCGCTTATTTCGCTTTGGACTTTGAGTTTACTTCCCCTCGTGGAGGCTCTGTCTCCACGTCAGAACAAAGGGATACTAAGTCCACGCAGTGTGTGGATATAAAACACTAGTACAGCAGACAGAAGGAGCACGCAGAATGGCTGGCCTCCTTCCTTTTCTCGTATGACTGTAGTCCACAGCCAAATCTAACTACATCATACGACAGCCAGGCCTCAAAGGTTAGCAATTACCAGTCAATAAATGTTGCTCAAATAGAAAGTAATGGAGGAAGCTGCTTCTGACAGGGTCTCAGCCAAGCTATGCTACAGTAAGAAAACACTAAGTCTGTTGTTTTCATATCCTATGCTCTCCCTTCTTCCTCCCTTTTTCTCTCTCTCTCCTTCCCTCCTTTCTTCCCTCCCCCCTCCCAACCTCCTCCTCCTCTCCTTTTCCCTCTCCCTCTCTTCTGGTGTAAGACTTGAACCCAGAACTTCACATATGCTAGCCAAACATGGGACTACTTGTGTCACACCCCATCCCTAGATACTGATTGTTTTATTTTTGTGTTTTTGGAGACAGAGTCCCTCTACTACCTTTATCTGAGTTGGCCTTGGTCTTGTGATTCTCTCAAGTAGCTGGAATGACAGATTTGTGGTACTATACCTGGCTATCATAAATAACCTCTTCCACCCTCATACTTTGTGTTTGCCTGGATAGCTTTGTCACCCCCCTCCAGTCCACCCCCAGGGTGTTGTTCTAGAAACTGCCATCATAGAAAAAAAAACATTAACCTACCATCGATGGTCCACAGGTAAACACCTGACCCAATCAGAGTACTCCTCTGAGATCGGGATAGTGGGAACTTGTATTGATTGTATTGGTTTGCCAGATCAGCTTGAGACCTGCTGATATCTGTGTCTACTTTCACATGGACACATAGATATCATATGATATTCTCCCACAGAGGAGTGGAGAATGCCAGTCTAAGTGAAGAGATTGGGTAGGAAAAGGCGATTCAAAGATAAGACGAATTGATAGAAGAGGTGGGCGTGGAAATGTGGAAAAGTCCCAGTTTCCACTCAGACACATGACCTGCTCACGTGCCTTCCACGAATCACCCCAGTATTCTGATTTCCTGAAACTCACCATGTTTCTGTCACAACCAAGAGTCAAGGTCTGCCAACTTTAACGTTTTGGTTAAGTTCAAAATAATTTCAAATTACTCTTTTATTTCAGATCATTTCCATGTGAATTCTTGCCCACTAAGAAAACAGGAAGAATGGTTTTCTAGAACCATCCACTCACCCCCACCCACCTACCTACAGAGTATACCTCACTCAGACCAGTGCCCCAGCTAAGGACTGGAAGCTACTCTGTCTACATTCTAACAGCTGGCTCCTAGTGCCTCTCCTGAAGGAATGGCTTCTACCTGTCACTGCATGTGGGCTGGTTCAGTTTGGAATTGGAGTGGGGGAGAGTGAGGGATAGTTTAGAACCAGAGCGGAAGATCTCCTTTCAAGCAACTGACCTCACTCAATGAGAACAAGGAGAGCCAGCAAGGTCAGTATGTGAACTTGGCCTATATCCAAGGAACATATACAGTCTCCACTCAAACCTTTCTGTCTGGAATATAATAGGCCCTGAGAGACAGCCTATGAGCCAGTGAACTTGACCCCAACAGCCATCCTTCACTTTTCTCACCTCCAACACCCTCCCCCGCAAACTTCTTCCCTCTCCATTAAGTGTCCCTGGCCCTAAAGCTGTCACACCTTCCCAGGAAAGGAATCATTTCTAGTTTCATGTTGCATAATATGAAGCAAGGATTTGAGGACAATGGTTTCAAATCTAATTATGGTACTACATGGACCTCCTGTCTGACCTCGGCTTTCAAGATCAATACAGATGTTTTGTCTGTTTCCATCATCTGGGTAGTTTTCAAACCAAAGTTAAGTTTACTCCCAGGTTCAGTGCTGAGTCTTTCTAGAAGAGAGCCCTTCCATATAGAAAGGGCACACTACCATCTAATGGGGCATCTTGGCCTTCAAAACTTTCTGGTAGGATCCATGTTCCCAGCCACCCCCTCTCCTCCCCCCCCCACAGATGGGCACTAAAAATATTTGTAGGGTGAATTAAAGGGAACGAAGGTAGTTAGAAATTTTGTTAGTGTAAACTGGGTACCAGTGGCTCATGCCTGTAACACTGGCAACTCAGGAGGCTGAGATCTGAGGATCTGAGGTTCAAAGTCAGCCCAGGCAGGAAAATTTATGAAACTCTCATGTCTAATTAACACTGTGGCTTAACCAGAGAGTTCTAAGCATCAATCAACCAATCATTCAGTCAGTCAATCTAAGGGTCAGCACCCAGGTTCTGAGTTCAACACTCAGTTCTGGCATGTGTGTGAGCATACTTTTGTGTGTGTGCGCGTGTGTTTATGCATGTGTACACACACACGCACACACACATAATCTTAACAGAGCATACATTTTTTTTAAAACCAGGTTCAGAAAAGTTGGATGTCTTGCTCAACATCACACAGCTCATGTGGCAAGATTGGAACTCTAGGTAATCAGTGGTTGATCACCTATTACTGGTGTCCTGCTTGACATGGAGGCTAATAATGCTAACATTCATTAACTCTACCAAGAATCTCATAATTTAAAAGAAGACCAAGGGATGAGTACATTTGTATAATGGTTACTACTGATTGCCATTATTGACTGAGTTTCGTGCCTGTAACCCCATCCTCCCATGCATATACATTCTCATGTATTCCGTCTTAGAATGGTATGAGAGGACAGATGATACTTTACAAGTAGGGAAACTGAGGCACAGAAAGTTCAGTTGTTTCGCCTGGGTCACCACACAAGTCCACAGCCACTCGGTAGCTGGACCAAGGTAGACCCCAGAGACCTGTGCTCTTTGCCTTGAGCATTGACATCCCCAGGCATAAGATGGGAAGCACGATCTTCAAGAACCATTTTTTTGCCAGTCCTGGGCCTTGAACTCAGGGCCTGAGCACTGTCCTTGGGCTTTCTCAAGGCTAGAGCTCTACCACTTGAGCTACAGCACCATTTCTGGCTTTTTTCTATGTATGTGGTACAGAGGAATTGAACCCAGGTCCTTGTGCATGCTAGGCAAGCACTCTACCACTAGAGCACTCCTGGCCCAAGAACCATTTTTTTAAGGCAGGCTGTACATCCAGTGTCCTGCATGGACTGCCAGGAGATGCAGCAAACCCAATGGACTTGATGAGACTCAACCTCAAACCTACCAAGTGCCCATGCCATGTGGTGGACACACAGAGGGCAGGTCAAAGAGGGAAACAAAGAGACCTATGCCAGCGTGAACTGGGTGGAAGCCACAGGAAGACCACAACGGCACAATGCACAGAAGTAACTCCCATTACTCTGCTGAGACTCTGGGCATTCATCACAGCAGAGCAAGAAATGGGGTGCCCAGGACCTAGAAAAGACCCAGGACCCTAGCAGCAGACAGCGTTGGAGCCTTTCACCTGGAAGGTCTTTGGAGCCATTTGGATTCCTTTTCCAATGATCTTCCTGGTGTGATAATACACATTCTCATTCACACATTGCCTTGTGGATCCTTCTTGATGTTCTTCCCTTACGTGGAATGCCAGAAAACATACTGACCACCACAGGACAGGGTGGCCCAATGGCATTGTCTAGCATACACAATGCCCTGGGTTCAATTCCTTAGTACACAGAAAAAGCCAGAAGTGGTGTTGTGGCTCAAGTGGTAGAGAGCTAGCTTTGAGAAAGCTCAAGGACAGTGCCCAGGCTCTGAGTTCAAGCGCCAGGACTGGCAAAAAAAAGGAAAAAACAACTGACCACATAGAAGGTACTTAACAAGTGTCTACTGGTTGGCCAAAGGACTGCCCACCCAGGCCTACCTGGCACTGGTCATTTTAGAGCTGTCTAAGGAATCGATTTTATTTCAAACAGGTTGTAAGATACTATTTTCTTTTCTTTTCCTTTTTACTCTTCCTTGACAATGAAGTGCCTTTGAAAGTTCCTAAGTGATAGATATTATCCTACAATCAAATGTTACCCTGCTGTTTGATATCTATTCAAATCCAGTCTGGGCTAACTCTCATGTGCCAGATGCTTGGGTTGAACTAAGTTTGCTGAATCTTCAAAACAACCCTGAAAAGGGGGGGGGAAGAGAAGTGGCAGGGGAGGGGGAGGAAGGGGGAAATTCTATCGTCTGTTTTCCTAGATAAGGGAACTGAGGCACGTGCGTGAGTTTATTTGTTCACAACATGGTGGACCTGAACTTGAGCACATAAGTGAGTTCACCAGCTCATAAATGGCTGGGTAAAGGTTTCACCTCTGTTCTCTTTGCCCCAGAGCCCTGGCTCTGTCACCTCCATAGAAGCTCCTGGAAATGTCTTGGTGATAAACATCCAGATGACCATGGCTGTGATAACTTTGTACTGGCCAACACCTATCACCTTGCTCTATCCTATGTAGGTGTCCACCTCATCACTTAAAAGAACAACTTCATTTGCTCAGCAGAGCCTCTGTGAAGCAAAGTTCTTTTTTTTTTATCCTGAGGAAGAAGCCGAGACTAACAAGGTGGAGACTTGATCTCCACAGGGATGGGAGTTCAAGTCACAACCAGTGGCCTCTAGATCAGATGCCATCTACCTGGTTGGGAGTGGAGGCTCCAATCTCAGCGCACCACTCTCAGCTCAACCCATCCCATCCCTCCTCCACCCAGAAAGAACAAAAGGAAACCTTCCCTCCAAGCACCAAGCAAAGATGTCAGCATCCTGTGTCGCCATAGCAACCAGCCCTCCTCCATCTCCTCAGGAGGAGGGGGGGGAAGCAAAAGTCAAACTGAGCCTCCTGTGGAACATTCTGTGGGTAAACACCAGGACCAGTGTGTTTGGGCCTCTGTTTTCTCACGTCAATAGGGTGAATCATTCTTGGAACAGGGGCTGGGAAGCTGACCAGGTTCCTAAGTAGATAAGGTTAATGGTGCTCTTCCAGAGATGGCGGGGTCACTTTGAAAATTAATCCTGTTTTATTTTATTTTCTTTCCTCTAGAATGTGGGCTTATACATGAGCAGATTCAAAATCAGAGAAGAGAAGCCAACAGCAGTTCCTGGCAAGGGATCTGTAAGCATTATCACATACCCTTTTAGGCTGACATCATCTTATTGCCCATCTCTTGGCAAGGTCTTGTCAACTTGAAGATTGGCAGATAGGAGAAAGAACACAGCAAGAAACCAAGGGATGTGAAAGCTTGGTGCCACTGTGTTCACAATGTCTAACCTGAGTCCTGGTGGAGGCCTTGCTCATTCCTAGTCTAGTTACAGACTGCAGCTATGAGCAATGATTTGGTTTGGGGCTCAGGGGTTGTTGGGGGGAGTGCTTTTGTTGCCAATATTTGATCTTGGTAGGAGAGGACGTGGAAGCTGAGGTTAGAAAGACAAGAAGCATTAAGCTATAGGACCATGTAGAAAGAACATCTCAGACCAAAGTCATAAGCAGGTTCCAGGGTAATAACTACTCTCTCTGGATGGAAGTGGGTAGTGGGCTCTATAAGAGAAGTGTGGGGGTGGGGGGTATGGATAGGACATGGAAACTGTGGTGGAGGGGGAGTGAACTAGGAATGTGATGGAAGTTTTATGCTAAATATTGTGTGAAGTCATTGGCAAATTCTAAGGCAAAGCAAAGGGAAGGGGCTATGTTATTCTCAGAGCCTGGCCTATATAACCAGTACTCAAACATGGGATGAATAAGCTGAGATAATGCACAGAAGTGTTTTTCAAGCAGTGAAGTATTGCAGAAAATTTTGAGATCAAAAAACTATTGCAGACTTCTAGGTAGCAAGGAGGGAAAGCGAGAAGCATCTGATTCGTAGAACACCCCATCCCTGTGAAAATCACTCCGAGCCACATCAAGATGCAAAGCTGGCAAGAGCCCCACCCACACAGACTTCTGAAGAAATCACCAGCAAGGAATTCTTTCTTGTCCACCAGAGACAGAACAGGAAGGTGAAGAAGGGCAGGGCAGGGGGGTGGAGAGGGAAAGCCCTGAGAGCTGAGATCTGTGTGGCTCTGGTGTGGAGGAAGTAGGTTCTAATGAAGTACTGACTTCCCCACTGACCTCTTCTCCACAATGCAGCTGCTTTATTAGAGCCACTTGGTGGCTGGGATAGCCAGAGTTGTGACTGAAGAAGGAATGAACAGTGGGACCTTGTTGCAAAGAAGATGTGAGCTGGAAAGTGGGGGGAAGGGTAGTTCAGGATACAGGGTGTGCCACACACACACACACACACAGAGCAGCAGTTTGGAGCAGTAGAAATTTTGTCCTTTGGCTCATGTTGAATGTGCTGTTTGGAAATGCCATGCTAAGGAATCCATGGTTGTAACAAATTCATGGATACATTTTCACTTTCATGTCAGGGAGACAAAGAGCTGGACTCTGCCCACTCTTAGCTATAGCCGGCAGGTTTCAGCACTCTGGACAGCAGCCAGGCGGGTTCATCAGCCCT
Source organism: Megascapheus bottae (assembly GCF_031878675.1). Lineage (NCBI taxonomy): Eukaryota > Metazoa > Chordata > Mammalia > Rodentia > Geomyidae > Megascapheus > Megascapheus bottae. The sequence goes on from NC_143544.1 coordinate 131,199, forward strand.
CCCTTAGGTGGTGATGAAGATTCACCAAGACTCCCAGGCTCAATGGGGAAAGCCAGGAAAACCCACCCATAGTGTCAATTGGCAAACATCAAGCCTTGCCTGACCCTGTTTCCATTTCCAAGAGAATTAAAGAGGAATTAAAATCCAACAATCTGGGATATAGGAAAATAATTTCTTACCGTACTTGAAATGTGCCGTTGCACTAAAATTACATGGAAAGTGCACATGTTTTCAAAAGATTTATGATGAGAAAGAGGAGGAAAAACTCTAAAAAGCAGTTGGTAGGCTGTCAATAAAACTCAAAGAAACATGAACTTGTTGAGAAGTGGTTAAATAAATGGAACTACCTTCATATGGTAGAATACTATGCAGTCATTAAAACTGTTTCCAAAAACTCAACAATGACCTGGAGAAACACTTCAAGTACCAATTTTGAAAATGAGGGCTTTTTAAAAACAATATATAATGCAGAATCTCAATCTATGCATGAATGTTCACAATAGATTAATTCCTTCCTTTCTCAGGAGGCTGAGATCTAAGCATGACAGTTCGAAGCCAACCAGGGTAGCAAAGTCCATAAGACTCTTAGCTCCATTCAATCAACAAGAAACTAGAAGCAGAGTTGTAACTCAAGTGGTATAGCAAGTAGCTTGAGAAAAAAACAAACAAAAACATCCCCTCAGGAACAGCATCCAGACTCCCATTTCAAGCCTCAAGACTAGCATCAAAAAACAAAGGTTGTCAGGATCTAAATACAAGAGATTGTCTCTGATCACTTACATTTACTGGAAAGCCTGAGTAAAGTAACAGTGAGTTAAACATCTCATTTGTATCCAATTTTACAGAGTCTTTATTTGCAACTCTGCTTAAGGGCGATCTGATGTTACCATCCTCATCTTGCACATGAGGAAACTGAGTCACAGAGAGATGAAATAATGTTCCTAAAGTTGCATATTGGGGAACTGGAGCCAGGATCTAAAGAAGGCGAGGCCTGGCATGGGTGCACAGAGTCTACGCTATGAATACCACAGGACATGGGCAGGCATCTGTAGGTTCCATAACCACCAAATCCCTGGAGGATTGCTGAAGAAAGAAAATGAAATCATCCAGAAAAGAAAAAAAAATTAACCAACTATCTATGTACGGCTAGGTAAAGTCATGGTGAAAAACAAGAGTTGGGGAATATGATTTTTGGTGATGCTGAGATTTGAATTCAGGGCTTCACACTTGCTAGGCCCACATTCTGCCGGCACTTATGTGGGTGTTGGTAATTATCTTTATTGGCTTATAGTAGTGATACAGGAAGGAAGTTTGTGATTATATGTCCACACAGGTATACTGTGCTCCAATCAATCTCACCCTGGGTAAGACCTTGAACTCAAGGCTTCTTTCCCTTAGCTTTGTCACTCAAAGCTGATACCTCTACCCTTTGAGCCACAGCTCTACTTCTAGATTTTTGGTAGCTAATTGGAAATAAGATTCTTAAAGATTTTCCTGCCTGGGAGGGCTTTGTGCCATTGACCCTCAGATCTCAGTCTCCCAAGCAGCTGGGACGGCAGGAGTGAGCCACTTGTGGATTTCTTTTTTAAAGACAGCATCTTGCATTATGGCAGGGCTGACCTCAGTTATGCCAATCTCTCATACGCTTCCCCGGGTGGCTGGAAATGACAGTTTATCGCTACCATGCCCCAGCCTTTGGCTGAGATGGAATCCTGAAAGCATTTTCGTTTTAGTGGTGGTGGGTTTGGGCAGGGCTGGCCTGTAAATCCAGGTCTCTGCCTCTCACGTAGCTAGGATGATAAGCTTAAGCTACCCCCATGCCTGGCTTTGAACTGCACAAGAATGCCTGTGTATCCTCAGTGAACGTGTTTTACAATTCCTAGGAGAACTTCTCTCCCAGTTCTCTGCCTTCGTTTTCCATGCTAGATTCCTCATTAATCCAAGACATCTGAGAGTTGAGCTCAGGCAGGCAACCTGAATATTTTGTCTGCGTGTTTCCTGGCTGGGACAGAGGAAGTAAATGGGTATCTTAGTGTGATTGCAGACAGGTGTCAATGGAGAGACAAAGATGACCGAGATAACAAAGCATATTTAATCACTGCGCTGTGACTATAAATTTTTCAATATTTATTGTCCAACTGCTCTGCAAAGATTCTACAATATGGAGAAGTACATTGGAAAATAAAAGAAACATGCCTGACTCCAAGCTTCAAAGTGCCCAGAATTACTAATGATTTCTTCCTGGCCTCGGTGCCACCAGTAAGAAAACACCAAGAATATTTTAATTCAAAATATATGTGTCATGAGGCAAAACCCTGAAGTTGAGACAAGCTCCTGGCTTCAGATTTATTTTATACTCTCAATTCATGGTGCTGGGGGTAGTGAGGTCTCATCCAAAACAAATTTTTTTTAAAAATCCCTTAAATTACTGCAGAGTAAAGTTCCCTTTATGTGTATGCACTATCTGAGAATCTCCTCTGAGACACAAATCTCTCAGCGCCTTTTCAAAACCAAGAATTCATGTGAAATCATGTAAGCGTTCCTTGCCGTTATTAGTAACAACACATTCCAGTGCAGTTCTGCTTTCTTAACCAGGCCTAGGATAACTTGGACTTGTGCGTTTAAATATTAAACAGAGACAAAGAAACAAACAGGATAGATGTGCAGATAGATTAATAAAGGATAGAAATAGAGGCAACAGACAGATATGATAACAATAGATTAGATAGATGGACGGATGGATGGATGGATGGACAGATTGATAGAGATGTTAGGTAGAAATAGACAAAAACATGTGTGCCCTTACACTAGTGAAAACCCCACAGCAGAAGCATTTCTTTGGCAATCATCACAGGAATGGTGTATAGAACCTCCACTTTTACACCACTCCCACCCCTGCCCCCACCCCTATGCCTTTTACATGAGTAAATGAAGCTTAGGAATGCTAGTAACTTGTCCTCAGCTCTGAATGAAAGAGCCAGTGAAGAAGAGGTGGATAATGGTGATAGCGGTGGTGCTAGTAATAAATCACAACCATCACCTTTTCAAGCATGCTCTGTGTGTTAGATACTATATTTGGTATTTTGTGTGTATTATGTCACTTAGGCATAATACATCTTATCATTATCCCTTGTAAGGCCGGTCATCTTAACTACTCAGGAGGCTGAGATCTGAGGATCATGATTTGAAGCCAGCATGGGCCGGAAAATGCCATCAGATCCTTACCACCAGCTAACCACAGAAAGCCTGAAGTAGAGTTGTGACTAAAGTTCACACTTACTGCCACTCGAACACACACAATAAGGTACCTAGGAACCAGCAAGACCCAAGCATCACACAGCAACACCCAAGCTATAAAGGTGTAATTGTTGCCCTCATAATTAAACCCTGATCTGTCTGGTATCATTCACCATCTTCCCTCCCATGCACTGAGTTCTGTCTCTACTTCGATAGTCCGTTGAAATTTTAATTAAGTATATTGTGCAAAGGCCAGTACCTTTTGCCTAGGCAGAGCTCAGAAGCCTGTTGGAAAGTGGGTGGAGCTCTGTGGTTTTGTCCGCCTGCCCTCCCTAGACGGCCTATGGCATCACAGGCATACAGGTTCAAAAGGCTCTGCTCAGAAATCCCTCTCCTGGGTATTTTTTTTTGAGATTTGAGTAAAGAGCCTCTTTTAAGATGTAAATACCACCTGAAAAAATGTTAAGTCTATTAGAAAGTCACACCTCCGGTGTAACAGTTAGATAATCCAATTTCTACTTAGGAACATAGTGAATGGGTTTGGGAACAGGGTGGTATAATGAGTCATTTTCTCCCTTTCCATTCAGCTGAGACTCTGCAAAAGAAGAGCATTTTCTTTTAACTAGAAACTCTTCATTGTAAGACAAGTTTAAATTCACAGAAGAAGAAGAAGAAAAAAAAAGTCCTGGAAAGAAGACAGGGTCTCCATACAGCCTGGGCATGGGTCTTCTTATTTTTACTATCTTGCACTAGCACTCATCACAACTAATAAGCCCATAGTGACATGTTACTGAATTTTAGCTACCTCTGGGTTCACTGGACGTCCTTTCTCCATGCTGAGATTCCCATGTAGGGCCTGGAAAGTATATTTCGCCGTCAGGTCTCCACATCGCTGTTTCTCTGACTTGTTTGAGATCACCTTGACAGTTTGAATAGTGCTACTGGTCAAATAGGTTTTGGAAGGTTCCAAGCCTCCATGCATTTATTCTCCTGATGACACTGAGTCTTTTAGAGGAAAAGCACACTAAGGTACAGCGCTGTACTGTGCTATGTAGGGTCCATGTAGTCCACATGAAATTATGGCTGGTAGGGCTGGGTGTCGCTTAATGGCAAAGTATTCACCCAGCAAGGACAAGGTCCTGGGTTCAAGCACCAGACCCCCCCCCACAAAAAAAAGAAAAGAAATTATGGCTGGTGGTGGTAAACTTGGCTTTTCAGGTTTCCTCACACACTGAAGGCAGTCAGAACTAGCTATCTCCCTCCTTGAATAAAGAATGTCCAAGTAAATTATTTAAGATTTCTTCTTTATGGAAGATTTTTATTTAAATGATTTACCTAAACAGTATGCACTTGTAGATATTTTATCTTATGCACTGGGCTACCATCCAACTCTACTTGATGTTTAGGTTGAACAATTCTTCTAGCCTCAGCCATCAGAAGTTTGTCCAGTCGACTTCTATATGCTTTTGACCTGCCTAGCCCCCCCAACCCCCCTCAGAGTGGGGACTGGTCTTTGCTGCTTCTCTATTTTCTGGCATTTTAAGACTCCAGATTTTACCTAAAACCAGGATGCTGACTCTCCAGGAGGGCTTGTTATTACACTGTTATTTCTTCAGGGTCCTCTCAACTGACAGAGAACACACACACACACACACACACACACACGCACACTTGTCTGTGAACACTTCTAACTGCAACCTTCATCATCTAGCAAACAATTGCCTGAGTACATTTTCAGTGATAGAAATGTCCATAGCCCAGTTCAGGTCGGTTGAATTAGAATCCATGTAACTTGGAAGTAGAGGTGTGGCCCAAGTGATAGAGATGATTTGGGGATGGACACTGGTCAGTAGGGGGGAAAAAAGTCCAGATAACTAGAGGGCTTGGATTTTTTCAGCCACTGGGCCTCCAGGGAAGTGAAGGAGTCTGGAGGTTGAATTCAATCGACTGGCCATTGATTTGATTGGTGGGTCAATGGTGATTGTAATGAAACCTTCATAAACAGGGACCTCACTGATTGGAAGACATATCAATGGGTGGCAAGTTGGCCTGCCCCACGAGGACAGGCACTCCCACACTTGGGGCACTCCCCAACCTTTGTACCCTACTCTCCTCTGGTTGTGTGTGTCCTATATAGTAAGGACATGACATTAAATTAACCACAGGACTTGGCTAAGTTCTGCCAAGTCCTTCTAACAGACCACTACACGTGAAGAGAGTGCAGGAATCCCCCCAAAAAGTCCTTCTAACAGACTACCACATAGGAAGAGAGTGCAGGAATCCCCCCAAAGGATCATCAACTAGACACAAGTGCCAGGGTGCTAGGGGATCCTATTACTGAGTAGAATCTGAGGTCAGGAAAGAACTGGGGTGGGGCAAGGTTCCTTATTAACTTATAGACCAGCTGCTAACTTCAAGTACTTAACATCAGCACTGAAAGGCTGGAAGGATACAGGTGAAGGTTGTAGAGACAAAAAAAAGAGCATCTGACTTGTGTGTAAAATTACCAGCACAGGCCGGGAGTTTGGCCTAGTGGTTAAAGTGCTTGCCTAGCATGCATGAAGACCCGGGTTCGATTCCTTGGTACCACATACATAGAAAAAAGCCGGAAGTGGTGCTGAGGCTCAAGTGGTAGAGCTCCAGCCTTGAGAAAGTCCAAGGACAGTGCTCAGGCCCTGAGCTCAAGCCCATGACTGGCAAAAAAAACCAAAAACAAACAAAAAAAATTACCAGCACAATCCTTCAGAGACCAAACTTGAGTGGTTTCCATGTAAATATTTGGATTCATATTCAGAGTGGGATGTATGCCAACAGAGGAAAAAAAACTTCAGTTATTTCTATTAATCTTTATGTTAATAACGGTGTTGTTATTTTTAGTTTTAAATTGTCCCTTCACACATATAAATAGATATCACACACATACAAGGCTTGTGTCACGTTGTACCTAAGTGAAAACACAAGCAAATAGAAAATCAAAACACATTTTTTTAAGGAGTAACTTTTATCTGAACCAAGAATATATCGGCCTGGATCCAGGACTTATGTTCTTTTTACTAAAACAGTGTGTGTTTCCAAACATTGACTATTAGTGTCCCAGCCCATTCGTAATGAATTGTTTCTATATGCAATTCCCTATGAAAAGTAAGTATGGCTACCTGGGAAGTGCTGGATTTTAGGGCTCATTAGGAGATGAGCAAGAGAAACTACAGGCACTTTTTTGTATCTTGAAAGCAGGGAGCTTTAAAAAAAATCAGAGGTTATAAGCTAGGGATTTAGTTTGCCTACCACATGAAAGCCTTCCTCAATGCAGGATGTTTACCTAACATGTGTGAGACCTGAGATCCTCTCATCTCAGCCTTCTGAGTAGCTAGGGTTACAGGTATGAGCCACCGGCACCCAGCATCAAATGTTTTTGTTTTTTGTTTTGCCAGACCTAGGGCTTGAATTCAGGGCCTGAGCATTGTCCTTGGGCATTCCTCAAGGCTAGAGCTCTACCACTTGAGCACAGCACAGCTGTTTTCCATATATATGATACTGAGGAATCGAACCTGGGTCTTCATGAATGCTAGGCAAGCACTCTACCATGCTACTAGCCCCTCAAATGGTTTTTAATAGGAGAACACCTATGAATAAATAACTTGAAATGTGCATCCTTTGGTAATCACTATTTTCAACCACAAGAAGACAAGTAATGCCTCTGGCTGTATGTAAAGGACACATATAGTTTGAAATAAAGGGCACAGAGTATGATGTTGGGAAGAAATATGATTATCATCAGTCAAATCCAGAATATGGGGCATCTGTAAGACAAATAAGCATGTAGAGAAAAGGATATTCGCTATTGTAACTGATGGTCCTAAACCATTACTATAGTTACAATGTAAGGAATTTGAATCTTGCTCTGAAAAAAAAGCCATAACTATATTTCTAAGGCAAATATAGAATGTTGAACACTCACTAAGCAACAGATGAGACATAAGAAATTATTGTCAAATGTCGATGTGGCCTTTAAATGTCTTTATCTGTTATTGATGCATACTAATGTACTTGTGAGTAAAATGCTAGAATATCTTATTTGCTTTAAATTATTATAGAAATAAAAGCTTGGGAGAAGATCTGGACCCAGACCTGTAAATGTTAATGACTGTGGAAGCCACGGGATTAGTGCCTGGAAGTTTATTATATAATTGTCCTACTTTTTGTACACGTTGGAAATTTTCCTATGAAATACTTTAAAAATTAAAAAGCAGGGCCGGGAGTTTGGCCTAGTGGTTAAAGTGCTTGCCTAGCATGCATGAAGACCCGGGTTCGATTCCTCAGTACCACATACATAGAAAAAAGCCGGAAATGGTGCTGAGGCTCAAGTGGTAGAGCTCTAGCCTTGAGAAAATCCAAGGACAGTGCTCAGGCCCTGAGCTCAAACCCAGGGCTGGCAAAAAAAAAGCCAGGTACCAGTGGTTCATATCTGTCATCCTAGCTACTGAGGAAAATAAAATCTGAGGATCACAGTTCAAAGCCAGCCCAGACAGAAATGGCCCAGACAGAAACGTCCTCAAGACTCTCATCTTCAATTAATTACAGAAAAAGCCACAAGTGGTGCTGTAGCTCAAGTGGTAGAGTGCCAGCCTTGAATGAAAGGAGCTAAGGGACAACACCTAGGTCCAGGACTAGCAAAGTAGCTATTCAGAGGCAGAATGAATGAACTCCCACTGAGCTGTGTCCTGTGTTGGGTCTGAAGCTAGGATGAGACATACAAAGATACACAATGCATTCATGTCCACTCGATCGTATTACATGTGTTTCAGTTCATAAGTCTGAGAGGCCTCTTAGGAGATTCCCATGTTGGGGACCATCCGTGACAGAACCTGCAGGGAGGACTTCTGCAAATTGTTCATTCTGTCATCTCGTTTAACCACTGTCCTGCCCATCATCCAAGAATCTGAGCCGTTTCTCCTACCATCCTGGGACACCTAGTCTGAAATCCCAAAGGAAGACAAGGCCCTGGAGCTCAACCATGGGCCCCAATCCAGCACCCCACTCCCCACCCCCAGGCCAGGCATCACCACTTCCCAGCCCATCGCCTACAGGAGGAGCAGTTCCTTCAAAGGACATCTAGAGGTCATGTGGCTGCAGTGCCCACTGCGGCTATTGAATTCTGAAGTGGAATGAAAAAGCCATCAACATTGCTTCTCGGTTCATCAGACTGGAAAGCGACGCCCTGCCATTAGAGACTAAAGTCAAAGACTCACGAGGCGCTGAGTTACGCAGTGTGCACGACCATACATACTTGGCAATCTCTCATTTAGGGCTCACTGAAACAGCATTAACTTTCATTTTTCAGGTTATAAGGGGGGGTAGGGAGAGAGAGGGAGAGGGAGAGAGAGAGAGAGAGAAAGACAGAGACAGAGACAGACAGACAGAGAGAGAGAGAGAGAGAGAGACAGAGGAGATGTAACTTACCCAAGATCAAACACCATTTAGGATTTTTTTATTCATTAATTGAGTTTAAAACAATGTAGGAGTTACACAAAGCACACACCTGCCGGCTAGTTGAAACTGCTGACTACTAGTGTGAGGCCTTTCTTCTATGCCATGCTAGTGCACCAGTTGCCTCAGATTAAAGCCTTTCTCTCAGATCACTACAATTGCACGTTCTAGAGCCTTGGGCTCTAGAACAAGGAACCCAGGCATCTCGGTTCTGTCTTTCATACGGTGTGGAGTAGCCAACTTAATGGTGGAAACGTACATTCCTTGGGCAAGTACTGTATGCATCAATGCACACACTCATGTCATGTATGTAAGTGTAGACAGAGATGGATGAATAGATCATGACAGGTGCATGGATGGTGTATGCGTTGTGTATGTTTGTACCTAGCTATTTGTAAATACATGTAACAAGTTGAGAAAAGCATCACCAAGCCAATACAGCTTTTTTTCTACCTTAGGAAGGGGAAAAAAAAGTCAAACACTACCAGAAGTTAGAAGACATATACTAATGTTTCTTTTAAATAAGCTTCCAAAAATACAAACAAAACAGATGGCATAATTTAAATATGTATGTATGTATATATATATATATATATCATGTGTAACATCCGTGTACCAATAGCAGTTAATAATCATTACGCACAAATTCTGTACCCAGGGATTCTTCTCCATGTTTAATTAAGTTTAATTCTCTGCTCGCTACACCCCTGCAGGCACATTCTCCTAACACCACCTTTGAACAGCAGACAGGAAAGGGGCATAGTTTTTAGGCAGCTGCCCTCATCTCACAAAGCACAAATAAATGTCCCACCACCTCTGACCCCCACTCCTCTTCCCCAAACAAGCACTGAGGCCATTTTCTTTTCTGTTTTCTAACAGCATTCTGTGCATAACCAAGCGTGGTTTTAAATGAGAAAAAAATTATATAGAAAGGTATACAGCATAATAAACCCAACACCTACATATCCACCCTCTGCAATTAAAAGTTAATGTTTATTTACATCCGTTAGGGTGTATTTAACATCTAGAATAACACTCAGTAACACTGGAATTTTCCTCGTTGCCTCTCCCAAGTTCACTCAGGCTTTATAGACAGCTTGCTCTTTATCAGCTGAGCAATCTTCCTATTCATGTGTTTGCTGGAGAGATTACTAAAGCCATGTGTAAATCCCATAAACAACATGCAACAACATATAGAACTGTGGTATAGTTTCATCTATTCCCTGCAGCATTTGTTTATCCTTGACATTATTTTCAAAGACCCATTTGGGCTGGCACATACCCATTCATCCATTATCATAGCTCTATGACACAGAATCATGTTCATGTAAATTTTTGTCAATATAAACTCATTTATTGGTCAGAGTATGGATTAATATATACTAGTATGTAATGTATTGATATATAATGTACTAATATATAGCTAGCATGTTTAATATATTTGTAATATACACTCTTATTATAGTATATTATATTATTAGAAAATATGTTTATAGATTATATTTATTTTTTTTCCCAATCTTGGGGCTTAAACTCAGGGCCTGAGCACTGTCCTTGGGCTTTACTCAAGGCTAGTTTTCTACCACTTCCAGCTTTCCTGTGTATGTGATATGGAAGAATAGAGCCCAGGTCTTTGTGCATTCTAGGCAAGTACTTTACCACGGAGTCAAACTCCCAGCCCCTATATTTATAAATGTATTATATTATATACTTACAACACATTATAAAAACATTTAGAATATGGTATAATTATATTATTAAATATAATATATAGTAGTATAGTATATATAGTATATAAATAGTATAGTGTATATTACTGGATTGTATATGCTGTAATATATACACTAAATATATTATATATAAATGCATGTACTGTGTATAGATTATACTTCTGTAGACAGATTTATAGATTTATATCTGTAGATTAGTAAATACATTAATTGATTAACATATTAATACATAAATCTAGACCCTAATAGATTAATTTGGTTGATTACTACATTTTAAAATTGAAGTTCATATAACATAAAATATACCATTACATCAACTTTGTAGGATATGTTTTTCAAAAGAACTAATTTCAAAGTAAATTGAGGATTCCCTAACTTAAATATGCCAAAACCAGTAAGGGAGACAGCACTCTCCAGACATGCCTGTCCTTTCAAGTTATATTTCCCAAACCACCTAAACTCAAACGGCTCACAGCCACCTCCATTCAGTTTAGGCTTCATTCTGCTGGAGTTGCTAACTGCCCATCTACATTAGCAAACTCAAAGTGGATCCAGCAATCTAGATTGGCTTCTCTGGACAAAGAGCAATCTATCTTCATTTGTCCTTGAACAAAATGCCATACGGTGAAAAGTAACAAACATCTCTCTCTTACATTCAGAGGAGCTGAAAGTCTGGCACCCAGGTTATCCAGCTTGGCTGCCCTCTGGTGAGAGCTCTTTCTGTATGGAGTCCTTGGTGCTTTCTCGTTATCTCTTTCTTCACAGGTAGAGGAAAGGGGAAGTCTAATCTCCCTTTCTCTTTTTACAGGTCACTGATCTGTCAGGAGGGTCCCCACCCTTGTAATTTCATTATCCTGTCATGACTCCAGCAAAGTCTGATCTCTCAACACCACCACACAGTGGGTTAGTGTTTCGATATATTAATAGGTGGTGCAGGGGAGGGAAAGCATTGGGTCTCCCCGAGGCCGAGCCGAGCCTGGGTGTAAATACACGGCCCATTTGTGCAGTGGGTGCAAAATACGGCGATGAGCTAAATGTCCCCACCCAGTGTCCAGATTCTGGCCCTGGTCTCAGGTGCGGGTACAGAGCAGTCAAGCCATGGCTGCCTGCCTCCTGCTCCAGAAGTGAGGCAAACATTTGCTGCTGGGATGGAAAGGCCTGCTTCTCTGTTTTGTCTGTGAAAACTGCCTCTCATAAATAAGAGATCAAACCAGGAACGCATATCAAAGCAGATGCAGCCAGAGCCGGGCTAGCCAGGAAGGAAGACAGAGAATTATAAAATGAGTCTACAGCCCTTGAGCTGAGCATGACAAGGAAGGAAGAAGCAAAATCACCCCAGAACCTGAGGAATGTGCTACCCAGAGACTGTTCCACTACTAACAGGAATGGATCACCCAACTAATTCATCTGTCTAACCACCCAACGTGGAAAACTGCACCTCTTAGGACACAGAGACCCTGGGAATGGATCAGTTGTATAACCAAACCACCTGGCTACCTTCCCACTCAGCCATGTCAGCAATTTAAGTGTTCAGATCAGTAGAGACCGGAGTTGGAATCCCATTTCCATCATTTACACATTAAAATCACTTCTGGGTTAGGAACTTGAGCCCCACCAATCTACTTTCCAGACCTGTAAAACTGGGATAACGGATTGGGTGCTGATGGGCTCGTGCCAGTCCTCCTAGCTACTCAGGAGGCTGAGATCTGAGGATCACAGTTCAAAGCCAGCCCAGAAAGGAATATCCCTGAGATTCACCAATTAACTACTGCCCCCTCTAAAAGACCAAAAGGAGCGCTGTGGCTCAGTTGACATTGATGCTAGCCTTGAGCAAAAAAAGCTCAGGGACAGCACCCAGGCCCTGAACTCGAGTGGTGGCATGCACTCACAGGCATACCGGTTTCCTCTGAGTCACGAGACACCTGAGTAGTGAGGTTGACCACACTTGAGGGCCCATGGCTTCAGAGATACCTGCCAACATTTCCTATCCCAGGCCTCACAGAGCTGCAGTGAGGAGGAAAAGCTACATGCTGGGAAATGACCCCCTGGCCTACAGGATATGGTGGGCTCCCTTGGCTTTGCCCTAAGACAGAAAAGGCTCACAAGGCCTTCTTCACCCAAAGCCCTCAGGTCCCATCTGGATCTTAGGAGAACTGATAGAAATCCTGAGCATTCATTCCTGTGGAAGAGCTCTTTCTCTCCTGCATCTAAGCGCAAGACAGCTCTAAGCTGACCTTGGAGTCCCTGGAGTCTAGGACAGCTTCAAAACAGTACATAGAAGAAAGCATGCCCGTTAGGGACCCGCCATTCTGGGTTGGAAAACTGGCTCCATCAGTTGGCCACTTGTTCATGTTACTGAACCCCCAGATTCTCATCAGTAATGAAAATGATGATCCATTGTTTTAAAGCAGACTGTCCGAAACATCTAAGTGAGAAATGGGAAAAGTGAATTTCCTGCACTCAACTGGGGAGAATGCTATGCATGATGAACCTACCAACAGTCGTTGTGATAAAACTGTGGATGAACATTTGCTAACTGTGTTGACTGCTGTTGGCGTCCCCTGCACCCCTGACTATCAACCCATTTTATCTTCTAAAGAACCCTGAGAGAAACCGATAGCTCTCATCCCAGCCACTCAGGAGGCTGGGGTCTGAGGATCATGGTTCAAAGCCAGCCCAGGTAGGAAAGTCTGTGAGACTCTTATCTCCAATTAGCCATAATAAGAAAAAAAAAGCCAGAAGAGGAGATGTGGCTCAAGTGCTAGCCTTGAGTAAAAAAGCTCAAGGACAGCACCCAAACCGTGAGTTCAAGCCCAGGACACACACACACACACACACACACACACACACACACACACAGAGGAGGGGGGGAGAGGGAGGAGAAGGGGGAGGGAGGGAGAAGGAGGGAGAGGGAGGGAGAGGGAGGGAGAGGGAGGTGGGAGGGGGGAGGGAGAGAGGGAGAGAGGGAGAGAGGGAGAGAGGGAGAGAGGGAGAGAGGGAGAGAGGGAGAGAGGAAGAGGGAGAGGGAGAGGGAGAGAGGGAGAGAGAGAAGCACAGCAGAGGCAGTGTGATGGTTAGTCTTGAATGGCATCCTGATTGGCTTGGGGGAAACCTAGGAAGTTAGGAAAGGCCACCTTGGGGTGTGTCTGAGTCCTTTCCTGAGAGCAATAACTGAAGGGAAGACCCAATGAAGGGGTAGAAATCTCTCTGAAAGTGAGCAGAATCCTCCCAGGGCCTAATCAGGGTAAGAGGAAAAAGGGAAAGGAAGCCACCTCAAGCAAACTTTCTCCTTCTCCCTCCCTTCTCTTCCTCATCCTCTCAATCCCTCCCCTCTCCTCTTTGGCCACCAGGACATAACTTGCTTTGATCTTTCCTGCACCATTCCTACCAGAATGACCTTAAGCACAGAGCAAATGCCTTTTCTCTTAGGTTGTTTTCTCTGTTGTTTGTCCCAGCAATGAGAACTTAATCAACAGGGAACATGCTTGGGTATCTCTGCTTTGTAGGAAACTGAGGCACAGGGAAGCGGCAAGCCTGTGGTCAAGGGCAAGGGCAAGGTCACAAGATGATAGGAGCCCGCATCAGAATTCAAGAAAGCCATCTAGCCTGGAGCCATGCTTCTTAGTCCCTCTGTTGTTCTTCTTTCACCTGCTCTTCAGCCAGAGGTGGCCTTAGACGTGGCAAAGCCCCACATTAACTCGGGCACGCTGCCACTTTTGTCTTTGCATCACTTGGTTCAAATATTCTGCCCCTGGCAGAACATTTCCCTACCTCACAGGCATCTTGGCAACAATTATAAACTTCTTATTAAATTCTTATTAACTCATTAGAGAATTTAAAAAAAAAAGCACTGCTCAAATTAACCACATCAACCATTAGTCTTCTCTCAGTTTGTGAATCCCATTTGCTCTCAGGAATAACAAGGAATGAGATCAGATGATAAATGATAGTAATTTATGGGCTGTTTGGGTTGCAATTTCTCCCAGTGTGAGGGTTTAAAATCATTGGTCCTGAGCTGATCAGATTAAATCATGTTAGGTATGGCTCAAGCCTTCACATGGCTTCTTCTGAGCATTATTTGTTCTAAGTAAATATTATTTGATAATATGCAGATTCCCAATCCTACAAATAAATTTCCCCAAAGCAGTGTCTTCCATACTTACCGTGACTCTTGGGTTGCAAGAAACATAACTAGAACTGATTTGAACCAAAAGTAAGGAAGGGAAAGATTGATCGTGCTGTGTAAGAGCAGGAAGATGGCTGGGGGCTCAGATATGTAATCTGAGCTACAGAGAGGCTGAGACCTGAGGATCTTGGTTTGAAGCCAGCCCAAGCAGGAAAAGTCTATGAGACTCATCTCCAATTAACTATTCAAAAAGCCACAAGTGGAGCTGTGATTTAAGTGGTAGAATGCCAGCCTTGAGTGAAAAATCTCAGGGACAGTGCCCAGGCCTTGAGTTCAAGCCCTTGTGCCAGCACAGAAGAAAGACAGAAAGAGAGAGGAGAAAGGTGGAAGGGAAGGAAGAGAGGGAGAGGGAGGAAGGGAAGAGAAAACAAAGTGAGGCAAAGAGAGGGAGAAAGAAATCAAGAAAAAATAGAGGAAGAGAGAGAAATAAAAGGAGACAGAGAGAAAGGCAACAGACAAGAAAATGGCTTAGTAGTTTCTTTAAAAGCATACATTTGCCATGTAACCAGCTTTCCCATGCCCTTGTACTTTTAAGAGAAAGACTATGAAAGTCTATGTCCACAAAAAGATATATAGCCAAATGTACAAGACACTATTACTCATCATTTTCCGTCAGAAATTGAAAGTTGGGGGGGGAGAAACCACCCAACAACAGACAAATGGATCAATCATGAACTACTGGACTATTGATGTGAGGATCAACAGAAACATATCTTCAAATTATTATGCTGAATTAAACAAGCCAGACCAAAACACAGAATACATATTGTAGAGTTCCCTGGACACAAAATACTAGAAAATAAAAATTACTTGTGACGGAAACAGATCGGTGGTTGCCTGGGGTTTAGAGGGCAATGAAGAGAAAGGCCTCAAAGGGGCTCCAGTACACGCTGGGATGCTGTGGATCTATTCACGGTATTGGTGGTGACTCAAGGAACATCCTCTAATGACACACGTGAAAACGTACACAAGCTATTACATCAACCGCATCTCCTTAAAGCTGAAGAACGAAAGAAAATAGTGGGTCACACCACCAACAGCCTTCATTTCAAACAGCAGATAGGATACACGGAAAGACTGTAAACCCCACCCCGCTCATCACTTTCTCAATTCTCCATGACGGCCTGGGCACCTCTGCAAGGTAACCTTGTCCCAACTACTGCACATGTGAGGACCTTGGGTGCTGGCAACACTAGGAGCTCAACAATCAAGAAGGCCCCCACTCTGCTTTGGTCTGTCTGCACAAGACCACAGATAGACTCTACATGCCTGTGTTTCCCTTCAGGCCACTACTTAGAAATGGGAGGAGGGAGGAGGAAAGGGAGGAGGAGGGAGGAGGAAGAAGGAGGGAAGAGGAAGAAGGAGGAAGAAGGAGGGAGGAGGAGGAAGGAGGGAGGGGGAGGGGAGGGAGGGGGAGAGGAGGAAAGAGGGAGTGGGAGGAAGGAGGGAGGGGGAGGAAAGAGGGAGGGGGAGGGGGGAGGAAAGAGGGAGGGGGAGGGGGGAGGAGGAGGGAGGGGAGGGGGAGGAAGGGGGAGGGGGAGGAGGAGGGGAGAGGAGGAGGAGGACAAGGACCACGACAACAACAACAAAGAAGGAAGGAGAGATAGGTAGAGGGAGAAGAAAGAGAAGGAAGATGAGAGGGATGGTGGGAGAGAAAGAATTGGCCCTATTTGAGATGTGTATTCACCCCTGTCGTTGGGAGGTAGGTCTAGTTCCAGAAGAAATAGATACCCAAACACAGTCTCAAAAGGGATTCATCGTAAGCCAAAACTATATTGCAATTTTTTTTATCTCTTCTACTGAGAACGATGAAAGGACTGACGCTGATCAAGATGCATGTGCTCATAAACTGACATGTGGAAGTGAAACTCCTTTGTACAACGAGTGAAAGATTATAATAAAGTTACAATAAAAATATAACGGCTACAAATATGTATTTAAATCACGCAATTTTTTTAGTGTAGGCAAATCAACTGTTGACTGAAATATTAGGTGGTAAATGGCTGACATTAAGTGTGATCTCTGACACGGCCAATGCTACTAAACAGTAAATTCTATCTGACGCCGAGTGACTCCAGGTTGTGCCTTTTGCCTCAATCCAAGTGTTTTCTATGAGTTGGGCATGATCTTGCACACCTGTAAGCCCAGAACTTGAGAGGCTGAGGCAGAGAACCTCAAATTCACTGTCTCAAAAGACACAAAAGGACAGCAAGCAAACATTATTTTCTGTACCACACTCTGTTCTCAATTTCTCAAATTCTTGATCTAAATTTAAAACATTTGCCTAGGTCTTGAGTTGAGCTCTCAACACCAAAAAAAAAATGAAAACAAGAAGAAAACCCTGATAATCATTCCATATTTTTAAAAAATCTATCTTTGTGGCCTTCAAGTCCCTCAGGTCAGCCTTGTACAGAAAACAGCAGAGGAATGGGTAGCAAAAGACTGAAGGTTACCCCAAAACTACTTCCCAGGATGCTCTTTACAGGCAGGGGATGGCATTGCTTTTCAGTTGCCAAAGCACATTTCCAACATACCAGACACTGGTGAGTCACCTCATAGTTCCTGTGGTTTAGGCCCAGCTTACCTGGTCTGCAGCTTGTGGACCCCGTGTCCAGACAGCCGCGTGACTGGAGAAGAGTCTGCTGCTGCAGAGACATCATCCCCTTGATGGCTGGCTGATGGAGTTCACTTTGAGGCTGCATGACGAAGGGAAAGGCCAGAGACGTGAGGTACCCCCAACCCTTCAGCCACTCTTCTTCCATCTAGAAATGCAAGGGCGTTGTCATGTAAAAGGGCAGGGCTTACAGACTGCCTTGCAGCTGTGAAAAAAAAAATCAACATGAGGGCGAAAGGCTTTGAAACCCAGCCATCAAACAGCAACTTCCCTGTTCCTAGAGATCTGTAGGAGAGCTCTTTCTTGGGGTGCACCTATAGAACCTTCGAGTCTAATCTAAAATACCCTGTCAAGAAGAAGCTGAGGAGCAAGCACAGCCCAGGTAGAAGAGAAGAAGCATGCCGCCATCAGCGGGCTTCGCAGTGGATCAGAACTCTTTAACCCTTGCACCTGGACTGGGACCAGGTGGGGTTGATTCTACCAAGACTCTGCTTGTAAACAACCCACACCTCTAGTTCCCCTGCCCTGGCCAATCAGATGAAAAAGCCATCACTCCTGGCCAATGGACAGACAGGTCTTTTGGTATGCTCTTGTCTCCAACCTTCAATAAAGCCATTGTTTTTCCTTTCAAAGAGCATGTGGGGCCTGTGACCTTCACATGGTCACGAATTCCATCCTTGCACCCTTCCGTTACTTGAAGCTTCTCTCCCTCCCTCTCTCTTGTTCCTCTCTCTCGCCCCCGTCCTGTTCCCCCTCCATTTTTCTATTTCATTCTCTCTCTGCTGAAGTTATCCTGTGTCGTCTCTCCCCTCTGTAGTAAATCTCTCTCTACTTCCTACTATACTCTTTTAAGGACCCCTTGGTTGGCTACATAGGAGCTAGTTTTTGTTTGGAGAGTAAGCTTAAGGAATTATCTAATATTCTCCTGTGTGTGTTGTGTTGTGTGTTGAGACTTGAACTCAGGCTTGGGCACTGTCCCTAAGCTTTTTCCTTTTTTTTTTTTTTGCTCAAGGCTAATGCTCTACCACTTGAGCCACAGATCTACTTTTGGCTTTTTTTTTCAGTAGTTAATTGGAAATAAGAGTGTCAGGTACGGGGCCGGGAGTTTGGCCTACCGGTAGAGTGCTTGCCTAGCATGCATGAAGACCCAGGTTCGATTCCTCAGTAATACATACATAGAAAAAAGCTGGAAGTGGTGCTGTAACTCAAGTGGTAGAGCACTAGCCTTGAGAAAAAGACTAAGGATGGGCCAGGAGTTTGGCCTAGTGGTTAAAGTGCTTGCCTAGCATGCATGAAGACCCGGGTTCAGTTCCTCGGTACCACATATAGAAAAAAGCCGAAGTGGTGCTGAGGCTCAAGTGGTAGAGCTCTAGCCTTGAGAAAGTCCAAGGACAGTGCTCAGGCCCTGAGCTCAAGCCCAGGACTGGCAAAAAAAAAGAGAAAAAGACTAAGGACAGTGCTCAGGCCCTGAGTTCAAGCCCCATGACTGGCAAAAAAAAAAAGGCTCAGGTACTTCCTGCCCAGGATGGTTTTGAACCATAAGCTACCTGCTGAATTACAGAATGCATACCTGTCCAACGGGCCCGTTAGACTACCTTCTTTCTACATCAGAAAGAAATGTCCCACAAACATCCTTGGAATGGAAGTGATGGTTTCTGGGTCCATCTTGAGTCTTGGTACAGGACACCAGTAAAGAGAGGAAAATAGGAAAAGACTCTTGTTCCACATCACTGAACCTAAATAGAGTTCATGCTGTAGGGACATTAAAATTCTTGTCCTTTTCTTTTCCCCCTCAAGCCTTTTATGACTTCTGATTTCCCATCTGAGCGAGATGATGAAGAAGAAGCCTCCTATAAAGACAAGAGCGGGCAGAGACAAAGCAAGCCCTGAAACTTCTGGGATACACATAAATGCCGGGTGCCTAAGGATGTTTAAATTTCAGACAACCAACGATTCTTTTTTTTTCTTTGAGGGCAAGTAGGATCTAAATATTGCATGAAACATACTTCTTTTGGCAAAATGATTCACAGTCTATCTACAGTTCAGATCTAACCGGGTATCTTGCACCTTACCTGACATCTCTGCTCTTTTCCTCCATTCGCACCCAGCTGCCAGGTGTGCCAGGGTCTAGACAGCATCTCAGCTGATGCTGACTCGACTGCAGAGACCATGCCCCGAACCACAGGCCAGACCACGGTGGTTCCGTTGACACTGCGTCCTGACACACAATCACCTTGGGTTGTCCATTTCTCAGTGTGTGAAGAGCAGGCATCGAGGGGAACCATCAACCAGCAATCCACCTCATAGACATTGTAGCCCTCCTCTTCCTGGGGACCCTGGAGAAAGCAGTGATCTGAATGAGTTCTGAGCAGACTCCCACAGGGGACAGGGACCTGCTTGGATGGTAGAAGGCAACCCTAGGGTCCTTATGAGAATACTAATGTCCTCAGACCCCTGCCAAATGAAATCACATGGTGGAGGGTGGGGGACAGGGGCTGGGTGTCTGGCTGGCCTCAACACCTGTGCGGAAATAGCAGCAATTCTTCAGGACCTGGAATCCAACTGGAGAGTATGATGAGAGATTGCCTTCAGCAATATAGTGGATTCTAAGACACTGGACCAGCAGCGACATCTCCGGTTACTTGATTCCCCAAGCATGGCCTTGCTTCCTCTGTTCCTCACCTTTAGATTTCTTTTCTGCCTAATGCCATCAGCCACCTTTTCTGTCGTCTCTTGTGCCACAGAAACTCCGGCTGCTACACTTCTGCAGGGAAAGAATGAATTAAATTATATTACATTGGAGTTTTAGAGAACTTTTGTTTTGTCACAAGTCTAGCTTTGCTGGGTTTTTTTTTGTTTGTGTGTGTGTGTGTTGTTG
The DNA here is from genome assembly GCF_031878675.1 of Megascapheus bottae. Classification (NCBI taxonomy): domain Eukaryota; kingdom Metazoa; phylum Chordata; class Mammalia; order Rodentia; family Geomyidae; genus Megascapheus; species Megascapheus bottae. The sequence continues at coordinate 151,331 of NC_143544.1, forward strand.
TTGTTTTTAAAATGAAGTCTAGAGAAACATTACCAACCCACATAAGTTTCTTGTTCTCCAGAGCTGACGACACAGATAATGAAGCCTAATGTTGATAATGATTGTTCTAGACAAAAGATAGCAGGGAGGATGGAGGGAGGGAGGAAGAGAGAGAGAGAGAGAAAGAGAGAGAGAATCATAATATTTTTAAAAAGTATGTCATGGGTTGCATTCATTTGGACACAAATAAGAAACCAGGCAGATACCAGGAGACCAGACTGAGTATTTTAAGTTTGTCATGCTTGAATAATGGATTATTGTGTGCAGGCTGATGATGGAATAATTCCACCAATCCCAACACTCTCCCCACCACCACCAGAAAAAAAAAATCATGCACTTTTCCCCTGCTGCCAAATACACAAAGAAAGCAGGACACCAGAATGAAATCTGTGCCGTAGGGAAGGAGTCCATTTCCTTCTCCTCTTGGGACTTCTCAGCAGGTAAATATTGATTACATTTTCCCAGTACCTCGAGCCATTATTTCTGATATGGCCACCTGCTCCCAGATATGAATTCCACATACCCACCCTCTGCCCCTCCCCCAAGGTCTCCATAAGGATAGCACATCAACTGAGGAGAAAATTCTTTTTTTCTCCTGAAGAAGCTTGGCAAGAAAGACCTCTAATTAGGAGCATTTAATCCACGTCTCTAATACTTGTTTCCTCAGAAAATGACAACACGTGTCCACCCCGCAGATCGTTCTTCACCTCACACCACACCTGACGTTTGACAAGACAGGGACACCAGGCGAGGCCCAGAAGGTAGGACCAGGCTGGAAGACAACAGTGTCAGAGGCCTGGCACTTTTTGGTTCTCAGATGAATTATTGATGTCGCCTCAGGGATTTGTGGAGCAGCAGCGGTGGCAGGGGTGAGGAGACGGCTGGTGGTTTGTCCTGGAATTGGCACAAGGGCTGGTAATTAAGCCTGCTGACACTTCCAGGGTACCAATACTACTGCCAGCTGGCTGTCAAGTGCCCACCGTCTGATCGTGCCATCCACAGGAATACATTGTGGGCAAGATTTATGCACGGCCGTCTGTGGACGTCTGTCTCCTGACACTAGCTCTGTGGTCATGAGGGGGTGGGAGTGTTGGCTGTGTATGGCCTCAGCGAACCCTCCAGCTGCTGAGTCTAAGTGCTAGCCCAGCTTCCAAGAGCATGTAGTAAAATTCCACTGCAGAAGGCAGGCCATGGAAGGAATGGTTCTGCTCTAGGTTGGGTTCCACTCAGCACCATAGAGCCAGCACCCTAGAATTACTCCACACCTGCAAGGCTGCATTTATCCACTAGCTCCATCTGCTGCTGGGTGACTTCCAGGGACGTTCACTCTGGACGCTGCCAGCTCGTCCTTCACCCTGAGCATCTGCCTGCAGGACAGAAGAGCCCTCAAGAAGACAGCTGCCTAGTGGTAGAGTGCTTGCCTAGCATGCATGAAGCCCTGGGTTTGATTCCACATACATAGAAAAGGCCAGAAATGGTGCTATGACTCAAGTGGTAGAGCATTAGCCTTGAGAAAGCTCAAGGACAATGCCCAGGCCCAGGACTGGCCAAAAAAAGAGAAAACTAAAAAAGGAACCAATAGCCAACACTAGGTGACTGTGATTAGTTAAGCATGCTCTATGCATCCATCCAATGAAATACAACTCAGTCAAGAAGACTGAGTATATATGTGCAAGCATTGAAGAAAAGTTATTGATTTGAAAAAATAGATCACAAAGTTGTATATTCCATACTATGATTATGTCCAGTGGGGTTTCAAATATATTGAGGGGGATGCTATTCCTGTGTCATTTCATTTTCTCACCTCTAATTTTATAAAAGGTTCAATTCTGGGGTTTAAGAAACTCAATAACACAATGAATTCTCTTTTCAGTACCATGAATTACCTTTTCACTTGGATTGCAAGAAAGACACTCATATAACTGAGATTGACCTCAGGAGAGCAGAGAGAAAGGGAGAATTGATGACTGGTTTTTCCTCCCCTGCCCTTGCCTATTTGTTTACTTTGTTATTTGTTTCTTTATTTAGAACCAGGGTTTAAACTCAGGGCCTTGGACTCACTTCACTTGCTTGTTTGACTGACACTCCAACTCAAGCTAAGCCTCCAGCCTGACTTCTTCCTGAATATTTTGAAGATGGAGTCTCACGGGCTTTTTAGTCTGGATTGGGCTCATAACACAATCCTCTGAGTTCAGCCTCCTGAGTAAGCGCGAGCTGCCAGTAGCCAACTGGTTCTTTCTTTGCACTGTTTCTCCCCTCTGACCTTGGCTTTTTTTGTTTGGATGGACCCCTCCATCTTGCCACCCTCCACCACGCTCACCCCCAATTCTGTGTAATTTCCAATTTCATTCAGAAAGGAAAGCCAGGATGTCAAACTTCAAACTAAGAGGTGCTCTATGTTTCACACTCATTGATAATCTTTCCCAGTGTACAGTTCATTTGAGGCACCCCAATTCCTTTCCTCTGGTCTGCTGTCAGCTCTGTCCTGAAGAGTTAACGCTCTTTTTGAAATAGAGTCCAAGATAGTTGGGCCCAAAAGAAGATAAGCATATGTTTGTGCAAGCTGGAAAATTGTCCTATATGGAACAGAGTCAAAATAAATCAATAAAAGCAGTTTCGGGCAGGCACGACAGAGAAAAAAACTGTTAATTACTAGTATTACCATTGATAGCTATTCATTTGAGACTTTTGTTCAGTAAAGGCAATTGTTTGCTCCTGTTATATAACCAAAATCAAGAGAATTTACAAAGAACGAGAGAGGGGGAAAAAATCTTCTCAGCTGAAACTCAGACAAAAGGCTTGAAGGGAAAATGAGACAAGCGATATTTTCTGGGGATTTACTGAGACAAATCAGCTCAGAAAAGACACAAACCTGTTCGTTTCATCCCAATACCATCCATTCTCGTCTGGTTTTATTCCTTGCATATAAATTTCAAGTTTGAAAGGACCCAGATATAGAACCTTTTAAGATACTTCTCCACATTGAAAAGATTTCCTCCTTCTCAAAAGGGATTTTTGTTCTTAGCCGAATCCTTTGAAAAAAATTATATATATATACATATACATATATATAATTACACATACACATACACAGCCAAATCCTGAAGATCTCTGTAGTCCCAAAGACCTGAGTTCAATATCTATTTCTACTCCAACAAGGCTCCATGACAGTTGACAGTTTGCAAAGGGTTGTCTGAACATCTCTGCTCCTGTGTAAAGTGAAGATAATACCCTCCCACAGAACCATGCCCATCTAATCCTGCTTGAGGCCCTCCAGCTCTCAGCGTCCAGTCAGAGACAGGAAGTGACTTGAGCATGTCAAACAGAACTATAATGTAGGGGAACTGTTACATAAATAATAAAAGACCTAAGCCCCGAACAGAACCATGAGGCAACTCCGTGTTGGTGAAATAGCTCTGCAAGTCTAGTTAGAGGTTGTAAAGATTCCATGGGAAAGCATAGCAATTCTTTTTTTTTTGCATTTTTTTATTGTAATTAGTAAAAGGGTTACATGATATTTGCCAGATAGAAGGTGCATTAATTCACGTACATTGATACCCTTTCACATGTCTTGGTACCCATTTCCCTACCCCCCACCTGTCTTGGTTTTCCCCCCTTCCCTATCAAATAACCAAATACAAATAAATTCAATATATCAGATAACAACGTGAGATACTATAACAATATGAGATAACCAAGGGACAGCAAAGGAGATGAGAGACAACATAGTACATTAAGGACAACAATTATTCGTTATATGGCTTTTGTTTCAATATCCTGGAGGTCCTTTCAATTAGCTTCATACTATATGGCCTTATGTATCAAGGTTTTGCTCTATTGCAAATCTCAAAGCATAGTAATTCTAAATAAAGACTGGGGATGTCACTCCAGTAGAGTGTTTGCATAACAACTGCAGGGTCCTGAGTTCAAGCCCCAAACTCAATTTTGAGTTCAATTTTGCTGGTTCTGGGGCTTGAACTCAGGGCCTGGGCTCTGTCCCTGAGCCTCTTTGTGCTCAAGGATAGTGCTCTACCACTTGAGCCACAGCACCACTCCCTCGAGGGATATTCTTATATAGTTTCAGCACCCAGAAGAGCCATAGAGCTTTTCCTTCTATAAACCAGAAAGACAGTGGGGTCATATTGGCCATCTTTGATCACATGACCTCCCTGGACCAATCCCATAGATGCAGAGAAATGGACTGGATTGGTATATCTATCTGCCTGTGGATCAGATTGATCTCTATCCAAACCACCTGGACTAAAATAATAGTAATAATAACAACAGCAGCAACTATCACCATCATCAAAGTAGTATTAACCGAAAGGGAAGGAAAGAGATCCTAAGAGGTAAACTAAGAGGTGTCAACCTTCACCAAGACAAAAAACAAGTAACTCTTTTTGATCATAATTTACTTGAATATTTAATATTTTACTACTTTTCAGAGAATAGTATCTCTAGTGCACAAATGAGAATAGCAAAGTTGCAAGAGTTTAAGGAAGTTACCCAAGGTCCCAGAGTTGGAAAATGGTTGTGCTTAGGCTTGAACCCACCACATGTCTCTACTATTAAAACTCATGTCTCTTCTTCTACACCATGCTGGTATCTTACTGAGTAGCAAGCATGGAGCATGAAATAATCCAAAGTGATTGCTTGGGGGCCAGTGAATGTCTTAATCTTCACTGTTAAATATTAAAATCTGCATGTGCACGTGTGCTCATTTCCTGGTGTCATAAATTGAATATTCACTCCCTTCCATTTCCCATTAAAACATAGCATGAATTAAAGGGTTTCATTTTCATCACTCAAATAGAGACCTTAAGCCCCATGCTGGAGGCTTACCCCTGTAATCCTAGCTACTCAGGAAGCTGAGATATGAGGATCATGGTTCAAAGCCAGCCTGAGATATGAGGATCATGGTCTGGAAAGTCCATGAAGCTCTTATCTCCAATTAACCAACAAAAACCTGGAAGTGGAGCTGTGACTCAAGTGGTAGAATGCTAGCCTTCAACAATTTAAAAAAAAAAAGCAGCTCAGGAACAGTGCCCAGGCCCTGAGTTCAAGGCCCAGTACTGGCACAAATAATAATAAAATAATAATAATAATAATAATAATAATAATAGTTTATCCTTTACCGATTGATGGATCTCACACATACTTAGAACTCCAACTACCTGGTCCTCAACCCAATGAAGTTACAGGGTTTGCTCTAAGAGTGTAAAACTTGAGTCATGGCATCTCTGGTCATAAAAGAAATGCAAATCAAAACAACTTTAAGATTCCACCTCACTCCATTTAGAATGGCTAGGATCAAGAAATCTAATAATAACAGATGCTGGAGGGGAGGTGGACAGGAGGGATCACTACTACACTGTTGGTGGGAGTGCAAACTTGTTCAACCTCTATGGAAAGCAGTATGGCAGTTCCTCAAAAGACTAAATATAGAGCTTCCCTATGACCCAGCAATTCCACTACTTGGCATTTACCAATCGTCCAGAAACAAGGACCTACTAAATCCACTAGCACAACAATGTTCATTGCAGCACTATTCACCATAGCAAAGATATGGAACCAACCCAGATGTCCCTCAGTTGATGAGTGGATCAACAAGATGTGGTATTTATACACAATGGAATTCTATGGTGCTCTCAGAAAGAATGACATCACCCATTTGTAAGGAAATGGAAAGACTTAGAAAAAAATCATATTAAGTGAAGGAAGCCAGACTCAAAGGAACATAGGCTCAATGGTTTCCCTCATTTACAATAATCAGTAGAAACCTTGGGCTCTCCTAGGAGAGGTTCACAATAGAGCAAAACCTAGATACATAAGGCCATACAGTATGATGCTAAATGAAAGGATCTCTAGGATATAGAAACAGAAGCCATATAATGAGTGATTGTTGTCCTTTTGCTGTCCCTTTATCTCATATTGTTACAATATTTCACCTTGTTATCTGATATATTTTATATACGCTTAATTGAAATAGGAGAGGGAAGGGGGAAAATCAAGATGTATGGGGAGAGGGGGAGGGAAATGGGAACCATGACATGAGAAAGGGTATCAATATTTATGAATGTACCTTCTATCTGATGAATATAATGTAACCCTTCTATTAATTACAATAAAAATATATGAAAAAAATTGAGTCATGGCCAGGCTTCCTCCAGGTCCTTCAGAAGTGAAACTCCAGTTGTTCAGGTCTATCACCTTTCTTGAGTACATTTCCCCTCAGTCATTTACTGTGATCCGATACCCCAAGGACCCTTGTTCAGAAATGGCAGGGCGCTGTCACTGCCAACTGCAGGGAGAGCTCCTTCCTATAGCTGTTACAGGCCCCCTTGTCTCCTTCCTGCATCTGCACTTGGGACCACAAGAGGCAACGTGCACAATGGCAATCTCTTAATAGGATTATATCTTTTTCTGCACATCCCATCTCTAGGGATTATTGTCATTTGTCTCCTGCAAATGACAATCCAGCTTCTCCGGGCTCCCTGGTTGCTGGGGGAGAAATGTTACCGCACAGCTTGTGTCGGATGATGTTTTATAATCATAGCAGAAATCCAATATTAATAGAACTGTCTGGGTAAAAAGGTGCGTGCGCTGTTTGTGGAGCCACACGGGTATCCCTGATGTCTGGAAACACCCCTCCCCCGCGATTTCTTTACTCTGGCATTTCTCCTGTAGACATAAAATTTTAAATCAAGTTGGACCACAGGCACATATGGGACTATTATGAGGACATCCTGCTTACTCTCCCACAGTCCGACAGACACTTTGCACTGCCAACCCTTCATAATGCTCAATGGTGTTTACCATTTTTCCTAAGATACCCTTCTTTTTAATCCCTGCTTGTCCAAACACATCCTCCTCCGATTGCCTTCCGAGAGCACCTCACTCCGCAATGGTGTTTGACTTCCTGGTGGCAATGAGTCTCCAACTCCTTTGTGACCATTGCCTGTATTTTTCGCCTGAACCTCTTTTAACCGCTCACAATTATGGGGGCAGGGGGAGTCAAGGTCCTGGCCCTTGATCTAAACTTCATCCTAACTTAGAAAAGAATGGGGGCTGAGAAGGATGAAAATGTTCCCCTCTCTCTATTAGTCCCCTCAAACACCCCTCACCCCCAACCACCCAGCTGGGGGGACTATGACACTCCTCCCAAAAGAGTGGCCCACACAGCCACGGTTATAGCAAGAGCTCTTGAGAGTAGTAGTGGGGCTGGCCCACAGATCTCACACTAAGAGAATGGGGTTTGTTGTTCTGTTTCCCTGAAAAGAAAGAGAGGGTCAGAGAGGTTACTGGTTTGCCCAAGGTCACTGAAAGGGAAAACCACCATTAGAAATCCTAGCTTGTCTAAACCCAGCAGCATCTCAGGGATATGATTCGTACAGAGCCTCTGATGGTGGGTGGAGGGGTCCGTTACAAAAATCTCTTTTCCAATTTGACACAAGATGTCCAAGAGAAAGCCTTCCTTCACAGAGTTAAAAAAAATCAATGATGTGAGCCCATCCTGGAGTCCCAGCTGGGCTTGAGATCTCAGCACTGCCCTTCTTACTCCATGTCTCCTGACCCCAGTGAACAATTTGGAACCAAGTTACAATTTCCTTTTCATTCTCATTAAGCAGAATACTCCTCTTTAACAACCCTCCCTAAACCACCCCCCATCTACAACCCTCCCTGAGCTTTGCTTGACTATAAAGCGCTCTATTTCTCTGTGATCTTTATGTCCTTAGAAATTACAACATGCTGGCATAGGTATTTAATTATTGAAAGGAGATGTGCCTTGTAAAATATTGTACCTGCAGGTTTGCTCATGCAAAGTAAGGATGGATCCCACTTGGCCAGACAAAACCTTTGCTATGCTAGAGCTTTGTTCTGGAATAAATCTTGGTTTGTGAAATATGCATCCTATAAGAGCACTTCTGGGTTCTGCCTAGAACTGGCCAAACTAAAACACCTTTCCCTTTTTTAAATGAAACTAAACCTTGCTTTTACATAATACTGAGCTGACCCCCTCCTAGGCTGGGAATTTAAAGAACACTTTTAGGGGTAGGGAAAAAAAAACAGATGTCAGATGATCCATCACAGAGTTTCTTTTCCAAGGCTGGAAAGAGCTCCACCACCACACTAAGGATAAAAGACAACAGATAAACGTCAAAGTTTGAACTCTGCTCAAAGACATACAAAAGCTTAGCTTGCAGGGAAAGCTCTCTGTGCTGTCCAATATGATAGACATGCTGGTACCATCCAATATTATTGGTTTTGACTTCTAATCCATGGATTTGACTTCAGATGTGTCTGGAATATCCAAAGCAGTGGAATTTCAATTTTACATCATAATGTAATCCATTTAGATTTAGTTGCATGGAGCATCATGTAATCCAGGCTTATCCTATTGGACAGTGAATGCAATTACTGATCAATATTCCTAAAGAACATAGAAGTAAACATGCTCAAAAATATTTGCCAGTGGAATCTGGTAATTTAGAAGAAGGATGAAAGAGCATGATTGAATCAGATTTGTCCTGGGGAATTCAAGGTTGGTTTAGCAGAAGAAGGAAGGGAAGGGAAGGGGAAGGGAGGGGAGGGAAGGGGAGGGGGAGAGAGAGGAGAGGGGAGGGGGAGGGAAGGGGAGGGGAGGGGAAGGAAGAGGAGAAAGAAAGAAAAAATAAAAAAAGAAAGAGGGAAGGAGGGAGGGAGGGAGAGGAAAGGAAAGGAAAGGAAATCAATGTCAGCGATTTAGTGGCACAAATTCATGGAATCCCAGTACTCACAAAGAGGAAGCAGGAGGATCACAAATTCAAGGTCAGACTGGGATATAGACCGAGAACCTGGCTCAAAGAAAAAAAATCAGGTATGGTAGCGCATACATGTAATCCCAGCTGTGTAGGAGGATTCAAATTAAAACCCTATCTGAAAAATAATCAACCCCAAAAGAGGGCTGGGGGCATTGCTTAAGCAGAAGAGTGCTTGCTGAGTAGACATGAGGCCCTGAGTTCAAATTCCAGCAAAAAAGGAGAGAGAATACTTACCTGACTTGAAAAGTAACCTCGTATGTGGTAAGAGTTCTATTAATACTAATTAGAATCAGCTCTATTAACCTTAGCTCATGAATATATTGCTATACTATGTCATTAATGTTATTAATATATCATTCATAGTATATTAATAGGAATACACTCATACTAACTTATTCCTGTTAAATACTGTTTAGGATTTCACTGTTCCCTTTTCTTAGGCTGTGAGTGTTACACCTCCCTGAGATTTTTTTTTGTGTAACAAGAGGCTCCCCTGACACTGAGCCTCATGTGTTCTGAGAGTCCGGGGATCCCCAGATCTGGGCCCCCCGCCATGCCCCACATGGGCTGGCTTCTCCAACACATGCAGCTGCTCTGTTGGCTGACCCAATCCAGGCCAGTGACTCTGCTTCTCTCCTGCTTGCCTCAGCAGTTTTGCTTCCCAGCCGTCCACACTCCCAATGGCTCCAATACGTCCAAAGATGAGCACTTCCAAACCCTGAATTATTTACATCTGAGAGGCTCCATGGGTCCTTTCTCCCTCCAATTCTGCCAGCCCCTCCCCCCTTCCAATGAATCATAGCAAATTTGAATCTTGGCCATACACACACAAAGTGAAGTTTTGTTTTTTACTTAGAAGGTTCCTCTGGTACACCCAGGAGAAAAAGGGCAGAAAAAGATGGAGGTGGACAGTGGCTTGCAAAGGAAAAGGGAAAGAAAAGCAAACAACAACAATAACAATAAAGCAACTCTTGCTGAATCAGTAACTAGCAGTAATAGATTTTTTTTAAAAATTCACTTCCAGGCTCAGTTGGGGAAAACAAGATACATTTCCTTGCAATAATTTAAAGAGTGGAATGTTTCATTCCCAGAGAAACTACAGCTGTTTTGACCTATTCCTGGCTTTAGGTTGGACTATTATTTGCATTCTCTGAATTATTATTGTTGTTATTTCTTTTCCTTTCTTAACATGGTAGCATTTAGGAATGGAGCCAAGTTATAGCCTGATTAAAGTCTTTCACTCTGAATTAAAGGTTTTGAATCCAGCCTTAGGCTTCAGCCTCAGATTTTTGTTGCTGTAGCTGCTGTTTTCCATCCACACCTCCCCATCTCCAGGGGAGAAGAATAGAACTAGAAATCAGTCCGCTGCAGGCACACCCCTCTGAGGTTACACCAATTGGCTCCAAGGAGGGTGCCACTGCTGTTTTGGATGTTATAAGGCCACTGTGGCTGCAACCAGGCCAGTAAGGGGACAAAGGACATCTCCCTGAGGGAAAGGCCAAGGGAAGAGAAGGACCCTTCCCAAGCATTCTCATGTTCTAGAAAAGTCACTCTCCTTGCAATTCCTTTTTTCATCTCAAGAGTTCTGATAACTCACACCTGTAATCTCAGCTACTCAGAAGTCTAAGATCTAAGGATGGCGGTTCAAAGCCAGTCCTGGCAGAAAAGTCCCTGAGACTCTTACCTCCAATAAACTATCAAAAAGCCAGAAGTTAGGGGTGTGGCAAGTGGTAGAGCACCAGCCATGCAGCTGGGGATAGCAGGCAGGAATATGAGTGTGAGGCCTTGAGTTCAAGCACCGGTAGTGACAAGTTCATTCATCAATTCACTTCAGTCACCTGTAACATGAGATCATAAGAGCACCTAGGTCAAAGTGTTGGGTCTGAGATATTTACAGATGCACTGATCAGTAATCAATCAATGCTGGCTGGTGTGTACTGCTCCTCTTTAAGGTGCTTTCTCTACCTGATCATCTAGCATGTCATCTTCCCATGTCTGCCAAGATCGCACTTGCCGATAATGGAAAAAGCACAAACCATACACGTGTGTGCGTACAGGCTTGCACACACATACACACACACACACACACACACACACACCACTTGTCTGTCGAAATAGTCTCTTTTCTGCCCAGGAGGGCCTTAGACTGCCATCTTCCCAATCATTGCCTGCTGAGCAGCAGAAATTATAGATGTCAGCCACCAAGGCCTGGCTGATAGAAAGATCTCTCTAGAAGACAGCTCAGTGGGCCCTTGGACCATAATCCTCCTCTGTCTATGCTTCAACATGGAGCTGGGATTTCAGGTGTGCACTACTGTTGGTTTGTTGGTTGAAATGGGGATAGGGGGAAACTCGAGCCCTGTGCAATGTCAGAGCCCACGTCCCATGTCTGTTACTTGCCTGTTGAAGGGAGGGAGGGAAAGCGGGCAATCTATCCCTACTGGGTGAAGGCTGAGAGAAGAGAAGGGGGGAGGTAAGATGGTAAGGGCTGGGAGTTTGGCCTAGTGGTAGAGTGCTTGCCTGGCATGCACAAAGACCTGGGTTCGATTCCTCAGTACCACATACACAGAAACGGTGCTGTGGCTCAAGTGGTAGAGCACTAGCCTTGAGAAAGCCCAAGGACAGCGCTCAGGCCCTGAGTTCAAGCCTCATGCCTCCGGACTGGCAAAAAAAATTTTTTTTTTTTAAAAAGGTAATCAATGCCCTTTTTGGCCACAGGCTGCTGGGTACCAGGCCATGGAGAAAAAGACAGAAGAATGTGAAAGAGCAGAAGGAGAAATGAAGCAGTCATGGACCCCGCTGCCAGGAAAGCCTGCACTGTTCTGGCCAGTGCCAACAGGAATGGCAGGCAGCCTGGAGCTCTTGACAGAGGATGGGGAGGAAAGCCAGGAGCGAGAGTCAGCCGGAGGGAGATGCTGGAGGGGCTTCCCCAACTGAGCAGGTGCCTGGGGAAGGAAGACCCTACCCAAGAACAGCCTTGGGAGCCACAAACAATCCCCCTCCCCAACCTGTGCCCTGGACCTCCTACTCTCCCAGATCTCAAAGCAGCTAGCCCCAGCTCTCCTTCAGCCAGGCCAGCTGCCCGGCAGGCAAGCAGATGGTGACATCTTCACTAGAGCCAAAATTACCTTTCCAGGAAAATGTCTCAACCTTCTCTGGAGGACACAGAAAGGAGCGTGCACCATGGAGAATTTCAAACTTTCTCAAGAAGCTACAGCTTCTTAAAAGTATTTGAGTGAAACAAAAATGTATTTTGACTATAGATTGTTCAGTGCCTCCGATTTAAAAAGAAAAGAAAGGTTGTTGAAAGTTGCCTATAATCTCAACCACCTGGGAGGCAGAGGTAGGAAGATGACAGTTCAAGGCTGAACTGGGAGAAAATACAAGACCTATCTGAAAACCAAACTAAAAGCCAAGGGACTGGGAACAGGGCTCAAGTAATAGAGCACCTACCTAGAAAGCACAAGGCCCTGAATTTAATCCCAGTACAAAAAAATAAATAATAATAATAATAATAATAATAATAATAATAATAAAACAGGTGCTGGTGGCTCATACCTGCATTCCTAGCTACTCAAGAAGCTGAGATCTGAGGATCAAGGTTCAAAGCCAGTAGGGGCAGAAAAGTCTATGAAACTCTTATCTCCAATTAACCACCTAAAAACCAGAAGTGGCACTGTGGCTCAGAATGGCAGTGTGCTAGCCTGAAAAGAAAAAGAGCTCAAGGACAGTGCCCAGGACCAGACTTCAAGTCCCATGACCAACAGAAAATTAATTAACTAACTAACTAACAGTCAGGTAGTTTCCAGAACTTTAGCTCCTTACTCCCCAACCCTGTCATCCCTTGTGAGCAGCTAGTCATGGACTAAAAATCACTGAATTAAACTATTCTATCTGTCTCTGTCTCATCCCCTCCCTCTCAAATCTCAACATCTGGCTCCCAGATGTATGCTTACCACTGCACTTACTGCTTGCATAACAGACAGGTTCCATTATCAATGCTAATCTGTTTACCTAATTCTAGAACTCTGAGGGGCTGTGCTGGGAAATATTGCACGCTCCATTCCACATCAAGTAGGGGCATGTTCGGTGAGTGATTAGCAATGTCTGCATGGAAACAGGAAGCTGGATGCATGGGTCCAGTACTCACACAGAGGGCCGCATCTTCATCACTCTGCTTCTGGACAATGTTTGACTCTAAAAAGCTCCCTTCTGACTGGAGAAAACATTTATGCTGACTATGAGACACAAATGAATGATTGAAGGCCTCCAGAGGAAAAGATTTTGAAGCAAACAAGGAATTTCTCTAGCATCTCTATCCTCAAAACTCATATGACTCCCCTGTTAGACTTCATGTCTGCATGTACTGTTGTCAAAACTACTTTTTCCTACTTCACAAGAATGAGAAGATGGGTCCCCTGGACCTCGTCACTCCTAAACTGGCCCCATCCTGTCCACTGCAGATAAGCATCAACTTGCAAATCCTAGCCTGATAGAACTATCCTAAGATGTGTAGACCTCACTGGTCAGGGACTCAAATCTCAGCTGACCAAGTGGATGGCCTTGGGGGGGAAAATTATTTGCCCTTGCCAGCCTCAGTTTCCTCCTATGCATGAGAAAAAGGAAAGAATTCGGAGCTCATGTAAGAATTAAGGAAATTACAGTTGTTCTGCTCCTAAAATCTACAGGATATTTAAGATACACTGCTTTCTTTTCCCCTCTTTTCATACCCTCAAGGCTATTTCAAGCTTTCTCCACAGGCAGTGAGTAAGGCATCAGAAATGTCTCTGTGCTGAATTAATGTAGCTGAGAAATGAGAAACCCCTCCCTGTGCCCCCAACTTGAGCCCTCCTCCTCTCTGTTTAGATTCAACTCAAAATAGCTGAACTTAGATGGAACCAGTTGGGGTCTGTCTTTGTATCTGGAGGCTTAAAAAAAAAGATTCAAACCTTAAGCCCAACAGCCGCAGGTTAGTCAAGGACCTGATTCTGCCTGGTTAATTAACTTTAACCTCCAACCCAAGTCACTGTACATTTGTGCAGCTGACTCCTTTGATGCTAAAAGAATAAGCTTTTATCCAATGATTTATAATTTTTTAAAAGAAACTGTTTTAAGTAGCATAGGTGTATAGTTGTGTTTTTTTAATTAAATAGAACCAAAGCATTTCAAATGAAGAACTGTTCCTCAAAATACTAGTCTTACAAATCTTGCCAGAAATGCATTTATTAAAAGTAGGCTTCTCAATGTAGTTTAGGTACATTTAATAAATGTAAGTGTACATATAAAAGCAGATAACGGGGCTGGGAGTGTGGCCTAGTAGTAGAGTGCTTATCTAGCATGTACAACGCTCTGGGTTCAATCCCTTGGTACCACATACACAGAGAAAACAGAAAGTGGTGGTGCTGTGACTCAAGGGGTAGAGTGCTAGCCTTGAGAAAGCCCAAGGACAATGCCCAGGCCCTGAGTTGAAGCCCCAGGACTGGCAAAACAAAACAAAACAAAACAAACAAAAAACAGATAAAAAAGAGATACGTAGATAGAGACTCATACTCAGACAAATGTGTGTTTGGCGGAGTGGTTACTGGGTCTTGAACTCAGAGCCTAGGCTCTGTCCTGCAACTTCTTCCTCTCCAGACTGAGGCTCTGTCCCTCAGCTTCCTCCTCTCCAGCTGAGCCTAGGCTCTACTTCTGGATTTTTGGTGGATCTGAGCCTTACAGGCATGAGATGTCAGTCTCATACAAGCATGTTACATATGGATCTCTTTATAATAGATCCTAAAATTTACTTCATTCTGGTATACCTACATCTATGCTTTCAATGGCTCCATTGTTAAAAGAAATTACCATTATTCCAATATTTAGGCGGGCCATCATTTCCCCCTCATTTTCCACTAACAGACAAATAGGAGATATTTTATATTTCCCATGATGATGTTGGAGCAACAGGCCTGCACATGAGTCTCTGTGTAAAGATTTCTTTTTTTTTACACTTCATATTTAGAGTGTAGAATGGTTTCTAAAAGCCTACGCACTCAGAATTCAGTTAGCATTTAAGAACGTAAAACATACTTGCATAGGCAGCTCCGGGAGCTCCCACTGCAAAGGGTACATGTTGCCTGATTCCAAAAGAACTACTTACTTCCACAGCCATATACAATGTAATCCCAGCACTTGGGAGGTGGGGGAAGGAAGACCACTGGACAGTAAGAGACTTGTGGAGAAGAGCTAGGAGGCCCCAGCTGCACAAACCAAAGCCAGACAAGATTTTCCAACAGCCATCAAGCCCCCAGACACAGGATCAAGGCTAGCTACCAGGTCAAGGGCTTGCTACCAACCTTATCTATTGTTGGCTACATGTGAACCCATCCAACAATGGGGATTCCTATCTCAAGAATGCACAGACAGCTGGGTGCTGCTGGCTCATGCCAATAATCCTACTCAGGAGGCTGAGATCTGAGCATCATGGTTCAAAGCCAGCCTAGACGCTATATCCAATGAATCACCAGAAAACCGGAAGTAGCACTGTGGTGCAAAGTCATAGAGTACTAATCAGGCCCTGAGTTCAAGCCCCACATTCAACCAAAAAAAAAAAAGGTACAGACATGTCCCTGCCAGTGCTGTTTTGGGTTTTTTTTCAGTGGATCTGGGGCACAATGGATAATACCAGGTATATCTTGGGCATTCTGTACCTCTCCACCATCTTTCCCCCATAATTCTCTCCTGGTTTAAAGCTTCCAAACAGAAGCTTTAACAGCTCAAAGGGACTACCGTACTGTATGTGTGAGAAATCAACACTCCAGGCCTTCAAGGAGAACAGAGGAGGCATTCGGGCTAGCACAGGGAAGAATTCTGTACAGTCACCATCCAGAATAGCAGCAGCCCAGATGGGCGCATATCAAATGTTCCTCGTGCACACGATTCGGTCACCTCCCTTCTTCACCGAGCCAAATATCCATAATTTAAAAGCTGTAAAGCCTGAGCTTTCCCTGTGGGCTCTCTAGCCCCCCCTTCCTGGGGTGGGGGAAAGGGTCAACACTTTCTTGGTAGTTATAGATGCCATCTGAATACTGCTGGGTTGCTTAACATCTCTGCAGACAACCATGCACTCTCTGGGTCCTTAAGAACAAGTGATACAGGGCTGAGCTCCTGGAAGGGATGGGTGAACCGGGGTGTGTGGGTACCAGGAAGGGGAAGGGACAGAGGCTGTGTAATGGACAAGGTCAGACTGGGCAGGATACATACAGGAATGCAATGTGAGTGCATGAGGGGCGAGGATGGGAGCGTCATTGCTTTCCACGCTGCCACAATGAAATCCTCCTCCCTCCCTCTCTCTCTCTCTCTCTCTCTCTCTCTCTCTCTCTCTCTCTCTCTCTCTCTCTCTCTCTCTCTCTCTCTCTCTCATAAAGTTCTTAACTGTTTTATGACTCAGCTAGGCATCCCAACTTTTCTTGGCCTGCTTTAGGGTAACACATTTGCCAAATGTTCTGGCCTCAACAAACAGCACTCAAGGAATTCTTCCCCGTCATCCAGAGCAAAGAGGAAATGTCAGCCTTCGGTTCAGTAAGTTCTCTCCACGTAAGCAACACTGCCCTGCACTAGGTGTTCGGATTCTACTGAATTCTTTAATTATATCTTCCTTTGGGATCTAAAAAAAATGCATTTCAGGATTTTTGTTTGGTCTTGTTTTTGTTTTTTTTTCTTTTTTTTTTAAATTTTTTTATTGTAATTAGTAAAAGGGTTACATGATATTTGCCAGATAGAAGGTGCATTAATTCACATACATTGATACCCTTTCACATGTCTTGGTACCCATTTCCCTCCCCACTTGGTCTTGTTTTTGAACTCGGGGCTTGCACACTCTTTCTGAGCTTTTTTCTTTCTTTTTTTTTCCCTCAAGGCTTTCACTCTACCACTTGAGCCACACTGACACTTCCGGTTTTTTTCTGAGTGGTTTATTAAAGCTAAGAGTCTCACAGACTTTCTGTCCCCAGGCTGGCTTTGAACCACAATACTCAGATCTCAACCCCCCTCAATAGGTAAGATGGCAGGCTGAGAGCAGATGGATATTATGTTACCGATGACAGATGCTAATTTACACCCCACTCTCGGCCCCCAGGCCCCCAATGCAATGCCTAGCAAGAGGTTTGGCACTCGGTAAACTTACACCAGCAAGAACAGCATTGCCCTGGGAACCTTCGTGAATTCTCCAACCCTTTCCTAGACTGAAGCCAGATTAAGATGCCAGTCATCTCTTACGTCAAACCAGTAGTAGGCTGGAGAATTTCACATCCTACTCTTTATTTATCTGACACAGGTAATTCTCAGCCCCCAAAACTTAGGACCTTGGATGCACACAGTTCCACAACACCTGACTTGGGAACACGAGATGAGTAATACAGAAATGAATCTCCAGGCCCAGTTCAGTAAATAGGACTCTCCATTTCCTGACAACACACAACAAAACACCCTTTGCCTTCTGCTGAGTCCCATCTCCTAGGAAACATCATAATAGGCTTAGCAAAAGCCAGGAAGATCTTAGGAGACCGGCTGTTCACTCTGCAACAGGGCTGCACTTAAGTGTTCTATTCAAGAAGCACACATTGGGTTGGCCTCCACATTAACCTGCTAGGAATGAAGACACACGTCAGAAACAGGTGGGAGAGAGGCAGAACTCAGAGCCTGGAAGGCAAAGAGAACTCTGTGAGTCAATGCTCTAATTAGGAACTTGTATGTTCTGCTTTCCCTGCAAGCAGGAACACACACACACACACAGACACACAGACACACACACACACACACACACACACACACACACACACACACACACACACACAAATTCCATGTACGTTGTGGCTCCTTTAGACAATTAGGGAAATGATAAGGACCTTCCATTTTGTCTATCATTTAAAATCATGATAAACGATCCAGTAGGGTTTTTCTTTTCTTTTTTTTCCAGTCCTTGGGCTTGAACTCAGGGCCTGAGTACTGTCCTTGGACTTTCTCAAGGCTAGCATTCTACCACTTGAGCCACAGCACCATTTCTGGCTTTTTCTATGTAGGTGGTACCAAGGAATCGAACCTGGGTCTCTGTGCATAATAGCCAAATACTCTACAACTAGGTCACACTCCCAGCCCTTGTCCCTCCCAGCCCTCTTTCTTTTTTTTTTAAATGCACATTTGTAAAAGAAACTTGGGCTACATCTAATCTAACCATGCCCACTTCTGGGAAAACTTCCACCCCCACCATAAATATATCCCTGTGTCTGTGACAATATTGAGGCCAAATGAGTCACTTGAAAAACCTGAGAAGGGTATTCCATGTTCCAAAGACAAGCAAAAATAATAATAATAATAACAACAACAAACCTAATTAAGTCCAGAAAGGAGTAGAAATGAGTCAGGCGCATGTTCACATTGGAATGAGTAACAAGAGGAGATGATATGGATAAAGGGAAAAGTTAACCAACCACCCCTAAGGGGTGACATTTTACAGAGGACGCCCCACCTGCATGGGACTCACTGCACACTGTAACACCTCATTTTTTTCCCCATCATTTTCTGAACTTACTGTGTCTCTCTTGCCTACATTCGTCTTTGTATCTTTTAAGAAGTCCCCTTCTAAAATGTAAAGACTTAGAAAAAATCATTATTAAGTGAAGTAAGCCAGACTCAAAGGAACATAGGCCCAATAGTCTCCCTCATTTGTCATAATCAGTAGAAACCTTGGGCTCTTCTAGCAGAGATTTACAATAGAACAAAATCTAGAGACATTAGGCCAAATAGTATGACACTAAATGTAAAGACCTCCAGGATAAGGAAACAAAAGTCATATTATGAGTGATTGTTGTCCTTAATGTACTATGTTATCTCTCATCTCTTTTGCCATCCCTTGGTTATCTCATATTGTTACAATATTTCACCTTGTTATCTGATATATTTTATATGTGCTTAATTGGTTATTTGAAATTGGATAGGGAAGGGGGGAAATCAAGATAAGCGGATGAGGGTAGGAGGGAAATGGGGACCATGTCATGAGAAAGGGTATCAATGTTTGTGAAGTTACACACCTTTTATCTGGTAAATATAATGTAACCCTTCTATTAATCACAATAAAAAAAAGAAGTCCCCTTCTATTGTTTGGGATCCAACTCTTCCTCAGATCCTGACTTTACCTTTTTTTTAACCCAGGGGGTCACTTAAGGGATGTATATAAGGAGATGTGATGTCATGTCTAGTGAGTTTGGGGGACTGATGTGGAGTAAGGTTCATCGAAGACGAAGGAGCATAGATGCTGCACCCAGACAGCAAGAGTGTGCAGGTAGCCTCACAAAGAAGCATCCCTGAGAGAGTCACCTAGCTTCTGGATGCATTGACACACAAACACTGACTAAAGGGGGAAGAAAATCAGGGAAAATAAAGGGTGATATCGACAAAGAGTCACTGTACTCTTAACCTGACTTACAGAACTGTAACCCCTTTGTACAACTACATAGTAATAGTAATAATAATAATAGCAAATCATAAATGACATAAAATTCAAAAGAAATACAATATTAGGAAATGAAGGGGAAGAAGAATAGGAAGGGAAGGAAAAGGAGGAGGAGGAGAAGGAAGAGGAGGAGGAGGAGGAGGAGGAGGAGAAGGAGGAGGAGAAGGAAGAGGTGATGGTGGTCGTTGTGGGATAGGGTACATGATTGCAACCATGTTTCCGAAATGCCATCTGTCTCACCTGCTCTCCTCCGGTGCCATGCCACTGGGTATGAGCTTTGGCGTTGTATGTCTAAACACTACCCAGTCATCTTTCACTGAGTCAGGCTTTGTTCAGCTGACATAGGATGATGAAGGCCTAGAAACACACAGATAACTGAGAAAATACCCCTCCACCTGGGAGTTCCCAGCTGAGCAGCAAAGATGAATAATGGAAATCCAATGTAAAGAGTGATTTAACTGAGGCATCTTCACAAGGCTGTATTGGCAGAGAAACAAATTACCTATTGATTTTCTTATTTTTTTTCTAGGAGGGAAGCTACACCCTCCCTAATCTAAACACTTTTTTCTGGGTGGACATGAGTTCTAGCGTGTGGCTGAGTTCCCATTCCCCGAACTGGTGCATTCCTTCAGATGACAATGCGGGGGCCACATCACCACCGGAAAAGAACAGGACTCTGGACGACGGAGGCCCACACAGCGAGTTACAGCTGCCTCTGACATCTTAGACTTACAAGACTCTCTGGGAGTCTTAAATTTGTCCAGGAGAAAGAACTCCAGAAGGTAAAATATGATCATGATTAACAACTTTTTCATAGACTTCACTTTTCAGAACACTTGGAGATTTACAGAAAAATCTGAGAAGACAGAAGAAATGTCCCCACATGCCCTCTTCCTACTACCTCTTATTGTTAACATCCTAGATTCCTTTCACACATTTATTACCATACACAAACCAATAATGAGATGGCATTATTAACCCAAGTTCACAGTCCATTCTGCTTTCTTTGATTTTTTTCAACTGACCTGCCACTTATAATCCTATCCCAGGATATCCTGCTCCCTTAGGCTCCTGTTGGCTGTGACCTGTGACAGGTTCTCCAACTCTCCTTGTTTCTATTGGCCTTCAAAGGGATCACTGAACCAGAAGTACATGGAAGGAGCTGGTGGCTTCACCCCTCCCTCTCCTGGGCAGTAGTCTCTATGGAAGGAGTCCTCTCTTCCCCCCTCAATATTCATAGGACCCATTTTTATCGAAATGACTCATGGATATTCACTTTATACTTTACAATATTATCCAACATAACTTTATTGTTCAAAGGGAACAATGAGCCATAAAGAGTTCATTCAGTTCATCTCCTTGTCTTTTACACACACACACACACACACACACACACACACACACACACACATCCTTTGGAGGGACCAGAGTGTAAGAATGACGTTTCGCCTATATCCAGTATGTGAGCTCAAGCTGATTGCCTCAGATACCCCCAGTCTTTAAGTACTGGAAGGAGTACAACCTCATGTGAACCCACTTGCTAAAACACAAATGTTGGAGATATGAAGAAAGAGAGATAGACAGAGAAAGAGATGGAAAGAGGAGAGACAGCAGACTGAAAGAGCTTCTACTGTGCCAAAGTAGTGGCAGCCACTTTATTGTATCATCCAGCTTCTGTCCTTCACACCCTCCCACCCCAACTCAAGATGGACAGACAAGAGGAAAAGCTTGATAAGGAAAAAGCAACAACAATCCACAGGCCAGTTCAGCCAGCCAGCTTAGGCACTGCCTCCTAGCTGGAAGTTATAGAAAGCCAAGACACAGTACAGACACACTGACATTTTCTGAAGTCTGAAATGGAGAAGGGTGGGGCGGGGTGTTCTATTTGGGAACCTGAGCATGTCTCCTCAGATTCCCTTCCATTCGATTGTATACGTTCATTCCACTGGCTGAAGATCAAGCCCCCAGCTCCACACTCTCCCTCCTACAATCTCCAGCACAGTTCCCTCTGCGTCCCCTTCTGGCCCAGCAAATTACAAAGACAACTTCCAGTAGCAGGTGGCTACTGGACACATGGCTGGGTAAAGTCCAGAGCAGAAACAAAAACAGAAACCCAATCTCCTCTGAAAGCTCCACAGTAAACAGAACTCTCATCCAAAGGCGGCCTCCTAGATCCCCAGCAGCCATTGCTAGGCTGATTCCTCTTCCCCAATAAAGCAGTGCCTGGAATGACAAGGTAAAGGACTGACTTCCTATCCCCATCAGGCTGGGTATCAAACGCCTTCCCTCCTCCAGGTCACCCCACCTTCCCAAAGGCTCGGCTTGCTCTCCATCGGTTAGAAGACCACAAGGCCTTGCACAATACAATTCAATTTTAGCAATGGTTCCACCTCCACTGAGAAGTGGGTGGAGTCTCAGTGTGAGGGCAGCCTTTCTTTATGGCCTCCACTTTAGAAAAATGACAACATTATCCTTTAGATTTCTTAAGGAAAGAAAACAGAGCCAAAGTAGGCTGCAGCATCCAGCTGGGGTCTAAGACCTTGTTCATAATACCCGAGAAACTTCAAAACCTTACGCAAGGACAATGCCTAGTATAACATGCCTATTGATAGCGAAGAAGCCCAAGAAAACTAGGCCATGGGTATAAGGAGAGGCAAAAATAGTGATACATGGGCGGAGAGACACACACCCGAGAGCTTTTCCTTCCTACTTTAAGAACAGAATTGAATGGGAGCGGTGGCTTTCAGTGGGACGTCAAAACTGCCTCACAACTCTGGCAGGAGCTAACTTTGTTTTCTAAATTTAAAGACATTGCAGTTTCTATAATTCGTCTCCAATGAAACTATACTTTTTTTTTCTTTTTTAGTACTGGCATTGTTGCTAACTCACTGTATAGACACACTCTTTTTCCAGAATGTTCAGTTTACTCATCTGTAAACTGGGAACACTCTACATAATGCCTGAAAGGTTTGGGTAGGGCTGCTGTGAAAAGCCAAATGATCCAGGACAAAGCAGAGGCCATTCCTGTCTTCTGAAATGAACAGATACCAGAGAGAATGAAGTTCATGTAGGCATACAATGGAATATAGATTGAGTTTACACACACACACACACACACACACACACACGCACGCACGCACAAAATTCCACAGTGACTGACAACTCACAAAGTTTCCAATTCTTCCTGACTAGCATACTTCCCAGAAAACAGCAGTCATTTCAAAGGCAAAGGGGTAAGGCCATTTTCAAGGTCATCAGTCAAGGTTAAAGAGCATCCTGATCCTTGGGCTGTATTTCTCTCTCTAACCCTCTCTCTCCCCCTTGGATCATGACTCATTAGCATGAATGTGTCAGAGTGTCTTGTAGCAGGAAAGAAGCAGATCTAAATGAGTTCTTTTCTAACAGAAGCAGCCATGTATAAAGATGGCACTGATCAATCATTCACTCGATAAAATATCTACTTGAACTGGTCATACGTTATCCTCTAGGCACTGAAAATACAACAGTGGGCAAAGTCACTCACAGCTATAGGCTGGATGCTGTGACTCATGCCTGTAATTTCCAGGAATGAGTAGATTTTCATGACCTCTGGGGTGTTGTGATCAGTAAGATTCCCTTTTGAGGACAGCCCAGGCAAAAAAATTGCAAGACCCTAGGTCAACGAACAAACTGGGCATAGTGGCTGATATCTGCCATTGGGCAGCATAGATAGGAGACTCGCCATCTAATTCAAGGCTGGGCAGAAACATGAGACTCTAGTCATAAAAATTACATTCATACCTGTAAAAAAAAAAGAATCACTTCCAGCTTGGAGAAAAAAGATAAAAACTTTTTAAAGGCAATGATGCCACATTATTACAAGCTTCGGGATGGGGCAGAGGGGACAAGCCCAAGGTGCTGTGATAATCAGGAAAGGCTCTTCAGTGGTGACTTTGGCCTCTACCCCCACTGGATACTGGCTGATGCTTCGAGCCAAAGGCAATGAGAAAGTGTTCCAGACATTGCAGGGCATTTATTCCCTGGAAAGACTCAATCCTGCCTTCATTTGAGCCATCATGGTAAAAGGTCAAATCCCATTGTGCACAGGTAGAGATACAAATGAGGGTCCCTCTCCCGAGCCTCAGCTTTTTCTATTCCAGCCAATGCATCCTGTACATCAGTTCTGCCTCTAAATGACTCCAGTGTTGACTCAGAAAAAAAAATAAAATAAAATGAAATGAAACTTTCAGAACAGATGTCCCTTCTCCAATCTCTCCAGTTTTCTCAGACATTAAATCAAGGATGATTTTTTTCTTCCTTTCTTTTTTTTTCCTGTCTCTCCCCACCCCCACAGTGGAGGCAAAAAGAGAGATACAATTGGATGCAGTCTCATCCAAACCAGCAGTGGGGTGCTGGCTGTCAAAACAACCACCATCCTGGTGGATCTCTGCCCAGTTCTAGGGGTCACTGCAATGGATTGGGTGATTTGACATTTCCTCCTAAGATGTGCATTTATTTTAAAATCCCCTTATTCCCCTCCTAGCTCCCCCCATGCCCTAAGTTTGCTCTGCGATGAAATCCACAGATGTATTTAGGAAGGAGAGAGGGAACAGCAGCTCGTTCCACGCAGCAGAAACACGATGGGGACAATTTCCTTCGTTCCCTCTTTGTGTAACAGTGAGGCAGCTATGGAGTTTGTCTTCCCTCACTCCAATTACCCTGCCAGACAAAGATAGTTTTCTGTAGAAGCGTCCTGAGCATGTAATTTTATTACCTTAGCACTGATTTTAACATAATTCATGTAATTTCTTGTGCGGAAGCAAAGTTACCTTTCTAAACACCTGGCAAAATGAGAGCTGATGGATTTTTCTTAAACTCCCACTAATTCTCCCCTCCCTGGAAGCTGGAAGGTGGTGTGGCTCAAGTGATACAGTGTCATCACTGAATGAAAAAGCCAAGTAAGAGCACAAGGCCCCGAGCTTAAGCACAAACACTGGAAGATAGGCAGACCAGCAAGACAGGAAGGAAGGGAGGGAGGAGGGAGGGAGGGAAGAGGAGAGGAGAGAGGAGGGGAGGGGAAGGGGAAAGGAAAAGGGAAAGGGAAAGGAAAGGAAAGAGGAAGGGGAAGGAGAAAGGGAAGGAAAGAAAAGAGAAGAATTCATAGCCAATCAAAAGTCTCAAAGGAGTGACCTGAGACGATCTAAAAGGTAATTTACCATCATTTCTCTCACAACCACATCCTGCAATTTTCCTCTAGCACCAATAGTTCCATCTGCACAGCAGAGAGCCATAATTAAACATTCCTTTCTCATTTATTCAGCAAGTGCTTGTAGACTGCTCCACACCAAGCCCCAGGGGTCAGCATTTGGAGGCAGCAACTCCTTTGATTCTCATTACAATGGTGTGGGACAGGGGGCGGGAGCCCATTTCACAGATGACAGCCCAGAGGCCTTGAGTGGAAGCCAATGGAGAGCACACGGGAATACAAACTAGGCCATTTACTTCCCTTGTTGGGGAGGGGGTCTTAATTAGAAGATGATAGTGGGAATGTATAGCTCCTGGCTCCATCATTCAGCAGCGGGTAGACTTGGGCAGGTGGCCTGGTGTTTGTCAGTGCCAATCTAGTTAGTTTTAGCAGGGAGTTGGAAATGATTTCTTGTGGAAGAATAGCAGTGAGGACAAAACCCCCCACTGGATGTAGCACCCCTGCATCTCCAGTTCCAGAAGTAAGTCACCATGACACTGAGACACAAATGACAAGAGGATGAACATCTGATTCTGGGCCACCATCTTGTCTGGCTAGGATGACTGTACCAGCCTCCTGAATAGTCTTTCTGCTTTTTTTCCCCTCATTGCCTGTGGCAGGTTCTTTGCAAAGATGTCTGTAATTATTCCCGTCTCTGGATCACACCCAGGCTGTGCAGTTTGGCAGTATCTCCCCTTAGGAAGTAGAGTCTATTTATCCACCTCTTGAGTTCAGTTTGGCTTCCATGGTTGCCTTGGCCCAAAAGAATCAAGTAGACATGACAGTGTGCCAATGCTGAGGCCGGGCTTCACGAGCATTCCTGCATCTCTGCTCTCTGTATGCCTTGCTCAGGTTCAACTCAGTGAGCGCTGAAGAGCTCGTGGCTCAGAACAGAATCAGTGAAGGACTCGGCCAAAGGAACAAAGCTAAACCGCCCGACCCCATCCCAGAGGGTTCCATACGTTGGTTCCCGACACAGCGCTGCTCAGACATGGCAGTGGGAGAATGAGGGAGGGGGAGATGATTAGACCCATTCATTATTGGAACCCTAAGTTCCTGGCACTATTTGGAGGTGGTAGTGATTAAGTTGACAGTGCCTGGATGAGGAAGTGCCTGCCTCTGAAGAGTGTTCTGCATGGCCCCTTCCCGTCCCTCTCTCTGCCTCCTGGCTTTCACAAGGTGAGCAATTCTGGGCTCCAACACTCAACCCCACCCTGGGCCCTCAGCCATGAAGCCAAGCTATCCCTGACTGAATCCTCTGCAAGTATAAGCAAAAACAAAATGTTTCCTCACCGAAAATGGCTCCTTCTGGGTCTTCACCATACTACTGGAAAAGTCTGACTAGCCAGAACACAGAGAACAAAGCAAGAGCAAACAAAGGCAATTATTATTTTTACTGGCTCGGTTCTGTAGTGGCTTTGGGCTCTCAACCCATAGCTGACCCAATCCTCTCCAAACTCCACAGGCAGCGTGAGAGTTTGTAAATCCTCCTATGGATTTGAGGTGCTTGCCTAGCGTGTGAGGAGACCCACCCTCCCCAGGTTCCATCCCCAGCACCACAAAATAATACATGAATATGTAGATTAATAACTGTGTATACATTTGCATAGATATCTACAGACGAGTTGGAGAGCCTCCCTTCTCTGATTACAGCGCTCTAAGGAGAGCATACTCGTCTTGTTTAGAAGACAATTCAATGATGATAACTCACTTTTTGCATGATGGAGCCCTGGGCTACTTTTCTGAGTTCATCACTCAAAAAATCTCCCAACAGCTTGCCATTCTCTGACCACGTTGCCATTTCTTTCATCCCTATGCAGGCCCTTAGTATAGCCCTTACTGCATGCTCGCTCTCTCTCTCTCCTCCCCCCCTTCTCTGAAGACTCCTTTCCCCTGAGTGCAAATGGCTGCCTCCTCTTCCTGATTGAAGTCTTGGCTCTGGTGGTCACTCCACAGTGGGTCTCCCAGGTCCCCCATGGTCATAGGCATTGTCTGTACTCTACTCAATTCATTCTATTAAAATAACAATGCTTATCAGAGCTGGGCATCAGGGGCTCACACCCATAATCCTTACTGCTCAAGAGGCTGAAATCTGAGAATCATGGCTCGAAACTAAGTCGGGTCAGAAAAGTCCAAGAGACTCTTATCTTCGATGGAGCGACAAAACACCAGAAGCAGAGCTGTGGCTCAAGTGGTAGAGTGTCAGTCCTGAACAAAAGAGCAAAGAGAGAGTCCCCAAGTCCTGAGTTCAAGCCCTAGGACACAGACACACAGACACACAGACACACACACACACACACACAGACACACACACACACACACACACACACACAAACTATATAAATATAACTTCATTGGTATCTGAAAAGATCACTACAGCACCAAATGGAGAAGACATTCTCTGAGGACAGGAACTGTATCTCCCATATCCACTACCAGACCCCTAGTATCAGTCCAGGAGCCCACCAACAATTAAGTAATTGATAGGTGACCTCAGGAAGGCAAGAGGGCCCTTTGGTCCAGACAGATCTCCAATTTTCTAACCCTCTCTCTCCTTCCCCATTTCTGTCTCCCTCCCTCAATCCCTCCTTCGCTCCCTCCCTCCCTCCTTCTCTCTCTCCTTCTCTCACCCACCCCCAAACCCGAGTAGCTTGTGAAAAATATAGCAAGAATTATGTCCTATGACTGCCAGATGTGCAGCCCAAGAAGGAAGTGGAATTAAACCTGAAAATCACATCAACAGGCAAAGCCATGCTGTGAGGCCCTATTAAAGCCACAGCGAGCAGACTGCTGTTGTCTCCCCATCTCATCAACAGATGATGAAGGAAAAGGGGAAAAATATCAACCCCCCTCTTTGTGGGGGGGTCTTCCTGGGGTGGGGGTGGAGAAGGGATGATGACTCCCCTCGATCTCTCAGTTCCATGTGTGACGTCCTTACAGGCACAAAGGAAAACCGTCTCAAATCTTGTCTGTCCTAAGAGGCTGGGGGCACCTGCTTTAATGAACTACTTTTGTGGACAAGTTGCCCCCCATGGGCCTCTGCTCAGCTCCCCACTCCTGTCTCCCCAGCAGAGAAAGAAATGGATGCCTTATGTTCTTCATCTAGTTTTGGCTCAGCCTCACAGAACCAAATCAGCCTTGTAAATGAAACTAGGGGAGACCCCGCCTTTACGGCTGGGGTCACAGGAAGGCCACAGAGACATCTTGCTGGACCTACATGGTCGCATTCATTTGAATGAGTGACAATATGTGAACGTAAGGGATTTTATACTAAAATAAAGTACCTATGTCCAGTTTCTCCTAGAAAAACCAGTCATCATGGAGCCCACATTCCCCCAGCCCCAAACGCTGCCACTGTTGATGAAGATTGAATGTCTGGACTTCATTTCAGCTCACTTCACATAATGTCACTTCTATACCTCATAGACACTGAGTCTGCAGCCTTTCTTACACCTACATTTACAAACACACTTGTTCACAGAGTAGTGAAAGGAACAGACATCAACTCTTGGTGGTCAAACCCGCTGCAGGCCATGAACAGCCATCTTTGCTAGATAGTCATCTTGAACTGAAGAGAAGAGCCAAGATTTTTCTGTAGCCTTCACCTGGAGTGAGGAGGAGGAGGAGGAGGAGGAGGAGGAGGAGGAGGAGGAGGAGAAGAAGGAGGAGGAGGAGGAGGAGGAGGAGGAGAAGAACAAGAAGAAGAGCAGGAAGGAGAGGAAGGGAAGGAAGAGAATGAAGAGAAGAACCAGAAGAAGAAGAGGAGGAGGAAGAGGAAGAGAATGAGGAATGATGAAGAGAAGAACAAGAAGAAGAGGAGGAAAGGAAGAGAATGGGGAGGATGAAGAGAAGAACAAGAAGAAGAGGAAGAGGAAGAGGAAAGGAATGAGGAGGATGAAGAGAAGAACAAGAAGAAGAGGAGGAGGAAGAAGAAGGGGAGGAGGAGAATGAAGAGAAGAACAAGAAGAGGAGGAGAAGAAGAGAATGAGAAGGACAAAGAGAAGAGCAAGAAGAAGAGGAGGAGGAAGAGGAGGAGAATGAGGAAGAGGTGGAGGAGGAGGAGGAGGAGGAGGAGGAAGAGGAGGAGGAGGAAGGAAAAGAAAAGGAGGAAGAGGAGAAGGAGGAGGAGGAAGATGACATTCTCTCTGCATAAGCACCAGCTTTGGCTATGATTAAAGATCATCTCAGAAGAATAGAAACACAAGGGGAAAATGGCAAGAACAATCATAACGAATACAATCATAAATACAATCATGTACGGTGGATTGCCGACTGTTCAAAATCCATATCTCCATACCGTTACCCTGCCGTAGCTAACTGGAGCATAAATGTGGGTCCCGTGTGCCTTTGGTGCCTCTAAGGACTCTGGAATTTCTAGGACCTTAGTAGATGAAGAAAAACATACGCACCCCCAACCCAGGAGTCAGTACCCACCATGATGGTTAAGATCAAACAGGTATGGCTCCAAGCCTGACTTGCCCTTATCTCTGTAGCTTCCAGTATATCCCCAGGCCTTGGTTTTTTTTTAATCTGTAAAATGGGTATAACAACAAATGTGCTAACCTGAAACGTTTGTTGGGAAGGACAGATCAGTTTGAGGTGTACAGCATGCTTGGCACAATGTTCTGGCACGCCATGGATAGGACTGTGTTTCCATGATCCGTTTTGACATAGGACCATAAAGATCCCAGGGTCTTAATCAGGGGCCGGCTGATGCTGACACAGAATTCAAGAAATTCTGCAGCTGGCTCTAGGAACCATAAACGCGAGCAGGGAATGGTCCCAGAAGGAGTTGGGAGAGACATTTTCAGAACCACAGAGGTTCTTACCTCTTACATTCCTCCTCTCCTTACCACCCCAGCTGCCAAGATAAGCCACCTCGAGGAATCATCAGGAAAGAAATATCACATCACAACTGCAGAACTTGAGCATAATATACTGCAGACTCAAGAGGGAGAGGGGAAAGAGAAAACTAAAATAAAAACTGTAAATTTATTACAAGGTTCAATATTTCTGTCTGAAAAAGAAATCGAGAGTTCTACAGTTAGTACTGAAAATCCAAAGTACTACGTTTGCTACAAGAACTTGAATTTTATTTTACCAGAAACAAACTTTTATATGGATATGTAAGCTTTGTTTTATAAAAATAAAACATGAAGTAGAACAAGTAATTGAAATGGAGTAATTTTTTACAAGATATATACTTAAGAATGACGATGAAGAATTTTATGTAGAGAATATATTTTCTAAATATTTCATAAGAAAGTTATCTAGTCAGACCACAAAAAATTTGTCAGAATATTTATCTTACGAGTTGCAATAACAATAACTATCAAATACAGGTTGTAGGGCATGTGCTTATTTTTTTCATCCAAAATCCAATGTACTTGAAGACTGTGCCAATACCCATTGGGACAGGTAATATCCAATAGCTTAAATAACAGAGTTTCTATTTCAGATAACGTTGTATATTATCCAGTGTCTGAAGATATATTCTCTTCGGTAATAATGATGAGGACCTCAATTCAAACATCTGTCATTATTCTGTTCTCACTCCAAAACTGATGATGCCTAAGAGTTTGGAAATATACCAATAAAGATTTGCTATCCAAGATAGACCAGACTTTTATCCCTATTAGAAAGTCCAAATAAGGTGAAATTCTGCTCAGTACTCATACAAAAAAAGGAAGCACTTATAACTTCATGTGCATTTTGATTAGTGTAACTTCATAAAGACCAAGATGTAAAAGAATAACGATTTGTTATTTCACAGTGAGGGACGAGAGTACCAGGATTAATATATTGCCAGGCCAACCCAGAACAAAGAATAATCAATGATTTCATTGGGGAAACCTGTGCAAATTTGCAGAGGAATCCCATAGTATACTGATGAATGTGAAAACCAGGCTAGGACTGACTAGTCTTATTGTACAGCTTTAAAGGGTGAAGAGGGAGGAGTGTTGTAAACCAGCTCCCCACGGGGTCTGACAACAATTATTTAAATACTTAAAGTCTCCAGCAATGGCCCTAAGGGCATACAGAAAAATGAAGAAACATTTAATCAAGAGAATCAAATAAAATCCAATAAAAACAGGGAAAGTCTGTGGCATGAGAGGAATGGTTCCCTCCTTCACCTCTCCCAGCCTAACAGGATAGTAACTCCATTACAGTCAGACGTAGTCAGAAACATAAGACTCCCCATCCTTCATAAACCAACCAAGAGTTATGGTACTTTGGGCAGAGTTCCAGGAGAAATATGAGGAAAAGGATGCCAGCCCTTCTCGTTCAATCCTCCCTTCGCTCAGCTCCATGTTACAGAAGGTAAATTCTAATGACTGTAGGTGAGAAGACAATGTTCCTCTATTCCCACTATCCAGACCGTGGGGTGAAATGCTTAGAATACTGGAACTCTGATTACAAGGTTTATGGAAAAGCCACCGTAACTGAAACATCATGGCAGCACATGTGGATTAAAGGAACTGAGAATCTGGAAACAAGCCCTTGTGTTTACTATTGTCTCATCTCCAAAGAGAAAGAGAGATGGGGAAAAGGAGTCCTTCTAGCAAATGGCACTGGAACACCTATAGTCTAAACCAAAAGTACTTAAAATTGTATTAATGACGCCACCATGAGAGGTAAAAATATAAAATATTTGGAAAGGAAAAATGAGGCATAATCTTCAGGTAAGCATAAATCAAAACCAAGATGAAACATCTGCCATTCTGGTTACATAAAAGAGCCCCATAAAATCCAGGGTTGGAAAAGGTATCATGAAATCAGAACTCAGAATGGCGGGAACATAAAGAAGTACAGCATTTCACAGATGGCCTAACCATTCTTCAGAAGATTAATACAGACCTACATGTGGTCCAGCAATTATACCGTTAGGCACACACCCAAACTAAATGAAATTTCTGTCACCCACTACTGACAGTAGCGTCAATCAACCCACAGGTGAAAACGACCCAAAGCCCACAAGCAAATAAGCAGTAAGAAAGCATGACAAAATCATGTTAGAATACTACAACATGAATAAACTCCGAAAATATTATAGTAAGTGGGAAAAATCCTCCACAAAAATATCACATTATATGCTTTCATTGATTTTGAATTGGTTTTGGTGATTGCTGAATAACTAATCCCTTGATAGTCTAAAAATAGCTGAATTACATAATTTGTGATACAACTGTATAATGTACAATTTTGTCCTTCAATAAAGTTGCACATTTTCTCTATTCATTTCTACTGTATATATGTGCAATAAACGTACGTGTGTTTAGCAGTGACTACAGAAGTTATTAAGGATCAATATTTCAAGAAAAATAGTCTAACATAATAAAGAGCCATTAGACTAATTACAGCAGAATAGAGACACCTTATAAAATAACAGAATTCAGAGATGGATGCTACTTGTCATCCAAACTGATTTCTATAGGAATAGCAGACAAAGTATCTAAACAAGTACACCAGGGCATACACATGTTTCTGACATTAAGAGAAAGCATATGGCAGGAACAGAAACCTTGAATTGCAATCACACAATACTTTCAGGAAAGATGAGGGAGAAATTCTTGACACTGGGAGGAAGGTAGGAACTAGATTGGCTCATGGATCAGCACAAGTGCAGAACAGGACTTGCTTATTACAAATAGGAACAAGCCAGTTTTATGGCACTGTACCACTTCACACTATGTTCTTTACTGTGGTGTACTGAGTCCAGTGACTCGGGGAACATTAGGAGAAATTTTACTCTCAGTGAATATCAATCTCTGCAATGTCATTTTCAGAAAACATTCAATAGTCATGTTATCACTTTGGAGTAAATCTCATGGTGGCATTTTTATTATATTTTATTGTCAGGATAATGTATAAAGGGGTTAGAGTTATATTTGTCAGACAAAGGGTGTATTACTTCTCAAACCTTGATACCCCTTCTCATGTTTTTGTCCTCCTTTCCCTCCCCCACCCCACCTAATTATCTTGTTTTCTCCCTTCCCTTCCCTGTTTCAAATAAACAAATAAGTGTGTGTATATATAGTATGCCAGGTAACAAAGTCAGATGCATTAACCACATGAGATTCCCGAAAATGGGGGAAAAAAAGAGAAAAAGAAGCATGTCCCACCAAAACATCCCTATCATGACAAGAGAAAACCCCAAGTTTCCTCCCATTTCTGTATCTTCAGTTTTCAGAAAAAGATGTGAACCACAGTAGGCAAGCAATATATGTGGCCTGAATGAGCATCTATTAATAGCTTGCCAATATTAGGTTTATGTATCTGTTTAATAAAGAAATCTTAAGAATGTGTTGAATCTAAGTAACTTTATAAAGGCTCCCCATGTGCTAAGGGTCAGTACACTTATGTTTCCCATAATCCTTGACTGTATGACAACTAGCTGTCATTCACTTGAAAAAGCCGGGACGATAACAGTGACTGCAATCTCTCCACAACACTGATCTCTGTAGCACTTGTCAGATATAACTGATTTGCCAAGGTAAGCAAGAATCTAAGGCTTCATCTGGATTTTTCTATTTTCCTTTGTAATATTTATTTTCCAGAAACCTGACTTACATGGTTTCCATGGAAATGAGTGAAATGGTGAAGCACAGAGCTTTCAGAAGAGTGCCACAATGAAAGGAAAAGTTATTTTTGTTAATCATTTATTTAAAAATATTGATCAATAACACTATATAGAAGGTACTATAGAAAAAAGTTGATTGTTAAGAGTCTAATTCATATCATAGTATATAAATACTGTGAAAAGCCTATTTCAATGAATAAAGTAGACAAAAGGGAAAAGTCTCTATATACTGACTTACTGGTTTATGTAAATGAATATATTATGAATCAAGTTTAATTGGTAGATATACGTACAGATGTTTATTGTCTTAGCCTGACGTCTTATAATACATTTTCTTGATACTTTCAACTCTAAGCCTCTGCTCTTTTTCAAACTCAATATGCAGTAAACAATTAAATGGTTAGATAAATAAATGAGATAGAAATGAATTGGACACCTCTAAATATAAATGTTAGATGCACCCAAGAGAGGAGCAGCATTGGCTCTACTGGCTACTGGTATCAGGAAAAACAGGTACAGAGCTGTGGCACAGCAAAGCACTTACAGCAGGAAGGAGACATAAAACCAATAGCGAAGAGTCCCAGGAAACACTTGCTATCATGTCTGGCAGAGAAAAGCCTAGGGGCTATAGACTGATTCCCTCGTGAAAAGCAAACACCAAAGACAAAACTCTTTCAACACTCTATGCTATTTCTAATTACATTTTTATTATTTGGATGTTATATAGCAATTTTCTTTCCCAAATTAACTGTTTTTAAGTTGGCTTCATTCACATTATCTGCAATAGTGACAGTAATTCAGTAGAACAATGTCCTATAAAATCAGACTATGACAGTAGACTATACTTATGAAAGTCCTTATGATTTCAAACTGAATTATTTGTTTGATGGCTATTGTCATATTAGAATGCTGCTCCTTGATTCTTCTTAATGATTTTTACTGATATGCATGATGTATAGTTTTCTTTGTGCTCAAAAACTGCTTTTCTGCAGGCTCTGGGGCTTGAAGTCAGGGTCTGGGTGCTGTCCCGAGCCCATTCGTGCTCAACGCTAGCTCTCTTACCACTTAAGGCACAGTGCCATTTCCACTATTACTGAACGGTTGATTGGAAAGAAGAGTCTCTCAGGCTCTTCTTCCTGGGCTAGCTTCAAACCTTGATCTTCAGATCTCAGCCTCCTAAGAAGCTTCGAGTATATTACAAACAAGCACCATCAGCATCCAGCTCCAAAACTAATTTTAAGCAATCTTTTGTCATTTTCAGAACTGAAAGTGACAAAGACTCGGATCTAAGGTGTAACCTACTTATAGTTCACCAGCTCTCTGAACACGAGAGATGATTCCCAAGTTACATTTTCTTAGATGATTTTAAGAATGCAAATAAACCCTCAATTTCACTCTAAATGTTTAAGGCCTGACTGGAATTCTAGAAGTCTTTTCCATAAGAAACGGAAATTTTCTTCTACCCTAGCATAAATGGGTTAAAATGCTACTTCTGAGGCCCCTACAATTACAACGTACTTGGGTTTGATACGTTCCGATTATACCTCCAAGAATATGTTATCAGGTCAATAAATAATACAAAGCACCTTTTCCTTGCTAAGAAAGGACAAGGAAAGTAACACCTTCTGGAGATAGTGAAGGTACTAGGAGATGAGGGTAATGTTCAAAGGATTATACATGGTGTTTGAAGCTACCTGCCCAACAGAATAACCAATACTACCTGGGAAGACCTGCATTTGATCACTCAGGCCTCACTGCTCACGACCATTATTAAATATTCTCTTAGTTTCTCAGCAGGCTGCTTTGAAGTTGCCACATGGAACATTTTTCTGCATAAAGAATTATAATTCACAAAAATGAAATGCTGATATGTAGCTACAAGATGAAAGCAGATATTAATCTGCATACCGCTCAACTGCTCACTGACCTTGGGTTAAGTTTTATTTCTATCATATATACTGCTTATCTCTTGAGAAGTTCATTTTACCAGCAGTCAGCACAGCCTTTTGACCATAGGGATGTATTAGATACAGGGGAAATAACCAAATAATACTGGATACAGTTATGTGTGAGCAAACCAAAAATATAAAGAATGTTTTCTGGAAACATAAGGACCTGGGAAAAATGTGTTAAGTAATGTAAATCAGGTCCAGAGAGAAGAAAGGATGCATCTTTTCTCCTATAAGTGGAACACAAAATTAATTCATAGATATATAAGTAATCACTCTGGGGTAGTATACAAGTGTACATAAGTGTATGAATCAAACTATGATAGATTCAGGGAAAAAGTCAAAGGATAAAATTCCTTAGAAAGTCTAACTCACAGTTCAACAAAATAATGCCAGAAAATATGGAAGGAAGTATTAAGGAAAGCAGGATAAGGACAAATGAAAAGAGGAAGAAGGAAGGATGCAGTTATAAAACCTAATATATGTCTTACAAAATTGGGAAAACTGAGGGAAGGTTAGGATTGAGAGGGATGGGTGGGAATGTTGAAAGGGTGACACTGATCAAGATGCAGGGTATTCATAAATGACTTTGTTGAATGGGAACTCCTTTGTACAACTACTTTAAAATTATAAAAATTTACATTTTAAATTTAAAAAGTATTTTCTTATATAATTACTAATTTTCAAAGTTAGAATAAGTGAAAATCCTTTTCTTCAGGTATGTCATGTTTGCTGAAAAGTTGATAAGCAAAACATTCCCTGAGTCAAAATAAAATCATGAAACCACTATGTTGTGAGTGTTCAAACAGAAAGCATGAACACAGCACAGATGTCAGTCCACAAAAGAATTCTAGACACAACTAAAAAGAGGTGTAGCAAAATGAACTGAATTGATTCATGTTTATGAAAATCTAAGATTCCCATGGAATTCTCTAACTTGTGAGGGACAACAAGCATATCTTTAGGTAGGAGTCCAAACACAGACACATACGTACATTGAAAAGATCTTGTGGATCAATTATAAGCATAAGAATTTATGAAATCATGTGGAGATTTATGGAATTATCTTTAAACAATTACTAACCCTTCATCCTAAACAATTCAAAAAGGCAGTCATTAATATTTACTATGGCTAAGACTTACATAAGAAGCATAAATAAACCACATTTTTGCATTCTTATTAGGAAGCCAGATACATCAAGGGTTTATACTGCTACATCACAGAAAACAAACAATTATAATACACAACATCATTATAATAAAACACATAGCCATATGATTGTACCAATACATGCAGGAAAGTTATGTGATATTTAAAATATAATATCAATTCATAATAAAAATAAAGAAGAACCCATATCCACATAACTATGTCCATTCATGAGGCAGTAGCTAACTTACACACTGAGGAAAAGCTGGGAACTTTCTTAATAAGATCTGGAACATGATAGGGAAGAACACACATTGGAGATAGGACAGTCTTTTAAATAAATGGTACTCAGAAAGTTGGAGATTTACATATCAGAAAACAAAATCAAAACCACTTACAAGCCACAAAAATCAGGTCATAATATATTAAAGCCCTAAACATGAGACATAAAACTTCTACAATAGTAAATAGGAGAAATGCCTCTGTACACTGGAATAGAGAAGGACACAGTTGGATGAGACCTACAAAGCAGAGAACACCAAAGTAAAAATTTAAAAATGGCATTACCTCAAACTAAAATGCTTCTTCCCAGCTAAGGAAATAATCAACAAAGTGAAGAGCCAATCTGAAGAATGGGGAAAAAATCTGTCAATATATATTTGAAAATGGGTTATATATACAGTGTGTGTGAGGAAGTCTAAACACTCAGCCAGAACAAGCAGATTCTGTTCCGAAGAAGCCAGGTCTGATTCTGCTCAAAAAAGCCAAGAGAATTTCCACAAAGAAAGTGATGCTTTTAGTAAGTCGTGCTGTAAAAGAATCAGTATGGAAATGACTGCAACTATGAAATCCATAATTAATCTGAGAATTATGCAAAGTCCAATATTAGAAAGCAGAAGGTGAGAAAAAGTGATGTGGCAACTGTAGAGTCAGAATTGGTTGTCTTGTTTCAACTATTTCATCAGCTAAATCAAGATATAGTGGTTTAAATACCAACTCAATTTGAAGTAGAGGTAAGTAACATTCAAGGAGCAATCGATATGATTTTAATTGTCTACTGGGAAAGAAGAGAAAAAATTGAAATTAAGGGTATACTACTTGTTCTTTCATAAAGTGTTACCATCATCCAAGATATGAAATAAAGGGAATTGGAAGGAAATAGTGAATTTTATTTTTACCATTTTAAGTTTTGACTCAAAGAATTAGGTGCTCTGAATTACACTGAAGTGAATCCCAGGAGATGGGTGCGGGGCAGGGGACATGTGGTTGGAAGAAGCAGCTCAAGATGATCATTGAAATTTTGACAGTACCATGTGGGAACAAGGGCCGAAGAGGAGGAAATGGCAGAAGAGAGAACCAAAGATACTAAAGGTTGACAAATAGAGAGAGATCACAATGTGGAAAGGAATGAAAGGTGTAGAAGAAAGGAAGAGACAGGAAGTAGAATTGTTTTCTGAAAGGCAAGAAATAATTCCTTCAAGCATAAAAGTGAAAGGGCTTCTTCAGACTGTGAAAAACGGAGGGAAGTTAATTCAAAAGAGATACTAAAATTGGTCACTGGATTTAATCTATAAGCCACCAGACATGCATTGATGGCTGAATAGTGCGAAGGAAGTGGTGGTGTGGAAACTATCATACTGCAGCGATGGAAGATGCTGGCTAAAGGAAGCCTGGCCAATCGTGTTAAATATGAGTGGAGGTTTTCTGTTAAGCTGTTCCTTTTTTCCAAAGGACAGATAAATAGGAACATCGTAGTGTGCTTGTAAATAAACATGATTTTAAACAAAATGACTACAGAGAGAAGTAGAACACATAATGCTTTAAATAGTCAACAATTGATGCTTCATCTTAGGAAAGATCCAGCACTGTCACTTTTGCTACAGTGACACACTGAAGGTGAAGTGTATTTGAAAAGAGGGAAAAGGCAGAACTTGTATTATTACACCCTCTAATTCCCTATAAATTTGAGTCTCTTCTGGGTGGTAGAGATCAAAATATGAGGAGGAGAGGAATCATATGGCAGCAATGTGATTTCCAAATCTAGCAATTAGAATTCAAGGATAAATTGTTTGCTATTTGGGTTTGGAAATTTGTAATATTCAAATTTACCCAGAGTAACACAGTTAAAGGTGCATGTCAACACTTGTGAGTTATTTCCTCATATCTAAATGGTTGCCATTTGCAACCACTTTCAAGTGTATTTGCTCAACAAATGCATGCTATTTGAGGAATCTACAGTGCCCAAACCATTCAAATCTGAGAAATAGGAGCTGGCTCAACCTACTGAAAGACCGCCAGGTACTAGGTTGTATTTGTAGTCATGTGGTACTTAAGAAAATGAACCTTATTTAACCAAGAAGTCTCAGTAAAATCAAGAGCTGTTGGCTAAAATTTTGCATACACACTAGTCTTCTTTTTAATCAATGTCTTTTCATCCTTTTAGGTGCTGTGATCTTTCCCATAAAGAAAACTTGGAAAACTATTCCCACAAAGCAGAATTAAATCACCAGTGAGAAGAATTATTCATGGAAGGAGTAAGGGTGATTACTGGAAATCATTCTGGGCCATGCTCCATACTGTCTAGTGCACTCTGGAGGGATTATTACATCCATAAGCTGACTTCTTACTCAGCAGGCTATCTTACAGTTCTCTAATGGCAAAAGCTAACTTGAGAACATCTGATGGTAATGCAAATTACACCATAAATAACAATGCAAATGAATTTTAGTTAGTGGAGAATCAATTGATTCTCCTTGTAGAATTCATAATAACCAAGACATTCATGTCATATTTGATATTGATAACTTTCTGAATTGATTAGTAAATTATTTCTTCATTTTTACATGTACTGCAGTCATATGCAGACACACATCAATTTTTCAAGTTGAATCAGACCTCATTTAAATTTTATACTGTTCCTCCATTACCAGTAAGGGAAATGAAGAATTTGATATATTATTATATGTTAAACTTTTAACACAGTCATGAATTCTGTTTCTAAAACACTGAGTAGTTGGGCAATTGAAATAAGCACACTTTTAAGACCAGCACACTTACAATTAAACCTCATTTTAGTAACATCACAGTATTAGTGAAAAAAGTCTTAGTCTCTCTTTCAGATAGATATACTAATTAAGTATATTCACTTCATCAAACAAAATAGTGGGATTAGATCAATGCTGTGCATATTTGTACAAATAATATAACCTTCACTTTTTGTGAGGAAAGGAATGCTCTACCAAATGAGGACTAGTTAAAATGTGGGAGAATATACCCTTGGTCGTGGTGTAGCTATTTTTACAATGAAAACTGAACTTTGTCTAACAAGTTCCCTGGGGAATTAAGAGAAAAACACATTGAAATAGAGAATATAAATTTTAGCACAAAATTACATGGACTAACTTTAGACTTTATAGTAAATATTCACATTGTATACAACAGGACTGAATTTCTCATGAATAAAATATACAAAGTTATCAATACTTAATTTTGTCTAGAAAGTAAAATGCATAATTGCCCAAACATTTCTCACTGGTCTTTTAAAATGTACATGATACTTCAGATGATGACAGTTTTTGGTATTGGAAATGATTATACAATAAATTCTAACTGGTCTGAAAAAAAAAGAAAGTAAAGTGCAGAGGAAAGCAATTCATGAGGGGCCGAGAGCATGGCCTAGTGGTTGAGTGTTTCTCTAACACTCATGAAGCCCTGGGTCATTGAGTCATTGCTGGTGTAGTGCTTGGATCTAATATCCATATATTAAGGATACCATATGCCTTTTGTTCCTTTGGTCTTGACTTATCTCAATCACAATGATTTGCTCTAATATGTTTCTTTTTTACTATTTTTATTGTAATTGATAAAAGGGTTACATGATATTGTGCATTAATTCACATACATTGATACCCTTTCACATGTCTTGGTCCACATTACCCTCCCCCCCACACCCCATCTTGGTTTTCCCCCCTTCCCTATCCAATTTCAAATAACCAAATACAAATATATCCAATATATCAGATTACAAAGTGAGGTACTATAATAATATGATATAACCAAGGGACAGCAAAAGAGATGAGAGATAACATAGTACATTAAGGACAACAATCATTCATTATATGGCTTTTGTTTCAATATCATGGAGGTCCTTTCAATTAGCTTCATACTATATGGCCTTTTGTATCAAGGTTTTGCTCTATTACAAATCTCTGCTAGTAGAGCCCAAGGTTTCTACTGATTATGACAAATGAGGGAAACCATTGAGCCTAAGTTCCTTTGAGTCTGGCTTACTTCACTTAATATGACTTTTTCTAAGTCTTTCCATTTCATAACAAATAGGTCTAATCTGTTTCTTAAAGAGAAAATAAACGGGTTTACTGGGCTGTTGTTTTCAGTTTTTTAATAGGTGGGTCCTGCTTGAAGTAAGGCCTGGTTGCTGTCTATGAGCTTTTCATTCAAGGTTAGTGCTTGAGCCACAACCCCAGTTCTGGTTTTTTTTCTGGAAGAGATAATAGTCTTATGGATTTGCTGCTGGGATGGCATTTAACCACAATCCTCAGATCTCAGCTTCCTGAGTAGCTACGATTACAGGTATAAGCCAGTGGCACCTGACTTAAACAAGTTTTAATCTAAATTTTACGTATTTTATATAACTAAACATAATGGCATTTCCAACAAGAAAAGTCAAAAGTCTTATTAAGCAATGCTTTGCATACTGTTACATCTATAACTAACCATGATTTAATTTCAGGTAATCATAGTCTCAAAAGATCAGTTACTTTATAAATATTGCTGTAAATTAAAACAAGTGGGAGTCAAAGAAGAGAAACAATCCAATAGTCAAGGCACAGAAACCGTAAATTCTCTTTGTTCAATTTAAGAGAACCTGGAAAACATGCAATTTTATAACATAAGCCCTCCTGAAAAAGTTAACATTTTTGAACCTACTAATTAACGCTGATACTTAGTGCAAGCTGTATAAAATTGTTAAGAATTAATTAACTAATATAGTCTAAATAGGATCTCATTATGAACTGTAAAAACACAGGGAGGCACCTGCAAAAATTGCCTGAGGCTTTTCAAATGTAAGAGTGATAATAAGTAATCAGAGAAAGAAAGTTTCCTTAAATTAGTCGATTTATATTTTAGATTTGGGCAAGAAAGTTATTTTTAACATTATTCTAAAAGCTTCAATATTTTAAAATAGAAAGAAGTCAATGCATTTTAATCATCTACTGTGAAATGCCCAGAAGTGAAGTTGTTCATAGATATCTGCAAAAAAATTAGACTCCTGAATATGCTAGAAGACCAACAATGACATGAGGCAAGAGGTATTCTTAACAGAGCTGCCAGGTCTTTGCAAAGGCTAAGTCAGATGCTACCATGGCTGTGTCCAAAATCCAGGCATGCATAGTCTCTCTTCATTCAGTCAAAGCCAAACTCCCGGAAGAGAGTGTCAAGACCTTCTGTTATCTGCAAGCATAGCAGCAGCCCTGCCTGCCTCCTCTCTGATCCCATCTTCTCCTCGCCCTTCACTCCCACCAAGTGCAGTGGTGTACATACTTGATGTTACTTCAGGGTGGCAGGTGATCTCTAACATGAAACAGCTCAGATCATCACTTTCCTCTGCCTGTGTGTTTCTCCCTGATGGTCACCAAACCCCCAACCTGGACACTTTGCTCATAGGTCACTTTCTCAAAGACCACTCAGCCACTGCTACCCTGCCTCATGCATTTTCAATCCTTATTCCTGTTTGAACTTTTCTCCTTTTATCCTTCTGATGTCATGTTCCTATGTGCAATATAATTTACTACTTTATTATGCTGAGTATTTATTATCTGGTTCCCTCTACAATATAAGCACTGGAGACTGTCCTAAAAGCTGGATGTAAATTTACAATGAAGTTTTTAAATTGTATTTTATTATCAGGATAAAGTATAGAGGGATTGCAGTTACATACATCGGGTATGGGGTACATTACTTCTCAAACCATGATAACCCCTTCTCATATTTTTGTACCCCTTTCTCTTCCTCCATCCCTTCCCAATCATCTCCTAACCAGGAATTGTTAATGCTAACTGATATTTAAAGGCTATGATATAACTACTCTTTTTAGACAACTGATGTTTTCAAATCATTTGGAATAAATATAATTCATTCAACTTCTTTTCAGACTTCCGGTGAGTACCAGAAAGGATTTACTAATGGATATTTAGCTTCCTAACATGGCACAAGCATTCAATAAGGTACCAACTAAACTGGAATTATAGTAAAATCACCTTCAGTAGCATGAATCATAAGTAATGATTGACAACAGATAACTACCAAGGCTTTTTTTCTACAAGAGCCTATAAATGATCTCAATCTGTCTCTTAGAAGAAACAAACACCAATAATATCAGTGGAGATAGGAAGGTTGGGGCAGAAAAGCAACCCAGAAAAAAACTCAAACTCTTAGAAAGGAAAAAAAAATAACTAAAGCAGAAAGGGCCAGGGACATGATTCAAATAGTATAGCACACACAACTCTGTCCTCAAAAATCATGAGTACAGTATTTATCTTTCATTAATTCACACAATAGAGTTGCTAAAACTTTTTATAGGTACTGGCTTTATGAAAATTATTTAGTACAAAATGAGGGTCAAGATTTAAAGACATTGCCTAAGCTACCAGAGCTTTGAAAATATCTGAACACTGCACAGATAAATATTAAGGTTATTCTGTGAAGGATAAGGGGATACCTGGTATGCTATGACAGCTCATAAGTGATGATGAACCTTCACTGAAACACTGATTCATGAAGACACTTTGGGCAGTAGTGCTCCCTGTAACTACTACTCTGGCTGTTTCTTTCACTTCTTTCTAAGGCTAAATAATTCCTAGAATTTCATGCCCTGTCTTCAAGTGAAATTAAATGTAGAATACTACAGCAGTGCTTTTACTTGGGAACTTGTGGCAAACACATTTGTCCAGCCTTGTCCAACAAACAGAGGAGGGACACTGGCATAGCAACTCAGGCTTAGGGAGAACCTAAGCATGACATTTAGAAAAATATTTGTGAAAAAGAAGGGTTTTGTTTCCACAGCAACCAACTTTCTCAGTCTTCTGAGCTCTACTAAAAATAAAACAAATGAAAGCTGGTAAGAGAAACAGAGTAAGGTCTAATGTAGAATGGCACACAAAGCAAAAATAAAGGACGCTGAAGCCAAGTTCATTGGAAGAAGCATAGCAAATCCTCAGTTAATCATGAGTGTCCTAATCTGGTCATGACCCTTTAAATCTTCATTTCTTTATTTTTTGGTAACTACTGGCCGTGAGATTCTTCTCTCTCCATAAAGCAGAGCCTCCAGAATTTATTCATCTTGTACAATTGGGTTTCAGTGCCCAGGATCAGTAACTCTCTTGCCTCTGTTCTCGGCTACCCATCACCGCAACACCGTGAGGCTATTTTAGGTAACTTGTACAAGTCTTTGTTGTCTTGTGATGAGGTTACTTTGCTTAACACAACATCTTCAGAATTCATCCCTACAGCTGCCTGTGGTTGAACTCCCTTCTTTTCTAGGGTTCAATAATACCCAATTTTGTGTATATAACACATATACTTTGTCCATTTACCTGTGGTTGAGCCCTTACCACTTCTTGAGTATGGTGCACAGTGCTTCAATCAACATTGGGATTTGGGTTTTCTTTGAGGTATCTTAACTTACCCTTTAGTCAATGCCTGGCCTCATAAAATGAATTTCTTTTAGTTTTTGAAATAACTAAAGAGTCATTATTGATTCTCCTTTAAATGTTTGGTATGGTTCATCAGTGAACTGTTATGGTTTAAGCTTTTCTCCTAAATGACTGTATGTCATTCTACATTCCATTTCTTCATGATTAAATGCATAAGTGTTTTATGTTTTTAGGACTGTTTCCCAGTTCCCCTAGGTCAATTATTTTTCTTTCAGATAATTGTTATAAATTCTAATGGTCCTTTCTCTTTCTGAAGCATCCATTGTAATACCTCCTCTCTTTTTATCTAAATTTATTTATTTTTATATTGTTTATTTCTTAGTATAGATGAAGAACTTTAATTTTTCTTTTTTTTTGCCAGTCCTGGGCTTGAGCTCAGGGCCTGAGCACTGTCCTTGGAGTTTCTCAAGGCTAGAGCTCTACCACTTGATCCTCAGCACCACTTCCGGCTTTTTCTATGTATGTGGTACCGAGGAATCGAACCCGGGTCTTCATGCATGCTAGGCAAGCACTTTAACCACTAAGCCAAACTCCCAGCTCCTGAAGGAGTTTAATTTTTATAAGTTCACTGATTTTTGTCTTTACTGATTTTCCATTTTCTTTGTTTCTATTGCTGTTTTGGTTCTACATTAAATACTAATTTCTGCAAACTAGACTTCATTTGTCCTTTTTTTTCAATGTCATTATAATGTGTAATGTATAATATTAGGTTACTTATTTGAAACACTTCTTGTTTCATTTTGACTGTCCTGGGTTTTGAACTCAAGGTTTTATGTTTGCTAAGAAGGT
Source organism: Megascapheus bottae (assembly GCF_031878675.1). Taxonomy (NCBI): domain Eukaryota; kingdom Metazoa; phylum Chordata; class Mammalia; order Rodentia; family Geomyidae; genus Megascapheus; species Megascapheus bottae. Next base: position 196,086 of record NC_143544.1, read on the forward strand.
GCTCGGTCACTTGAACCAAAACTCCAGATCTATGTTGCAGTTATTTTTAAGATAGAGCCTCAGTGATGGACCTTGATACTCCTGTTCACTCTTCTCAGACTAGCTGGACTACTAGCACATGCCGCCATTCCCAGCACCTGTTGAAGTGGGATCTCATGAAAGCTTCTGCCTATACTAAATTCTGATTTTCCAGATCTCTGCCTCCTGTACAGCTGGGGTGATAGGTGTGTGCAATTGGTTATGAGAGATCTTATGACCTTTCTCCCTCCAGGATGACTTTCAATGGCCTGGGCAGTTTTGCTTTATATATTTACTCTTATGATAGTGATTATGTATTTACCACTATTATGATTTCTTGGTGAATTGGAACTTACATAACTACATATTGTTTCTGTTTATGTCTTAGAACAATTTTTACTGAAATTCTACTCTGTATGATATAAATATAGCCACTTCATTCTTTTTTTTGATTGCCTTTATCATGGGATGTCTATTCTTTTCCTTCACTTTCATCCTACACATGCCCTTAAATGTAAAGTAAGTTACTTATAGCCAACATATAGTTTGATTTTAAGCTACACGTGCACATGCACAAATACATATAAAATTTTTGAACTCAGGCACGCTTACTTGATTTACGTGGTTGGCCAGAACTCTACCATTTAAATCAGTACAGCCCTGCTCTTTGCTCGTTATTTTACAGATGTGGTCTAGAAAACTCCTCACTGACCGGCTTGGACCACAATCCTTCGGATCTCAACCTGCTGAGTAACTATGATTACAGGCCTGACACACCAGTCTCCAAACTCATCCTGTTTTCCATGTAGCCTCTCTAAGACAATAGTAATTTAAATGTCTCTTGTGCCATGAATATTTCATACTTTCTTATTATCACATTTCTCTACCTTCCAAGGTAACTTTCTTTGTTTTAAAGTTCATGTGATCAAATGGGGTCTACCTAAATTTTACAATGGAGGAGAGTTTCCTTATTTTAAAACCTGGTCTACAAACTTAATCCTATCTGTAAGGCCCTTTTTCCTATACAATTCAAGATATTCATAACTTGTAGAGATTAGGAATCATTATCATACCTACTACAGTCACAAATCCAAGAAACAAATACTCATGAATACTACTTACGCCAAACAACACAGATCTGTTGTCCTAATCATAACTCAGGGATCTCTAGGAAATAAATGTCATCAACAGAATATTACTCTTAAAATAAAGCTCTTAAATTAACTTAATGAAGATAAATACATTATTTAGTTTTACAATCTTTATCGCTGTATGCAGTCGCTAGTACTACACAAAGGTCAAGGTGCTGTGGTGTGGGATATATGAATAGTTAATAACCAACATTTGTTCTCAGTCTTCCTCCATTTGGAAGAATAGATGGAGTCATTACTATTGTGTACAGTGCCTTGAAGCCAGTTTAAATAAGTCACTTTTTTACTGGGCTTGATTTATATAAACTATTAAACATTTTCAATGGATCAAAAGACAATATTGCCCCACAGAGTCATCTGTCATTTGTTTATTCTCATTAGCTGTATGAAAAATAAACCATGGAACTGCATAAAAATATATTGGAATCAAAGCTTTCTTTACTGTTTAAATTATAATTCAGAACTCTGAATTTAAATGCTGGCAATGTAAAAAAGCAAGCACACAATGGCATTAAACAAGGCTGGAAAGTCACTACAACCTCTTTAACAATTTGCCTTTGGAGTACATGGCTGTCTGTAAATATCTCCTAATGTAATAGTAGACAAGGGTCAAAAGTACTAACCCCTGAGATTCACTATTCTCCTCTGAATAACAACCTGTTTTTCATGGGATGTTTTAAAGATAGAGGCAATTCACAAAAGTGCTTTAACAATGTATTTGCCTAGGATACTTTCAAAATATTAACCTGACTCTGGTTTCAGATTTGGTATTATATCTGATTCATACAGTTTACTACTATTTATTCATTTTATTTCTAATTTCTAATACACAGTCAATAGTACTGATGATGAGTTAGGCAAGGAATTAGGAAACCTTGTGTTTGAGAATGATGTCTCAGATGTTAATTTTAAAAATTTTTACATATCGGCTACTGACATTAGCAGAATGGATTGTGATACACAGCATTGTCTTACTGACTCCCACAATCCTTGCAAAATCTGTTTGTATATCCAAGGGTAAACACTATTCCCCAAAAATTCTGTCAAGAGTTCATGAGATACAACCCATTCTACAAGAGTTAATAACATAAAATAGTGTCCAAACCTCCTCTTCTTGAAAGGAATCTACTAGTATTATCACTGCTATTTTTTGCTTCACTTTATTTTGACATTTTAGCACTAGGAATTGAACCTATGCCTCCCACGGGATAGACAATCATTCTACCTAGTAATTCTTGGTGTTCTTTGATTTGCATTTGTATTTGGTGTTTGAGAAAGAAGCTCACTAACTTTCTTTTGTTTGGCTCCAGACAACACCGTCCTGCCTCCTGAATAGCTAGCTGAGACATCAGTCATGTGCCACCATATTGGGCACATCGCTTAATAAAGCCACACTAGGTATGATCAATGGCAAATAAAATTTCAGTGGCTGTGAACTACGAAGTCACTAAGCTAGGCAAGTCTTACCCTGGACACAGAAGTGCTCTTAGTGGTCCTTTGAGGCACCCTGGTGCAATTACAAAGCCTTCTTGTCATGCTATGTAGAACAACACAGCCAGGCACCGGGCTTCACCTATGCTGTCTCCACTGGTACAGTCTCATCTACATATGGCTCATATATGTTTAAGTTCAGTTTCAAAAAATGTGTGTCCACTACTTCAGGAAATAAACAGCAAAATGCAAATTCAAAATTCCTTCACATGAAAAGACCTGAAACAAATAGCGCATGTGAACTCCTGCGTTTCTGATATGGAAAGACATGTAACAAATAGCACATGTGAACTCCCACGTTTCTCAGCTGTCTTACAGTTTAGCTTGCCGAGCAGAGATGGGAAAGAGAAAAGGGTTAATGATTGCATCTTGTTCTTGAAATGGGAACCAAAGGGGGAATGTGCCACTTTGAGACAAGGAAATCAAAAGCTAGTCCAGAATTCTCCAGATTCTCATTTTTCCAAATATGAGGTAAATGGGCAAGACTGTGTCATATGGGTAGAGCCCCAAGGAGGGAAGCCTCCATCTTCCACTCCCTGGGAGGCTGTGAGAGAAAGCCAAGGCCTCTGCTAACCCACACTGGACATGCAAAATGTATGCAGTGGATACTTTAGTTACATTGTGTGTAAACACAAGAAGGAGTCTGGGCTATACACAGTATAAGCAAACAGGTCAAGGTTGCTGAGATGAGAAGGTAACCCCCAGTCTCCTGACATGTAGACCTAAGTTCTCATTACAGTCACTACTCTGGTTCCATTGACCACAGCAGAATAATAAACAACATCCCTGAAAATGGATTTAAAGACCACTCAATCCAAATTCTCTAAGTTCAAGGTGACAGCCCACCATCCAGAGGCTATTAAAAGCCAGTGGTGGGCTCAGTACCCAAGACTCACACCTGTAGTTCTGGGTACTCACTCAGTAGACTGCATCTCAGTTAAGCAGTGACTGGCGTCTGTGACCTGGATCAGTATAATAACAAGCTATAGGATATAAAGGTACCAGGAACATGAGTTTGGGAAGCCGACTCTTAGCCACTAGCCATTTGGCTACTTTATGTCCCTCATTGTAGTTATCTACCTAAACAGGCTTTTTGTGAGGTTTTGTAATCTGAAGCAAGGTCACTGTCATCTAGTTATCACCTTGTCTTGGGTCCGAAAAATAGAACACAGTCCTGTAACAAGTTCTACAAAGTAGGTTTATTAGTTACAAGAACAGGAGTCCAAGATCCACTGCAAGCTGGTTCCTAACGCTAAAGAAAGCTCTCCACAGCAGTCGCCTCACTTGCACCACAGGTGAAGGATTCCCCAAAAGTTTCATCTTAAGTTTTACACGAGAACAGATGAGTTTCTGTGTTAAAGGGCATCTGTCTCCTAAATGGGACTAGAATGAGCACAGATGTTTTCATCATGACAAATTTATCATCTTGATAAATTGCATTCCTATACAATACAACCTACAGTTAATTTTGAGCATTACAAATGATGCAAAGGAAAGAAATGGGTCTCTCTAAGGCCACTCAGAAAAATGTTCCACAGAAATGAATTTAACTAATTGAGAATTTATTTACATGTGCTTTTGAAAGTTTAATACCTTCATAACCCATTATTTTATATAGTATTTTGTCTCTTCAAAGTAAAGGACAATATAACAGCTTCCATGTACCAGCATGGCCCTTAGTGTTTATGAATATCTGCTCATCTAATGTTCACAGAAATTTGAGGCATTTACTCTTAATAATCTCGGAGGTTTTTCAAAGAAAACAGTGAAGCACAGAGTGGCTTGTTCAAGGTCATCTAGGTTGTAAATGAATGTAGTAAGTTTTGAAGCTAAGCAGCAGCTTTCAGAACCCATATTTACATCCATTAAGCTACAATGCCAAGGATGAAAGCCTAAAAAGGGGTAGATATACCCCTGTACTCCAACTACCATTTTTAAGGTCAGTATAAATGTTTGGAGGTGTGTAAGCAAAATTGCAATTGTGCCTTTCTTCAACTACACTAGATATAAAGTGCATGCTATAAGTAGAAATGGCAGAGAAGGGTAAGAGATGACAGGAGATTAGGAAGAGGAATGAATATTTTGACTAGTTAGACAGGCTGGTAGCGCTAAGAAATGTCTGAAACACAATGAACTATATATAATCCCGGAATTCTAGCTCTGCTGCTATTGTGGGGCACATCTTCAACTAAAATAAGAAGTGGAATCTAAAACCCAGACTAAATTAGACTCATAGTTTCTAAAGATTATCTAATTTAATTGTATTATTATATAAATTACAGAAACACTGCCTTTGGCCACAAAGTCAATTTACTATTTTTTTCATCTTTTTAACAAGATTCTCTTAAATGAATTTTTTCATTAAATTAATGAATTCATGTAATTTTACTCAAGCCAAGAAAACTGAATAGATATTATCATCTAAAGCAGGGAGTCTGGGACCACAGTGTCCTGGACCAGTCCATTCTTGTCTGTAAAATTCAGTGTTTCAACCAAAAGGGATTATTTCCACATTCCATTCTGATAGAATGTTTTGCTCAGGGTCCAGTAAGAATTTCTGGGAAAAGGTATTCTGTTTAGCCATTTATTAAGCACCTTAATTCATGAATAAAAACAACCCCCAAAGGATCAACAGTTGGTGAAATTATGTAGGACAGATATATAGACACGAAGACTCTGGGCATTACATCTTTTGTAAAGGCTCATGGATAAATAGTAGCTAAAATCTCCAGGATTTAGCTTCCTGTGTTTCTGATTTCTCTGGATGGGGAACTTTCTATGACTAATAGCACCCTCTGGCATCTGTTTCTCTAGGGGGAACAATACATTAGCCATAGAAAGATTAAATATAATGATTATGATTTCCATTTCTGGGACAAGGCCTTTTCATCAATAATTATGATTCGGTGCCAAACTGGCAATCTTTAAGCACTGGCCCTATCGTTCATAATAATGAGCAGATTCATAACCCATGCTCCTTAGCTGTAGAAGGCTAATTAGGACTTTAACCAAAAACACCACTCATGTGAACTGCTCACAGAGGTCACTGGCTACAGAACACCAGTTCTGGCCAAATGAACTCCATGTGCTGACCAGGAGTAAAGAGTACCTGCACTAGAAAAGGAAGTTACAGCTCAGAGTGTAACCCTGAGAGACAGGCAAGTTTTAATTCCTGCAGGAGTATGTGCTTAAACATGCAAATGGAAATCATAGCCAAATCAAATATTCCAAAGGGCAGTGAACAACTATGGATAAAATATGAAATTATTGTCCTTAATGTACTATGTTGTCTCTCATCTCCTTTGCTGTCCCTTGTTTATCTCATATTGTTACAGTATCTCACAATTCGTATCTTTAAAGGGCATGTGTTCTAGTTGGAAGACAAAGAGGTGGACTGGAGACTTTTCTGTTTGCTAAACATAATACAATTACATAGGAGTTACCTAAAATCCTGTGAAGAGCCTAAGGTGATTTGTCCAGGTATCCAAGTTAGGCAAGAAGAAGATTTGCTTTTACCAGCAAAACCAGTCTTTGTATAAAGCCTAGCATTATTTCCTACATAAAAATTATCTCAGGAGTTCTCCCCTCTTAGGTCCGCCTGCATTATTGCCTCAGAGTCCCTCTCTGTACACAAGCACTATTCAGCCATGGTTCATAGGAATCATTGGACATTTAAACACTCAATGTCCTTATGTCTTCAGCCACTGAGGAAACTGAAGTACAAGTCTTTACTGCCCTTCTCTATATAGACACTTGAGGAGGATTTAAAAAGCCTTGGGTGGTCATGTTAGGATATGTAAGTCTCCATTAACTGGTCTCATGACTCCATACAGTGTGGTCAGAGAGATTTCTATGGGATTATGCAGCACTTTTCATTTAGAAGCAGCTGCTGTTTCCTGAGATAGAGAGAGAGCCAATCACTTATGTATACTACCAAATGCTTTAAACACTTGAAATCTTCATACAGGGATGATGTTTCAGGGTATCCTGCCAACACCAATTTTTGCAGTACTTTAGACAACAGCAAAAGAAAAAGGAAATTCAGTGCTCTTGGCTATTCACACATCAAGGCACAATGATTTCAAGTTCCAATTATTTGTGGGGTATCTGAGACGGCAGTCTATGTTGCACCGTGTTCTCAGCCTGTGTTCAACACCCAACTATAGCTGTTATCCTTTTCCACAATAGAACTCTTTGCTATTTCCATAAGTGATTCTCCTCTCTGATTAAGTAGAACAATATACATAAGAATCTCCTAGCAGAGATTTGCAATAGAGCAAAAAAACCTTGATACAAAAGGCCATATAGTAGGACGCTAAATGAAAGGATCTCTAGGATATAGAAACATAAGCCATATAATGAATGCTTGTTGTTCTTAAGGTACTATGTTATCTCTCATGTCTTTTGCTGTCCCTTGGTTATCTCATATTGTTACAGTATCTCACTTTGTTACCTGATATATCGGATATATTTGTATTTGGTTATTTGAATTTGGATAGGGAACGGGGGAAAACAAGATGAGGGGTGGGGGTGAGGGGAGGGAAATGGGGACCAAGGCATGTGGAAGGGTATCAATGTATGGGAATTAATGCACCATCTATCTGGCAAATATCATGTAACCTTTCTATTAATTACAATAAAAATATATGAAAAAAAAAGAATCCCAACTTGTGCCACTAGTTGTTACACAAACAAATACCAGTTCTGCTATACTCAGCTGGTATTTGTCTGGTATACTCAGCTTTTGCACAGCTCATTTTCCAACCTAAAAAGAGCTTCTCTTGCAAGCAATCTAAACACTGATAACAGATTGAAGCCTAATCTGTCTCATGCCTAACCTCTGCCTGCTTTCACTACCCTCCAAAAACACACTTTCATATGAGGAAAAAGTAACTTTAATTTTAGATGATTCCAACTGTCTTAAGGTTCCACCAGGTTACTGCTGGCTTGTTTTGAAGCTGATTGCTTCATTACTGCTTTCAGGGGAATTAATATCAACTGCCTGCTTGCTGTCCTTGTTAATATCTTTAAAACTTCTTGATTTGGGCCCCTGATAGAAAGACACCCAATGATGGGGCAGTGATTTCTCTATCTTCCCGTAAGTGTCTGATCTCATTAATTAATGAGGTGACCAGGGAGCTGGACTCACTTGTCACTATTAGACAGCTAATATAATAATCAAGACTCGTGCGGGCAAAGTATGAGAACAAAAACCTTTCTGCTCCCCTCCTTTGTCAAGCTGACAAATGACCTATCCTAATGTGGGCCTCTTTTAATAGTAAATATTTTATAAACACAAATGCTAAGGAAACAACAAGACAAGTTTATTCCACTCCAAACAATTTGGAATGACATATATACAAGGCCAGAAACCCAGCTCTAGGAGTTCCAACAAGTGGAGTCTTGCCACTTACCTCAATTTCCCAAATAAAGGGCAGAATGGTGCTGAAGGGCAAGAAGAGCAGACTTACTATGCAATGTGAGTACAGAGTAATGTAGGAAGAGACAAAGTAAACACTTCAGTTAACCTTTACAGAGATGAACTTTAGGTTTAAAAATAGGAAGAACTGAGGCAGAACACTAGGGGTATGTATAATTATTCAACTGTCTCAGATAAAGTTGGGGATAGTATCTCAGGAACTACCAGGGAGGACCTGGGCTCAATAAAAAGTAATTTATATATGAATGTATGCTTTATTTTCTCCAGGGGTTCACTCTCCTAGGAATTAATGTAAAAGAAATAGTAGTAAATTTCAACAAAATAAAGTTAGATTGAGTGATGTGTATCTCAGTGTATATAAAGAAGCAAAGGAAGACAGCAAACTAAATGTCCAAAGAATAGGACAGATATAAAATGGCATCTGAAATACTAGTTTAAAATTTTATTCATTTATATGTTATTTTTCATTTTTTGTTGAGTTTATTGAAGTTTTGTTTTTGTTTTTGTCTTGCCAGTTCTAGAGCTTGAACTCAGGGCCTGAGCCCTGATCTTGGGCTTTCTCAAGGCTAGCACTCTACCAATTGAGCTGCAGCACTACTTCCAGCTTTTTCTGTGTATGTCATACCAAGGCTTCATGCATACAAAGCAAGCACTCTATCACTAGGCCATGCTCCTGGCCCTAATTAGTTCTTTACATGTTGTGGTTACTAACTTTTGGTCTGGTAATTCACAGACGGTATCTACCTAGAAGAAAGGGGATGCTAAAAACACAACAAACACAGGCCTAAAGGTCAGTAAGAGGGACAGTACAGTGGGAGAAGGGAAAGATCGTTGTGGTATATAAAAACTGAGAGAAGAAAAAAGATATTATAAAGGGGTATCATGGAATTAGAGAGCTCTTATTCATACATAAATCCTTCCAAGGGTATCCTGTAACATCACTTCCCATCATCTTCAACATCCTTTCAGTCTCTGAAGGATACAGGTTTACAGAATGAAGCATGGGTGTCCACCAGGGAGATGTGGGAATTTTATTTCACCTCTGTGGACTTCAGCAAGCTGCTAGATATTCCAGAGATGTAAATTCCACGTGCAAGCCACTTCATGCACTAAGCATGCATTCGTAGGCATTAATTAAGCTGCATTAAGTCAGTCAGCTCAAATAAGGCTGGACATTAACAAGGTGGACTGGATCATTTTCAGAAGTTGCTTTCTGCTCCCATTAGCAGACTGATTATACTCTAGCTCTCATTCAGGGGCATGTCACCAAACTGTCTACCAAAAGGTACATTACAAGAATGCAAAATTTTAAACACTGAATATCTGAGGAAAACAATAAGAATATTGAACACTGGAGTCACGCTTTTTTACCTCTTCAGCAAAAGTAGTAATCAACACAAATGTTTACTGTTTGGAACTGCTGAACCTAAAATATGTATGTGGATGGAAATGCAATGTCCACAGGATCTGTTTGCAATGTACTAGCTATTACACTGCAAACAAAATTACTTCTTATTTAAAATGTATCCCACATGCTCAGAATCCATCCCGATCAACACACTGAAGTATAACTTATGATCCAGAAATGAAATTATGTATCTGACTTGGTTACCTGGTGTATTGTATATATGTTTATTTGCTTATTTGAAATGGGGAAAGGAATGGAGAAAACAAGATGATTGGGAGGGGGTAGGAGAAGGGAAAGGGGGCAAAAACATGAGAAAGTGTATCAAGGTTGGAGAAGTAATGTCCCCACTACCTGACAAATATAACTGTATCCCCTCTGTACCTTATCCAGACAATAAAATATAAAAAAAAATCTTTAAAGAATAAAAGAAGAAATTATGGACACACTCCAATTAAAAATAACATTTCATAGAACATAACTCTTATTCATTATGCATCTACCAATGCTTCAGAAAAACACTGACAACTCTTCACAGAGAGCCTTGATCTACTTCACCAAACAACACAATGTAGGTGAATTAAAGAGAAACTATAGGCAACCTTTTATGACTTATATAACAACTTCCTGGAATAACTTCAAAAGTTAACTGTACAAAAATAAAATGGTTAATGTTAAATACTAGCTCTAAGATTTAAAAGATTTTAAATTACTTAATATTTCTGATTCATATTTTTTTCATTCATATATGTATTATTTGCCTTTTATATATATCAGACACTATTTCAGGCTCTGGGACTACAGAAATGAATAAAAGATACTACAATCTCTGCCTTTATATTGTTTTAATTTTATTCTTAATTAGAATAATATAGTAGCTATTGAAGATGAAGGCAAAAGATTCATTGCCTATGTAAGTATTCTGTCACAAAAATTAATAACTGAACTTCAAAGAAAAAGACAACACATGTCTTCAAAACTTTACAAGAAGTGAAATACATGGTATTTCTTCCAGTAAACAATAGCAAGTTTTAGCCTGGAGCCATGGCTCGTGCCTGTAATCCCAGCTATTCAAGAGGCTGAAATCTGAGAATCCTGATTCAAAGTAAGCCCAAGCACAAAAGCCTGTGAGATTCTTATCTCCAATTAACCATCAGAAAACAGGAAGTGATGCTATAGCTCAAGTGGTAGAGTGCTTGCCTTGAGCTGAAGAGCTCAGGCCCAGAATTCAAGTCTCACGACTGACAAAAAAAAGAAGCAAAATTAGTAAGTATTAATAACTTAATAATTTAAAGATATATCCTGGCTTTTCATTAAAATTTCAAAAAATCAGATAAACTAGCATCTACAGTAAGGAAAAGGCAAACACTAATGAGTTATTTAAAAAATACAAGAGAAAAAAATATTAATTAGTGCCAGTTAGGTCAAAGAAGTGACCAAAATTCAAATGCTATTAATATTCCAACTGGACTTCTCTTTTCGTATTATTAGGAATTGAACTCTGAGCCTCGTACTTGTTAGAGAAGCACTCTACCACTTCAGCCAAGTCTCCAGCTGCTTTTTATGTTCACAGTTTTCCAGGTAGAGTTGCGTTGTGCCCAGTTAGATCTGAGCTGTGATTCTACTTGTACATCCTCATGTCCTGGGCCACCAATCCCCATTTAGCCTGTGGGCTATGGAGAGGGAAAGCAACAGAAAACTATCTATTGGAGTTCCTATAAGTATCACTGTGGATGTCAATGATTTCAAGAAAATTCATCAAATATGGACTTCAGAATTTTGTTTGAGAAAGTGGTCTCATAGTACCTTACATTCATATTCTTATTTCCAAAACAGAAAGCTATCCATTATGCCAACAATGATGTAAGAAACAACCCTGGTACTTTTCTCAAATGTCCTACAGGCTTAAGTCTTCTCTGTTTTGATGGCTACTTGCCGCAGGAATATGTGCTACATTATAAGATAAAAACAGAATCGGCCAGGCATCGGTTAGAATTTATTATTGTAATCAACATGATAAACACATTGTTGATAACAAGCACCATAAACAATCTGTTTTACACTTAATGTAACACTAAAAACATATTTAATTGCGTCACTATTATTCTAGGTGTTGAATTGTTTTCAATTTATTTTGTAGAGCCATGACAATGAAACTGAACTGCAATCACAGATGCAACTATGAATTTTTAATTTTTCATAAATCATAAGTAATATGTCCATAAATGCATAGCTGTCCTTGAGATGATGGATTTTTTTATTCTAGAAATATAGTGGAATCTGTTTAGAGTGCAAACTTAGCTAACTCAGCAGTCCTGTGCAGCTGAGTGACAATGGACATGTAGAAATTTTATTTTCTGTAGGACAATTTTTTGCAAATTATCAGATGCTTATTTTTTTCTCTTTTCATGGTATTCTGACAGCACACTCATTGAAAATGGTAAAGTAGTTGAGCTCCAACCATTTAGCTTCAGGATCAATTTCTCAGAGGAAAGCTGAATTGGAATGAAAGAATACTGATACTGAATTTCTCACTATTAGCATATATAAGCTAATTTCCATTCATAATGACCAAGAATGTTTTCCTCCCCATTTCTGTAACTAGGGCAACAGCCATTTTGAACTGTAGTAGAGGGCATAATGGAAACAAAAAAAAGTAGAAAATTCTATTTAAGTAGAAGCTGCAGCATTTGAGTATAAACTGTATTTGCCTGGCTATCTATCTACATAAATATTCTCTGAAGGAGGAACAGAAACAGATCCCACCACCAGCCATATACAAGGACGTTACAGAAGTCAATAGATGGAGCAAGCAAGGTGATACACTTTATAAAAAGAACCCATGGCTATATAACTGTCTGTTCCAATATATTTTCTTATCTCTGATTTTTATATGTGGGAGGAAGGCAAGGAGGAATCAAAGCTTGCAAGGAGAATTTTAGCTAGTTATTTTGCTAATTTAACGTTCAGCATCTGGTCCACCTGCTGCTGAGCACAACTACAAGCAATCCAACACTGACCATGAAATGCTTACTGAAAAATAATGAAGACTTGACTTTTGACTGAAATTCTTTGCAAGTGAATTAACAACATTCAGGCTTATTAAAACCAGTCAATAACTAACCACACTTTTGCTTTTGAACTATTTTAACAGATAGCTGCTTTATGTGGTTTCATATATCTCCTAAGCTCACAAACATTTGCATTTTCTTTATGTCTTAAAAAATAACTGCTGTGGGTTTTTCATTCTTATCCTCTTAAGCACTGAAGTTTCCCATATGAAATTTTAGTCTGGACCTTTTCTGTTTTACAGTGGTAAGAGAAGAATAAGTTACTAATTAACTCTAAAGTAGAGGCATATATATTTTTCAACATATTCTTTGGAAATTCAAATTGACTGAGGAAAACACTACACTTATTTCTTGGGCTGAAAAATGTGAGACTTTGCCAAGGTAAGTGCTTGCTTATGCATGAAAAATTTAAGTTAGAAAAATTTGATGCAATGACGGGTCGTCTTCCAATAGCAACATGACTTTTTATTATTTTTCTGGAGGTACTGTAGGATAAAGTTTTCTAATATTCCCTGCAATATGCACACAATCCTAAATCTAGGAGTCCTTGAAGAATGCCATAGTTCTATATGGCACATCATACCCATATGGAATTTATGCCAATTAGTAGATATTTTCTTTTCCTTTGTCTACCAAAATCCACTTCTAGAAATACTGGAAAGAAGTTTTTCCTCTCATTCAGAGGCTTCCTTTTAATCAAAGACAATAACTTCTATATGAAAGGAAGAATAAGGTTTGGCCTATGAGAAGAAATATAAAGGCTTGTATTGGGGAGAAGTGCCAAAGTAATTACAATATTCATACAACTTCTCAAAACATTGGTGACAGGTCCAAAACTAATTACCGATTGAAGAAGCAAACTAGACTATATACAAACTAGTTTGATAGTTCTATGGGCAATCAATAACACTGCAACCAATGTGGCCTGAAGTCTTCAAAGACAGAGCCTATTCTCATGGTCCCTAAATAAACACAAAAGTCTGTTTTAGTAGATTAACTGCATTAAAGATTCTAAATTCCAAATAGCGGTTATATCACATCCATGGTGTTTCCCCAGAACTGTGTAGTCCTCTCCCATTCGGACTGTAGGCTTGACCATGTGACTTGCTCTAGCAAATAAGATACTAGTCTATGTATCCCAAGTACAGGTTTTTTAAAGTATGCATATTTTTGCTTTCTTTCTTTTGTTAATGAGCTGACTCATTCCTAGATCCTTACTATGACCAAAATAAAGTGAGCTAATCTTGTATGAGTGAGGGATATGAAAGAGATGGAGTGAAGCTGAGTTGTCCAAGCTAATATCATTCTAGTCTAGGCTCCTTTGTTAAACTGTCAACTGACAACAGATATGTAAGCTAGCCCAACTTGGATTACCTTCATCCTACACTGTTATATAACCACTGAGATAACACATAGACTCATGATAATAATGTGAATATTCTAAATCTCTTCATTTCATGATTATTTGTTACACAGTATTTTAACAGCAACAAGTAATAGGATTGCATTTGGTTACATTCTGAAAACTTTGTTAGATTCTTATGAAAAACACTTTTTTTGACTGAATAGGCTGAGTAACTGAACACAATAATCTTACCCGTTCTTTTCTCCCCTCAGTACTTGTAAAGGAAATGCTTTATAGCTTTGATAATTTCCCTATAATTATGACTGCTTGCATTTAGGTATGATATACATATTAATCAAACTTACTTACGGCCCTTATTCAACTTCCATGTCAACATTTTAAACTGTTACTTAAAAGTAGTCTTTAGACCAGAAAAGAAACAGCATCCTAAAAAATTAATGTTTCATTTGGAAAGTAAACTATCCTTAAGTGATGGGTAAGCAATTTAAAAGGCAAATCCTACTCCAGCATATGAAACAGCTTACTCAGGCAGTCTTTGGCTACTAAATTTCTCTTTACATATTTTCAGTAATAGCTAGGTGGAAAATGAGAATCAGTCAATCTAATTATTTATTGTGTTAGAACTCAAAGATCATTCTATAGGTATCCTTCATTTCTTTTTTTTCATATATTTTTATTGTAATTAATAGAAGGGTTACATGATATTTGCCAGATAGATGGTGCATTAATTCCCATACATTGATACCCTTTCATATGTCTTGGTATCCATTACCCTCCCCCTCACCCCCACCTCTCATCTTGTTTTCCCCCGTTCCCTAATCAATTTCAAATAACCAAATACAAATATATCCGATATATCAGGTAACAAAGTGAGATACTGTAACAATATGAGATAACCAAGGGACAGCAAAGGAGATGAGAGATAACATAGTACCATAAGAACAGCAATCATTCATTATATGGCTTATGTTTCTATATCCTAGAGATCCTTTCATTTAGCGTCCTACTATATGGCCTTTTGTATCAAGGTTTTGCTCTATTCCAAATCTCTGCTAGTAGAGCCCAAGGTTTCTACTGCTTATGATAAATAAGGGAAACCATTGAGCCTAAGTTCCTTTGAGTCTGGCTTACTTCACTTAATATGATCTTTTCTAAGTCTTTCCATTTCCTAACAAATGGGGCAATGTCATTCTTTCTGACAGCAGCATAGAATTCCATTGTGTGCACCTGCTATCTGGCAAATATCATGTAATCCTTTTACTAATTACAATACAAAAAATTTTAAAAAAAGTTTAAAAAAATGGCCTATAGACACATGAAGAAATGCTCAACATCTCTGGTCATAAAAGAAATGCAAATCAAAACAACTCTAAGATTCCACCTCACTCCAGTTAGAATGGCCAGGATCAGGAAAACGAATAACAACAGATGCTGGAGGGGATGTGGCCAGGAGGGATCACTACTACACTGTTGGTGGGAGTGCAAATTCGTTCAACCACTATGGAAAGCAGTGTGGCAGTGCCTCAAAAGGCTAAACATAGAACTCCCCTATGACCCAGCCATTCCACTACTTGGCATTTATCCAACCAACCAGAAACAAGGACATACTAAACCCACTAGCACAACAATGTTCATTGCAGAACTATTCACCATAGCATAGATATGGAACCAACCTAGATGTCCCTCAGTGGATGAGTGGATCAACAAGTTGTGGTATTTGTACACAATGGAATTCTATGCTGCTGTCAGAAAAACGACATCGCCCCATTTGTTAGGAAATGGAAAGACTTAGAAAACATCATATTAAGTGAAGTAAGCCAGACTCAAAGGAACTTAGGCTCAATGGTTTCCCTCATTCGTCATAATCAGTGGAAACCTTGGGCTCTACCAGCAAAGACCTGCAATAGAGCAAAATCTTGATACATAAGGCCATATAGTATGAAGCTAAATGAAATGAACTCCAGGATATTGAAACAAAAGCCATGTAACGAATGATTGTTGTCCTTAATGTACTATGTTGTCTCTCATCTCCTTTGCTGTCCCTTGGTTATCTCATATTGTTATAGTATCTCACTTTGTTATCTGATATATTGAATTTATTTCTACTTGGTTATTTGAAATTTGATAGGGAAGGGGGGAAAACCAAGACGGGTGGGGGGACGGGGGGGAGGATAATGAGTACCAAGACATGTGAAAGGGTATCAATGTATGTGAATTAATGCACCTTCTATCTGGCAAATATCATGTAACCCTTTTACTAATTATAATAAAAAATTTAAAAAAATAAAGAATGAATTCTTGTTCTACCTACATCATGACTCTCTTGGCATCTTCAAAAGCAAATGCCCTAACAAACTGGTCAGAAGCACATGAGCCAAAGAGCAAGGAGGGAAAAAAATCACCTTTACAGCAGATCCAATGTTTTTAAGCAGCCTTTGTACCAAGTGTTGTTGTGAAGGAACCCTCGCTCTCTGAAACAGCTAATGAAAATTTAAAACGGTATAACCACGTCAGAAAACGTGTTTGCTGTTTCTCCAAACCTTAAACACCCACCTACTGTATGATTAAGGTATTCATGCCTCGCAATGCATTCCAGAAAGAAAGAAAAAAAAACAGCATATACTGCTACAAAGACTTGTGCACACATGTTCACAGCAGCTTTATGTGTGGGGAAACATAAAAATAAAACAGTAATAGCCAACGGAAGCTCCACATTTGTGCACCAGTCTTGAGCACGGACACTCAGGCTGCCGGCCCAAGTGCAAGGGCCAGGAAGGCACCGAGCGGCTGAGCTGTGGTTATAACTCTTCCTTATCTGACAGCTAATGAAATGTAAACAAAAGCCGTCTCACCGTGACTCCCGCAAGACACAGACTCAACAATCTTCACGGCAAAAACCAAAAAATGAAAAATCCCACTGGAAGGCTTCACGCATCGCACGCTTCAGGCCTGGGAAATGCGCCCAGGGGCAACTTCGCGCATGCGCAGATCCTCCCGCCTGAGAGACACGCGCAAGGCGCAACTTCGCGCAGGTGCAGATCCTCCAGCCTGAGCTGCACAAGGCACAACTTCGCGCATGCACAGATCCTCCCAAAACCTACCAGCCCAGTCAAGGCCCCTCGTTCCTCTCAGACCATGAGGCCCCAGCCCCATGCAGGCCCCGTGCAGCCCCTGTGTCGCCCCAACTGGGGTCTCTACTCCCTGGTTCATTCACCTGCAAGCCCCGGCACAGATACCTGAAAGACCTGGTCTCTTTCTTCCTCAGGGTCAGGGGTGTTAGGGGTGGGGAAGAGGACGCCCTTGTCCTTCCTGGGGTTCTTTCTACTTTGAGCGGCTAAACGCGGCCCCTGGTCACTTACCGGGCTCCTCAGCTCTGGGAGACACGTTTGAGGCAATGGCGGGTGTTGAGCTTCGCGTGTTTGTGGGGAGAACGGCATCAGGGCCACCTGCTCGCGGCTGCCATCGTGGGCCATGAGCTGGGGGCGTGGCCTTGGCAAACACGCATGCTCACTGAGCACCGAGGGCCGTGGCCCAGCGAAGAGCACGCATGCTCAGTGAGCACGAGGGCCAAGGCCCAGTGAAGAGCACGCATGCGCAGAGGGAAGGAAGATGGCCCGAGACAATAGGGACGCTGCGTAGCTCTCTCTCACAAAAAGAGAGAACTAAGGAGTCCCACGAGCCAATTATCTTAAGAAATCCACAACAACAAACTCAAAAGGCAACGGAGAAGGACTCAAAGTGGAAAAGAAATCCAGATAAAGCTCACATCCAACTTTCTCAAAGAATTCGGAACGCGAGGACCCCTCCCCCACCTCCATCCGCCAGTTCCAAGCCACAGAAAGCGCCGGCGGGCCGGGGGGGGGGGGGGGGGGGAAGCGGCAGCAGGCCGGGAAAAGCGGCTGCGGGCGGAGGGGGCCAGCCTGGGAGCCCGATTGCTGCAGAAACCAACATACAACCGGGCCAGCGAACGGCGGAAGCAGCAGAACCCAGACGCGGAACCAGAACAGCAAGCAGCGGAACCCAGACTCGGAACACAGGCGACAGCGGAGACCCGAGGGGAGTGAGAGACTCCCCACCACCGTGCAGCACCCGCAGAGGGATGCAGAGGCGTGAGTAATACAGCGCGTCCCCAAACACAAAGGGAAAGCAGAGCGGTGCCAAGCAATAGAACTTAACTCAGACCCCTCCACCCCGCCCACACAGGCCTAAAGGCAAAAAGAATACAAGGACGAATCCTAAAGTTGGCTGTGCCTCCACTACCAGATTTTTGTAGACTCCAACTTACAGGCCAGAAGTTGAGAATTAATGGCCCAGTAGATCAAATTAGTCCCATTCCATGTTGTTTAAGCAGCATAGTATTTCTACACATTTGAGCCATCATTTAACAAAACAGAAGACCTATATCAGGCACCAGTATCTCACACTTACAATCCTAGCTACTCAGGAAGCTGAGATCTGAGGATCACGGTTTGAGGTCAACTTGAGCAGGAAAGTCTGTAAGATTCTTAAACCTAATTAACCAATAGGAATTCAGAAGTACGGGTATGGCTTGAGTGGTACAGCACCAACCTTAACACCAACCCTTAAATTAATTAACATACATGTGGGTCTGTGTATATGTGCACACATATATATTATTGTATATATATATATACATCTATTATGTATGCTGTATACATGCACATGTGTGTGTGTTTGTGTCAGAAGACTTAAGTTTAAAATTTAAATTTCCTTAAAACAATGAAACAACTGACCATTCTAGGCTTACAGTCCTGCCTCATGATGATAAGCTGTAGCAGAGTAGAGGCTTCCCCTCCAGATAAACTACTCAGCTGATCACAGCCCCTGTTACTCCCACTAGTCCCCACTCTAGCCTGTTTTCCTGCCTTAATCCTGTTGAAATCTTGGCTCTTCCTAAGGTGGTTCTTCAATTACTCTGTGTCTGTGTCTGCACAGTAATTAAAGACTAAACTCAAGTTGGGCATGGTAGCACTTGCCTATAATCCCATCCTTAGGAAATGGAAACTGAAAGATCTTAAGTTTGAGGCCAGCCTGGAGTACATATGTAGTTATTTCCAAGCCAGCCTAAGCTACATAGCCAGATCTTGTCTCAAAAAGGAAAAAGGAAAAAAAAGTCAAAAATCAGAACAGAAAAGAACAAAACCGATTCGGCTCATTTTGGTGCTCAGAATGAGATTTCTACGTTTGGACCTTTTTCATTTTCTTCTCATATTTTATTATAATATTCCAAAGAAACTCTCAGAAGGCAATGATTATATCATATATTTTGCATTTCCCACAGCTCTCCATATAAAACGAAGTACAAAGTAGATAATTAATGATTGTTAAAAGAATGCATGAGTAAAGAATACATATATATATAAAAAATAAAACAGGAATTACTTGAAACATGAAAGCAAGATTATAACAACTGCTTGTTGCTCATGTTTTTAAAAACATGAAATGTCAGTAGTAAAACTATTTGCTTTTAGAGGGGTGGGGGCGGGGGGAGGGAAATGGGGACCAAGACATGTGAAAGGGTATTAATGAATGGGAATTAATGCACCATCTATCTGGAAAATATCATGTAACCCTTCTATTAATTACAATAAAATATATGAAAAAATATTCATTTTTGAGCCAGGTTTGAGAGCTCATCTTTATAATTTTAGCTTCTTGGAAAGTGGAGATCAGGGGGTTGAGCAATTCAAGGCCATTCCAGTCAGAAGTACTCCCAACTCCATATCAGCCAGGGGCCCTGATGGCAAGCACCCGTCATCTCTGGCTGGGCGCACATGGCTTTTGCCTTCATCCTCAGTGACACATGGGAGCACAGCTAACAGGAATGTAGCCCAAACCTGTCCACCCCAGGCTAGTCCCAGCCTCAAAAATAACCAACATTGAAAGGGCTTGGAATAATATCTCAGTGGTAAAGCACCAGCCACCAAGCATGTGGCCCAGAGGTGAATTCAACACCTCCAAAATGAATGCACACACACCTTACACAGAACAATACTAGTAGCCTGCTTTTCAGTGCATTAGCTTGGGGAACGATTGTGCCTGAGGTTATTTTCTAATTGATCAGTAAAGCTTATCCTTATCACAGTTCTATCTAGTTGATTCTTTTTGAGCTTTCTTTCAGAACTGCAAATCAGTCATTTCAGGACCAGACTAGAGGTACAGCAAAGATTATCCTGAGGCATGTAATTTGTTTTAATTTCAGTGAATCCTCAAGAAAAATTTCTGAGACACCTTCAGTACATTTTGACAACCCCTATTATTCTCAATGCCACAAATCATCAGGAAAATTCTAATATTAATATAGTGTGGAGTTATGAAATATTTGCCCAGAGAATAGTTCATATTAAAATTAATATTTAAAATGGCTTGTTTTCTACCAAATGGATTTCATTAATATCCTACTAACATACAAACATACAGGCCTTTTTCCTGTCTTAATTGTTTAGTAACTAGCATTTCTTCTAATCAAGTTAATCTTAATCCCTTTAAAGCACAACTTACAGTAATTCCACAACAATGCAGCTAACTAGTAGGCGAGTTTTAGAAAAGATGGAAATAATGGCTCTGTGAGGGTTTTTTAAATCATTTTTCATGTATTTTAAAGCCTGCAGGATTCCAAAATTTTTATGACCTTAAAATTATCTCACTTTTTAAACATATAATATTAAACTTGAAATTGTCTATGAAAGAAGAAAAATATGTAGGAGGCTGCAAAACATAATAGTATCCCAGAATCAGAGAAAATGTGGACTGTCTGAGCTTAACAGAAAGGCCATCGCAGTGCTAAGTCTTTTCCTCTTACCTACAGAGACCATGCAGTGAATTTTAAGAGTGCAATCTGATGAAAGAGGAAAAGGAAAGATGCTTAGAGAATATAAACTACTCAGAGCATCAGAGTTTCATGGGAAAAGGTACTGTGTTTTAAAATCATATTAATAACACATATGGTCTCTCTAGGTAACACAACATGCATAAAGCTTACTGAGTGTTGTACATCTAATAATCCATATGCATAACAATTGGCATTGTTCTTTACATGCCTCTACAAAGTGCCGCTCGGGTTCATCTTTCTCTGTAAGCTTTTTACTACCCCACACCGAGGAAAGCTGCAGGAAAAAATAATAAAATAGCATATAGGATAGTTGTGATGGACAGCAGTACCTTCCCACAGAACTGGATGTCTGGTCGACCTCGGTGAAATAGATATTGTTACTTCAGGCCAAGGTGTTAAGTAATTTTGCTCTGTGTGTTCTGAGTACTGGGGAATCAAGTCTCAGTCCCTGATGGCATTGTAAGTTAAGGTGTAACTGATAAATCCAACAAAATCCAGCCGAAAGAATAGGCATTGTTGATCACACATTGCCTGCCAAACAGCCAACAGGCTTGATCCGTGTTCTGTTATTTAGTCTGTTGAGTTTTGTGGATGAGTGGTTCAAGTGAAGTTTCCAGTGTTGTTTCTCAGTCTTGAGAAACGTGGATGGTACCATCAGTCTCTTCCTCACTCAGTAGTCAAGGGCACATCTTAGAGACACCATTCTGGTTTCTTTGGCAACAGAACAGCATCAAAACAGGGAAGCAACCAGCAGGACAGGAAGAGCTCTTTCAAGTTCACATCTAAAAACACCACTCCCAGTCATACATCTGGAAAACAGGCCAAGGAAGACACATTTGAAAGATACTCTGCCTCAATGGGAATTTTGAAAATTATGTAAAGGAATAGGACATTTCCCTTTTGTGGGAGGACAAATTAATACATCATACAAAATCCACTAGCATAACAATGTTCATTACAGCACTATTCACCATAGTAAAGATATGGAACCAACCTAGATGTCCCTCAGTCGATGAGTGGATCAACAAGTTGTGGTATTTGTACACAATGGAATTCTATGCTGCTGTCAGAAAGAATGACATCGCCTCATTTGTTAGGAAATGGAAAGACTTAGAAAAAATCCTATTAAGTGAAGTAAGCCAGACTCAAGGGAACTTAGGCTCAATGGTTTCCCTCATTCGTCATAATCAGTAGAAACCTTGGGCTCTACTAGCAGAGATCTGCAATAGAGCAAAATCTTGATACATAAGGCCATATAGTATGAAGCTAATTGAAAGGACCTCCAGGACATTGAAACAAAAGCCATATAACGAATGATTGTTGTCCTTAATGTACTATGTTGTCTCTCATCTCCTTTGCTGTCCCTTGGTTATCTCATATTGTTATAGTATCTCAATTTATTATCTGATATATTGAATTTCTTTGTATTTGGTTATTTGAAATTTGATAGGGAAGGGGGGAAAACCAAGACGGGTGGGGGGTGTGGGGGGGAGGGTAATGGGTACCAAGACATGTGAAAGGGTATCAATGTATGTGAATTAATGCACCTTCTATCTGGCAAATATCATGTAACCCTTTTACTAATTACAATAATAAATAAATAAATAAATAAATAAAAGAAAAAGCATGTGCACTGTTTTGCTTGCAGGCATAGAAATTACATTATTCACAAATATTTTCTACATAGTAGGTAGGGTAGCTACACTGGACATGAAAGGGCGGGGACAATTAATATGGATGAAACAGTCCTGTTTCATTAACTTTCTACCTTATTGTTCATTTATTTCTTCAAATTTTGGGTTTGTCTGAGAGATGAGAGATTCTCTTCTCTCTTTGATTATATCAGAATAAAAATAGATATTGGTCTGGAGGTTTGGCTCAAATACTAGAGCACCAGATGTGCAAGCAAGCTCAGCAAATATGAAGCCATAAGTTCAAACCAAGTATTTTCTAAAATCATCATCATCATCAATAAAAATAATAAATAGCATAAGCTGGGGACAAGGCAGAAAAGTTCATGAAATGTTAATTTCTAATTAATCAGCAAAAAGAAAAAATTCAGAAGTGGAGATGTGCCTCAAGTGGTAGAGCATGAAATAGTTGAAATAGCCAAGTGAGAGCTCAGGGTCCTGAGTTCATGTCCCAGTGGTGCTTCTCTTAATCAAATATGAATGCACACATACTGAAAATGTACATGGTATACACTGCCAAATACACAGCTCACTCCCTCCAGCAGCTCCTAAAACCTGTTATTAGGTTGCAGGTTTGAAGTTTAGCAACTCCACATATCTTAGGCACCTTATTTCAACGAGGATTGAACAGAGGGACCAGGAAAAGACTTAATTAACTAGGGCAGTATTTCTCGAGATATTTGTTGTTGACATTGCAAAAGGGACAACATATTATATTTGATTTCCCATTTTCAAAGCAGAAGGAAAGGCAATCCACAACATAGGAAACATTTCACTTTCCTTCCTATTTTAATCAATCTTCAAAGAAAGACTGGGGTGGGAACACTTAAATCATAACTCTGCGGTTATTGAAAACCCCAAGAATGATGAACTTCATGCATATGATGTTGAAATAACACACAATGAATTGTAGGCACTCTGAACGGCAGTGAAATTTACAACTCCTTTCCTCTGTTCCAAAATAAAAAAAGAATTTCTATCTTCCCAGCAAGTGGTCTCCAAAATAAATGCTGTTCTCACACCCATGAGCAAAGAAATAACTTGGGGCAAGAAAGCACAGTGTGTTTTCATTTACAAATTATATACATCACATCACTTTACTAACATGCTGCCAAATATAAAAATTGAAATATAAACTGTATGAGATATAAAATGCAGTATTTTTCCCCACATTGCCTGACATACTGTTCCACATAACTCAAATACTGACTATGATGATGTCTCGTGCATAACTATAAATATCTACCTCCCTAAATATCCCTTCCACACAGCTCAAAACAAAAAACTTGAAGACAACTCTTGTTGCTGGCATGCCTCTTTTAGAGAGCCTAAAAGGACAGAAAAAAGTTGAGACCATAAATGATGCTCTCAATTTGGGTAGGTACGATACTAACTGAGTGCTTTCCAGGTGTGAGGCATTGTAATGTCTTGTGTTTAATTTTCCCCAAAACTCCATGTGGTAGATCATCTTCCCAGTTAACAGCTAAAGAAACTGAGGACTAATGTACCTTAGAATTGGCTAGTTAGAAAACAGTAGCAAACTGTGTAAGAATCCTTTCTTGACTGAATTTATTCTGGGTCCATGGCCCGCCAGAGAGAAGCTTTGGATTCCCAAGGGGATCCTTAGCAACATGGGAAGGAGGGGGAAATTTGGGTTGTCTGGAGGCACAGGGAGATGTCAGGGTTCCTCTCATCTTTTGGTAGAAGCGAGGGATGCTAATATTCTGACGTGGACAGGACAGTCCAAGAACATACCCACAGTGCTGTGGAGGGAGAATCAAGAGGTATCAGAGATGAATGACGAACCAGATATGTTCATCACAGTGCAATTTGTAATAGCTGAGTAGTCCAAGACTCAATAAATTACAGTGTATCTATTTATCAGAGCTCTGTGGCTACTAGCATGACGTTTTTTCAAAAGAATAACCATATGAAAAAAATTCACACTTCCTATTTACATGTGCAAAAGCAATATTCGCCAAAACATTCATATTCACAAGTCCTAAAAGTAATCTGGTTAGCAGGGTTGTTGTGTTAGAAAAGTATTTATATGTTTATGTATGCACATGGGAAATACTTTGAAAGACATCAGCCAAAGTATTAATTACTATTTGTTGCTGAAGTATAGTAGAGAGTCCATATAAAATATTTTATGACAGAATCATTATAAATAGCCACACATACCACTGTAAGAAGGAAACACTCATAAGTAATATAATCTATTATCTCAAAGTCCTTATGAATTCCGTAAGCCAAAGATTTGATACCCATCTTTTCAGAATGTGTCACTGGCAGCATTTTATTTCATTTTATTTTCTGACATCAAGTTCTTTAATAATAGAAAAGAAAAGCACCAGGTATTTCTCACCAGGTGCCTTTGCAATGGCAGCAGAGTTCACTGGTATATTTTTTTCAGAGCCAAAATAGCACCTACTATTCACATGCCCTATCTTTAAAGCCTTCATTGTTTCACTATGATTCAAAAGTGAAGTTACTCACTCCCGCCCACACAGCAAGAACAATACAATCACAACACTGAACTGAATAAATGCTTGAAACTTCATAAATACTAAGTATCTCATCTCAGAATGTCTTATGAGTAGAAATCATTATGATGCTGTCTGCCATATAATTTATCTTTATCTTTATCATCATCATCATCATCATCATCATCATCATCATCGTTTGGGTTTTTGTTCTGGTACTGGTGATGGAACTCCATCACCTGAGCCACACCACCAGTCCAACATTTTGCTGGTTAATTGGAAATGAAGAATTTTCTGTTTGGACTCGCTTCAAACTGATCCTCCAGGTCTCAGCATAGTGAGCAGGTAGGATTTCATATGTCAGCCACTGGTGTCTTGCTCAGAAGTCTTACTTTATTAGAACACAGTCTAACAAATTACCCTTTATTTTACTGACCAGTACCTCATTGTGACCTGGAAAAAAAATACAACTAACATGGCAGCAAACCTTCAAAAATACCATGAGATTTATATCGGCCAAAAAAACTGCTAAGAAAAAGTTTATTCCCCAATACAGATGAAAAATTTGACCTACAGTAGCAAGAAAAACAACAAAAAAGAAAGAGCTGGACAAACACAAAATGGAGAAAGAAGATAAGAATTGTGATTTCTTTCAAAATTGTAATCATTAAATAAAATAAAATTTGCTTATTTTCATCTTCAAGGAATCCAAATGGTTTACATTATATCTAGCATACAGACTATTACTAAATAATAACAGTTAACAATATCACAAAGTATAAAGGTTTTCAGAAACATAAAAATGTTAGAAGGTATTTCAGATACTTCTTTGATTCAAATTAGAGAAGATATATCTAATTATGACATGATATCAAAAGGAATGCTGTATAAACTAAGTAAGCAAAGATATTGGCCAGTAATATTAAAAGTAATTCCTGAATGTTTCTCAAGTATGTGAAATACACAGAAAATCAATGCCTAGCATGACAGTGCCACTTGTCAAAACAGTCTGTTAATTATCTTTATCATGCTCATGGCAAAATAGGATACTGTTGGATAAATAACATCTTCACATAATTGAAATCCATGCTATGTTTTATTAATTTAGATCCTCCGTTTACCCCAAGAGGGGGTGAAGATGACTGGCTACATCTTCTGTTGCAAATATACACAAAGCCTTATTTGCAATGGAACAAAAACACAAATTTAGAATTGGATTGACGAATGTCCAAAACCCAACTCTACTACTTCAGTGCCTGTCTTTGCACAAATTATATCATACTACTGACCTACCGTGTCTCTATACATTAAAAATAAACAGTGCCAATAATCAGATCCCTCATAGGGTCCAGTAAGAAAAACAATGAGATGTTATTTGTGAAGTTCTGGCAACACAGCAGGGATTTGATTGCTGTGAATTTTTTTTATCTCCTTCCCATTTTTACCTTTCTTTCCTTGCTTTCATACCTAGATCTTCACAAGGAAAGTTGATCTGGAGGGAAAACAGAAAGAAGGAAGAAATAAAGGGGGGAGAAGGGAAGGAGGAATAGAGAGAAGGAATGGAGGGAGGGAGAGAAGAAGACAAAGAGGAATTCACCTTACCAGAGGCTTACACCTGTAATCCTAGCTACTCAGGAGATTGAGATCTGAAGATGGAGGTTGGAAGCTAGCATGGGACAGGAAAGTCTGTGAGACTCTTTAACCACCAAAATTCAGACGTGGAGCTGTGGCTCAAGGGGTAGAACTACAAGGAACAGAGCTAGGTCCCTAAGTTTAAATCCTAGTGCCAGCACCAAAACAAAGAAACTCACCTTAAATTCAAAGAATGTTCTAGGGAAAAGGAACTATAAACAGCAACAGGCTCAAATCCCCTGATTATACAGATTGTGAAACTGAGACCACATCAGGATCATTCTATAGAAACATGCATGCACAGGGACCATTTCCTCTTATCCTCCAGAAATGACTAAAACTAGAGGCCATTGGGGAAAAAAAACCCTTCAACTTCCAGGGCTCAAAGGGCTGATTGTTCCATGGCCACAAAGTTCCCTTTTACCCAGTTTATACAAGATGTGGAAGGTGGTAAACTAGGAGTTAAAAAATATAAGCAACATTTCTTTTCTGGACTGTCCTATGTCCTTGTGAGAATTGCATAAACAAGCTTGAGGAGTGACTGCAGAGAACACCCCTTGGACACAGCACAAGGGCTCCACCTTCAACCTCAGAATGAAGAGGAACTTTTCAAAAATGCTATCTGAATCTTTAAAAAGCAGATCAGAAATGCAGTCTCTTCTTACAAAACGTGAACCATATAACATTTCACTTTGCAAGCTTTCATCCCAAGAATTTTATTCTTCACTGGTGAAATCACACAGGTAAAATTTTAAAATAGGGTTTTAAAAAAAACTATTCCATTTCCTTTTAAGTTCTTCATCATTCATGCTGCTGTGTCATTTTCTTTATAGTTGCAACAGAAGCTGATGAGCTCTTGCATTCTAATTCTCCTAGAGCTTCACTCCAGTGGACTTAGGGTTTTGCAACAAAGAAAAAGGTTAATCTTTGCTCAGTAGATCTATTCATAAATTATTCTTTATATTCCAATAAATACTTGGCAGTTTGGGGAAGAGAAACTTCAATCATGACAAAAGAAAAGAAAATTCAGTGCTATTCAGAGCCATTACTTAGACTTTGAAGATTAGTTTTTACCAATCACATTGGTGAGTGATATAGTTTATATTAAAAACCACATAAAATATTCTCTTAATTCACAGAGTAAAACTCCCAAATATAGGTTAACTCCTAAAGAAGGTGATATCGTGACATCCCAGAATGGAAGGCCATCTTTCTTCTATCATATACTTATAGATGTTGGTATGTGCACCCTGTTTTTTCTTTCTGACTCTACCACATTCTCAGATGTCTAAGTCTTGATAAAAAGTAGTCACAGATACTCAAAGGAAAGGGACTATCTAGCTAAGGAAAACTAGAAAAAATTATATCCAGAGCTCTTACCTTTCCTTTATTCTGATTACAAACCTGAACTCAGAAATGTGAGTTTGGTGAGTCCCAAAAATGTTGGAAAGGGTTGATTACCCCCATCGGAGCAAGGATTAAAAGCAAGTCCTATTTTCGTTGTATTTTTTTATTCAGCACCCAAACTTTTCAATGTGCCTTGCTCATTTATAATCTCCTATATTTGAAATTCAAAGAGCAGTTGTTAAAAGCTTAGTTCCATGGTAGGTGTTCTTAAAATGTATTCTATCCTCTATAATGATGTGGTGGCTTAGTTATTCTATTATGGTGTGTTTATCATTGAGAAAACAGAGTCTAAAGAAATTAAATAAGCCCAGAGTTGAGTCAGTGGACCAGAAAACCTGAACTCTTAATCCCTCTGCTGTATACCACAACCCTCCCTATAATCCATATGCAAATGAGTACCCAATTCAATTCAACAAATATTTCAGAGCAATTTATACTTAACAAGACATTGTACTTTATGAGAATGAAGGATAGAAATATTAGAGGACTTGCCTGAAATCTCAGAACACTTTCACAAATGTCCATACTAGAACTCAAGTACTAAACGTTGGGCCTGAAGAGAAAGCAAGAAGACAAGTTGAAAGAGAACAACCTCTGGAAATGAGACACATTGGTCCTCAGAATCCAGGCCCATCACATCCAATGTATGACATAGGTCTAAAGTGAACCTTACTTATTTTACATCCCCACCAATTAACTAAATTAAATATTAGGTACTGCTCTGCAGTTTTATAGAACTTTTTACTTTGTTTAACACATTCTAGTCTTCTTCACTGCAAATGAAGTAGATACTCCTCTTAAAAACAATGTGAACACAGTAGTGGTACTTGCCTGTAAAACAACCTTTTGAAAGGTGAGACGGGAGGATCATGAATTCAAGGGTCACCCTGGACTACATTTTGAAATCCTCTCTAAAAACCACAAAGGAAAGAAAAAGAAAATATGGTTTCAGAAATATAAAAGCCACATATAGTTTTTCAGATAAAATAAGGGACACTCAACTAAATTGGAATTTCAGAACCAATTTTTCAGTACAAGGATGTCTTAAATATTGCATGTTTATCTAAAATTAAAACTTTACTGGGCAGTTCATATATGTTTGCTAAATATGGCAACCTAAAAATGGCTGTGCTTGAAATAACTAAGAATTTCTTGGAATATCATTCAAAACAGAACAAAAATTTCTTCCTCCTAGAAATTAAAATATCTTAAGATGTCAATAACAAAAAAACCCATAAGGAAAAGAAAGGAAGGACTGTGAAACTAATTTCCCTTGGAACACATAGCCACTGTAATTATCAGAAGCATTTGGAAATGACCCATATATTGCTTAGAAATTTTGATCAATAATACTTCTAATCTTTTGCCCATTCTCCTCAAGATTTAATTTCTGGAATCCTATTTATTCAAAAGATGTTAGACATTGTCATTTGATTGGTTTATTTCCACCTGTGAACTTTGAACCATAATGGAGACTTTTGTTTTGTACGGTCTGCTCTCCTCCCTTGACCTACAAAGGAGACCCTTTGGACTGGACATGGAGATCAGAACAGATGCTCCAGTGCACAATATCCAGACTCGGAACACAGATTTATTTCCTCCAAATCAGTTTTGTTCAGTGAAGTTTCCCCAGACTCTCAACCACTGCCAAGGTTAATGTAGGCCCTGACTCTGCCTGCTGATTCATATTAATTAAGACAATCAATGCTCTTGTTTCATACAGTGTCTGTTTTTAATATAACCTATTTGATGAGGCTGTATTAATTTAGGAGAAATATGCACTGGCATTCTGGCATGCACTTTTCCTAATTATCTCACAGCTCTCATTCCGCAGTGAAATTAGACTGTGGTTATCACGGTTAATGGAAGCCCATAGCTCTTAGCTAAGTGATCTCCTCCAGTGGAAAGTCATCGTTTCTTGCTCCTGGCTACATAAACATGATTGTTCTATCTAAGCAATCCCCTGTGGCTGTGGATGTGAATGTTTTAACAAAATGTTCTGCTTTAGAGCTAAAGGATGGCACCTCATTTCTATAAGTAGGAGGATAACAAGATTGGAATGGGAGGACTGTGAAAGGAAAAGTTACCCAATAACAGAAGTGAGACAGGAGAAGCAGTTTTCAAGGGTGTGCAGGAAATAGGAAGCCTGACCTGGTAGTTATGTGTTCAGGTTCAAAAGAAATCCTTTATATGTTCCCTTATGCTTCTCTTGAGTTCTACATCACCTATCTCGCACTGCCCATTTTTCTTTTAAGAACTCAGTAGAATCTTGGTCCAAATGAGGACTTACTCTTCTGTGTGCCTATCCACTCTTTTCAATCATTCACTTACTAAGTGCCTACATCCCTCACTAGAATGAAACCAGTCACTTCCTGCATGAAACATGAATCCATGAGGCAGGCAGCTCCACAAGATAATTTAAGTCAATCATTACAAATTGTAAATACACTAAGAATTTTTAATGGATTGATTTGATACAAAATGATCTGGCAAAACAATTTTTGAAAGAGGGACAACATCTGGGCTGAAACTGTTGTGATTACAAATATTCAGTTATCGGAAGAACCAAGAAAAGAAAATGAGCCCGTGAAGGAATAGTACTCATGAAATCCTGAAGCAGGACCCTTTCTTATTCTAGAAACCAAGCCAAGGCTAGAGTATGAGGAGTCATGCAGAGAATACAAGAGAGACTGATTATAAGCTTCCACCAAAGGAGCCTTTTGCCTTCCCATGTTCCTTCTACCAGTGGACCGTGAAAAGGGGTTGACAGCACATCATTCCCCTGGCCTACTGGACAAATATGTAACTTAAAAGGAAGTAATGACACAGTGCTCATCTTGTATTACTGACTATGCCAGTGAGGATGCCTGGATCAAATAGAAATGTTAGAAAGTTGAGCCAACTGTACTTGCATTTATTTAAATGGACTATGAATTCCAGTTTTATCTGTGAAAACAGGAAGCCAGTCCATTTCTGAAAGACTTGCTATTTACAGTAGGCAGTGTTTGTTAAGCTATTTTCACCAACAAGACACTGCTCATATATTTCCACTTCTTTAAGGCTTACAAACATTCAGAGTAGATTTATTTGTTTTCATTCTAAAGATAAAAGACTCAGGAACAGATATAGCAATGAACTAAAATTGGGAGTATTAGTGTTTGAACCCAAGGCAATCAAGTCCAGAATACATATCCTTAATCATGATTACTAGCAGCCAAAATTCATCTTGGGAAGCTAATCAAACCATTAAGATGCATCAGTATTTAATGCACTGAGATGTCAGCAAGATATTTGACATGTCAAAGAGTATACTTGCCCTGAATATGCATTAGGTAGACGATATGAAATATATCTTTAATGAATTTCCATATCTCTGCTTTCTTAGTTATAAGAAAAGATTATCTAGTCACACTTCAAATGGTTCCACTGTTGCTATAGAAACTGCTTTCCTTTAAGTTTTTGAGGTGACTGTCAGCTTGTAAAACACTCAGTGCTAGCAGCAACACAGCACTAATGGATGCCTTTAGGAAATTCTAATTTCCCCCAATGTTCTCCATTCTCTTACTTTTTTTCCCCAAATCAACTTACATACGGAACCTAATGAGAATCAGTGTACTTGCTAGGCAAACATAGTTGTAAATCAAACTGTGGGTCTCAGGCCAGGGCATAACCCTGGGAAGACCTCCCAAGATCCTTCTGTAAATGACCTATTTCCCCTGAAGTTTCTGGGTCTCTGAAGGAGAAAGAAGAGGAGAAGGAGGAAGGGAGGGAGGAAGAAGAAAAGGAAAAGGAGAGGCTTCAGCGTGGAGGAGAAGGAGGAGGAGGAGGAAGAGGAAATGAAGAAAAAAAGAAGAAGAAATTTACCCACGTTTATTCAGCAGTGTTAAGAGCCTATTCGCTACCTTCTCTTTCTTCTGTCTTCAATCCTCCACTTCCAGCACACAGGGGGACTTTACCTCTCTCCTCACATTTCTATTCCAGATCCAGAACACTATTTCTTCCCCCCCTTTTTGCTTTTCCTGCCACCTCATTTTTAATATAAGCATTGATGATTTTAATTCCTAGTGTATCCTACACATGCCCAATCTCTTACTTTTCTATTCTTATTATTGTTTCTGATATTTATTTACCATACTTAAATGTATAGTTTGTCTTTGAAGTACTGTCATTGTAACCATGGTCTTCTCTCTTCTGAGTGGTAGTGAGGAAATGGAGATTTGTGTGTGGCACATAAACAACAGGCTTGATTTTGCAAGGGTAGTATTTTGTGTTCTCATATAAAATCTGAGATTAGAGAAGACATAGAAAGGGAAAGGGGAGTTAAGAAAGAGGTTGATACATAAAGTGGCAACTCCTTTTTTGTACAACTACTTAAAGATAGTTTTTAAAAAAACACAAAAATTAACTAGATCTAAAATACTTGGGCATAAGAAATTATACAGGTCTCTAGGCATTCACATATAGTGAAACCAAAGGAGGAGACAGGAGAAGAACAGAAAGGCACACTGCCTATGTGCATCTGATCATCCAAAATAATATATATCCACATGAACTCCAGGAAATGAAAGTGAGGGTTTTTTTTTCTTTTTAGTTTCTCTTGTCTTTCCATTTTGTTCTGTCTGTTTATCTGTCTGTGGGAGTTTGAAGGGAGGCACAGAAATGGAGAGACAAAGGATAAACAAATGCAGCAGTGGGGCTCACTGGACACTATGCTGAAAATTGTTGAATACAAGTGGTGTACAACTTGTGAGTGGGGGAATGGGAGGGAAAGCCTGAGAGAGAGCAAGGGAAGAGGTGACATTACCCAAAAAAGAAGTGTACTTTTTACCGAACTGTAGTCCCTCTGTACATCCCCTTTACAATAATTTTTAAAATTACAATTACTTTTAAAAGGGAGTTGACATGATATGAACATTCAGAATGTCACAGCAGAACCCATTGCTTTGTACATTAATGTGTATCAATAAGAAAATGACAAAAGAATAAGCTCATGATAACTAAATGAAACTATTCTTTCTGGAGAAAGAAGCTAATAGGAGAAAAGTGAACTTAAACGTTATATGCAGGAGGAAATAAAAAGTATTTTCAAACTTATGGTAAGAAATAATACTTTGAAACTTTTTTTCACTGCTAACAGAATTCTGAAAGGCCATGGGGAAATTAAAACATCATCCACATTTTGCTGGGGGGGGGGAATCTTTTATCCAGACAGAATACTGCAAATGCAAAAATTTTAATTGCATTGTCATCATATCTAATCGAGGAAGGTGTTCCTTTCTAATTTTTTTTGTCTAAAGCATCCTCTCAGAACATTTTTGAGGAGAAAAAACTGCATTTTTAGATGCTCAGCTGGAAAGTCATAGGAAAGTTTTTGTTAATAAAAAATGCAAGCGGTGATTTAAGAAGCCTCTGTGGGGGCCAGGAGTTTGGCCTAGTGGTAGAGGGCTTGCCTAGCATGCACAAAGACCCGGGTTCAACTCCTTGCTGTCACATACATAGAAAAATGCTGGATGTGGTGCTGTGGCTCAAGCGGTAGAGCTCTAGCCTTGAGAAAGTCCAAGGACAGTGTACAGGCCCTAAGTTCAGTCTCCAGAACTGGCAAAAAAAAAAGAAGCCTCTGTGGCACCCAGATCATCCTGATCAAACAGGGAAGAAAGCACCAAAGGTTCAAACACTACTGGCAGAACTTGACATAGAACTGTAGCGTAAGACCACATACTCAATAACCAATGTGTACAGGGGAAAACGACGTCAGGGAAAGCTTGATTTTATTTTCATGTAAATTGCAATGTCATTGAAAAACTATTTCAAATAACTAAATTAAGCAAGGGAAGAAGTGGGCTGGGTGGAATAGGTAAGACACATTGAAAGGGATGACATTGATTAAGATGCCCTGAATTTATAACTGCTTTTAAGAAGAGGAACAAAATACAGAATGGTCAAGTCTGAAACATAGGAGTATAATAGGAAACCATCCCCATCTCTTTGAATGACTCAATGAGTCTCTAAGCAAAGTCTGCCAGCAGTTGTGAGATGTGCAGTATTAACTTGCAGTATTAACTTGCAGTATTAACTTTCAGAATTCTACAAAAACCTATTTCTTGAAGTCAAATATGATTATACGTTACAAGCATAGAAGTTAAGGTCAGATTGTGTCAAATTTATTCACTTTTCCAATTATCTTTCAAATTAGGTTTATCATTCATTTTGAAGCTTTCTTCTGATTTTTACATAATAAAAATTAGTTTGAAAAAACTTCATTTAATTTAATAAAATTCCAACTCAAAATTATTTCATTAGCTGAGTAAAAATTTTTTTAAAAAATTTATTAACATTGATTTTTAAATCATATTTCAAATGACATGTTTAACAAACAAGTATTCAAGAAAGGAATCTCTATATCACTGGCACTTAGTGTTTAGAACATAATCAAAATTAGGGTAAGGGTTCATATATCGTAGATACATATTATTATGTAATAAAACATTATGTCTATAGAATCATAGGTTTTTATATCTATGTAGTTGTGTTTACAATATCATGTCCATAGCATTGGGTATGCAACTATTGAGTCTTTACTCTTGTACTGTTTGGATCTAATAGCCACATATTGAGGATACCATGCGCCTTTTGTTCCTTTGTTCTTGACTCGTCTCTGAGTAAAAATCTTTTATCAATTTTAAAATACTGTGTAACAAAATAAAATTCCAAGCTACTGAAATACAAGTAACATTTCTTCATGCTTAAATAGATAGCTTGTGCAAAAACATAAGCTACTGCTAGAAAAAGCCAGAGGGTTATCAAGGAGTATTGTTTATTGTTTTTCTCCGCCCTGCTGAGCTCTTCTCAAAACCTCTACTAAAGGGTGTTCAACCCTTAGATTCTGAGTGCTTTTAGAAGGTCTCATGTACATTTTCTCACTGCAATTTATTATTAATTCTGACCTTCAAAAGACTTTCGCAAGCAGGATGTAGCCCAAGAAAATAATGGGGGAAAAAAAGCAAACTGGTCTTCAGCATTACTTATATAATTTTCTTCAGGATTTGCTAGTCAAAGCTCTCACCCAAATTTCTGTTTATCTAGAATCCTGTTCACTGTTTAGGTCATTGCTCTGGTTGAGATTAGCCTAAGAAAGTGGTTTGGGGCCATGACTCAATACTTGTAATGTACTTGAGCATGGAGGTCTCCCAGCAATCCTGCTAAGAGCAGGTATATAGCCTCTCAATTACTCAAATTTCTTCATTCATAAAATGGGAGGGGGAAAAAGCTAGCAAACTATTTCAGAAACAGAGAAACTACTTAAAATTACTTCCCAAGGAAAAGTCTGATGAAATCTACTCTGTAAATAGCTATTTGAAGGAGTTTAGACTCACTCATGATGGGCCTGTTTCCAGGTACAGCAAGTTTCTATACATCACACAGAAGCAGAAACTTGAGACTTTGTCATAGTTCAAGCTGAAAGAAGATATTTCTGAGGGCTATTAATTCCATTTCTCAGGTGACTATCCCTATATTCAAAATACCTTGAATAAAAATGGCCATCTGTATATGGAAAGTTTTATTTTCCCCTCAGAATCCACTGGATATGGCAGCTGCTTATTTACTGCACAGCTCTGGCTTTGCAAAGCAGATCTGATGATCTGTTAACACCTAAGTTTCAGCTTCTCTCAGAGGAAAAATACCACACTACCCCAGTCTCATTAAATTCATCTTCTTTTGCATAGGTGCTGCAAATAGTATTCCTCACCTTTATTTGTCAGCTAATGAGAGAATTCTTATGATTAGAAGGTGGAGGAATTATTTATACTTGCAGAAGGTGTTAAGTAGTTTTCCCAATGGCAGTAATTTCCATTTTTAGGACTGTTCTTTCACAACATTTTCCTTGCAAATGTATTTTTAATCTTTACTTTCATTCTTGATTGCTTTGTTTTAAATTAATCATTCTTTTAAAAAAAATCTGTGGACTACTTTTCAAAACAATGGAATGCCCACAAGCTGGCAGTTATGCTATGGTTTTACTGATAAGTAAAATGAGGTGAACATGGTACCTTCTACATTTCTATAGCCAAATATAGGTCATAAGAATACCAGAGAGGTTTATTTTGCATTTTCCAGTGTAGAGACAAATTTCAAAGGACTGATGCAAGAAGAGATTCAGAAACAACAATTATTAGGTAAGTTAAATAGCCCAGTCACACTTAGACTTTAGCAGCTGAGTACAATAACTTCTAATACAACATGATAGAGTAACAATTAGTCATTTTGCCTAAATAAACAAGTGGAATAAAATTTAATACTCATGAATGCTGAATCTATAGAAATGACACCTGTTTCAAAATGGTTTGGCTAGGAACATTTATATTGAGACCTGTTTTTGCAAGCTACTTTAATTGTTCTTAGACTGTTCTGAGGAAGTTGTACCATCGTCTCCAGTATCCAAACCCTTCCTTCTTTATAGAGTACATTGGTATTCTTACTGGCTTCATAATCTAGTCCTGGGTTCCATATGCTGTGTCCTTTCAGCCATTTATCTCATCTACTGAATCTGGGTGGGGCCTCAGGGCCCAAGGGAGAGCGGACATCATAGTAAAGAAGCAAGCTACTTGGAAGTCTGTTCTCGCTGCAGGGGTAACAGAAGCAATCAGTCATCCCAGGAGGTTTAGTAAGGTCCTTGAGGTCTCTTGTTGATATAAAGTTTCTTGGAATGAAAAAAAAACAACTCTACAATATTTAAGCACTGAATCTATTTCCAGAGAAAAGTTGGTATGGCAAAGGAACATAATGTATTCTTAACTGGAGCCAAACTTCTTAGCTCATCATTTTAGTATACATATAAAACAGATTCCTATTATACCCAGAGACAGTTTAAAGGGTATTTTAGCCAGTAAACACTAACTCCTCACAAAAACTCTATTTTCAGCAGCTTGCTAGGATTCTATCATTTACCAAGAGGCCTTGAGGAGTTCTGTAACTGGGTACTCTGTGGGAGCCAACCAATCAATAGCAAATGCAGTGCTCCGCTCACTCCTCCACAAGTCTATTAGCAGTCCCGAGTCATTTCAAACTCATAGTATTTACTGAGCTTATAATTACTGCTCATGATTTGTGGCCACAAATTTCTGTCAAACCGCATTTCCTCCATCAACCATTATATGTATCTTTATGATGGGCCTGGTGGTTCACACCTGTAATCCTAGCTACTCAACCTTCTCTCACTGAGCATAAGAAAGTAGACCTGAAGCATTTCTTTTCACAAGCAGAATGTACAGTTATTCCCCTCTCTGAGCAAAGTCTTGCCCAACCAAAACATTTTCAGCCTCTCTTATTATGAAGCTTTCTGTTAAGGATTTTGTGGGGGGAGAGGAGTCAAAATGTGTCTTACACAGCCACTGCAGTATTCACTTTTGAATGAATCCAAGGAAATTTTATTAGGTTAAAATTTATTGAGTATATCCAAAGTAATGACACTGCATGCTTCAAGTACTTCAGAGGAGTTAGTAATAGTTCCTACATCCATCTTATTACTGGAGACATCAATCCACAATTTGTTTAAATTAAAGCACGGTGTTCCAAATAGCATTGGCTCTGACTGATGTGAGAAGCCAATAAGCACATCAAGAAAGGTCAAGGGTATTTTGGGCGCCAATCTTAAGACTTACTAGAGTTTAAAAGATGAGTCTCAAGGCCAGAATTGCTCCCCAATTAATCCAGCCATAAATTTTAAGTCTAAACCAAACACCACAATTTTTCTAAGACTAAATAATCAAGTCATAGAAATATCTGGAACTGAGTTGGATTTTCCTTGTGAATAGCACTCCATATATACCAAAGAGAAACTAGTTAATTCTGCATTTTAAATTAAAAACAAGTAACATTTTATGATATGTATGTCTCAAGTGTTACCTGCAACAGCCACACTAAACCAATCATCATTTATAGGTAATTCTGGTTTGACTGCATTTTGTGTGTCCTCATTTGCCAGAACCCTAAAGCCTATTATAATACCCAGCATTTGCCATTTCAGGAATGTTAGTAATATTTTTAGAGCCCTGATTAATTATTCAAAAATTTTTTAAGCGGTAAGACATTTGAAATATCCAGTGTACTCACTCTGAATCTTAATTACATATATGTGTTTTTTTCTGAAATTATATATTTTTCTCCATAGCACCAGTTGTTTTAAAAGCATTAATACCAATCATTTATGTGAGAATGCATTCCTTTGAAATATTTATGTATCTTTATGAAGTAGTGGTGTAAAGGGGCTTCAATTCCAGAAGTCAGGTTCTCAATTATCAGTGTGCTGCCCAAGCTCCATTTTCAACTTTGCTTCATGGGATTAGGTTCTGCTTCCTTTCTGCTAACATAATATTTTATTGATATATTTATTTTAATGTATCTTAAGTAGTTTCACAGAAAGGTTTCAATTCTCCATGTCAACTTAGGAATACGAGGCATCCTGATAAATGTCACACCTTCCACCATTCTGCCCCGACCTGCTCCAACCCCACGTCTTCCCCTCCAGTTATTTCATACGGTTTCCAAACATGTACATTAAATGTGAGTACTGTTACTACTGTGACTCTGCTACCATCTTAAAAGTCAAAACTAAACCTTTAACTCGGTAGGCTTCCTATGTTTTATATAGCTTATCCCACTGTTGGTCTTCTCACTAAATGATATGCGTTGAGAAAAACAAGTGTTGGACCTCTGCACCTATTCGTGTATGCATTCCCCCTTTCCAGTTAATCAGACTCAGAAGGAAGCTGTGGTGGAAGAGCAGCTACACCCGAAGGCAGCAATCATTCTGAAATGGCAGAAGGTAACTATGCAGCCCAATCCCTTAACAGTCTCTAACTGCTTGTTCGGTCAAGACC
Source organism: Megascapheus bottae (assembly GCF_031878675.1). Taxonomy (NCBI): domain Eukaryota; kingdom Metazoa; phylum Chordata; class Mammalia; order Rodentia; family Geomyidae; genus Megascapheus; species Megascapheus bottae. The sequence continues at coordinate 234,974 of NC_143544.1, forward strand.
AAAAATAAATGGAATAACAGATGTTCAAGTGAAGCCTTTTCCAATTTATGGGGCCTTTGGGAAAATATGTATTTTTTTCTAGGCCATGGAAAGTAGTTGAAATTGCCAAAGTAGATGATATTATCATTATAACAATGTCTTCTAAAAAACTAGGGGAAACTTTGGGGCCTGTTGACTCTACTCAGATGATAACCTTTAAATATTTTATCCTCCCTTTATTTGAATTTCAAGAATGAAACGAAGAACTGAAAATGGCTGTTTTTAAATTTTCACATAACTCATAGGTATCTATAGTAAATAAACTATGTTGAAAATATATTTTCTGTGCACTAATTTTCAGACTTTTCTTATTCTGAAACAGATGATTGGCTGTTCAGTACCTGAACAAAATTCAAATTTACTTTGAATTATTTCAAACGGTGTTAATTTTTGCCAAATGTTTTATACCCTATATATGGGTCATGTATAATATAACCCAAGTTAATTACCAGTATGAAATAATAAACTTAAACTGTTTTACATCGTCTCTATTTAACATCTGTTAGTTTTTCTGGTTAGGAAATATTGATTTTTTTTACTTCATTTTAGTCTTTATCTAGAATTTTCGTTAAACTGTAACTTAGTGTCCTCATTCTTCTCCCAGGGGATATAAGTTCTCTACTTTTGAATGAGTGTAAAGGAGATACACAAAAAACTGAAAATACTTTTGAACCTCTTAGTTTTATCTTCCCAAATCCTAACACCTTTCTATATTCCTGTAGGAGGATAATACTATGAACTTTTTCTTTTATTTGAAGTTATATTTATTATATTCCAGCATAATTATTTAATTGAATGGAACAAAGTTGCTTGAAACTAAAGACCTTTGAAATACATGCTATATACATTCATTGAAACTTAGGAAGAAAAAAAGAAGATGTAGACAGTATGAGTTGGCTGCCATGACAATTCTTGGCACTAGGTGACTGAGTTCAGGGGTGTTCAGGACAATTTTCCTCTGAGGCCTCATTTTAGTTTTATAGACAATTTCTGAACCACATGGTCTTCCTCTGTGTGTGTTTATGTCCTAATTTTCTTCTCTTATATGAATAACAGTTATATTGGAGTAGAGCTTATTTTAATGACCTCATTTTAACCTAATTATCTCATTAGAGACCATGACTTCAATTATAAAGGCTTCAAAATATAAATTCAGAGGGGGAGAAATACAGAGATAAAAGAAAGCTAAATGCTGCTGCATGACCACATTACTGGAGACTTTGAGAAAAGGTAAGAAAATTCACCATGACAAAAGTGGTAGATAAAAGTTGAGGTGTAAGAAGACAGCATGTTCTGAAATCTATACAGAAATACAGTAATTTTTGATATTGCTAACAAATTTAGTAACGCATTGTAAGAAAAGCTTGAGAATGTCTTTATATAAGTAACATGTACATTCCTAGATATGTAATAAAATAGCTCTTATTCCTTGGCAATTGACACACGGTGCATTCCCGGGGGGAAATCAAGATGAGCGGTGGGAGGGGAGGGAGGGAAATGGGGACCATGACATGAGAAAGGGTATCAATGTTTGTGAAGTAATGCACCTTCTATCTGGTGAATATAATGTAACCCATCTATTAATTACAATAAAAATATATGGAAAAAAGCTTACAGAGATGCCCACCCTATGGGATTTTTCTATAATTACTCTGAAACATTTTTAAATGTGACCCTCAGTAGGCAATCATTTCACATCACAATTCTATGATGTAAAACCAAATTAAAAGTTTAATGAGACAACGTTCGCTCTATTTATACATGATGTACTATTCTCATTTGTCTTTGATGGAGTTCTAATTTATTTTCTTAAAACTTACCATTATAATGTAAAGTGACTTCATAAAAACACTAATAGGTCACAATATGCAGTTTGAAAAATACAGCAAAAATGGCAGAAATGGTACAATCATGTATTTATTGCAAACTGTCATTTTTCTCATTATCTGTAAGGTTCTTCTGTCCTCTGAAACATCCCACATATAGATAATCCTGAGAGAGAAGCCATATCCCAACTACATAATACTCCCATATAAACTCTGATAGAAATCATACAACAACATCCCCCTGGATCTATTTGCAAGTTCTAATATCAGGATTGTCTAATAACACTTCAGCAATAGTAGAAATGCTTTTAAAAACATATTGTCTAACATGGCAGTCAAGGGAAACATGTGGCTGGTCGATATTTGACTAGGATACATACGCACCACGGGGATGTAAAGTTTTAAATGTAATTAATTTTTACTATAATTAATCTTGAACACAATTAATTATTTAGTGCTTAGTAGTTCCTATACTATTAGAGGGCACAGTGACAGGGATTACTGGACTGCCAGAGGGCACCAACTAACATGCTAACTGACAGGTAAACTCTCGTCAGTCTCCTAACACAGAATTACAAAAGAAATATCTTACTTTTCCTCTTCTCCAATATACATCCTTGAAATATTGGCATATGTTTAGTTTAAATGGATGTATCCATGGTGTGTGTGTGTGTGTGTGTGTGTGTGTGTGTGTGTGTGCGTGCGTGTGTGTGTGTGTGTGTGATGTGTGTAGGCATGGGGCAAATTTTAATTTTTTCTTTCATGTGTAGATATCAATAGAAAAGGTTAAAAGAAATAAAGTATGAGATTAAAATACATCCTATTAATCTTCAGAAATTTGAAGGAAAATCCCAAAGCAAATGAGGGCCATAGATCTAAACTGGCTTAGAAGAGATAAGAAAGAGTAAGTTGCTAAGATGGGGGACACACAAAGCATGAAGACAGTCATCATGCTGGGAAGAGGACAGCCTCGGAGGAGGATACAAAACTCATGGAAGTCGCTCAGTTTACATCGGTATGTCATCATTTTAAACATGGTGTAATTGGTTATTGAAATATACCCTTTCCTGATGTTGAAATTGAAATAAGTTTAGGCAACTACCCCAAAGTCACATTTGTTACTGAGGTGAGAATCTTGAATTCTAACTATGCAATAATGTTATCTTCATAATCCCAACCTTATGTGAGAACTTCGCCTTTCTTAACAAAATTAAACAAATGACCAAAAGAAACAAGGAGTAGACCGCACTCAAACATCTGGTTTCAGTGGACAGATCTATTTACCCACTAGACTGAGACCTATATTTTCTCATCACACTATTGTAGTGTGGACTGAGTTGAGCCTTCACATTTCAGCCCCATGCTCATTTCATCTTATGATCTATCTGTGGACCAATATTCTTGATCGTCTATTGTTCTCCAGGCATTGTTCTCATAGGCCCATATGATGGGTTAGAAGTTAAGTCCTTGACTCTTAGAAGGATTCTGTGTCATGTACCTTTGACATCCTGCTGCAATGGTCCAAGCTGCTCTTTTGACCCTATCCCAGTCACACTGCATTAGAAGCCAACCAGTGTGTTCAAAGTATAGCTGAAGTTCAGCAAATGTCTTCTGAGAGAAAAAAAAGAAAGCATACCGTATCAACATTTGCCTTGGGAGTCAGGTGATACATTTTCAAATAATGTAATGGAAATTTTCTAATGAGTATAAAGCCAAGACAGAAAAGCTTAATAATAGATAAATATGAATAGTTGCTTGTCACACATAGAGTATACCACTGTCAAGAAGCAACTGAAGTTCATGGATGAATAGTAATTAATGTTTATGGAAAACTCCACAAAATCAATTCCTTTCCTACAGTCTCCCAGGAAGAGTTTGGCTTCAACTCACTATTGATGGATAGGCTTTTTGAACTTGAAAGAATTGCACTGCGATTATGTGGGCTTTTGAAACTGAAAATGTTTCCCTGGGGATCAGCTATACTATCACCATTTTCCTGTTAGGGAAACTACTTTGATTTTGATTAATCATTGCAGAGACATAGAGCCTACAGTGAGAAAAAGGCTGTATGTGACATAAAGCTCAGGGAGTCATTGCAGGATATGAGATAAGTCTAGAAGAAAGTGGTGACTAGATGCCCTCATGACCTAGTCACACTTCTGTGCCTCAGTATCTCCAGTGATTTCAATAATTATTCTGTGTGGTAGCCTATGATCTCTCATTTGGATATCTTGGATACACAAAATATCTAAATACTGGGTAAGGGATTTCAGTGTCTGAAGGAGCTTTTGCGTAAAGTGTCTTAACACTCCATCTCTCTGCCCTCAAGGTGAAGTAGGAAGAAAATTTTGTAAGCAGAAATTCTTCCCAACTGCAACTCTGCTAATGCTCTGAAGGGATTCTTGGCATTTCCCACATTCCAGGCATTTGGAGTTCAACTTTCCCTTTTGTCAGACTGAGTTTGTGTGAAAGTTATTGAGGATGGTTCTTGTTTTTGGAGCCTAGTTTGGCATTTTCTGTAGAAATCTATTATGGCATGGCCAAAGGCTCTATACTTCAGCCTTCAATTTTTCATGAGTACAGATAGAGTCATAATTAAAGTTAGCTGTAAAATATCACATAAATTGGCCAAACTCTTATCTATTAGGCTTAGGTTCCTAGAACAATGTATTTTTGGTTTATAATATGTAAGTCATTAAGAAAATGGAAAAGAATGAAAAGAGGGTGTGACTGTAACTCATTTATATTTTATAAGACAAGTGTTTCAGCACTTACATTTTATGTAACTTAATTAAATCATGCATACAGTTTTATACAACTATTAATAAGTCAAAGTATTTCTATGCAGAATGATTATCCCTCTTCATTTTTTTTGTGGGTCCTGGTGCTTAAACTCAGCCTGGGTTCTGTTGCTGAGCACTTCAGCTCAAGGCTACTGCCCTACCCCTGGGCCTGGGTGTTGTCCCTGAGCTCTTCAGCTCAAGGCTACCACCCTACCCTTGAGCTAAACCCCACTTCCTTTTGTGCCTGGGCTGGCTTTGAACCTTGATCCTGAGATCTCAGCCTCCTGAGTAGCTAGGATTACATGTGTGAGCCACCTTGCTCTGGTGTCTCTTCAATGTTATACTATTAATACTCTCAAACTTTTACTAGGACAGGTTCCCTAAGATGATTTTGCATATAAACAATATTACCCTGACGGGCCTAATTCTTTTTTTGTTTGTTTTGCTAGTCCTGGGGATTGAACTCAGGGCCCAGGTATTGTCTTTGAGTTTCTTTTGCTCAGGGTTAGCACTCGACCACTTGAGCCAAACCACCACTTCTAGCCTTTTCTGTATATGTGGTACTGAGGAATTGAACCCAGGGCTTCATGCATGCTAGGCACGCACTCTACCACTAAGGTACATTGCCACCCCTGCCCAAATTTTATGCTTTAAATTCTAGTCCCATTTGGCTGGTAGTCAACTCTACTTTCCATTACCAATTACAAATAATCTAAGCTTTTCTGTTTAGTTTATAGGGTACCTTATAGCCTAGCATTTATTCAGCATGTTTTCAGGTGACACAATTAGAAACAGAATGAGAAAAATAGAAAAAAAAAAGAACAGGCATAGACGGAGGAAAAATAGAAAGCAGGAAATAAGTGGGTGATATTAGATGCAATTGGGTCCAGAATTGTAAACTGTTTAATCAACTTGCTTATTTTCCTCATCCCCCCAACTTACAGGGGTTTGACAATAAACTGTCTTAGGTAAGTCACTGAAAGAATGACTCAAAAGTAGCTGTATGTATTAGTGACGAGAGTACTCTACTTAACATAAAAAATATACTGCTGCATTTTGGCAGTATATATTAATGTTTTGATGATATAACTCCTTATAGATGTTTCTGACCAGTAGATGCTATTTCCTTCCTTAGTCTAAACTTCAATTATGTAGCTCTATTCTTTTTCTGTCTCTTTCTCCCTCTCTTTCTTTCTCCCTCCCTCTCTCTTTCTTCCTCACTCTCCCTGCCTCCCCCTCCTTTTCCCCCCCTGGCATAGCTTAGAATCCTTTGTGTTAGACAATCAGATAAATTATGAAGAAATGTATGGAGAGGGTGCGACTTACTTTCTTAATTTACATTTTTCAATTAGAGAACTGAAACATCACAACAGTTCCCACTCCTTTGGCAACAATCAGTCATGTAGGCCCACTTATACAAGAGGAAAAAAGGGAAACATGGCTTATAAGCAGCCAGCAACTGCCCAGCCTCAACTACTGTCCAGCCCCCACTACTTGCAGCACCAGCAGTCTGGAATATAAGAAAATGTTTATATACAGCTAGTAATGACTTTGTCCCCATCACTGTATCTGATGCAATTCCAGCAAGTTCATTTCTAAGATTAAAAAGCCCTGATGCTTATTGTGAATAGCACTGGTAGCTACAGGAACAATTTCAGCAGCCAATTATTTTTTCTTTAGTGAAAATGAAATAAAATAAGCTGCAGAACACCAAACCCACTGACCTATTTTCTTTTCTTGTTTCTGGCACCAGTTTATTACAGTTTAGATTAATTTCTGTTTTAAAATTGTGCATGTGGAAGGGTATCAATATATGTGAATTCATGCACTTTCTATCTGGCAAATATCATGTAACCCTTTTATTAAATACAATAAAAATTATTAAAAAAATAAAATAAAATTGTGTGGAAATACAGTCTCAGCTAGGATTGTATAGGTGATATTATAGGCTTCTGTGATTTTTGATTGTTTTTATTGTTTAAAATATTTTATAGAATTTAAAGCTAAGTAGGAATACTGATGTTTATGCTGTTAGGTAGGAATAAATATGTAAAGTAGGATAATTACAAATAGAAAGACTGGATTTTTCAAAAGGATAAAAGAAAGAATTATGAATGCTTTTTATCATACACAAAGATAAATTTTAAGACAAAAAGGTTTAAATGGATTTAAAATTACATAATATATGTGTGAAAGTACCTTAGTATTATATGTAATTTAATGTGTTTTTAAAAATAAATGCAACGTAACTTAAAATTATTTTAGTGATCAATTTAAAAGAAGTGATGGTAATGAGCAGACATAATAAAAATGCCAGGATATTGAAACAAAAGCCATATAACAAATGATTGTTGTCCTTAATGTACTATGTTGTCTCTCATCTCCTTTGCTGTCCCTTTGTTATCTCATATTGTTACAGTATCTCACTTTGTTATCTGATATAATGAATTTGTTTGTATTTGGTTATTTGAAATTTGGTAGGGAAGGGGGGAAAACCAAGACAGGTGGGGGGTGTGGGGGGGAGGGTAATGGGTACCAAGACATGTGAAAGGGTATCAATGTATGTGAATTAATGCACCTTCTATCTGGCAAATATCATGTAACTCTTTTATTAATTACAATAAAAAAACCTACAAGTAAAAAAAATGCCTGTATTTACTACACTCTAGCTTGTCAAGGTGAGGCTAATTAATTGCTTGTTTAATTCATTTATATTAACATTGACGCATACTCACAAAACATGAGGCTAAAGGGTGAGTGTTTCATCAGTGGGAGACACAAAAAGCAGGTGGCAATTACCACAATAGTGTGTCCAGTGCTAGAACCCTGGAAAATCAGGACAACTCATCAGCAGATACCACATTATGCTACTTCATTCCATTTTGGATAAATAATGAGTCTAACCTCTCTCAAACAAGCTGCAAATAGAAAAGAATATGAACACATATACATATATTTAATTTATTGGGATCTATTCCTAAGGGACACATGATGCAGAATACAAACAGCAATAAAGTAGAGAATTAAAGTCATAGAGTCAGTGCTTTCCATAATTCATGCCTGTGCTTTTGGTCTAGTGATTAAAATGCAAATCAAAGACATCTTCCAGGGGACCTGACTAGGCAGCAATCCCTCAGGTTCACAAGAGTGTCTTTCAGACAGCACCATCCTTTGGTGAAATAAGCGGCTTTTTGGCAGGTCTGTAAGAGTATGAGGAAAATGAGAGGATCACTCATTATAACTGCCCTCCTGGAGTCCTTTCAAGAATATGCCTCCCTACAGACAAAGGGAATTCAAAGGCTAAGAGGCATTCCACTAAAATTTACAGGAGGCTTTGGCATAGATCCACATGAAAGATAAATACAGAAGTGCAAAGGATAAAAGATGTGTCAGGTTGACAATATCCTTCATGTGCTGTGGAAAGCAGTGGTTCTGAAGATGCAAATCCAGCCTCTTGAACAGTCCTTGGCAATGACATTTTAAAAGAACATCAGGAAACTAGACGACCTATAGGGAAAATGGCTTAGAATCCAAAATTAGAGAAGCTGAGCACTAAAGCAAAACATGCACTGCCTTCTAAACCTTATTGTTCAAAGATCACTGCCATTTGTGGTGTAGAAATTACAAAGTTGAATCACTTCCAATAATTTCTGTGCTAACAAATGATGTATAACCAAAATTTATGGTATCACAATATTCTGCTCTCCTTTCTAAGGGGTTCTTTCTCTCACATTTAACAGGATTTTACAAAGTAAAATAGATACTTTTCGGTAGTGCAAGCTAAAGATTCCTGTAATTATCAAGTATCCTGAAATCAGCCATATTTTCCAATGTAGAAGAGAGAACTTGAATTGGAAATACAGCCAATAAAAATATAAACTACTGGCAGACTACAGAAGAGTTGGATCATTTCAGAGATGCTGCCAGCAGATGGCAAATGCCATAGGAGATAATGCCAGGAGCCAAGCAATGGATGTATGCTGGGAAATCATCACTGCTTTCAGTGCAAAGAAAGAGAACTCTCTCTCTCTCTCTCTCCCTCTCTCTCTCTCTCTCTCTCTCTCTCTCTCTTTCTCTCTCTCTCTCTCTCTCTCTCTCTCTCTCTCTCTCTCTTTCTCTCTCTCTCTCTCCTGGAAAAACCAGCCATGAAATCTTTAGAAATAAGGAGTGATCATGAGGATGAAAATATTCTATTGAAAGTAATAAAAATAGGAAAAGTATTGCAGATATGACTAGAATAAATTTATCAGTAAGTCAGTATTAATAATGCCTAGCTTTAATAGCATTCAACACATAAAAATGGCATAAACTTGATTTTATTATAAATCTCATTGTACAGAAGAAGAGATTGGAAGATTATGAAATTAAGTTCTCTTCCCAAGGTCACACAATTTTTAAGAGATAGAACAAAGAGCTGTAGACATTCTAATCACAGAGTCCTCACTCTTAAGCAGTACACTAAGATTTGGGCCAAATGTTGCATGTAAACATCTGACAAGCAACTTAAATGTATGTTTCAAGACAATCCAACTACCCAGTACTCATGCTGTGATAATAATGTTACTCTGTATACAGAAGCTCAAAGACCCATGGATCCAAAACTTTACTTCATATCTTCTCTGCCAAAAGCATCATACTAACCTCTAAAAAAGAAGACTTTAATTGCAGCACAGGAAGGGTTCACAGTGCAGTAGGGCATAAAATATGCAAGCAAGTAATCATAAGGCCAAGTAGAAGGGGTCATGACAGCAGACACATTCACAGGGTCTAAGGTGGAGATTTATCACACAATTCAATCACATGATTTACTACATAAATTCTTTCATAGGCAAGGATTAAAAGATGAGTAACAAAGACACTTGTAAGGATTAAACATAATGGCTAAAGACATTCAACTGAAAAACAAATATGGAAGGTAGACTATAACAAGTCCATCTAACTGTACTTAAAATCGTATTTAATGCTACTTTGTATTCAAAATGTCAAATTTTTCAAATAAAATGAGTGTGATATTCTGTTAAAAATACGGCAAATTTTACCATGATGTATCAGCAGTGTATTGTGTGTACCGAATTGTTGATTAATGTCAGGGTTTCATGAGCCACAATTTTCAACAAATCCAATAGGAAGAAAAGCTTTCAGATAACATCATTTGAAAATCTCTCAAACTCAGTTCATAATATTAAAAATCACAAACTCTTAGGTATTAATCTTTTCTTAAGCAACATCATCATTGAGAGGTAAAATGCATGCTTATGTATGGTTTCAAAAGACTTGCCTGCTCATTTAAGGTATCGTGACTAATATATTTTCCTACATGATACTATATTTAAGAATATTTCCACCTTTAATTTTAGTCATTTTGATGCTCAAATTCTCCAAAGTATGTATGTATTGTTAATATATAGTCAAAAGTGATGCTCTTTATAATAAAATTCCCACTTATTTGTTAAACATGTCATTTGAAATATGATGTAAAAATCAATGTTAATAAATTCTTTTAAAAAATAAAATTGTATTTAATAATTTGATTGAGAAGTGTGAGGACAACCTGTACACAACTAAGTAACTTTAAAAATGAGTGAAGACTGTTAATACATGCAACAATAACTTGCCATTACACTATATTGTTGACAAGGTTGTTTCCCATTGGTTATCAGTTAACAATTCATGAACCATTTTACACAATATATTAAACAATAAAATTATGTATGGTAAATGGTAGAGGCTGTGTGCTTTGCCAGGAGGCAAAATTAGAGTGATTCATGTGGTTCATTAATTGTGACAAATGTACCATACAAAAGTAAAATATTAATAGTACAGGAAAGCAGCTGTAGACTACTTGAGAACTCTCTGTACTGTCTTCACAACTTTCACAAAAATCTAAAACTACATGGACTTTAAAAGTTTATTACAAGTAAATATATATCACATGGAGTTAAAATAACTCAAAGCCTGTAGGAAAGAAATGGTCAGAAACAGCAATATGAACTTCCATACATCTTAAAAAACACATGGAAATGTGTCCATCCATGCAAAAGATACTATTTTTCACCTTGTTCTCTCAGCTACAAAGAGCAACACACAAAAACGTAATAAACATGCCTAATTTCCAGATCTGGGTTTATACCATTCTCCAATACAAGGAGACAATAATCCTCAGGGAATGCCTGTTTCTAACATTGTGACCATAAATAGTTTGTACTAAAAATAAAAACTGAATTTTAAAAGCAAAAATATATTGGTAATCATGTGACAGAGTTGTAGCACAGAGCTCATAGAGCTCTAGAGGCAACTAGGTAGTAATAGATTTGTGTTAGGTTATCACCACAAGTATAAAACGAATGTCCATCAATTCATTCTCATCTAAAGGGCAGGTTGAACAGAAGGAAAGAACAGAGAATCTCTCCTTCATAGAGATTTCCAAACAACTTATGAAGGTACTCCAAACTCAATGAGGTTCAGAAACAACTCCCTACATGTGCATATACATTTTGCATAATGATTTCCTTCTAAAGAAATACATAATACCAACAGTGATAACATATCAACAGTATGTCCTTATAACATGGCATGATAACAACAGTGTCTTACTTCTATGTTCTCAGAATGCTAGATATTCCTTCTGATCATCAGAGAAGAATTATGACAGTGGAACATACTATCTAATTCACAAAGCATGCTCCTTAAAACCAGGAAGGGTAATCAAAACTGAAACAGAAGTCTAAGAGTCTATACAGACAGGAGGAGTCAATGTCAGTTGCAGGCTTGAACTCAGGGCCTGAGCAATGTCCCTAAGCTCTTTTGCTCAAGGCTAGTGCTCTACCACTTTGAGCCACAGAGCCACTCTGGTCTTCTTGTGGTTGATTGGAGATAAGAATTTCAGAGACTGTCCTGCCTGGACTAGCTTTGAACCATGATCCTCTCTGATCTCAGCCTCTACAGTAGCTAGGATTACATTCGAGAGTCACTAGCCCACAGCATCAAGTGCAATCCTAAGTACAACTCTGAAACAGAAGAGAATTAGGGGGAAAAAAGGAAATGGAGTAAAATATATGGGCTTTTGTTAAACATAATATATCAGTGTTGGTCTATTTCATATAATAAATGTATCATAGTGCTATAAGATATTTATTAAGAAGGAAAACTAGGTGCAGTGTATATGAGAATCTTCCCTAGAGTCTTTGCAACTTGTGAATGAGTCTAAAGCTACTCTGTCTTGAAAAGCTTGTTAGAAGTAAATACCTATCACAAAGAGCTAAAAGTGATTCAAAGAATGTGGAAAAACTGAATCTTTTTACCTTTCCGAGCTTTTAGAAAAGAAAAAAAAACTATCCTACAAATATGCACCTCTGACTATTAAGAAGTTAAGCAACTTACAAACATATATGACAAATATGTGTCTCTCGATATAAGAGATTCCAAGAAAAGAACAATTCCTTCACAAGTTCCAGGAAGTAGAACTTTGGAAAACAAATAGACTCCAAGTGTTGAAGGACAGAGTAATCTGACCTTCCTAAAGTGGAGAGAATTGGTATCATTAAGGAATAAGATTGTCTCACTGAATGGCTCTCTCTCAATTTCAAGGAGATTCTTTCTCATTTCTCTTACCAAAACATCCAAAAAGATGAGTCTGAAATGAACTACTAAAGACTGAATAAACTGTGGTCAATTTTCGCAGCAATTGAACAAAATAGGTTCAAATGGAATCTTGAAACTAGGCAAAATCACCAGAGTCAGCCCCTCACTGTGAGGAAACTGAGACCCAAAGATATTATGAAAGTGTTTTGTTCTAGAAAATATGTGCAGCTGCTGGCTCGGTTGGCCTGAGCTAAGTTACCTCTAACTCCAGAGTCCTGAATTACCAGTGACCAACAAATGACTATTCTATAAGACTTACTGTTTTTCAACGCCATTTCAGTTTCCCTCTCTCCATCTCTCGGTCACCCATCCTTTTCTATCAGTATCAATAGTGCTGCTCTATCACAAAACATTTTCTTACTATGACTATATAGGGCTTAAAATAGTAAAAGTAAGGAGGGAGTCAATCTGATTCAAAATGTTGTATTCACCATTAAGTGTAATACTAGCAGTAGGTTTCTCATACACAGCCTTTATTACATTGAGGAATGTTCCATGGATTCCTAGTTTCTCCAGAGCTTTTAACATAAAGGGGTGTTGGATCTTGTCAAATGCCTTTTCCGCGTCTATTGAGACAATCATGTGATTTTTGTCCTTGCTCCTGTTGATGTGTTCAGTTATGTTAATTGATTTGCGTATGTTGAACCAGCTTTGCCTCCCTGTGATGAATCCAGTTTGATCATAGTGCATAATTTTTTTGATGAGTTGCTGTAGACAGTTGGCCAGTATTTTGTTGAGAAGTTTTGCATCGATGTTCATCAAAGATATAGGTCTATAGTTCTCTTTCTTTGATGAATCTCTGTCTGTTTTGGGGATGAGGGTTGTACTGGCTTCATAGAATGAGTTTGGTAAGGAACCTTCATTTTCAATTTCGTTGAAGAGCTTGAGGAGTATTGGTGTGAGCTCTGCTTTGAAGACCTTATAGAATTCAGCTGTGAATCCATCTGGCCCTGGGCTTTTCTTAGGTGGAAGTTCTCTAATTGCCATTTCTATTTCAGAGCTTGAAATAGGCCTGATGAGTTGGCTTAGTTCTTCTTGGTTCAGTGTGGGTATGTTAATATTGGCTAGGAATTCATCCATTTCATCTAGATTCTCAAATTTGTTGGCATAAAGGTTTGAGAAGTATTCCCTCATGATATTCTGGATCTTGGTAATTTCTGTCGTGATATTACCATTTTCATCTGCGATTTTGTTTATTTCGATATGCTCTCTTCTTTTTTTGGTAAGATTTGCTAAGGGCTTGTCAATTTTATTAATTCTTTCAAAGAACCAACTCCTTGTTTTGTTGATTCTTTCTATAGTTTTTTTGGATTCCAAATCATTTAATTCTGCTTTGATTTAATTATTTGCTTTCTTGTACTAGGATTAGGGTTGGTTTGTTGCTCTTTTTCCAGGAGCTTAAGGTGAGACATTAACTTGTTGGTTTGCATTTTTTCCAACTTGTTGTTGTAGGCACTCAGCGCTATAAATTTTCCTCTGAGTACTGCCTTTGCTGTGTCCCAAAGGAGTTGGTATTTTATGTGCTCCTTACTGTTAAATTTCATAAACTGTTGGATTTCTGTTCTGATCTCTTCAATGACCCATTGGTGATTCAACAATGTGTTGTTCAGTCTCCATGAGTTACAGGGTTTTTGTTGGTGGAGATGTGTGTTCAGTTCCAGTTTGATGCCTTTGTGGTCTGAGAGTGTGCATGGAATAATTTCTGTGTTTCTGAATCTGCCCAGGTTTGTTTTATGGCCTAAGATGTGATCTATTTTGGAAAATGTTCCATGTGCTGCTGAGAAAAACGTATATTGTGTTGTTGCTGGGTGGAATATTCTGCATATGTCTGTTAGATCTAGTTGTTCTATGTAGTTGTTCAGTTCTAAGGTTTCTCTGTTGAGTTTTTGCCTTGTTGATCTTTCCATAGGTGAAAGTGGCGTGTTAAATTCACCGACAATCACTGTATTTCGATCTATGTATGGTTTCAGTGTAAGTGAAGTTTGCTTGATGAATTTCAGAGCTCCGGGATTGGGTGTGTAAATATTTAGGATCGTTATGTCTTCCTGGAGGAAAGATCCCTTTAGTAGTATGTAGTAACCTTCTTTGTCTTTTCTTACTAATTTTGGTTTGAAGTCTATCTTATCTGATATGAGGATGGCAACTCCAGCCTGTTTATGGGGGCCGTTAGCTTGATAGAGTTTATTCCAACCTCTCACTTTCAAAAGATGCTTGTTTTTTGGGGTAAGATGTGTCTCTTGAAGACAGCAGAACGATGGCTCTTGCTTTTTGATCCAACTAGACAGCCTATGCCGTTTAATTGGAGAGTTGAGTCCATTGATATTGAGAGTTAGGATTGAGAGATATTTATTAGGTCCTACCATTTTTAAAGGCTTTTGTTTGGGCCTGTGTCTTGACAGTTCTTGTGGTCCTTAGGTCGTATGCTGTTTAGGTGCCATTTCTTTCCCTATATTGCATTTATTTTGGTTTTCTATGTATAGAACATCTTTCAGAATTCTCTGTAGTGTTGGTTTTGTTGCGACATATTGTTGCAGCTTTTCCCTGGAATGGAATGTTTTTATTGTTCCCTCAGTTATGAATGAGAGCTTAGCTGGGTACAGTATTCTTGGTTGGTAGTTATTTGACTTAAGGGCATGACATATATGCTTCCAGTCACTTCTTGCTTGCATGGTCTCTGCTGAGTAATCTGGAGTTATTCTGATTGGTTTTCCTTTATAGGTTACTGAACCCTTTTCCCTGGCTGCCTTTAGAATCCTTTTTTTGGTTTCTACTGATCCAGTTCGGATTACGATGTGGTGGTGAGATGTTCTTTTCTGGTCAGGTCTGTTTGGGGTTCTAAAAGCTTCTTGTATCTGGATGGGTCTGCCCTTCTGGATATTTGGGAAATTCTCTGAGATGATTCCCTGAAGTATATTTCCAATACCATTGACCTCTTTCTCCAGACCCTCCTCAATACCAATTAGCCTTAAATTAGGCTTCCTAATTGTATCTTGGACCTCCTGAAGCGCTCTCTCATTTTTCCTTGATTTGGATTGACTCATTTTCTGTTCTTTCTCTATAATAACTAAATTATCTTCAGCCCCGGAAATTCTCTCCTCTGCATTGTCTAACCTGCTATCAAAGCTATCTACTTTATTTTTCATCTCCCTTGCTACTAATTGCTCATTTTTGATGCCTTGCATCTCTTCTTTTAGATCATGTATGGATTTCTTTAGCTCCTTGATTTCCATTTGAGTGGTTAGCTCAGTAGCTTTATTTTCTTTGAACATTTGCTGGAGTTCGGTCACCTTTTTATTTGTTGATTCTATGAAATCATCCATCTTTCTTTGAACAGCTTTTATTATGACCTCCTTTATGGCGTCTTCTTTTTTACTTATCACCTTGTTTATGGTTTCCTCTTGTTCAGCTATGGCTTCCTCCCTTATCTCTTTCTTTATATTTTCACATTTTTCATTAATGATGTTTATCAATTGCATTTGTACAGCACTTGGAAGACTCTCCTCTAGGTTTGCCAGTGACTGTTCCATTGGCTGTTTACATTGGGTGGGGGAGATGGGAGATGTTGTTTCTTGATTTGACATTTTTCTTGAGTTTCTTGTTCTGCCCATTTGAAAATGGGAGCAAGATTAATACTAAACACTATTATAGTTTTTCAGATATAACCAACCTAGACCTCTGTAGCTGGCAGACTCTAGATGTTCACAAGTTTTGATTGGTGTTATCACTCTTTCTTTTTGTGCAGTTACCGACTAGTCTAATTATTCACTGATAAGCGATTTATATCCAAAACAATAAGCCTCTCAATCCAATCTCTATTGTCTTTAAGTCCCTCTGAGCCTAGAGAATGAATAAACACCTAGAAATAATTTATTATACTTCAAATCTGCTCAGCATACACCCACACACACTGTTAATATAAATGGTTGTGAGATACGATGGAAAAGACAAGGAGGACATTGAACAGACTAAGAGTAATCTGAGACATTGAAGATCAGTAACTTCAGAAAGGAGAAACATGATAAACTAGGGGGAAAATTCCTTTTTCAAGCAAATCTAAAGGCAGGAATCCAGAATAATGAAATAACATAAGTCAATCTCATAGCACGAAATAGCTAAAACTGCAGTTTGCACACAAGGAACAAATGGAATGCGTCACAGTGGATTAGGTGTATAAGGAACTGGGAATTCTTATAACAATCGCTACTTGTATATATCAGAAAGCATTTTTAAAGGAGAAGGTGCTGTGAACCTGTGCAGTCTTTCCTTGAAAAAGGTAGTAAAATAAAAGTTAGGAGCTTACAACTTATGGCTAGAAAGTGCTGTACATGATTTTAAATACACTTTTATATTTTAAATGTAATACTTCGTCCTTTTAGAGAACAAGAAAAAGATATGCAAAAGAATATTGTCTTACTTACTTGGATCTAATTCTTAAGCTTGTTTTTTTTCCTGAAATAACATCTCAGATATCTGAGTAATAGAATGTCCTGGAGTTACAATTCGTATCTTTATATTTTTTCTGATAGAAGAGTGAAATTACTTTATTTTTTTTCAAAATCGTGATACATAAGGCCATACAGTATGAAGCTAATTGAAAGGACCTCCAGGATATTGAAACAAAAGCCATATAACGAATGATTATTGTCCTTTGGAAGAGTAGTAGGCCATAAAATCAACCCTCAAAAATCAACTGCCTTCCTTTACGCCAACAGTGAGAGGAACGAGGCAATAATCAGGAAAGAAAATCCTTTCACAATACCCTCAAAGAAAATAAAGTACCTAGGAATTAGCTTAACTAAGAATGTAAAGGACCTTTTTGCTGAAAACTTTAAAACCCTAAAAAAGGAAATTAAAGCAAAACTAAGGAAATGGAAAAACCTCCATGCTCCTGGATTGGAAGAATCAACATTGTGAAAATGACAATCTTGCCAAGAGCTATCTACAAATTCAATGCAATACCCATCAACATCCCAATGTCATTCTTTAAAGAAATAGAAGAGGCAATCCAAAATTTCATATGGAATAATAAAAGACACCGTATAGCCAAAACACTTCTTAGCAGAAAGAACAGCGCTGGAGGAATTTCAATTCCAAACTTTAGACTCTATTACAGAGCTATAATTCTCAAAACAGCTTGGTACTGGCACAGGAACAGGCCTGAAGACCAATGGAATAGAACTGAGGACCCAGATATTAAACCACAGACCTATGGCCACCTAATCTTTGACAAGGGAGCCAAAAAAATAGAATGGAAGAAAGACAGCCTCTTCAACAAGTTGTGCTGGCAGAACTGGTTAAGCACCTGCAGAAAACTAAAGCTGGATCCTTCTTTGTCACCTTGCACTAGAATTAACTCCAAATGGATCAAAGACCTGGAGGTAAAGGCTGACACACTGAAAACTTTACAGGAAGGAATAAATTTTTTTAAAAGAAAAGAAAAGAAAAATCCAGAAGTGGGGCTGTGGCACAAGTGGTAGAGAACTAGTCTTGAGAAAGAACGAGGATGGTGCTCAGGCCCTGATTTTAAGCCCCAGGATGGCCAAAAAAAAATCTCACCTTCCTCCCAGGTGCAGTGCTTATGCCTATAATCCTAATTACTCAGGAGGCTGAGACCTGAGGATCGCAATTCAAAGCCAGCCCATGAGAATCTTATCTCCAATTAACCACTAGAAAATTGGAAGTGGCACTGTGGCTCAAGGGGTAGGGTGGTAGCCTTGAGATGAAGAGCTCAGGGACAGCACCCAGGCCCAGACTTCAAACCCCACGATGGCAAAAAAATAATCTAAAGCAAAAAGTACCTGAACGTGTAGTTCAAGTGGCAATGTCCAAGACCCCTAAATTTAAAGCCATTATCACCTCAAATATACAATACAAAACAATGGACCTCCGTTTAGAAAATACCAACCCAGTTATTAGTAGCCCATGTGACAGGAACAGTTCAGATTATCTTTGGTGAAAAAAACACAAGAAAGTAATTTACAGAAAACAAATTTAAAGAGAATCCCAATTGTTCATGTGCAGAAATTCCTCTGGATTTTGTGGATAAGAAAGGTAGATCTGATGCTCCTCAGTTGATGAGTGGATCAACAAGGTGTGGTAGTTGTACTTGGTTATTTGAAATTTGATAGGGAAGGGGGGGAAACCAAGACGGGTGGGGGGGCGTATCAAGACATGTGAAAGGGTATCAATGCATGTGAATTAATGCACCTTCTATCTGGCAAATATCATGTAACCCTTTTACTAATTACAATAAAAATTTTAAAAAAAAGATGTGGTATTTATACACAATGGAATTCTATGCAGCTGTCAGAAAGCATGACATCGGCCCAATTGTAAGGATATGGAAAGACAGAAAAAAATCATATTAAGTGAAGTAAGCCAGACTCAAAGCAACATAGGCTCAATGGTTTCCCTCATTTGTCATAATCAGTAGAAACCTTGGGCTCTCCTAGCAGAGATTCACAATAGAACAAAATCTAGATACATAAGGCAGTATAGTATGATGCTAAATGATAGGACCCGCAGGATATAGAAACAAAAGCCATATAATAAGTGAATGTTGTCCTTAATGTACTATGTTATCTCTCATCTCTTTTGCTCTCCCTTGGTTACCTCGAATTGTTATAGTATTTTTACCTTGTTATCTGATATATTGTATATATGTTTATTTGGTTATTTGAAATAGGATAGGGAAGGGGGGAAATCATGATGAGCAGGGGGAGGGGGGAGGGAAATGGGGACCATGACATGAGAAAAAGTATCAATATTTGTGAGATAATGTACCTTCTATCTGGTGAATATAATGTAACCCTTCTATTAATTACAATAAAAAATATACGAAAAAAAGAAAAAAATGGTTTCACGGAAAAGTGACATTTGAAGTAAAGATGATAAGTCAACGTGGATTGAAAATCACTTTAAACAAATTTTGGAAGACACAGATCTGCACTGCAGAGATAGAAGAAAAGAAAATAGAAGATAGAAGACCTAAAAGGCAAAGTGAAGGCCAGATCATAAAAGACCTGAGGGGCTACGTTAGAAGCCACAGTTTTGAAAGAAGGGTAATGAAAACCCCTGAAGGCATTTAGAAGAGAGAATATGTGGTGTGTTCTGATACACAACACATCTTACATGGATTGGTGTAAAGAAATACAGGAGCAAGAAATCCTCATCAGAAGTCATAAGGGAGGTGGACAAAGAACTCTAGTTTATACTAAATAATCACTTAAGAATTTAAACATAGATGAACTGTTATAAAATTGTGTTTTGGTTGTTTGCTTATTAGTTGGTTGGTTTGTGACAGGTTCACGCTATGTATCCCAGGCTGCTAATACCCAAGGTATTTCTGTCTCAGCCTCCTGAGCACAGGGATTACAAAAGCATGCACCACCACAGAAAATTGTCAGGATATAGCAATATATTCGAAATAAAAAAGAGGATTTCCATGAAGATACTTACATTTCTACTTGTTGCATTTGCAAATTCATTCTCAAAAAGAGGAAGATATATGTGCACTCCTATACTATTACATAGTATAGTATAGTATAGTGTACTATGTAATAGTATAGGATCATAGAACATATTTGGATTTTTTTGATAAATATTAGAAAGAGTCTTAGATAGAGGATATTCTTTCTCTATGGACATGCCTTTGAGACATCCAGGTAAAGATGTGTAAGCATGCAGAATAGTAAGTCTATTCCTGCAAGGAGGGTACTGTCTGCAGAAAGGAATTGGGAATATTCACATAGACTTGGAAAGTAAAATGCTGGACATGCCGGAGATTGCCTGGAAAGAGAAGTTAGTATGAGAAGACACTCTGGCAGAACTTAATGGTTCACAAATTAAATCTAATGTATAGCTGCAAATCAGTCTCTACTAGGAATGGAATGTATATGCAAATTATCATAATATATTTTATATTTTTATATAAGTGAATAAGAAATACAACAATTTGGGTATTGTTTATTTATTTGTTTTGTGTTTTATACTGTCTTGATTTCTCAAACTCTCAAGAGACAATTTTGGGTTTTTCACAGTAATACTTTTCATCAAGACACAAACACACCAGTGGTTCTCACATTTTAATTGTCTATGGTAAAGCTCGACGTAGATCATGCTTTTATAAATAAGAAAACTATTCAACAGTGCTCTCAAATGGCTTTCTTTAGCTTTTAAATTTTCTACAATGCAGAGTTAATTATGTAGTGGGCCATAACAGCAAATAAAATTAAATGGAAAGCAGACAGTAAGGTTGCCAGTAGATAAAATCCTAGAAACAAAACAACTGCTTACTTATCAGTCAATAACGCAAAGCAAATAAAACCTCTTTTTTAAGGGTCCTTTTAAAAAGACAAGAAGCACAACAGCATATATTTTATCTCTAACAATACTATAAATATACAGATGAGCTTTTAATCTCTGGAATTGCACAACTACATCAACTAGGTTAAAAAACAGTGGCTAAATGCTCTTTATAGAGTTTCTAAAAAGCAAAATAAATGGAAATGAGAAATTCTTACTTCAAACTTTGTTTTCCCTGACTTAGGTTCACGTGATATTGGGTAGAGGATAAATACTATCTCAGTTAAATGATATCCCCCAATCCAAAAAAAAAAACTAATGAAGATAATGTCTGGTATTTGGATTATGGTGTGTCTTAGACCAGGATTAGAGTGTGTCTCTTCACTTTACCACATTCATCCATTTTTACCTTCCTGTGAGAGTTCCTCTGTTAAAATTAGTGTCCCTTGTATTAAATAGATTCACCCAAATGTCATGATTCTAAAGCAAATGAAGTATTATGTTGAACTTAACATTGAACTTTACGGAGTCATTGAACTGAAGAGAAAATGATGAAAACAAAAACCTGGGGTCCCTAAGTCTCGTACACATGTAAATCTGTCCATCAGCCTTAAGCTATCAGGGATGATTTGACTACCACTAATGAAATACCCACATGGGGGTAACAAGTAACTGACAGTCTTACTGCATCTGGAACTAAAACTATACATGACAAATATCAAAAATCAGAGCCATTTAATTTTATATCTTAAGGAAAATATAGTTTTAAATTCTGATATATAAGTAAAATCACCATAAGTGGAGACTGATAGCATGATTTCAGAGCAACAAAATTAAAATGTGAGGATTTCTGTTTCCAGAAAACTCATTACTTTGGTTACCTAGACTGAAAAATAAACATTTCTCTGCTTTCTCTATCAGTATCTCTCCCAATTTTTTCTACAAAGATAATTATGCTAGGACATGACCATGCTTTATGTAGTAATACTTAAATACCTATGTATTTGTCTACCAACATACTAACATACAAGTGTAGACTTGCACATGAAATAAATACAGGAAACACTGACTTCATCTGAGTTCAACAGGCACATAATTGTCTATCTTCTCAGAGCCTTAATTTGTGAATATGATAATAAGTTTCCAAATTGGAACACACTACTTAGTACTTCTAAACCTATTTGATCCCGAAGTCCTTACTGTATTATTATCTTAGCAAAACATTATTCTACAGAGCAGAGTATAAACAAGGCTTGTCTAGAGAATATGGAAATGTAAAAATTCAAGAATTTTTTAATTGTAGCATCAGACCGTCTCAAGAGAACATCTCACCAGCCTCTTTATCAGATGCCACAGCTCAAATTCATCTATATGTCTCTCAGGTAATATAAATGGATTGGTCAAGATACATGGAGACAATGATAAACTGAAAAGCATGTACCCAACACAAAAAATAATGGCCTACTTTCAGCTTCAATGTCAAGTAATGACATTGGCAGAACTGTTATGCCAGGTATTTGATTTTCAAAAAAAATAAACAATCAATACACTTGGAATTTATGTTAAAGTTTCATACAACTAGATACTCATAAATGGTTCCAAAAATGCTTATTGAACACTGTGCTGACCAAATAAATACACCTGTAGACCAAATTCACTCCCCTGACTCACAGAGTGCAATCTGATTTAAAATACCCAACAAAGACATTTTCCCCTCTCATGTTTGGTAATTGTGCTCTCAGTGATAGTACGAACACCATCACATTTGTGCCTGACTTGCTTTTCCCTCT
Organism: Megascapheus bottae; assembly: GCF_031878675.1. Taxonomy (NCBI): domain Eukaryota; kingdom Metazoa; phylum Chordata; class Mammalia; order Rodentia; family Geomyidae; genus Megascapheus; species Megascapheus bottae. The sequence continues at coordinate 257,357 of NC_143544.1, forward strand.
GGGTCTCTCTAAGTTCTCCTGTATGGCTCTAGAAAGAAAAAAACTAATTTCAGAATACTCAAATGTCCTTGGCATATATCACTAAGAAAGGAATAGATAAGTGTAAGATATTGCAGTTGCTATGAATATTACTATGGAGACACTTCAAAAAAATAAAAACATATGGTATAACAATCCCTCTTCTAGGTATTTTTATGAAATAGGGGCAATAAATTATTGAAGACATTAGCATTCTCATACTAATCAAAGTGCTACTTGCAGTAGCCAAGACATAGAAACAACCTAAAGAACCACAAGTACAAAAATTCAGTTTAAAAAAATAAAAACTGCAAGAAGAGCTACGTATATATGTCCATATAGGATGAGACTAACGAACTCTAGGATATGGATACAAGAGGTTTATCTTAGTGATTGTTGTTTTAATGTACTTTGTGAAGTTATTTCTTTTTTCTTTTTTCCCCCTCGTGGTTAATCTCATGTAGTTACCATATCTGACTTTGTTACCTGGTATTTGTATATACATTTATCTGTTTATTTCAAATAGGAAAGGAAATGGTAAAAACAAGGTAACTGGGGGAGGAGGGAAAGGGGACAAAAACATGAGAAGGGGAATCAATGTTCAAGAAGTAATGTACCCACTACCTGATGAATGTAAATGTCACCCCTCATTGCCCCGACAATAAAATACAACAAAAAAACTGCAAAAGAAATAATAAAATGTGTGTATACATAACCCATCTTTTATGGGCTAGATGATTTTTAGCAGGAATTTTCTCATCTCTTGATGTCAAGTTTTCATAAATAATTAAGAAAGATAAAAAGGACTTTTCCAAAATATTACTGACAATTTCTTTTCTATAGCCTGCTTAAGGACTTTTCCTTACAGTAATTAGAAAGAATCCGTGTTGGCAGAGGGTTAAGATGGAAGCATGAGACTGGGGGTAACACGCAGGGATTTACAGGTCAGGGATGGCACTGTTATTGTGAGGATGGAAAAGAGCAACTGGTACACAGATTTTACAGAATTACTTCTTTTCAAAGCCTAGCTTCCCTTGCCACTGACTGTCACCAGTCCCTTGACATTATCTTCAGGATCATCCATTACTCAAGTTCTTGCTTTACTTTAAAGGGTTGCATAATTTACTATAAATGGCAAACTGAACTACTCCATCTTTATGCACTTTGCTATTAATGATGTTTGAATACATTGAGGTGACCAATAGCTACGATACATTATAAATAGCTTTTTATCTAATTATCTATTTTAATTCATCACAATGCTTAAGCAAGAGGCAAAAATAAATTGTGATGAATTTTTGTGGACAAGTCAAAAAGACTTTCTAATGAATATAAATGTTCTTCCCGAAAACCCTGTAACTCATGGAGACTGAACAACACATTGTTGAATCACCAATGGGTCATCGAAGAGATCAGAACAGAAATCCAACAGTTTATGAAATTTAACAGTAAGGAGCACACAAAATACCAACTCCTTTGGGACACAGCAAAGGCAGTACTCAGAGGAAAATTTATAGCGCTGAGTGCCTACAACAACAAGTTGGAAAAATTGCAAACCAACAAGTTCATGTCTCACCTTAAGCTCCTGGAAAAAGAGCAACAGACCAACCCTAATCCCAGTACAAGAAAGCAAATAATTAAAATCAAAGCAGAATTAAATGATTTGGAATCCAAAAAAACTATAGAAAGAATCAACAAAACAAGGAGTTGGTTCTTTGAAAGAATTAACAAAATTGACAAGCCCTTAGCAAATCTTACCAAAAAAAGAAGAGAGCATATCGAAATAAACAAAATCGCAGATGAAAATGGTAATATCACGACAGAAATTACCAAGATCCAGAGTACCATGAGGGAATACTTCTCAAACCTTTATGCCAACAAATTTGAGAATCTAGATGAAATGGATGAATTCCTAGCCAATATTAACATACCCACACTGAACCAAGAAGAACTAAGCCAACTCATCAGGCCTATTTCAAGCTCTGAAATAGAAATGGCAATCAGAGAACTTCCACCTAAGAAAAGCCCAGGGCCAGATGGATTCACAGCTGAATTCTATAAGGTCTTCAAAGCAGAGCTCACACCAATACTCCTCAAGCTCTTCAACGAAATTGAAAATGAAGCTTCCTTACCAAACTCATTCTATGAAGCCAGTATAACCCTCATCCCCAAACCAGACAGAGATTCATCAAAGAAAGAGAACTATAGACCTATATCTTTGATGAACATCGATGCAAAACTTCTCAACAAAATACTGGCCAACCGTCTACAGCAACTCATCAAAAAAATTATACACTATGATCAAACTGGATTCATCACAGGGAGGCAAAGCTGGTTCAACATAGGCAAATCAATTAACATAATTGAACACATCAACAGGAGCAAGGACAAAAATCACATGATTGTCTCAATCGACGCGGAAAAGGCAGTTGACAAGATTCAACACCCCTTTATATTAAAAGCTCTGGAGAAACTAGGAATCCATGGAACATTCCTCAATGTAATAAAGGCTGTGTATGAGAAACCTACTGCTAGTATTACACTTAATGGTGAAAATCTAAAGCCATTCCTTATGAAATCAGGAACGAGACAAGGATGCCCACTCTCTCCACTCCTCTTTAACATAGTACTAGAATTCCTAGCCAGTGCAATAAGGCAAGAAGCAAGCATAAAGGGGACCCAAGTAGGGAAAGAGGAAATAAAACTATCCCTCTTTGCAGATGACATGATTCTGTATTTAAAGAATCCTATAGACTCTACTCCCAAGCTCCTTGAGCTGATTCAAAGCTTTGGAAGGGTAGCAGGCTATAAAATCAACCCTCAAAAATCAACTGCCTTCCGTTACGCCAACAGTGAGAGGAACGAGGCAATAATCAGGAAAGAAACTCCTTTAACAGTAGCCTCAAAGAAAATAAAGTACCTAGGAATTAGCTTAACTAAGAATGTAAAGGACCTTTTTGCTGAAAACTTTAAAACCCTAAAAAAGGAAATTAAAGCAGAACTAAGGAAATGGAAAAACCTCCCATGCTCCTGGATGGGAAGAATCAACATTGTGAAAATGACAATCTTGCCAAGAGCTATCTATAAATTCAATGCAATACCATCAACACCCCAATGTCATTCTTTAAAGAAATAGAAGAGGCAATCCAAAATTTCATATGGAATAATAAAAGACCCCGTATAGCAAAAACACTTCTTAGCAGAAAGAACAGCGCTGGAAGAATTTCAATTCCAAACTTTAGACTCTATTACAGAGCTATAATTCTCAAAACAGCTTGGTACTGGCACAGGAACAGGCCTGAAGACCAATGGAATAGAACTGAGGACCCAGATATTAAACCACAGACCTATGGCCACCTAATCTTTGACAAGGGAGCCAAAAAAATAGAATGGAAGAAAGACAGCCTCTTCAACAAGTTGTGCTGGCAGAACTGGTTAAGCACCTGCAGAAAACTAAAGCTGGATCCTTCTTTGTCACCTTGCACTAGAATTAACTCCAAATGGATCAAAGACCTGGAGGTAAAAGCTGACACACTGAAAACTCTACAGGAAACTCTACTAGGCCTCCTTGGCACAGGTCGAAACTTTCTTAATAAGGACCAAGAATCACAACAAATCAGAGAAAGGCTGGATAAGTGGGACTGCATTAAACTGCAGAGTTTTTGTATGGCAAAGGACATAGCTAGTAAACGAATCAGGAAGCCTACAGAGTGGGAGAAGATCTTCACCAACCAAACAACAGACAAAGGCCTCATATCTAAAATATATCAACAACTCAAAAAATTGAATCACTCCAAAACTAAAAGTAACAACCATCCCATTAAAAAATGGGCCAAAGACGTAAAGAGAGCCTTCTCTGAAGAAGAAACAAAAATGGCCTATAGACACATGAAGAAATGCTCAACATCTCTGGTCATAAAAGAAATGCAAATCAAAACAACTCTAAGATTCCACCTCACTCCAGCTAGAATGGCCAGGATCAGGAAAACGAATGACAACAGATGCTGGAGGGGATGTGGCCAGGAGGGATCACTACTACACTGTTGGTGGCAGTGCAAACTCGTCCAACCACTATGGAAAGCAGTGTGGCAGTGCCTCAAAAGGCTCAACATAGAACTCCCCTATGACCCAGCAATTCCACTACTTGGCATTTACCCAACCACCCAGAAACAAGGACATACTAAACCCACTAGCACAACAATGTTCATTGCAGCACTATTCACCATAGCAAAGATATGGAACCAACCTAGATGTCCCTCAGTTGATGAGTGGATCAACAAGTTGTGGTATTTGTACACAATGGAATTCTATGCTGCTGTCAGAAAGAATGACATCGCCCCATTTGTTAGGAAATGGAAAGACTTAGAAAAAATCATATTAAGTGAAGTAAGCCAGACTCAAAGGAACTTAGGCTCAATGGTTTCCCTCATTCGTCATAATCAGTAGAAACCTTGGGCTCTACTAGCAGAGATTTGCAATAGAGCAAAATCTTGATACATAAGGACATATAATGTGAAGCTAATAGAAAGGACCTCCAGGATAATGAAACAAAAGCCATATAATGAATGATTGTTGTCCTTAATGTACTATGCTGTCTCTCATCTCCTTTGCTGTCCCTTGGTTATCTCATATTGGTATAGTATCTCACTTTGTTATCTGATATATTGAATTTATTTGTATTTGGATATTTGACATTTGATAGGGAAGGGGGGAAAACCAAGACTGGTGGGGGGTTTGGGGGGGGAGGGAAACGGGTACCAAGACATGTGAAAGGGTATCAATGTATGTGAATTAATGCACCTTCTATCTGGCAAATATCATGTAACCCTTTTACTAATTACAATAAAAAAAAGAGAGAGAAAAAAAAGAAAAAACAAGACAAAAAAAGAGTTAGGGTAAAGTTTAGGGTGAGGGCGAGGTTTAGGATGAGGGTTAGGGTGAGGATGAAGGTGTGGATTAGGGTTAGGTTTTTGGTTAGGGATAGGGTTAGGGTTATGGTTTTAGGATTAGGGTTTTAGGGTTAGGTTTAAGGTTAGGATGAGGTTGCCGGTGAGGGTGAGGGTGAGAGTTAGGGTTAGGTTTAGGGTTAGGATTAGGGTGAGGGTTAGCGTTAGGGTTAGGGTTGGGGTTAGGGTTTGGCTGAGGGTAAGGGTAAGGTTGAGGGTTAGTGTGTGAATGAGGGTTAGGTTTCCGGTTATGATTAGGTTTATAGTTAGGATTATGGTTTGAGTGAGGGTTAGGGTAAGTGTTAGGGTTAGAGTTTTGGTAAGGGTTAGGTTTAGGGTTAGGGTTAAGATGATTTTGAGGTGAGGGTGAGGGTGAGGGTGACGGTGAGGGTGAGAGTGTTGGTTAGGGTTAGGTATAGGGTGAGGGTGAGGGTGAGGTTGAGGCTTAGGTTGAGGGTGAGTGTGAGGTATATTGTTAGGGTTATGTTGAGCTTGAGGGTGAGTTTGAGGGTTTGAGTTAGTGTGAGGGTGAGGGTGAGGGTGAGCATCAGGGTGAAGGTTAGGGTTAGCGTTACAATTAGGGTAAGGTTAGTTTTAGGGTGAGGGTGAGGGTGAGGTCGATGGTGAGGATTAGTGTTAGGGTTAGTGTTTATGTTAGGGTTAGAGTGAGGGTAAGGGTGAGGGTGAGGGTTTTAGGGTTATGGTTAAGGTTAGGGTTTTAGGGTTAGGTTTAGGGTTAGGCTTATTGTGAATGTGAGGGTGAGGGTGAGTGTGAGAGTGAGGGTGAGACTTAGGGTTGGGTTTATGGTTAGGGATAGTGTTAGGGTTATGTTTTTAGGGTTAGGGTTTTAGGGTTACGTTTAAGGTTAGGGTGAGGTTGACGATGAGGATTATTGATAGTGTTAGGGTTAGTGTTAGGGTTAGGGTTAGGGTGAGGGTAAGAGTGAGGGTGAGAGTTAGTGTGTGTATGAGGGTTAGGGTTTGGTTTTGCATTAGGTTTATGGTTAGGATTAGGGTTTGGCTGATGGTTAGGGTGAGTGTTAAGGTTAGGGTTTGGGTATAGGTTAGGTTTAGGATTAGGTTAGGGTTAGGGTTAGGGTTAAGGTGATTTTGAGGTGATGCCTAGGGTGATAGTGACGGTTACGGTGAGGGTTAGGGTTAGGAAAAGGATTAGGGTGAGGGTGATTGTGAAGTTGAGGGTGAGGGTGAGGGTGCGTGTGAGGATGATGGTGAGGGTTAGAGTTAGGTTTAGAGTTTGGTTTACGGTTAAGGTTAGTTTTAGTTTTAGGTTTAGGGTTAGAATTAGGGTTTTCTGTGCGGGTGAGGTAAGGGTGAGGGTGAGTGTGAGGGTGAGGATGAGCGTGAGGGTTAGGGTTAGAGTTAGTGTGAGGTTAAGTGTTAGGTTTAGGGTTAGGGTTACAGGGAGGGTGACGTGAGGGTGAGGGCGAAGGTGAGGGTTAGGGATAGGTTTAGGTTTAGGGTTGGGGTGAGGTTGAAGGTGAGGGTTAGGGTGAGGGTTAGGAATAGGGTTAGGGTTAGGGTATTAGGCTTAGGTTTTAGAGTTATTTTTAGGGTTAGGTTTAGTGTGAGGGTGAGCCTGAGGGTGTGTGTGAGGTTGAGGGTGAGGGTTAGAGTTAGGGTTAGGGTGAGAGTAAGAGTGAGTATGAGGGTGAGGGTGATGATGAGGATGAGTGTAAGTGTGAGGGTTAGCTTTAGGTTTTGGGTTAAGGTTAGATTTAGGGTTAGGGTGAGACAGAGGATTAGGCTTCGGGTTAGGGTTAGCGTTAGGGTTTTAAGGTTAAGTTTATTGTTAGGGTTTTACGCTTAGAGTTAGGTTTATGGTTATGGTTATGGTTTAGTTGCAGTTACGGTTAGGGTTAGGGTTTTAGTGTTAAGGTTATAGTTAGGGTTTTAGGGTTTGAGTTGGGGTTAGGGTTACTGTTAGGGTTAGGTTTAGGGTTAGGGTTGGGTAAGTGTTAGGGTTAAGGTTTAAGGGTTAAGGTTATGTTTAGGGTTTTATGGTTAGGGTTGGGTATACGGTTAGGGTTAGGGTTAGGTATACGGTTAGGTTTAGAGTTAGGGTTATGGTTAGGGTTAAGGTTAGGGTATTTGTTAGGGTTATGGTTAGGCTTAGGGTGAGTGTAAGTGTTAAGGTTACGGTTAGGGTTATGTTTACGGTTACGCTTAGGGTTAGTGTTTTGGTTATGGTTATGAGGAAGGTGAGGTGAGGGTGAGGGTGTGGGTGAGGATTAGGGTTAGGGTTAGGGTTAGGATTAGGTTGAGGTTTAGGATTAAGTTTAGGGTTAGGGTTAGGGTTTGGTTTGCCATAGGTTATGGGTTAGGTTTAAGATTAGGGTTTTGGGGTTAAGGTTATGGTTAGTGGTTAAGGGTTAGGTTTAGGGTTAGGTTTAGGGTTAGGGTTACAGTTAATTTGGGTTAGGTTTAGGTTAGGGTTAGGGATTTACGGTTAGGGTTAGGGTTAGTGTTATGGTGAGTGTTTTTGGGTTAGGGTTTTAGGGTTAGGTTTAGGGTTAGAGTTAGGCTTAGCGTTAGGGTGAGGATTAGGGTTAGTGTTAGGGTTGGGGTTAGGGTTAGGTGTAGGGATTGGGTGAGAATGAATATGGGGTTTATATTTAGGTTTCGGGTTAAGCTTAGGGTCTGGTGAGGGTGAGTGTGAGGGTGACGGTGAGAGTTAGGGTTAAGGTTACATTTAGTATTATAGTTAGTGTTAGGGTGAGGGTTAGGGTGTGTTTTAGGGTTAGGTTAGGGTAAGTAAGGTTTAGAGTTAGGGCTATGGTTTTAGCATTAGCTTTAGGGATATGGTTTTAGCATTAGGGTTAATGTTAGGGTTAGTGTTAGGATTAGAGTTCCGGTTAGAATTAGGTTTAGTTTTAGGCTTTGGGTGAGATTTAGGGTTAGGGATTTAGGATTAAGGATTTATGGTTAGAGTTATCGTTAGGGTGAGGGTGCACGTGAGGGTGTCAGTTAGGTTTAGGTTTAGGGTGAGGGTGAGGGTGAGAGTGATAGTGAAGGTGGCGGTTAGGGTTATGGTTAGGTTTAGGTTGGGGTTGATCGTGAGTGTGAGGGATAGTGTAAGGGTTGGTGTTAGGTTTAGGTTTAGGGTTAGGTTAGGGGTAGGGTTCAGGTCCAGTTAGGGTTATGGTTAGGTTTAGGGTGAGGTGAGTGTGAGGGAGAGGGGTAGGGTTAGGGTTAGGGTTAGGGTTATGGTTAGGTTTAGGTTGAGGGTGAGCTTGAGAGTGAGGATTAAGGTAAGTTTTAGGGTTAGGTTTAGGTTTAGGTTTAGGGTTACGTTAGGGTTAGGATTCAGATTAGAGTTTGGTTTAGGGTTAGGGTTTGGGTTAGGGTAAGGGTGAGGGTGAGTGTGAGTTTGAGGGTGAGGGTTAGAGTTAGGGTTAGGGTTAGGTTTAGTGTAAGGGTGAGAGTGAGGGTGAGGTTGAGGGTTAGGTTTAGGGTTAGGGTTTTGATTTAGACTTGGTTTAGGGTGAAGTTGAGGGTGAGGGTGAGGGTGAGAGTGGGTGTTAAGGTTAAGGTTAGGGTCAGGTTTAGGTTGAGGGTGAGCATGAGGGTGAGCGTTATTGATAGGGTTAGGTTTAGGTTTAGGATTAGATTAGGGGTTTGGTTCTGGTTAGGGTAAGGGTTAGGGTTGTGGTTAGTATTCTGTGTGTGGTTAGGGTTAGGGTTAGGTATATGTTTAGCGTTAAGGTTAGGGTTAGGGTGATTGTGAGTGTAAGGCTGAGGGTGAGAGTGAGGATTAGGTTTAGGGTTAGGGTTAGGGTTAGGGTTAGATTTGGGTTAGATTTGGGTTAGGATTAAGGCTAGTGTGAGGGTCAGAGTGAGGGAGAAGTTGAGCTTAAGGGTCAAGATGAGGGTGAGGGTGAGTGTGAGTGTTACGGTTAGTGTTAGGGTCAGGTGAGGGTGAGGTTGAGGTTTTGGGTGAGGATGAGGGTGAGGACGAGGGTTAGGTTGAGGTTTTGGTGATGGTTAGGGTGAGGGTGAAGGTGAGGGTGTGGTTGAGGTTGAGGGTTAGGGTTAGTGTTCCAGTTAGGGTGAATGTGAGTGTGAGATTGAGGTTGAGGGTGAGAATGAGGGTTAGGGTTAGGTTTAGATTTATGGCTAGGGTTAGGATTAGGGTTACGGTTAGGGTTAGGGTTAAGGTTTTAGGGTTAGGGTTAAGGTGAGGATGAGGGTGAGGGTGAGGGTTATGGTTAGGTTTAGGTTGAGATTGAGAATGTGGGTGAGGGTTAGTCTAAGGGTTACGGTTAGGGTTAGGTTAAGGGTGACGTGAGTATGAGGGAGAGGGTTAGGGATAGGGTTAGGGATAGGGTCAGGGTAAGGGTAAGGGTGAGGATGAGGTTTAGGGTTAGGGATATGTTTAGTGTTAGGGTTAGGGTAAGGTTCAGAATTAGATTTTGGGTTAGGATTCGGGTTAGGGTGAGCATCAGGGTCTGGATGAAGATGACGGTGAGGTTTAGGGTGAGGGTGAGTGTGTGGCTTAGGGTTTGGGTTAAGGTTAGTGTTAGGGTGAGGGTTAAGGATAGTGTGAGGGTGAGGGTGAGAGTGAGAGTGAGGGTGAAGTTTGGGCAAGGGTTATCGTGAGGGTTAGGATTAGGGTTAGGTTAGGCTTACGGTGAGGGTGAGTTTGAGGTTAAGTGATAGAGCTATGTTAGGGTTGGGTTTAGGGTGAGGGTGAGTGTGAGTGTGAGTTTGAGGGTTAGTCTTGGGTTAGTAGTAGAGTTAAAGTTATAGTTAGGGTTAAGGTTAGGTTTATGGTTTGAGAGTTAGGATTAGGATTTTAGGATTCAGGTTTTAGTGTTAGGGTTAGTGTTAGGCTTAGGGTGAGGGTGAAGTTGAGGGTGAGGGTGAGGTTGAGAGTGAGTGTGAGGTTTTGGGTTAGGGTGAGGGTTAGGGTGAGGGTGAGGTTTAAATAAGGGTGAGGGTCATGGTTAGGGTTAGTGGGAGGGTTAGGGTAAGGGTTACGTTTAGGGTTAGGGTTAGGGTGAGTGTGAGGCTGATGGTTAGGGTGAGGGTGAGAGTTTGTGTTAGGGTTAGGCTGAGGGTGAAGATTAGGGTGAGGGTGAGGCTGAGGGTGAGTGTTAGGGTTAGTGTGAGCGTTAGGGTAAGGGTTAGGTTTAGGGTTAGTGTAGGGTGACTGTGAGCGTTATGTTTAGGGTGAGGGTTAGTGTTAGGGTTAGAATTAGGGTAGGGTTAGGGTGAGGGTGAGGGTAAGGGTTAGGGTGAGTGTGAGGATGTGGGTGAGTGTTAGTGTGAGGGTGAGTCTGAGGGTTAGGTGTAGGGTTCGCTTTAGGGTTAGGATTAGTGTTATATTTAGGTTGAGGATTAGGGTTAGGAGTAGGGTTAGGCTTAGGGTGAGGGTGAGCGTGAGGTTGAGAGTGAGGGTGAGGGTTTGGGTTAGTGTTATGGTTGTGGTTAGGGTTAGTGTTAGTGTGAGGGTAATGTTTAGGGTTAGGCTTAGGATTAGGGATAGTGTGAGGGTGAGGGTTATGGTTATGATGAGGGTGAGAGTTAGTGTGAGGTTGAGTGTTAGGGTGAGGGTGTGTGTGAGGGTAAGGGTGAGAGTGAGGGTTAGGGTTGGGATATGATTAGGATTATAATTCGTGTTAGGGTTTGGGTGAGTGTGAGGGTGAGTTTGAGGGTTAGGGTGATGGTGAGTGTGAAGGTTAGGCTAAGGGTGAGGGTGAGTGTAAGGTGAGGGTGAGGTTTAGGGTTAGGGTTAGGATTAGAGTTAGGTTCAGAGTTAGGGTGAGGATGAGGGTTACAGTTAGGGTTAAATTTCGGGTTAGGATTAGTGTTAGGGTTAGGGTTACTGTTACGGTTAGGGTGAGGGTTAGGGTTTTAGGATTTGGGTTAGGTTTAGGGTGAGGGTGAGGATGAGGGTGAGAATGAGGGTTAGGGTAAGGTTAGGTTTAGGTTGAGGGTGAGTTTGAGGTTGATGTTTCGGGTAAGGGTTTTGGTTTGGTTTATGTTTAGGTTTAGGTTTAGGTTAGTGTTAGGGTTCGAGTTAGGTTTTGGTTTATGGTTAGGGTAGGGTTAGGGTGAGGGTGAGGGTGAGCATGAGGGTGAAGGTTAGGTTTAGGGTTAGAGTTAGGGTTAGGGTTAGGGATATGGTTAGTGTTATGGTTAGGGTTAGGGTGAGTGTGAGGATGAGGGTGAGGGTTAGGGTTAGGTTTAGTGTGAGGGTTAATGTTATGGTGAGGGTTAGGGTTAGGGTTTGGAGTAGGGTTAGGTTGAGGGTTAGTGTTACGCTGAGGGTGAGGTTGACGGTGAGGTTGATGTTTAGGGTCCGGTATAGGGTTAGGGTAAGGGTTATGGTTTGATTAGGGTTAGTGTTAGGGTTGGAATTATGGTTACATTTAGATTTAGCGTTTTAGGGTTAGGGTTAAGGTTATGGTTCGGGTTTTAGGGTTAGGGTTTTAGGGTTGGTTTAGGGTTAGGGTTAGGGTGAGTGTGAGGGTGAGTGTGAGTGCTATGGTGAGGGTTTGGGTTATGTTTAGTTTTGGGTAAGGGTGAGGGTTACAGCTAAGGTTTTAGGGTCAGCGTTAGGAGTAGGATTTTAGGATTAATGTTTGTGTAGTGTTAGGGTTAAAATTATGTTTAAGTTTAGAGTTAGAGTTAGAGTTAAGGTTACGGTTAGTGTTAGAGTTTTAGGGTTAGGGTTTTAGGGATAGGGTGAGGGTTAGGGTGAGGGTGAGGGTGAGTGTGTGAGAGTGATGGTTAGTGTTTGGCTTAGGGTTGGGTTCTGGTTGAGGTTTATGTGAGGGGGAGAGTTAGGATTAGGTTTAGGTTTCGGTTTCGGTTTAGGTTAGGGTTAGGGTTAGAGTTCAGGTTAGGTTAGGGTTAGGGTTAGGGTGAGGTGAAGGTGAGGGTGAGAGTTACTGTTAGGGTTTTTGTTACATTTAGGATTATGGTGAGGGTGAGGGTAATGAATGATAATGTTAGGGTTACAGTTACGGTTAGGTTTAGGTTTAATGTTAGGGTTTTAGGGCTATGGTTAGGGTTAGGTTGAGAGTTACGGTGAGGGTAACGATTAGGGTTAGGTTTAGAGTTAGGGTTACAGGTACGGTAAGGGTTAGTGTTATGTCTAAGCTTTTATGGGTAGCGTTCGGTAAAGGGTTTTATGGTAAGGGTTACGGTTATGGTTAGTGTTAGGGTTGCGGTTAGAAAAAGGGTTAGGGTTATGGATAGGGTTATGGTTAGGGTAAGGGTTAGGTTTTGGGGTTAGGGTTGGGGTTAGTGTTTTAGAGTTAGGGTTAGTGTTGGGTTAGGGTGAGGGTGAGGGTGAGGGTGAGGATTAGAGTTAGGTTTAGAGTGAGGGTGAGATTGAATATCAGGGTTAGGCTTAGGTTAGGGTTAGGGTGAGGTGAGGGTGAGGGTTTGGGTTAATGCTTATGGTTAGGATTAGGGTTAGATTTAGGGTTAGGATTAGGGTTAGTGTTAGGGTTAGTTTAGGTTTACGTTTAGGTTTAGATTTAGGGTAGGGTAAGGTTAGGGTTACATCTATGGTTTTAGGGTTAGCGTTAAGGATAGGGTTTTAGGGTTAGTGTTAAGGTTAGTGTTAGGGTTAGGGTTATGATTAGAATTAGGTTTAAGGGTTATGGTTTAGGTTTAGGGTCATGATTATGGTTAGGGTTATGGTTAGGGTTTTAGGGCTAGGGTTAGGGTTAGGGTTAGGGTTTTGTGGTTATGGTTTTAGTGTTAGAGTTAGGGTTATGGTTATGGTTAGGCATATTGTGAGGTTGAGGGTGAGATTTAGGGTGAGTTCTATGCTTAGGTTTAGGGGGAGAGGGAGGGGGAGGGGTTTGGTGACAATGATGGTGAGGGATAGGGTTGGTGTAAGTTGATGTTAGGGTGAGGGTGAGGGTGAGAATGAGGGTTAGGATTATGGTTAGGCTCAGGTTTAGGTTGAGGTTGAGCGTGATCGTGAAGTTTGGGGTAAGGGTTAGGGTTAGGTTTAGGTTTAGGTTTGTGATAGGTTAGGTTTAGGGTTCAGGTTAGGGTTATGGTTAGGTTGAGGAATAAGCTTAGGGTTAGGGTTAGGGTTAGGGATATGGTTAGCCTTATAGTTAGGGTTAGGGTTAGGGTGAGTGTGAGGGTGAGGGTGAGGGTTAGTGTTATGTTTAGGGTGAGGGTTAGGATTTGGATTGGAGTATGCTTAGGGTGAGGGTGAGGGTGAGGGTAATGGTTAGGGTGAGGGTGAGTGTTTGAGTTAGGGTGAGGATTAGGTTTATTGTTTGGTTTACGGAAGGGTTAGGGTTAGAATTAGGGTAATGGTTAGGGTTAGGGTTAGAGTTAGGTTATGTGATAGGTTGAGGGTGCGGGTTAGGGTTACATTGAGGGTGAGGGTGAGGGTTAAGGTTAGGGTTAGGGTTAGGGGTTAGGGTTCGGGTTAGGGTAAGGTTTAGGGTGAGGGTTAGGGTGATTGTGAATGTTAGGTTTAGGGTTAAGGTTAGGGTTATAGTTATGGTTTGGTTTAGGTAGTGGGTGTTGCTGAGGGTGTGGGTTAAGGTATAGGGTTACTTTAGGTTTTGGGTTAGGCTTAGGGTTAGGGTTAGATTTATTGTTAGGGTGAGGTTGAGGGTGAGGTTTAGGGTTAAGATTAGGTATATGGTTATCGTTAGGTTTAATGTTTTTTGAGTGTTATGGTGAGTATGAGGGTTATGGTTAGGGTGAGGATGACGTTTAGGATTAAGGGTGTGGTTAAGGTTAGGGCGAAAGTGAGTGTGAGTGTGAGGGGGATGATGAGGGTGAGGTTTAGGTTTAGGGTTAGGTTAGTGTTAGGGTTAGGGTTAGGGTAAGGATTAGCATTACTGTGAGGGTGCTGTTGATGGTGAATATTATGGTGAGGGTTAGGGTGAGGGTGAGGTTGAGGGTGAGGTTGAGTGTGAGGTTTAGGTTTAGGTTTAGTGTCAGGGTTGGGTTTAGGATGAGGGTGAGGGTTAGGGTGAGGGTGAGGGTTAGGTTTAGTGTGAGGATTATGGTTAGGGTTAGTTTTAGGGTTAGGGTTATGGTGAGGGTGATGGTTATGGCTAGGGTGAGGATGAAGGTTAGGGTTAGGATTAGGGTGAGGGTGAGGGTGAGGGTGATGCCGAGGGTTGATGCTCATCATTAGGGTTAGATTTAGGGTTAGGATTAGGATTAGGGTGAGGGTTAGGGTGAGTGGTGGAGTTTTAGGGTGAGGGTGAGTCTGAGGATCAGGTTTAGGGTTAGGTTTAGGGTTATAGTTAGGGTTAGATTTAGGTTTAGAGAATAGGAATAGGGTACAGTTTAGGGTGAGGGTGAGGGTCATTTTGAGGTTGAGGGTGAGGTTTAGGGTGAGGGTGAGCTTAGGGTTAGGGTGAGGGTTAGGGTTAGTGTTAGGGTTAGGGTGAGGTTTACTTTTAGACTTAGGGTTAGGGTTCGGTTAGAGTAAGGGTGATGGTGAGTATGAGTGTGAGAGTTAAGATGAGGGTGTGGGCGATGGTGAGGCTGAGGGAAAGGGTTAGTGAGTGTTAGGGTTAGGGTTAAGGTTATGATTAGGGTTAGTATTAGGTTTAGGGTGAGTGTGAGGGTGAGGGTTAGGGTGATGGTGAGAGTGAGGGTGAGGAGGTGGTTTAGGTTTAGGGGTAGGGTTAGGGTTACAGTTAGAATTAGGGTTAGGGTTAGGGTTAGGGTTTCGGTTAGGTTTAGGTTTATGGTTTTAGGCTTGGGATTAGGATTCAGGTTAGATTTAGTGTGAGGATTAGTGTTACAGTTAGGGTTAGTTGTAGGATTAGGGTGAGGGTGAGGGTGAGGGTTAATGTTCGGGTTAGGTTAGGTTTAGGATTAGGTTGAGGGTTAGATTGAGGGTGGGGGTGAGGTTAGGCTTAGGGTTAGGTTTAGCGTAGGGTAAGGGTAAGGGTTTGCCCTATGGTTTTGGGAATAGCTTTCGGGAAGGGTTTTAGAGTTGGGGTTATGGTTAGTGTTAGGGTTAGAGTTACAGTTAGAATTAGATTTAGGGTTAGGGTTAGGGTTAGGGTTTTAGGGTTAGGGTTAGGGTTAGTGTTTTGGGGTTAGGTTTAGGTTTGGTTTGGGTTTAGGGTTAATATTAGGGTTAGGGTGAGTGTGAGGGTAGGGTTAGGCTTAGGGTGATGGTGAGGGCAAGAATGAGGGTTAGGGTTAGGTTTAAGGTTAGGCTTAGGTTGTGGGTGATCCTGAGGGTGAGGGTTAAGGTAAGAGTAGGGGTTAGGTTTAGGATTAGGGTTAGGGTTAGTTTAGGGTTAGGGTTCCGGGTAGGGTTAGGGTTAGCGTTACGGTTAAGGTTAGGGTGAGGGTGATGGCGAGCATTATTGTTAGGGTTAGGGTTAATGTGAGAGTGAGAGTTGGCATGACGGTTAGGGTGAGGGTGAGATTTAGGGTTAAATTTAGGGTTAGGTTTGGGTTAGGGTTAGGTTTAGATTTAGGGTTAGGTTTAGGGTTAGCATTAAGGTTATGGTTTGGTTATGGGTGAGGGTGAGGGTTAGATTGAGGGTGAGGAGAAGGGGAAGGGCAAGACTTAGGATTAGGTTTAGGGGTATGGTAGGGTGAGGGTGGAGGATGAGGGTGAGGGTAAGGGTTAGGTTCAGGGTTAGGGTGAGGGTGTGGGTGAGTGTGAGGGTGACAGTGAAGTTTAGGTTTAGGGTTATGCTTAGGTTGAGGGTTCATGTTAGGGTTAGGGTTAGGGTTAGTTTTATGGATAGGGTTAGGGCAAGGGTGAGGGTTAGGGTTAGGTTTAGGGATAGAGTGAGGGTGAGGGTGAGGGTGAGGGTGTGGGTGAGGGTGTGGTTGACTGTGCGGGTTAAGGCTATGTTTAGGGTTAGTTTAGGGTTTGGGTTAGGGTTAGCTTTAGGGTTAGTGTTAGGGCTAGATTGAGGTTGAGGGTGAGGGTGAGGGTGAGGGTTAGCTTTAGGGTTAGAGTTATGAATTTATTTAGTGTTATGTTTAAGGTATTTGTGAGGGTTATGGTGAGGTTTGGGGTTAGGGTTAAGAGTAGCATTAGGCTGAGGTTGAGGATGAGGGAGAAGGTGAGGCTTAGGGTGTGGGTGAGGGTTAGGGTGAGGTTTAGGGTTAGGGTTATGGTTAGTGTAAGCGTTAGGGTTAGGGATAGTGTGAAGTTGAGGGTTAGGCTTACAATGATGGTGAGGATGAGTGTGAGGGTTAGGGCTATGCTACGGGTTAGGTTTAGGGTTTGGGTTATGGTGAGGGTTATGCTGAGTGTTAGGGTGAGGGTTTGGGTTATGGTTTTAGGGTTAGGTTTAGGGTTAGGGTTAGGGTGAGGGCGAGGGTGAGGGTGAGGGTTAGGGTTAGTGATAGGGTTAGGGTGAGTGTTAGGTTTAGGGTAAGGATTAAGGTTAGGGTGAGGTTGGGGGTTAGGTTAGGGTAGGATTTGGGTAAGGGTTAGTGTTAGGGATAGGATTAGGGTTTGGTTTAGTGTGAGGGTGATGGTTAGGGTGAGTGTGAGGGTTAGGGTGAAGTTTAGTGTTAGGGTGAGGTTATGGGTTAGGGTTAGGTTTAGGTGTTAATGTTAGGGTTAGGGTGAGGGTTGGGTTTAGGATGAGGGTTAGGATTAGTGTTTGGTTTAGTGTGAGGGTGATGGTTAGGGTGAGGGTGAGGGTTAGGCTTAGGGTAAGAGGGTTAGAGTTTTAGGGTTAGGTTTAGGTTAGGGTTAAGGTTTAAGGATTAGGGTTTTAGGATTAGGTTTTTAATGTTAGCATAAGTTTTAGGGTTAGGGTTACAGTGAGGTTGAGGGTGAGGATGAGGATGAGGGTGAGGGTCATGGTTAGGATGAGGGTTAGGGTTAAGGTTAGAGTTAGGATAAGGATTAGAGTTAGGGTGAGGGTGAGGGTGAGGGTGAAAGTGAGGGTGAGGGTAAGGGTGAGGGTGAGGGCGAGAGTGAGGGTGAGTGTGAGGATTAGGATTACGATTATATTTCTGGTTACATTTAGTGTTAGGATTAGGGTGAATGTTAGTGTTAGGGTTAGAGTTAACGTTAGATTTAGGATGAGGGAGAGATTAGGGTGAGTGTGCAGGTTAAGATTAGTGTGAGGGTTAGGGTTAAGGTTAGGTTTAGGGTTAGGGTTATGGTGAAGGTGAGGGTTATGGTTAGGGTTAGTGTGAGTGTTTTGTTAAGGGTTAGGGTTTGGGTGAGGGTGAGGGTTAATGATCATGTTTAGGGTTGGGCTTAGGGTTAGGATGAGGGAAGGGTTAGTGTGAGGCTGAGGGTGAGGGATAGAGTGAGTTTAAGGGTGAGGTGAGTGTTAGGTGAGGGTGAGTCTGAGGGTTAGGTTTAGGATTAGTTTTAGATTTAGGGTTAGGATTAGATTTATGTTTTGGATTAGGGTTAGGAGTAGGGTTAGGGTGAGGGTGAGGTTGAGAGATTGGGTAAGAGTGAAGTATAGCGTTAGGGAGAGGGCTAGGGTTAGGGTTAGGGTTGAGGTTTGAGTTAGGGTTAAGGTGATGGTTAGGGTTAGATTTAGGTTTAGGGTTAGGGATATGGTGAGAGTGAGGATGAGGGTTAGATTTAGGGTTTGGGTTAGGTTTAGGGTCAGGGTGATGGTGATGGTGAGGGTGAGTGTGAGCGTGAGGGTGAGGGTTAGGTTTCAGATTTCGGTTAGGATTATAGTGTTAGGCTTAGGGTTAGGGTTAGGGTGAGTGTGAGGGCGAGGGTGAGGGTGATGGTGATGGTGAGGGTTAGGGTTCTGGTTAGAGTTAGATTTAGGGTGAGGGTAACGGTGAGGGTGAGAATAAATGTTAGAGTTTTGTTTAGGTTTAGGGTTAGGGTTAGGGTTAGGGTTAGTTAAGGTTAGGGTTCAGTTTAGGATTCGGTTTAGGGTTAGTGTTATGGTTAGGGTTAAGTTGAGGGTGAAGGGGAGGTTATATTTAGGTTTAGGTTTAGGTATAAGGTTAGTGTTAGGATTAGGGTTAGATTTAGATTTAGGGTTACCATTATGGTTAGGGTGAGCTTCAGGATGACGGTGAAGATCATGCTGAGTGTTAGGATGAGGGTGAGGGTGAAGTGGAGGGTTAGGGTGAGGGTTAGGATGAGGGTGAGGTTGAGGGTGATGTTTAGAGTTAGATTTAGGTTAGGTTTATGGTTAGGGATATGGATATCATTAGGGTTCGGGTTTAGGGTGTGTCTGAGAGTGAGGGTGTGGCTAAGGGGGAGGATGAGGGTTAAGGTTAGGTTTAGATTGGGGTTAGTGTTAGGGTTTGGGTTACGGTTAGGTTAGGCTTAGGGTTTTAGGGTTACGGTTAGTGTTAGTTTAGGATTTGGGGATTAGGGTTTTAGGGTTTGGGTTAGGGTTAGGATTAGGGTTAGGGATAGGTTGAGAGTGAGGGTGAAGGTGAAGGTGAGGGTGAGGAGTAGGGTTACGTTTAGGGTGAAGGTGAGGGTGAGTGTGAGGGTGAGTTTGTGTGTTAGGGTTAGGGTTAGGGTTATGATTCGGTTTAGGTTGAAAGTGAGGGTGAGGGTTATGGTTTGGGTTTGGGTTAGGGCTAGTTTAGGGTGAAGGAGACGGTGAGGTTGAGAGTAAGGGTTAGTGTTAGGGTTAGGGATAGGTTTAGGTTGCAGGTGAGCGAGAGGATGAAGGTGAGGGTATGAGTTAGGGTTATGGTTAGGGTTAGGGAGAGGGTGAGGTCTATGATTAGTGTTAAGGTTAGGGTTAGGTTGAGGGTGAATGCCAAGGTCAGGGTTAGGTTTAGAGATATGGTTAGCATTAGAGTTAGGGTTAGGGTTAGGGTTAGTTTTAGGGTCAGGATTAGGGCTAGGGTGAGGGTCAGGGTGAGGATGAAGATGAGAGTGAGTGTTAGGGTTTGCATGATGGTGAGTGTGAAGGTTAGGGTTAGGGTTAGGGTGCGGGTTAGAATTAGGGTGAGGGTGAAGTTTAGGGTTAGAGTAAGGGTCAAGGTGAGGGTGAGGGTTAGGGTTAGGGTTAGGATGAGGTTGAGGGTGAAGTTTAGAATTAGGGTTAGGGTGAATGTTAAGTTGAAGGTGAGGGTGAGGGTTAGAGTGATGGTTAGTGTGAGGATGAGAGTTATGGTTAAGTTTAGGGATTGCGTTAGGGGGAGGGGGAGGGGCAGTGTTAGGGTGAGGGTGGAGGTTAGGGTTAGAGTTAGGGTGGGGGTGAGGCTTATGATTAGGGTTAGGTTTAGGCTTAGGATTAGGGTTTCAGTGAGAGTGAGGATGAGGTGGATGGTGAGACTTAGGGTTAGGATTAGGGTTAAGGTAAGTGTGAGGTGAAGGATAGGGTGAGGGTGAGAGTGAGGGTGAGTGTGAGGGTGAGGTTTGGGTTATGGTTAGAGTTATTGTTATGTTTAGGCTTAAGGTTAGGGTTAGGGTCAGGGTGAGGTTGAAAGTGGGGGTGAGGGTGAGTTTGAGGGTTAGTGACAGGGTTAGTTTTAGGGTTAAGGTTAGGGTGAGGCTGAAGGTGAGGGTGAGTTTGAGGGTTGGTGTTAGGGTTAGTGTTGCCATTAAGGTTACGGTTATTGTTAGGGTTAGGGGTAGGGTATGGGTAGGGTTTGAGGGGTAGGGTTAGGATTTTAGCCTTAGGGTTTTAGGGTTAGGGTTAGGTTTAGAGTTAGGGTTAGGTGTGGGTGAAATTGAGGGTGAGGGTGAGGGTTAGGATTAGTGTTAGGGTTAGGGTTAGGGTGAGAGTGAGGGTTGGGTTAGGGTTTAAGTTAGGGTTAAGTTTTGGGTTAGCGTTAGGTTTGGGTTAGGTTTAGGTTTAGGGTATGGATAGGATTACGGTTAAGGTTAGGGTTACTTATATATTAGGGTTAGGCTTAGCGTTAGGGTGAGGTTGAAGGTGATCATAAGGGGGAGTGTGAGGTTTAGGTTTAAGGCTGTGGTTAGGGTTAGGGTTCGTGTTAGGGTGAGGTTGTGGGTGAGGGTGAGGGTAAAGTTTAGGATTAGGTTTACGGATATGGTTAGCGTTAGGTTTAGTGTGACAGTGAGTGTGAGGGTGAGGGTTAGGGTTAGGGTTTGGCCTACTATTAGGGTTAGGGTTAGGGTTTGGGTTAGGGTTAGGATTAGGGTTAGGGTTAGGGTTAGGGTGAGGGTTAGGTTAGGGTTAGAGGTAGGATTGGGATTAGGGTTAGGGTGAGGTTGAGGGAGGTTAAGCTGAGTGTGAGGGTTAGGTTTAGGGTGAGGATGAGGTTGAGGGTGAGTGTTAGGGTGAGGGTTTGGGTTAGAGTTAAGTTAGGGTGAAGTTTAGGGTGAGGGCGAGGTTTAGGGTGAGGGTTAGTGTGCAGGTGAGGGTTAGGGTGAGGGAGAGGGTTAGGATATGTTTAGGGTTAGGGTTCCGTTGAGTGTTAGGTTTATGGTTAGGGATAGATTGAGGGTGATGGTGAGAGTGAGGGTTAGGGTTAGGGTGAGGGTGAGGCTGAATGTGAGGTTGAGGGTGAGTGCAAGTTTGAGGGTGAGGTTTAGAGTTAGTGTTAGGATTTGGGTGAGGGGGAGGGGAGGAGGGGGAGGGTTAGGTTTAGGGTTAGGGTTGGGGTTTGGGCTTAGTTCAGGGTGAGGGTGAGGGTGAGAGTGCAGGTTAGGGTTAGGGTCAGGTTTATGTTGAGGTTGTTCATGAGGGTGAGAGTTTGGGAAAGGGTTAGGGTTAGGTTTAGGTTTAGTTTTGGGATTAGGTTAGTTAGGGTTAGGGTTAGGGTTAAGGTTCAGGTTAGGTATATGGTAGGTTTTGGGTGAGTGTGATGATGAGATTGAGGGTGAGGGTTAGGGTTAGGTTTAAGGTTAGGGTTGGGGTGAGTGTGAGGGTTAGGGTTAGGGTTAGGGTTAGGTAATGATTAGGGTTAGAGTTTTAGTGTTAGGTTTACGGTTAGGGTTAGGGTTTTAGGATTAGGGTTTAAGGGTTAGGGTTAGGATTAGGGTTATTGTGAGCGTTAGGGTTAAGGTGAGGCTTAGGGTTATGGTGAGGGTGAGGTCGGGGTGAGGGTGAGGGTGTGACTTAGGGTTAGATATAATGTTAAGGTGCGGATGCGGTGAGGGATAGGGTGAGGGTGAGTGTGAGGGTGAGGTTTGGATTAATGTTAGGTTTAGGGTTATTGTTATGCTTGGGGTTTAGGTGAGGGTTAGGGTTAGATTTAGGTTCAGGATTAGGGCTGGGTAAGGGTCAGGGTGAGGATGAAGATGAGGGTGAGTGTTAGGGTATGCGTGAGGGTGAGTGTGAAGGTTAGGGTTAGGGTGAAGGTTAGGTTTAGGGTGAGGGTGAAGTTCAGGGTTAGGATGAGGGTGAGGGTGAGGGTGAGGGCGAGGATAAACCCCCCCAAAAAATAATTTAAGCTAGCAATATATAGATAGATAGATAGATAGATATAGATAGATAGATAGATAATCTAAACTATTCATGAACTCAAGGAATGAGGATCAATAATTGCAGCATTGCTTATTTATCTTGGTTTCATACTGAATTTTATTGTGATCACTATCCTTAAGAGAAATCTGAGAACCTGGAGAACAACAGAGTCTTGACAGAATGAATTTCTTCTTCCAGCACAGTGAGAACAATAACGTGGAATTGAATGATGATAAGCATGGCCACCAGGACCCTGCATGACCTAAAAGGTCTTTCATTAGTAGACTAAGTTCCTCTCATAGAGCTTATGTTAGAAATTTTGGGGCTGGGAGTGTGGCCTAGTGGTAGAGTGCTAGTATGCATGCATGAAGCCCTGGGTTCGATCCCTTGGTATCACACACAGGAAAACCCTGAAGTGATGCTATGGCTCAAGTAGTAGAAGACTACTAGTAGAACACAAAATTCGAAGACAGTGCCCAGGCCTTGAGTTCAAGCCTCAACACTTGAAAAAAAAGACATACATTTGGTCCATGATGGTATTTCCTGTACACACTTAACTTGCTCCCTCCTGTCTTCTATTGCCCTTGTCTAAGTACCCAGCTTCTGTGTGGTACAGTAATTCATTGGATCAGGACCACTTTTATATCTGCAATAGTTTAACCAATGGTTTATGGTGAGGGTGAAGTAGAGGATAAGGTTTAGGGTTAGGGTTAGGGTTAGAGTTGTAGGGTTAGGGTTAGGGATAGGGTTAAAGTTAGGGTTAAAGATAAGGGTTATGGTTAGAGTTCGTGTTAGGGACCATTAGGCTTAGGGGTAGTGTTAGGGTTAGGGTTAGCGTTAGGGTTAGTATTAGGGTTAGGTTTCGGCTTAGGGTTTGGGTTAGGGTTAGGGTTAGCGTTAGGGTTAGAGTTAGGGACGCTTAGGGTTAGGGTTAGGGTTTGGGACCCTTAGAGTTGAGGGTAGGGTTAGTGTTAGGGTTAGGGTTAAGGACCCTTATGGATAATGTTAATGTTTGGGATCGGGTTATAGTTAGGCGTTTGGATCAGGGCTAGCTTTAGGTATAGGATTAGGGTCAGTGTTAGGTTTAGGGGTAGGTCTAGGATTAAGGTAAGGATTAGGGTTAGGGTTAGGGATAGGGATAGGTTAGGGTTAGGGTAAGGGTCAGGGTGAGGCTTAGGGTCAGGGTTAGGGTTAGGGTTAGGCTTAGGTTAAGGGTTAGGGTTTAGGTTTAGGGTAAGGTTTAGGGTTAGGGACCCTTACGGTTAGGGTTATGGTTAGGGTTAGGGTTATGGCTAGGGCTAGGCTTAGGTTTATTGTTTGGGTTAGGGTTAGGGTTAGGGTTAGGCTAAGGTCAGGGTTATGGTTAGGGTTAGGGTTAGAGTTAGGGTTAGAGTTAGGATCAGGGATAGGGTTAGGTGTTAGGGTTAGTGTTACGGTTAGGGTAGGGGTTTGGGTTATGGTCATGATTAGGGTTAGGGTTAGGGTTAAGATGAAGGTGAGGGTGAGTTTGAATGTGAGTTGAGGCTTATGATGAGGGTGAGAGTTATTGTTAGGGTTAAATTTAAGATTAGGTTTAGGGTTACTTTTAGGGTTACAGTTAGGATGATTTTAGGGTTGGTGTTAGTGTTACGGGTAGCCTTAGCTTTAGCGTTACCTTAAGTGTTAGGGTTAGGGTTAGGTTTTGGGTGAGGGTGAGAGTTAGGGTAAGGGTTAGGGTTAGTGTGAGGGTGAAGGTTAGGTTTAGAGTTAGAGTTAGGGTTAGGGTTAGGGTTAGGGTTAGGTTTAGGGTGTTAGTGTTAGGGTTGGGTTATGGTTATGGTTTGGGTCGGGATATGTTTAGGGTTAGGGTTTGCATTAAGGTTAGGGTTAGGTTTAGGTATAGGGCTACAGTTAGGTTTAGGGATTTAAAGTTAGGGTTTTTAGGATTAGGTTTGGGTTAGTGTTAGGTTTGGGGTTAGGAATAGGATTAGTGTTAGGTTTAGGGTTAGTGTGGGCGATGGGTTAGTGTTAGAGATAGGGTAGTGTTCGTTTTAGGGTTAGGGTTAGTGTGAGGGTGAGGGTGAGGGTTAGGGTTAGGGTTAGGGTGAGTTTTAGATTTATGGTTAGGGTTAGTGTTATGGTTAGGGATAGGGTTAGAGTTGTAGGGTTAGTGCTAGTGTTAGGGTTAAGAGTTAGGGTGAGGGTGAGGGTGAGAGTGAAGTAGAGGACAAGGTTTAAGGTTAAGGTTAGTCTCAGTTTTAAGTTTATGGTTAGGGTAAGAGTTTGGGTTTTAGCCTATGGTCAGGGTTAGTGATAGTGTTAGAGTTGTAGGGTTCAGGTTAGGGTTATGGTTATGGTTTGGGATGGGGCTAGAGATAGGGTTAGGGTTAGGGTTAGGGTTAGGGTTAGGGTTAGTGTTAGGGTTAGAGTTATGGACCCTTAGGGTTAGGGAGAGTGTGAAGGTGAGGTTTGGAGTTAGGTTTAGGGCGAGGGCGAAGTAGAGGATAAGGTTTAGGGTTAGGGTTAGGCTCAGTTTTAGGTTTAGGGTTAGGGTTAGGGATAGGGTTTTATGGTTTTGGTTAGGGTTAGTGATTGGGTTAGAGTTGTAGGGTTTGTGTTAGGGTTAGGGATAGGGTTAGGGTTAGGGTGAGGGTGAAGTAGAGGATAATGTTTAGGGTTAGGGATAGGCTCAGTTTTAGGTTTATGGTTAGGGTTAGGGTTAAGGACAGGGTTAGATTTGTAGGGTTAGGGTTAGGTTTAGGGATAGGATTAAGGTTATGGTTAGGGTTAAGTGTTAGGGTTAGCGTTAGGGTTAGGGTTATTGTGAGGGTGAGGTAGAGGATAAGGTTTAGGGTTAGGCTTAGGCTCAGTTTTAGGTTTATGGTTAGGGTTAGAATTAGGGTTTAAGGTTAAGTTTAGGGTTAGGGATAGGGTTAGAGTTGTAGGATTAGTTTTAGGGTTAGGGTTAGAGTTAGGGTCTGGATTAAGGGTTACGGTTAGGGTTAGGGTTAGGGTTAGGGTTAGGGTTAGGGTTAGGGTTGGGTACCCTTAGGGTTAGGCTTAGGGTTTGGGTTAGTGGTAGCATTAGCGTTAAGGTTAGGGTTAGGTTATGTTTAGGGTTAGGGCTATGGCTATGTTTAGGGTTAGGGTTAGTGTTAGGGTTAGGGTTAAGGGTTAGGGTTAGGGTTAAGATTAGGGTTATATTTAGGTTTATGTTTAGGTTTCGGGCTGGGGCTAAGGTTATGGTTAGGTTTCGGGTTAGGGTTAGTGTTAGGGTTAGGGAGAGGGTGAAGTAGAGGATACGGTTTAGGTTTAGGGTTATGCTCAGTTTTAGTTTAGGGTTAGGGTTAGGGTTAAGGTTAGAGTTAGGGTTAAGGATCAGGGTAGGGCTAGGGGTAGGGTTATGGTGAGAGTTAAGGTTAAGGTTAGGGTTAGGGAACCTTAGGGTTAGGGTTAGGGTTAGGGACCCTCATGGTTAGGGTTAGGGTTAGGGAACCGTAGGGTTAGGGTTAGGGTTAGGGTAGGTTTAGGGTTAGGTTGAAGGTGAAGTAGAGGATAAGATTTAGGGTTAGGATTCGGCTCAGTTTTAGGTTTATGGTTAGGGATAGTGTTAGGGTTTTAGGGTTAGTGTTAAGATTAGGGATAGGGTTAGAGACGTAGAGTTAATGTTACGGTAAGGATTAGGGTTAGGGTTAGGGTTAACGGTTCGTGTTAGCGTTAGTGTTAAGGTTAGGGACCCTTAAGTTTAGGGTTAGTGTTAGGGTTAAGATTAGGGTTAGGTTTAGGGTTAGTGTTAGGGTTCTAGGGTTATGGTTTGGGTTTAGAATAGGGTTATATTTGTATGGTTAGGGTTAGGTTTATGGTTAGGATTAAGGTTAGGGTTAGGCTCAGTTTCAGGATTATGGTTAGGGTTAGGGTTAAGTATTTAGGGTTTAGGTTAAGGTTAGGGATATGGTTAGAGTTGTAAGATTAGTGTTAGGGTTAGGGTTAGGGTTATGGTGAGGGTGATGTAGAGGATAAGGTTTAGCATTAGGTTTAGGCTCAGTTTTAGGTTTATGGTTAGTGTTTATTGTTAGGGTTTTATGGTTAGCGTTAGGGTTAGGGATAGGATTAGAGTTGAAGAGTTAGGTTTAGGGTTATGTTGAGGGTTAGGGTTAAGGGTTAGGGTTAGAGTTGTAGAGTTAGTGTTAGGTTTATGGATAGGTTTATTTTTAGGGTTGGGGTTAGGGACCATTAGGGTTAGGGTTAGGGTTGGGGTTAGGGTTAGGATTAGGGTTAGGGTTAGCATTAGGGTTATGGTTAGGGTTAGGTTTTGGGTTAGGGTTAGGGTTAGGTACCCATTGGGTTAGGGTTAGGGTTGGGGTTAGGGTTAGGGTTAGGAGTAGGGTTAGCGTTAGGGTTAGGGTTTGGGTTAGGGTTATGGTTAGGGTTATGGCTAGGACTAGGGTTATGGTTAGGGTTAGGGATATGGTTAGGATTAGAGTTAGGAGCCTTTAAGATTGCGGTTAGGGTTAGGGACACTTAGGGTTAGGGTTAGGGTTACTGTTAGGGTTATGGTGAGGTTGAAGTAGAGGATAAGGTTTAGTTTTAGGGTTAGGCTCAGTTTTAGGTTTATGGTTAGGGTTAGGATTAGGGCTTTAGGTTAGGTTTAGGGTTAGGGATAGGGTTAGTGTTGTAGGATTATTGTTAGGGTTAGGGTCAGCATTAGGGTTGGGTTAGGGTTAGTGTGAGGGTGAAGAAGAGTATAAGGTTTAGGGTTAGGGTTAGGCTCAGTTTTAGGTTTATGGTTAGGGTTAGGATTAGAGTTTTAGGGTTAGCGTTAGGGGTAGGGTTAGAGTTGTAAGGTTAGGGTTAGGTTTAGTGTTAGGGTTAGGGACCCTTAGGGTTAGGGTAGGTGTTAGGGTTAGATTTAGGGTTAGGGTTAGGGTTAAGGTTGGGGTTACTGTTAAGGTTAAGGACACTTAGGGTTAGCGTTATGGTTAGGGTTAAAGTTAGGTTTAGGGTTAGGGTTAGGTTTAAGAACACTTTGATTTAGCTTTAGGGTTAGGGTTAGGGTTAGGGTTGGGGTTAGGTTTAGGGTTAGGGTGAGGGTGAAGTAGAGGTTAAGGTTTAGGGTAGGGTTAGGCTGAGTTTTAGGTTTATGGTTAGGGCTAGTGTTTAGGTTTTAGAGTTAGGGATAGTGTTAGTGTTAGGGACCCTTAGCTTTAGGGTTAGGGTTAGAGTTAGGGTTAGGGTTAGGATTAGGTTTAGCGTTAGGATTAGGGTTTGGGTTAGGGTAATGGTTAGGGTTAGGGGTTGGGCTAGGGTTAGGTTTAGGGTTATGGTTATGGTTATGGTTAAGGATTAGGGATAGGTATGGGGTTAGTTTAGGGACCCATATGGTTAGGGTTAGTGTTAGGGTTAGGGTTAGGATTAGGGTTAGCATTAGGGTTAGAGTTTGGGTTAGGGTTATGGTTAGGGTTAGGACTAGGGTTAGGGTTAGGGTTAGTGTGAGGGTGAGGGACCCTTAAGGTTACAGTTAGGTTTAGGGAACCTTAGGTTTAGTGTTAGGTTTAGGGTTAGGCTTAGGAGTTACCAGTTAGGGTTAGCATTAGGTTTAGGGTTAGCAGTTAGGGTTAGTGCTAGGGTTAGGGTTATGGTTAGGGTTAGGGTTAGTGTGAGGTTGAAGTAGAGGATAAGGTTTAGGGTTAGGTTTAGGCTCAGTTTTAGGTTTATGTTTACGATTAGGAATTGGGTTTGGGGGTTATGGTTAGGGATAGGGTTAGGTTTGTAGGATTAGTGTTAGGGTTAGGGTTAACGTTAGGGTTAGGGTGAGGGTGAAGTAGAGGATAAGATTTAGGGTTAGGGTTAGGCTCAGTTTTAGGTTTCTGGTTAGGGTTAGGGTTAGGGTTTTAGGGTTAGGTTTAGGTTAGGGATAGGGTTAGAGTTGTATGGTTAGGGTTAGGGTTAGGGTTAAGGGTTACGCTTAGATTTAGGTTAGGGTTAGGTACCCTTAGGGTTAGTTTTAGGGTTAGGGTTAGGATTAGGTTTAGTGTCAGCCTTAGAGTTATTGTTAGGTTTAGAGTTAGAGTGAGGATGAGGTGAGATTGAGGCTGGGGATGATGTAAATCGTTAGGATAAGGCTTAGGCTTAGGCTTATGGTCAGGTTGAGTGTGAGGGCGAGCAGAAGGGTTAGGGTTATGTTTATTATTATGGTTAGGTTTAAGGTGAGTTTCAGGGTTAGGTTGGGGGTGAGAGTTAGGGTGAGGATTAGTGTTAGGGTTAGTTTTACGGTTAGACTTAGGGATAGGTTTAGGGTGAGCGTGAGGTTGAGAGTTAAGGTTTGGGTTACCGTGCGTGTGAGGGTGAGTGTGAAGGTGACAATTAGGGTGGGGGTTAGGGTAAATGTTAGGCTTAGGGAAAGGGTTAGTGTGAGGTTGAGTGTGAGGGTGAGGGTGAGGGTTAGGGTTAAGGTTAAGGCTAGGTTTAGTGTGAGGATGAGGGTAAGTGTAGGGTTACAGTTAGGTTTAGGGTGATTTTGAGGGTGAGTGTTACAGTGATGGTTAGGGTTAGGGTGAGGGTGACTGTGATGGTGAGGGTGTGATTTAGGGTTTTGGTTATGGTTAGGGTTAGGTTTTGGGTCATGGTGAGAGTTAGGATTAGGGTTGGGGTTAGTGTGAGGGTGAGGGTTAGGGTTAGAGTTAGAGTTAGGGTTAGGGTTAGGGTTAGGGTTAGAGGTTTAGTGTTGGAGTTGGGTTATGATTATGTTTAGGGTCGGGATAGGTTTAGTGTTAGGGTTTGCATTAAGTTTAGGGTTAGGGTTAGGTTAGGTATACGGTTAAGTTTAGGTTTAGGGATTTAAAGTTAAGGTTTTAGGATTATGTTAGGGTTAAGTTTAGGGTTAGGGTTAGGAATAGGGTTAGGGTGAGGGAGAAGTAGAGGATAAGTTTTAGGGTTAAGGTTAGGCTCAGTTTTATGTTTATGGTTAGGTTTAGGGTAGGTTTTAAGGTTAGGGTTAGGGTTAGGTTAGGTTAGGATAAGGTTAGAGTTGTAGGATTAGTGTTAGGGTTAGGGATAGCATTAGGGTTAGGTTTAGGGTTAGGGTGAGGGTGAAGTAGAGGACAAGGTTTAATGTTAGGGTTAGGCTCTGTTTTAGGTTTATTGTTTGGGTTAGGATTAGGGTTTTAGGGTTAGGGCCAGGGTTAGGTGCCGGGGCCAGCCGGCAGCAAACCAGGGTTCGCAGATTGGGATTCCTGAAATAGGGGCAAGGACTAGAAAAAATTAAAAGAGTGACAAACAGATGGAGTCCGGGAGGTCTGCAGCCCAGGTAAAGACTGCAGCCCAGTTTATTTCAAGTTCTGACCTTAAATACTCTTCTTAAAACTAGGGAACTGCCAGAGGCTACATTCATACAAAATACTAATCAAGTCACAAATAGGATAAATGAGACGTGATTAACATTGCTTAAAGTCATCCTAATAAGAACTGATTGACATTGCTTAAAGTTATCCTGATAAGAGTTAATGATTGTTGTCCTTAATGTACTATGCTGTCTCTCATCTCCTTTGCTGTCCCTTGGTTATCTCATATTGGTATAGTATCTCACTTTGTTATCTGATATATTGAATTTATTTGTATTTGGATATTTGAAATTTGATAGGGAAGGGGGGAAAACCAAGACGGGTGGGGGTTGTGGGGGGGGGAGGGAAACGGGTACCAAGACATGTGAAAGGGTATCAATGTATGTGAATTAATGCACCTTCTATCTGGCAAATATCATGTAACCCTTTTACTAATTACAATAAAAAAAATAAAAAAATAAAAAATAAAAAAAGAACAGCAAAAAAATAATAAATATATCATCTTTACAAGGGTAAAAAAAAATAACTGATTGATAAAAAAAAAAAAGAAAGTAGCCGGGGCTTTGGGAAGGGCAGTGGTTTTCAGCGGCTCATGCCTGTAATCCTAGCTACTCCAGAGGCTAAGATCTGAGGATCAAGAGTCAAAGCCAGCCCAGCACAAAAGGACCTGAGAATCTTAACCTCCAATTAACCTCTAGAAAATGGGAAGTGGGCTTTAGCTCAAGGGTAGGGCAGTCGCCTTGAGCTGAAGAGCTCAGGGACAGCACCCACACAGAGTTCAAGCCCCATGACCCACACAAAAAAGAAAGAGAGAGAGAGAGAGAGAGAGAGAGAGAGAGAGAGAGAGAGAGAGAGAGAGAGAGAGAGAAAGAGAAAGAAAGAAAGAAAAAGTAACAAAGTAGATTAGTATTCATCTTGAGATAAAAGGAGCTTTACAAATTGTGTTTTTCCTGAGTGGTCCAATCTTAATCTTCCATGTCAGTTCTGAGTGTAGAACCCAGTTCTCAGTAGCCTCCCCAAGTGAGTGCTGAGCAGAGACCTGTGGTCTGCTCCTCTTCCATTTCAGTTCTCAGTATATGTAGCAGGGAGGGAGGGTTCAGTCTGGTGGGTGTGACAAATGAGTTAACATGAAACATTTTCTAAAATAAACATTACTCTGCTGGGGGTATGTATGGGTCATGGGGCTCAATCTCGGCCTGATTGTTTTCCCTGAGCTCTTCAGCTCAAGGCTGCCCCCCTACCCCTTGGCCTGGTCATTGTCTCTGAGCTCTTAGGCTCAAGGCTACCACCCTACCCTACAGCCAAGGTCCACTTCCCATTTTCTAGAGGTTAATTGGAGGACCCTTGAAGCACAGGGTCACTTCTGGTTTTCTGGTGGTTAATTGGAAATAAGAATCTCATGGACTTTAGTGCCTGGGTTGGCTGTGAACTGCAGTCCTCAGATTTCAGCCTCTTAAGTAGCTACGATTACAGGCATGAGCTGCCGTGCCTGGCCATTAAAAGTTTTTGTTAAGCTCTAGAGCTTCAAGAACCTAGAGGAAGCTGGCAGCTCTGTAGATAACTCTTTTCTTTTTAATTTTTTGCCAGTCCTGGACCTTGAACTGGGGACCTGAGAACTTTCCTGGGGCTTTCTCAAGGCTAGAGCTCTACCACTTGAGCCACAACACCATTTCTGGCTTCTTTTCTGTGTATGTGGTACCGAGGAATCAAACCCTGGTCTCGCATGCTAGGCAAGTACTCTACCACTAGGCTAAACTCCTGGCCCTGAAGATAACTTTTTTTCTGATGTTATGTATTGAACTTCTATGTAAGATTTAATTTCAGAGTGGATTCTATTTCTTAAAAATACTTAACCATGCTAGGCTCAGTGGCTCACACCTGTAATCCTAGGTACTCAAATGGCTGAGATCTGAAGATCAAGGTTCAAAGCCAGCCTGGGCACAAAAGGACCTGAGACACTTTTCTCCAATTAACCAATAGAAAACAGTAAGTGGGTCCTGGCTCAAGGGCAGGGCGGTAGCCTTGATCTGAAGAGCTCAGGGACAGCACCCAGGCCCATAACCCACAAAAAACCATAACCCACAGTTCAAGCCCCATAACCCACAAAAAAAAACAGAAAAACAAAAAAGGATTGCTCTTTAACATATGAAAACTTTGACTTTTCCACTTGAATATTATTGTATACTTTTGAATAATGATTTCCTATTTGATCACATTCAGAGAAATAATTACTTATACAGCCAAAGTTGAATAAAAACCACTTACAAAACTTCTGTAAGTGGCAAATAAAGGTTTCTTTCTTTAATTTATGCTTTTATAAATTTTATTTTTGCCAGTCCTGGGCCTGACCTCAGAGCCTGAACACAGTCCTTGGACTTACTCAAGGCTAGAGTTCTACCACTTCTGGCTTTTTTCTCTGTATGTGGTACTGAGGAATTGAACCTGGGTAGAATGCTAGGCAAGCATTCTACCACTAGGCCAAACTCCCAGTCCTTTTGATTTATGCTTTAATTTCCCACATATACAACTGTTTTTTATTGGTTGGTTGGTTGGTTGGTTTTAATTTTTAGTTTTTCAGTTGTGGGGCTTGAACTCAGGGCCTAAGCACTGTCCTTGGGCTTTTCTCAAGGCTAGAGGTCTACCACTTGAGCCTCAGCACCACTTCCAGCTTTTCTCTGTGTATGTGGTACCAAGGAATCAAACCCCAGTCTTCCTGCATGCTAGGCAAACACTGTACTACTAGGCCAAACTCCTGGCACCACACAACTGGTTTTGTGATGATTTTGTTGATCATTAATACTTCTTAGAACACAGATTTTTAGTATTTTATTTTTGCCAATCTGGGCTTGAGCTCAGGACCTGAGCTTTTAACTTTCTCAAGGCTAGAGCGCTACCACTTGAGCCTCAGCACCACTTTTGGCTTTTTTCTATGTATGTTGTACTGAGGAATCGAACCCAGGTCTTCTTGTATGCTAGGGAAGCACTGTACTAGTAGGCTAAACTCCTGGACCTTTTTCTTTTCTTTCTTTTTATTTCAAGTCCTGGGATTGAACTCAGGGTCTGAGCTTTCCTCAAAGCTAGAGCTCTATCACTTGAGCTATAACACCATTTCCACTTTTCTATGTATGTGGTATTGAGGACCCAACCCGGGTCTCCATGCATGCTAGGCAAGCACTCTAACCACTAGGCAAAACTTGGCCTAGATTTGGGGGTTTTGTGTTTTTTGCCAGTCCTGAGACTTGGACTTAGGGCCTGGACTTCTTTTGCTCAAGACTAGTACTTTACTACCTGAGATACAGCTCTACTTTTTTTTTAATGTGGTACTGAGTAGTGGAACCCAGGTTTTCATACATGCTAGGCAAGCAGTCTACCACTAAGCCACATTCTCAGTCATATAGTTTTGACTACAGTAATCTTCACCTATTGAGTTAGTTCCACAGACCCCCATAATAGGTGAAAATTCATGAAGCAGCAGCCTTATATAGTCATGCCTCACTATGTTGTGGGTCACTTATTGCTACTCTGAGAATTTTCACCTGTAGTGTGAGTCTCTGGAATATAATTACCATAATAGATAAGGGATCACTATTTACTTTTTTTTCCAGTCCTGAGGCTTGAACTCAGGATCTTGGCACTGTCCCTGAGCTTTCTTTGCTCAAGGCTAGCACTCTACTACTTAAGCCACAGTACCACTTCTGGTTTTTTCTGTTTATGTGGTACTGAGGAATGAGGAATTGAACCCAAGACTTCATGCACACTTGGCAAGTACTCTACCACCAAGCCCCACTCTCAGCGCATATTTGTTTTTAAAAACCTGCAATACAGTGAAGCCACAATAAGTGGACTGTGGCATAGAGAGAGACAACTATACTAAAATATTCATTACTATCCTTTATTGTTGTTCTTGGTCCTAGTTGCCTCAATGCTTTCCCTGAGTTCTTCAGTTCAAGGCTAGTGCTCTACCACGTTGAGCCACAGTGCCACTTAGGGTTTTCTGGTTGTTCATTGGAGATAAGAGTTTCAGCGACTTTCATACCTGGGCTTCCTTTGAACCTTGATCCTCAGATCTCAGCATCCTGAGTAGCCACTGGCACCTGGCTGTAAATTACTTTCTATGATGTAATATATTTGCATGTATGAAAATAGAACAATGAGCCAGGCAGTGTGGCTCACACCTGTAAGTCTAGCTATTCAGGAGACTGAGATTTGAGGATTATGGTGCAAAGCAAAGCAGCACTAAAGAACTTGAGCTTCTTCTCTCCAGTTAATCATTAGAAAATGAGAAGTGGGGTTGTGGCTCAAGGGGTAAGGCTGTAGCCTTGAGCTGAAGAGCTCAGGCACACCACCCAGGCCCAGAATTCCAGCCCCCTCGACCAACCAAAAAAAGAAAGAAAGAAAAGAAAATAGAACAATGATTTGTGTAACCATAACTCATGCCTTTAATCCTTGCTGTTTAGGAGGCTGAGGTCTATCTGGTGGCAGATAACTTCCTAACTCCATTTCCAAAATAGTCAAGAAAGAGCAGGTGGGCTCATGGGTAGAGCACTCACTGTACAAACAAACACATGAGGTCCTGAGTTGAAGCCCCTGTACCACACCAAAAGAATTAATTAAAAAACAGAAGAGTACTGAAATTACTTTAAGAAGAGGATAGGGAGTAAGTTTAATCAGAATACATCGTATGTCACAATAATCTCCCTTGTTCAAGAAAAACATTCCCTAGAAAATAATTATCAGGGCTGGGAGTATGGCCTAGTGGTAGAGTGCTTGTTTGCATGCATAAAGCCCTGGGTTCGATTCCTTGGTACCACATACACAGAAAAAGCTGGAAGTGGTGCTGTGACTCAAGTGGTAGAGTAGTAGCCTTGATAAAGCTCAAGGGCAGTGGCCAGGCCCTAAGTTCAAGCCCCAGTCTGGTAATAAATAATAAATAAAACAACAAATAAATAATAAATAATAATTAATAAAACATTGGAAGATACTCTTTATGTAACAGAAAACAATAGAAAAATATAGGTGGGAGTTGATGGTTAGGGGTGTATTATACTATTCTCTATACAATTGAATGTATGAAATTTCCTTAAGAAGGAGCTTATAAAATCTGTAATATAGTGAGATTTACACCACTGTTTAAAACAATTTCTCTGCCAACACATGTTAAACTGTGATGCTCGCATTTGAAAGTAATTATCAGTAATTTGTTTGTATTGTATTCCTTTGTAAACAAAGATTGAAAATGTGATTCGAGAAAGGGATTTGCTTCCTGGGAAAACAGGCACAATAATGGATTATCGGGACATGGTCTGCAGGAGGGTCAAGATGAAGGGAATTCCCTATTGCCTGATCAAAAAGGTAGACCAGACATCTCTTTGGATGATGAAGAAAGAGGGCACGCAAATACTTCTGATGATGTTGTATTTTCCTGTTACCGGGGCCTGCCGGCAGCGAACCAAGATTCCTGAAATAGGGGGCAAGGACTGAAAAAAATAGAAGAGAGACAAACAGATGGGGTTCGGGAGGTCTGCAGCCCAGGTAAAGACTGCAGCCCCGTTTATTTCCAACTCAAGGCTTATATCCTTTCTTGAAACCAGGGAACTGCCAGGTGTTACATTCAGATGGTAAATCAGGGAACTGTTGGGGGTTACATTCATATGGTAAATCTCAGGTCATTTAAACAGAACAAGGCCAGAAAACAATAAGACAATAAGTAATTGTCTGATGCAAATCAAAGTATGGTTTGATTCCACTCTGGCTCCCAACATATCCCCTGTCTTTATTTTAAAAGAAACGCAAGTGCAATTTCTACTCTTTCCAATACCTCTAATTTATCCTGTCTTACTTTCCAAAAATGACTCTGGTCCCTTTATCTAAAGGGGATTGATGGGTGGAGATTCAGCTTTTGTGACATCTTTAAGCTGAGTCAGGGGCGTTGTCTCTGTGCTTGACCAAGGACCTTAAAAAGTCTAGCCTGTTTTATCAAGGGGTTGCAAGGATTCGATATCAGGAACAATAATTTGCTCCAAACTAGAGATCATATTTAACATTTAACAACTGCACAAACCATCTTTGGCTAGAATAGTGTAGCTTACTTAGCATCCATTTGCAAAGGCATTTTCTTGATTGTCTGGGGAACTAAATCTCTGTAACCTTAACAATGCTTCAGTTGCCAGATCTAAACAGATTAATAGAGACACAAGCCCCAGATCCACAAACTTTCCTGAATTTGTGGCTGGTGTCAAATCAAAAATTCGCGCAGTTAGGACTTTAAACTACCTACTATCTTGCCCAGTTATGAAAGGCATGGGCATTAGTAAGGCATGCTTACCAACTATTCTATGACCTCCTGGCTCTGATTAATATTGAATGGCCAAGCACAAGTGACTCTAGGCTCTGACACCATCTCTGCCATCCAAGCAGAGGCTTTCTGCATCTGGATGCTTTATTTCTTTTGTCCCAGTAGTGTCTCTCCACACAGGGATGAACAACCCATTGGCATTTCACTTTGTTGGTTGCTGGACTTGAACTCGGGGCCTGGGTGCTGTCCCTCAGCTCTCCAGCTCAAGGCTAGCACTCTGCCACTTTGAGCTCCAGAGCAACTCTGTCCCAGCATTTTGCTGGCAGATTAAACACCACAGTCTCACATGGACTTCCCTTTGCCCAGGTTGGCTCGAAACTACAGCTTTCAGATCAATGAGTCCTACAAAAGCCCATGATACTCCAATTAAAGCAACAAGGTGGTCAACACAGAAATAGTCTCTAAGCATGATCTTACCTGGAACCTGGTAAGAGCCAAAGTTACATCTGAATAAGGATTGCTGTCCTTCTCCATGGCCCAGCTGGAAATTGCTATAAGGAGACTTGTAAGAGCAGGCTATATAGCAATTAAGCAATCATTTTGGTAGTCCTAATTTTTCCTTTTTTTTGAGGGGGGGTTTGCTTAAACAATTAACACTATAGCCTTTATTTGCATTTGAAAAACTTTTAAGGGTTCAAAGAACTCCTTTTGTTTCCAGGCCCCCTAGGGATCAAGGCACTCCCTTTGCCTTTTAGAAGAGGCTTTTTGTTTTATCCTGCAGTTTAGATTATTACTGCCTAGGACTCCAACAACAGTTTAAACTCAAATAACAGTTTTTCCCTAATGCAAGAATTACAGACATCAGTGCACCAAAAGTCTAAGTCTGGACTTAGTTTCCTTCCTTTTTTAAAATACACCCAATTGTGAAGTAGTATGAAACCAAATCATAAGGAGATAAACCTTTAAACATTCACATTATCCACATTTTATCAGATTTTCAGTGTCAGTCTGTAGGAAAAGACAGATAGGCAAAGTTTCTGACATTGATAAACAAATTCACATTTAAATCTCTAATACATGTCTCCAAACTTTAACTTAAGGAAATAAATTCCAAATTCCCTAATACCTCTAGGCTAAACAGGATACAATGTTCACAATGTAAACAGCTGTATGCATTGCAATACCAGATTTTTAAAATGCAGATTTCAGGATCTTTAGAAAAAGACTTTTTACCAGTTTCTCTTTAAAATAATGCAATAATCCTTTGAGACATAGGAAGCATTTAAACCTAATACTTTTATTGAAGTTTAAACTTAGAATTACCCAATTGCCTTTGTGTTTAAGTATAAATTTATCCATTGTTTTACATAGCATGTTGACCATTTAACCTTGAACATATTCATTCACACCCAATTACACACATTCATACTCAAGGATCTTAAAGCACACAAAATTAATATTGGGCGTACATTATCCAGAAGTTTGTGTCAAGAGAGCTTTGCCAATTTTACTCTTGCAGGTGAGAGCCAGGTACAAAATAAAACTTTTTTTTGCCAGTCCTGGGCTTGAGCTCAGGGCCTGAGCACTGTCCTTGGACTTTCTCAAGGCTAGAACTCTACCACTTGAGTCTCAGCACCACTTCCGGCTTTTTCTATATATGTGGTACCAAGGAATTGAACCTGGGTCTTCGTGCGTGCTAGGCAAGCACTTTAACCACTAGGCCAAATTCCCAGCCCCACAAAATAAAACTTTTTACAAGGCAACTTAGCTGGAATTTATTTTTTCAGAGCTAGTTCCTGATGTTAGACATATTACCATAATACCTTTTACAGATGAAATTTGGGTGAGAGTCTTAAACTTAGGAGAACTAAGACTGAAGTTTGAGTCCTGCCACGAACTGTCTCCAGACTGTCACTTTAGCAGGTTGTTAGGAAACAGGAAACTAGACTAAGTCTGCAGCTGCTTTGTCTGGCCTTTGCTTACCTCAACTGTAGCCGATTGAGAGGGGCCATACCAGGCCCAAGTGGGGCCAAAACTTTTACTTCCTAGAAATATTTAAATTGATAACAAGGATGTGTGCTTGAGTACACACAGAAAAACCATAAGGATCCATTTTTAGAACTGGTACCAATTTTAAAGACAAAACTAGACAAGGAAAGATACCCAACGAAAAATATGTAACACAAACAAGACAGAGAAGCAGAGACTTTTAAGTAACTCCTAAACTTTTGATGGCATGCCTGGCCTTAAACTACCAGAATGATGGAAAGATAGATTTCCATTCCCTGGTAGCTGGCAGATAGAGGCCATCCTAACCTACCTACAAAAGACTCTGAAACAAAATCAGACATTGACATATAACAAAAAAATTGGACTCAATCAAATACACTTAACACAAAAACATGAGCTCAGATGAATGTTTTCACAAAACGACAAGAAACTCAGAAGGAGGGGTCAAGGTGTCCCTTGACTACCCAGGCCTTAGAGAGATTGCTGCATCCAGCTTTTTCCTCTCTGTTTTAGGCCCATAGTGCACCTTTTTTTAAAACAAAACAAAATAAAACACAGACATACAGGGGGTTGGCTGATTTCTACTTACCTCCGGAGGCCTTTGCATTTCACCTGGGCATCTTTTACAAAATAGGTTGTCAAGAAGAGGGATGGTAAAGACAAACTACTGCTTATCCAATGGGTGAAGGGGAATAGGGGAAAAAAAGAACAAAAACAATCCTTTATCCCAATAGCATGCAATTTGTAAAAGAACAATTATAACATGTTACATTAAATTGTGTAGAATCAATGAATATGTTAAAAGGTACATACATAATAGCAAAAGGAGGAGAAACACAGCTCATGCTGTTCTCTTGATAGGAAGAGCTGGGTAGAATTGGCTCCTGACCAGTCTAGTAGCTGTGAGGAAGTCCCAGTAATATTGGTGATTGACACACTGAGGAATCATGTGAATGTGTTGAACAAACAGATCAGGAGCAGCCCCATTGACATGTATGAATAACTCAAGTCCTTCCCACATTGCAGGATGCACCACTGGAGGGTTGGGGGTATAGGCCCAGTGAGTCTCTGCTTGG
The DNA here is from genome assembly GCF_031878675.1 of Megascapheus bottae. Classification (NCBI taxonomy): domain Eukaryota; kingdom Metazoa; phylum Chordata; class Mammalia; order Rodentia; family Geomyidae; genus Megascapheus; species Megascapheus bottae. The sequence goes on from NC_143544.1 coordinate 295,355, forward strand.
ATGGCCACTGTCACTCTCCACAATCTGAACACAGCGTTCAGGCAGCCAGTGGGCGTCATTTTCTTCCTGTGAAAAAACACATACATGCCCTCGACCCCATGTTAGAATGGGATCGGGTCTGTGCCAAGCACCGGTTAGGGGATCCTTCCACTTTACTAAGGCAAAAGCACGCTGCTCTCTTTTTTCCCAAATCGCTGAGCAGCGGATAAATTATTTAAGTCCAAATTCAAAAAATGTAAAACAAATAGAGCATGATATTCACAGGGGTAGCAGGATACAATTCCCCTTTCTTTATTTTAAAAATTTGATGTTTTAATAATCCATTAGCTCTCTCCACAATACCCTGGCCCTGAGGATTATAAGGAATGCCTGTAATATGAGTGATATTATAAGAATGGCAGAAGGATTGAAATACATGTCCTGCATAACCAGGACCATTATCTATTTTAATTTGTGAGGGAATCCCCATCACAGCAAAACAGCCAAGGCAGTGGGAAATACAATGCTTAGTAGCTTCCCCAGCAAGGGGGGGGTGGCCAGGATAAAATTAGAATAAGTACTGTAACATGAACATATTTTAGCTGGCCAAATGATGGAATGTGTGTGACATCCATCTGCCAAATGTGATTGGAAAGCAGACCCCGTGGATTTACACCTGTATGGGGGGCTGGTGAAAAAGGGACACAATTGGAGCAAGTCTTAACTATTTGTCGTGCTGCTTCTCTAGATAATTTAAACTGTCAGCACAAGGCTCGACTGTTTTGATGGTGGATGGCATGTGACTGCTTTGCAAGTTCAGTCTGAGTTAAATAAACTCTGGTAGCAGAGCCAGTAACTGCATTGCCCTCACTTTAAGGGCCAGGAAGATTCGTGTGAGCTCAAACAAAGCCAAAAAAAACAGGGGTGATTATGAGAACAAAGCAAAGTTTGTACTTGGTGGAACTGAATGTTGGAGTTAGTAGTTTCAATAAAAGGAACAGTTTCTATGACTTGAAGAGAACGAATTACATATTGACTGTCTGAGTATAAGTTAAAGGGCTCACCTTGTAACAGGACAAGTGCCTGTAAAACAGCCTCTAATTCTACCTCTTGGGCAGAGGAAAAACCTGTAACCCAAGATTGAGTTTTTCCATTAATGGTTAAAGCAGCCATTCCATTAGAGGATCCATCTGTAAAAACTAAAGCAGCAGAAGACAAAGGCAAGGTCTGTACTATGGACGGAAAAAGAAATGTATGGCATGCAGCAAATTGGAGAAGTTTGTTAAATGGGTAGTGATGCAAAATTTTTCCTGTATAATTGGCCCAAGCAATAGCCCAAGAATTCCAATGGACGAATAGCCAATCTTGTTAATTTTTTAAGTATCCTTTGGGATTGCCATGGGTGAAGGCAAGCCGGACTGTAATGTCCTCATCAGTGTCATAGTTGCATTTACTTTTCTTAGATCTTGTAACAGCCTCCATTTACCTGATTTTTTCTTTATAACAAAAATTGGAGAATTCCATGGAGAGTTAGAAGGGGTTACATGTCCCAAACCAGCTGTTCCTGCACCGGCTGCTGAGCTGCAATGATTTTTTACCCTAATCCTTGTCTCGGTGGGTGAGACTGGGGTTGGAGTGGCTCTGGCCCTCCCTGTGCTGCTCAGCCTAGTCACCCAGAAGGGAGGAGGCCTTGATCAAGCAGCTGCTTAGTAACTGCAGCACTAGGACTAAACATATCCATGATATCACGACCCCATAAATTAATTGGCAAATGATCCAGGACAAATGGTTGAAAATGACCAGAGTGCTCTTCCTCATCTCTCCAAGCAAGGATTGCATTGCTCTGCTGTGGGTCAGTTGCATTCCCAATCCCTCATAGTGAAGTCATAGAGGTTGTCAGGGGCCATTGGGCTGGCCAATGTTTTTCAGATATCACAGACACATCTGCTCCTGTGTCTAATATTAAAGGGCTTTTAGTCATCTCAGGCCTCTCTTGTTTTATGCTTAGTACCCAATAGAGATCAGAGGATCCAAATCCTCTCTGTCCACGTGGGGTAGAGGAATTAGCAGTCCCCATGGGAAGTATAGCACCAGCTGTGCTATTCTCTGTCCTGCTGGGATTGATATTACATGCCTTTTAGCAGCATGAGCCGGGTTTAGTTGTGATGTACTGTGCCTGGTTGTAGTGCCTGTTAGGAGGCACTTGTTGCTAGGACCTTTAGACATGCATAAAGGTTGAGAAGGTGGTTGGGGCTGCAAGGCTGCAGCCAGAGGCAGTGTGAATAGGGGATAAGGATTAGAATAGGCCAAGATAGTGGCTGGGGGTTCATATCTATTTCCTACTTCTGGGGGGATCTCTGCTCTATCCCCATCTTAGATAGTAGATAGAGGATTTCTCTAAACATCTCCTCCACCATAGCTGGCCGGTCCTCATCATATCTTCCCTTCTTGTTATCCAAACCTGAATTCTTATACTCAATATCTACTGGCTGTTCCCTTCTCAAAATCTCATTTAGACTCTCTCGGGCTGTGGCACATGGCTCAGCCTCAGGTTTCTCAGAAGGGTTCTCTAATTCAAGATTAAGTTCAGCATTCTCATGTTGACGATCTAAACATTCATTTACTAAATTCCATAAAGTAATAGCCTCTGCAGGGGTCTTTTCAGGGCCATTTACACCATAATAATCTTGAATTCCTTTCCCTATCCTTAGCCAGGTTTCTAAATTTAGGGTTCCCTCCTCTGGAAACCACGGGTATGCCTCCTCGATAAACTGTAGGAAGCTCTCAAGCTGCCCTTGTCCCACCCGTTTCAAGTATGTCTCTTAGGACCGGCACATATAGCCTGCGGCCATCTTGACCCATAATTTTTTACTCCCGACAATACAGCCTCCCGCTCTCTCACTCTCTTAAGATCCTCTCTTGAGTCCTATGACGTGTCACTCACCACAGCGGGGTCCTCCACCGTTGTCCCAGATTTTCAGAGTCCCTGTTCGGGCGCCACTTGCCAGGGCCTGCCGGCAGCGAACCAAGATTCCTGAAATAGGGGACAGGGACTGGAAAAAATAGAAGAGAGACAAACAGATGGGGTTCGGGAGGTCTGCAGCCCAGGTAAAGACTGCAGCCCCGTTTATTTCCAACTCAAGGCTTATATCCTTTCTTGAAACCAGGGAACTGCCAGGTGTTACATTCAGATGGTAAATCAGGGAACTGTTGGGGGTTATATTCATATGGTAAATCTCAGGTCATTTAAACAGAACAGGCCAGAAAACAATAAGACAATAAAGCAATTGTCTGATGCAAATAAAAGTATGGTTTGATTCCACTCTGGCTCCCAACATCCTGTGACCTGGAATCCAATGGCAGTGCACCTTACACCTTAAAATGTGACAGTAGTGGTCCTGCTCCTGAAAATGTGTCAATCGTCCTTGAAGATTATTCTGGTTCTTCAGAAAGTTCAAGTGATGGCAGCAAATTGGAAGATGCAGAGTCTGATGATAGCAGTATTCCCAGAAACAGCCTCCTGTCTGTTGTGGTTGTGCCATGATTGTGCCAAAGAATGCCACATTACCCATGGATGAAACAATTCCTTGTTCTTCTCGGAGCAGTCAGAGTTTAGACATTATTCTGGTCATTGGGAAGATGAGAGATTAGCGTCAAGGAGACATTCCTACAACGAAAAGTTCGAGACTATGACAAAAGCTGTCCTCAAACCAAAAAGTTATTCCTTCATAAAGGAGTGGAGAAGAATCCCAAAATTTCTTTTACACAGTTCAGCAGAACACAAGTAGACAAGCAGTATCTGCTTGAAATGGCTCATCATCCTCAGAGCGATGGAGTGGACAGTACCAGTCATGCTGATGGAAAATCTGACTCTCTAGCTCACCTAACTTCAGAGGATCTAGTAAAAGCCAAAACATCTAGACAACACAAATAGCTGCCAGTGTATTCTTCTGATGATTTTGAAGAGGTCCCACATAAGTCCCAGGAACTGATCACTTTTCCTAATTGGCCAGATAGTAGACTGGGCAAAATAGCGCTCAGTTTCTTTTTCCTCTTTAGATATCTCCCATCTGGACAGTTTGCCTTCCTCAGAGGAGTTCAGAAACCTGGGATGGGACTTCCCTCAACAAGAAAGACCTACTACCACCTACCAGCAACCCAACAGCAGCTTTGGGTCTTATGGTGCACACAAATATTGCCAAACTGTGGAACGGTATGGTGGGACCCATAATTACTGGCATGGCAATGGCTACTGGAACCTTAGATCAGCCGGCAGGCCTCCCAGAGCTGGAATCACTTACGATCGAATTCAAGGTCAGGATCCAGATTCCTTAACAGATGACCGAGAAGGAGAAGAGAGTTGGGATCAGAGAGGTGGATCCCACTGTTCAAGCCAGTCCAATAAATTTCTTCTCTCCCTTCAGAAGGATGTGGGATCTGTGCAAGCCCCCCCCCCAAATAAGCAGCAATTCCATTAAAGACCCCATAGCTGTGAATGAAAAAAAAGAGTTTTCCAAAACCTTGGGGAAAAAATGATATCAAAAGTAGAGGGCCTCCCAAAAAACGGAGGCAGGAATTAGAGAGTGACTCTGAAAGTGAAGGCGAGCTTCAAGACAGAAAGGAAGTCAGAGTGGAGATAGAGCAGGAAGAGACATCAGGGCCTCTACACTCAGAGCTGATCGGGCCTTCCTGCATTATGGATGACTTCAGGGACCCACAGCAGTGGAATTGCCAAGCAGGGAAAGATGCCTTGTTACTTTGATCTTATCAAAGAAAATGTTTATTTGACAGAAAGGTGAGTCAAATCAAGGCTTGCATGACACATTTTTAGATTCTTGTTAAGTGATGTAAAGTAAAAATCTATAAAATGTTTACCTATTTGGATATATTATATGTTCTCCACCTACCTTGCCCCACCCCTGGAAAAAAAATAATATGCCTAATTTTTTCTCTCATTTTGTCTTTGAATCTACAAGTATAATAGTTAAGTTTCTCTCAAATTCTTTTTTTGGTTCGTCATGACACTTGAACTCTACCTGGGCTCTGTCCCTGAGCTCTCCAGCTTGAGGCTACTGCCATACCCCTTGAGCAACAGCACCACTTCAATTTTCTGGGAGTTAATTGGAGACTTTAGTGCCTGGGCTGGCTTTGAACCTTAATTCTCAGATCAGCCTCCTGAGTAGGATTACAGGTGTGAGCCACCACCCCCAGCCTCCAGTTCTTTTTCATGACAAAGTGACAGAAGGAGTTAGGGACTGCTTGTTCACATCTGTAATCCTTGCTACTCGGGAAGCTGAGATCTGAGGAGCATGGTTCAAAGCCAGCCTGGGCAAGAAAGTCTATGAGACTTACCTGAAGTGGCGCTGTGGCTCAAGTGTTAGAGTACTAGCCTTTAGCTGAAGAGCTCAGGACAGTTCCCAGGCCTAGGACCAAAACAATGGGGGCTGGGGGGAGGTGACAGAAGGACTAAGAAGGGCCAGGAGTTTGGCCTAGTGGTAGAGTGCTTGCCTAGCATGCATGAAGCCTTGGATTCGATTTCTTGGTACCACATACACAGAAAAAGCCAGAAGTGATACTGTGGTTCAGTGGTAGATCTCTAGCCTTGAGAAAGTCCAAGCACAGTGCTCAGGCCCCAAGTTCAAACCCTAGGACTGGTTTAAAAAAAAAAAGGTGTGGGGCCATAGGAAATGTGGTAGAGTGTTTGCCTAGCATGCACATATACAGAAAAATCACATATACAGAAAAAGTCAGAAGTGGTGCTGTGGCTCAAGTGGGAGAGCAGTAGCCTTCAGAGAGCTCAAGGACAGTGCAGAGGCCCTGAGTTCAAGCTCCAGAACTGGAGAAAAAAGTGACAAGAAAAGGAAATAAAACTTCAGCAACAGAAAAGTGTTTAGACTGGGTACTGGTGGCTCATGCCTATAGTCCTAGCTACTCAGGAGGCTGAAATCTGAGGTTTGAAGATTGCCCAAGCTTGGAAAAGTCCATTAGACTTGTATCTACAATTAACCCCCAGAAAACCAGAAGTGGCACTGTAGATCAGAGTAGTAGAACACTAGCCTTTGAGCAAAGAGCTCAGGAACAGAGCCCATGTCTCAAGTTCAAGCCCCATGACTGCCCCCAAAAACACTGTAGTAACTCTGTCAACTCTTTTTCCTCATAAGGTCCAATTCTTAAAGTTTAACCAGACAGCTATGTCATTATTTGTAACTCATGAATTCCTGTTTTTCTCTTGTGTTTGAATATGACCATGACACTTGAAAATGCTCACAATCTGACACTTAGCTCATCTGAACTAGGAAATATGGGGTGAGTTCCAAAATGGTGATCTTGAGTTCAGTCTTTTTGGGGGAGGGGTAGGGGTAGTCCTGGGGCTTGAACTCAGGGCCTGGGCACTGTCCTTGGACACTTTTCTCAAGACTAGTGCTTTACCACTTGAGCCACAGTGCCACTTCCATTTTTTTGAGTGTGTAAGTAGTACTGAAGAATCAAACTCAGAGTTTTCGTTCTACCACTAGGCTATGCTGTCAGTCTTTGAGTTCAGTCTTTTTTATCTGTCAAGGTTAAGAATGTCTCTGAGTGTGTGTGTGTGTGTGTGTGTGTGTGTGTGTGTGTGTGTGTGTGTCTTCCTGGAGCTTGAAGTCAGGTCCTGAGCATTGTCCATAAGCTTCTTTGCTCAAGGCTAGTGTTCTGCCACTTAAGCCACAGAGCCACTTGCGGAATTTTCTTTTCTTTTTTGCAGGTCATGGGGCTTGAACTCTGGGCCTGGATGCTGTCCCTGAGCTCTTCAGCTCAAGGCTAGCGCCCTACCCCTTGATCCACAGTGCCACTTCCAGTTTTCTAGTGGTTAATTGGATTCTCAGATCTCAGTCTCCTGAGTAGCTAGGAGTACAGGCATGAGCCACCACACCTGGCTAGCTTCTGGAGTTTTCTGTGTATGTGATACACAGAAATCTAACCCTGGGCTTTGTTTGTGATAGGTGAGCACTCTGTCACTAGGCTATGACCCTTGCCCTAGAAATTTATTGATAAAAGTCTGACAGACTTTCCTTGCTGGGCTGGCTTTGAACCATGATCCTCAGATCTCAGCCTCTTCAGTAGCTGTGAGCCACTGGTGTCCAGCTCTGACTTCTCTTTTAGTTTTAGTTTTATTTTATTTCTTTAGTTTTTGATTGGTCCTGAGACTTGAACTCTGGGCCTGAGCACTGTCTCTGAGCACTCCAACTCAAGGCTAGTGGCCTACTAATTGAGCCACGGGGCCACTTGCAGTTTTCTGGTGGTTCATTGGAGATAAGAGTCTCAGACTTTCTTGCATGGGTTGGCTTTGAATTATGGTCCTCAGATCTCAGCCTCCTGTGTATCTAGGATTATAGGTGTGAGTCACCAGGTCTTCACTATTTTTATTTATGTTTTATTTATTTTGTTAGTCGCAGGATTTGAACTTGGGGCTGGGCACTATTCCTGAGCTCTTCAACTCAAGGACTTTGTACATGCTAGGCAAGCACTTTACCACTAGGCCATACTCCCAGCCCCTAACTTCTTTTTTATAGCACAGCACTTCAGAGTTCTTCATGGAGCCAGGAGTTTGGTCTAGTGGTAGAGTGCTTGCCTAGCATGCACGAAGACACGAGTTCGATTCCTCAGTACCATATATATAGAAAACAGCTGGAAGTGGTGCTGTGGCCCAAGTGGTAGAACTCTAGCCTTGAGAAAGTCCAAGGATAGCACTCAGGCCCTGAATTCAGGCCAGGACTGGCAAAGAAAACAAGTCAAAACCAAAGGAACAAAAGGCACATGGTATCCTTAATATGTGGCTATTAGATCCAAACAGTACAAGAGCAAGGACTCAATATTTGTGTACCCAGTGCTATGGACATGGTACTGGAAATATAAACACAACTACATAGACACAAAAATCTATGACTCTATAGACATAATGTTTCATTACATAGATTAATATGTATCTATGACATACAAAACCTCAGCCTAATTTTAATTATGTTCTAAAATCTTAAGTGCAAGTGATTGGATATAGAGATTCCCTTCTTGAATACTTGTTTGTTAAATATGTCACTTGAAATATGATGTAAAAATCAATGTTAATAAATTCTTTAATAAAAAAAACAACAAAAAGTTCTTTATGTCATCCAGAGATGTAGCTCAAGCAGTATATACCCTGTCAAAGAAACACAAAACCCTGATAATCCCTAGTATAGCCTGAACTAGACTAGACTACAACAGGTTTTATTTCCCAAATAGCCTTATTTCGAATTATTAATATATAGCAATTCTTTAAAGTAAAAATACTTGCTTATTATGTCATCTGCTGAATAGTTAACCAATTTTTATGAGATTTTACCCAACAGGAAGAAGAATACATCCCATCGGGATATTAAATGAATGTAGTGTGAATGTGTACCTCTTTCCAAAGAGGAAAGAGCTCAAGGTGAAATAGTATGTGGAGAAGAGTGTCTTAATCATCTCCCCATGATTGAATGGTAAGTAGATTAAAGTACTGTGTTTTTATTAAACTCCTAAATTTCTGTAAATTCCAAAAATAATTCAAAGTTAATGTCTTTTTCTACCTGTGGATGAATATATTGAAAAATTATTTTACTGGGTCCTGGTGCCTCAAGCCTGCAGTCCTGTCTACTTAGGAGGCTTAGATCTGAGGATCGCTGTTCGAAGCCAACTCAGGTAGGAAAATCCATGAGACCTTTTTTTTGGGGGGGGGAGGTGTCATGTGGCTTGAACTCACCTGGGCGCTATCCCCTGAGGCTTCAGCTCAAGACTACCACCCTAATTCTGGGCCTGGGTGTTGTCCCTGAGTTCTTCATCTCAAGGCTATGAGCTACCTTTGAGCCAAGCCACACTTCCTGTTTTCTAGAGGTTAATTGGAGATAAGAGTCTTAAGTCCTTGTGTGCCTGGGTGGCTTGGAACCTTGATCCTCAGATCTCAGCTTCCTGAGAAGCTAGGATTACAGGCATGAGCCAGCGCCCAGCTTTAGTTCCCTTTTTTCTTTAGTACATTGGTGTCCTGGGAAGAAAAGATAGTAATTTTACCTTTCACTGTAAAATTAGGTAAAACCCTAGCATCTCAAAAATGCTCCAAATTGGGCTGTGAGTTCTGGCTTAGTGATAGAGTGCTTGCCTAGCATGCATGAAGACCAGGGTTCGATTACTCAGTATTACATACATAGAAAAAAGTCAGAAGTGATGCTGTGCCTCAAGTGGCAGAGCTCTAGCCTTGAGGAAGACCAAGGACAGATCCCCGGTCCTGAGCTCAAGCCTGGGACTGGCAAAAGAAAAAAAATGCTTCAAGTGAAATGTGTTTCTCTTCTAAACCTCAACTTCTTTCTTCTATTACTTTGTTTTTTGCTAGTCCTGGAGCTTGAGCTCATGACCCGAGCACTGTCTTTGAGCTTTCTCAAGGTAAGTGGTCTACCACTTGAATCACAGCACCACTTCCTACTTTTTCTGTGTGTGTGGTACCAAGGAATCAAACCCAGGGTTTCATGCATGCTATCTGCAATCCCGGCCCTAAACCTCAACTTCTTGTACTTACTAGGTAGATGCTCTACATTGGAGCCACACCCCAGCCAATACCTAAAATACAGCATTTCTTCATGTTATTTTAAACCATAGTCATTTTCTGTTCACTGTTTCCTCAGGATTATGGTCATATTTAGCTTTGTACTGATGAGAGTGCTATACTGTATGTCTTTAGTGTGCTGTTATTCTCTCACATTTAAAAATATTTTTTGATCATTTATGAGGCTTGAACTCAGGGCCTAGCCACTGTCTGTGAGGCTTTTTGTGTGCAAGGTTTATAATGCTTTTCCCCTGGAGCCACAGAAGTGATAATGTGTGTCACAGAAGTAACAATGTGGCTCAGTGGGAGAGTGCTAGACCAAAAAAAAAAGGAATTACCTTTTACTAACTTAAGACATAAAAAAAGAATTAATTTATACCAACCTCTCATATCAGTTCTTCCCGATGCCCAAATGGGGATTATTGTTCCAACAGACGGTTTCAGAGAAAACAGCATGCAGATGTAGAAGTCATCCTTACAGAAAAGAAAGGTTGGGGCTTACGAGCTGCCAAAGATATCTCTTCGTAAGTTCTGTTGCAATCACCTTTTCATTTTGTTTCATTGAATAAGGTTAGATGTTTCACAGAAGATGAATTTGCTGTACTGAGCTTATTTGTAATTACTGTACAGATTGACTACATAGAAGCTACTTTGTTTAAAGAAGTATTGAGTGAGAGAATAAAGAAAAATTCTATCTACAAGAAGAGAAGTTTGTTATTGGTGACAGGTGTGCATACTCTTTCTTTCTCGCATAGTTTTGTTCTCTTGAATTTGAAGTCATTACGAGTTTTTGCTATGGCTCCTTAGTCTCTGGAGCCAAAGTTACAGGTATAGGGGCATACCTGTAATGTCACTTATTGGGGAAGTGGTGGCAGGAGAATCTTGAATTCAAGGCTAACTCTGGCAAAGTTAGCAAGACCTTGTCAAAGAAACAAAAGTGTTTAAAAGACTGTGGCTCGAGATGGTAGAGTGCTCACCTTGTATGGGCTTATCCCCCAATACCATTTAAGAACAAAAACCAGAAAGCAGTCCCCCTCCCCAAAGGAAAAAAGTGGGTCAAAATGTTATTAGTACATATCAGATTACATCAAGGTTCAACTGGGTAAGGATAGATGAGTATCTAAGATAGTCAAAGAATAAATTTAAAGTATACATGATAAATCACTCAAGCATTTGTTTAATGATGCAGCATGACCCCCATCTAACACGTGACTTAATGCATGACATTGAAAGGCTTGTTGTTTCTGTCATATTTCCTTTAAATACCAAATGTCTTTGTTTTTTTACTTGTGGAATACTAGAATTTGAACTCAGAGTTTCATGTTTGCTGGGCAGGTGCTCTACCGATTGAACCATGTTAGGAGAGCACTCAACAACTAGGCTACACTCCTGGTTTATACATACATTTTTGGGGAGAGGAGGTCATGGGGCTTGAATTCAGCCTGGTGCTGTCTCTGAGCCCTTCAGCTAAAGGCTACTTCCCTGCCCCATAAGCCAAGCCACACTTCCCATTTTCTAGAGATTAATTAGGGATAAGAGTTTCAGGTCCTTTGTGCCCAGGCTGTCTTGAACCTTGATCCTCATATCTCAGCCTCCTAAGCAGCTAGTATGACAGGCATGGGCCACCAGGCCAGGTAAAGTGTATTGTTTCTTTTTTGTTTTTGTTTTTTTATTTTGGGGCGCCATGGGGCTTGAACTTGGGGCCTGATCACTGTCCCTTGGATACTTTTTTGCTCAAGGTAAGCACTCTGCCACTTGAGCCACAGAGCCACTTCTAGCTCTTTCTGAGGATTCAAATCTAGGGCTTTGAGCATGCCAGGTGAGCACTAGCACTAGGCTACGCTTCTGGCCCCATACTTTTTTGTTTGAGTCAGTCATGTGGCTTGAACTCCATGCCTGGGTACTGTCCCTGAGCTCTTCAGGTCAAGGTTTTTGCTGTAGTACTTTGAACCACAGCACTATTTCTGGTTTTCTGTGGTTAACTGGAGATAAGAGTCTCACGGGGGGCCGGGAGTTTGGCCTAGTGGTTAAAGTGCTTGCCTAGCATGCATGAAGACCCGGGTTCTATTCCTCGGTACCACATACATAGAAAAAAGCCGGAAGTAGTGCTGAGGCTCAAGTGGTAGAGCTCTAGCCTTGAGAAAGTCCAAGGACAGTGCTCAGGCCCTGAGCTCAAGCCCAGGACTGGCAAAAAAAAAAAGAGTCTCACGGACATTTGTGCCTGGGCTGGCTTTGAGCCATCATTGTCAGATCTCACCCTCCTGAGTAGCTCATATTAAAGGCTCACATGAGCCACTGCCACCTGGTCACTTTTGTAAATCCTTTTCTGTATGGCTTAGTAGGGATCAGCTAGATTGCCTGTAGTAACCAGCAAGTTCTCATATTCCCCAAGTAATTTGGATACATGCTCAAATTTTCCCAGGTACTGCATTGTGACAGTGACCATTCTTCTAATAAAGTATTACAAATATATAAAATAATATTGGAACCCCGTGATATGTAATTCCCTGCGAGAAGTAAATGAGAATCACAATGACAAATGCAGTTACTATTTTGCCATAATTTTTTGCTTATGGTAGGATTACTGGAGCTGAACTCAGGGTCTAGTCTTGCCGCACATATACTACCGCCTTCCCTGCCCCGTTGTTATTTTTTTTACTTTAATTATTTTTCAGTAAGTCTTATATTTTTTTTTTGCTGGGCAAGAATCTAAACATTGTCTTATCTATCCAGGTTCCCACAGGCATGGATCTCCATGTAAAGTGGGTTATTTGATGGGAACTTAATAACATTTTGTCCCAGATGCCTCCTGAGTAGCTAGAATTATAAGTGTGACCTACTGTGCCTGGTACTCCAAAAAAAAATTTGGGAGGGAGGGAGGTGTCAGCCACAGGGCTGAAACTCTGACCCTGGGTGCTGTCCCTGAGATCTTCAGCTCAAGGATACCACCCTGCCTCTTGAGCCACAGCCCCACTTCCAATTTTCTAGTGGTTAATTAGAGATAAGAGTCTCCTGGTCTTTGGTGCCTGGGATGGCTTTGAACCACAATCCTCAGATCTCATCTTCCTAGGTAGCTAGGGTTACAGGTGTGAGCTACCGTAACTGCCTCCAAAATATTTTTAGTTAGCCAATTTCCCAGAAAAAAAGAAACAACAAAAAAAAAACAGTTGGGGGGGCTGTGAGTTTGGCCTAGTGGTAGAGTGCTTGCCTGGCATGCACAAAGACCCAGGTTCCATTCCTCACTACCATATACATAAAAAAGCCCAAAGTGGTGCTGAGGTTCAAGTGGTAGAGCTCTAACCTTGAGAAAATCCAAGGACACTTCTCAGGCCCTGAGCTCAAGCCCAGGACAGGCCAAAAAAAAAAAAAAACCAAACAAGTGGATGTTTGTCACTTTGATGTGGGAAGTGGTATGAGAAAAGTTGTGCAGATCAAGCTAGGGGGCTTCAATTTGCCTTAATATTTTTTACCTTTGCAAAATGTATGAAGTTTTAAAGATCTCACTTCAGAACTCTTCTTTCCCCAGATAAAATAGATGCTACTCAGAAAGGAAATTGTTCTCATTTCATGAATCACAGCTGTGAACCAAACTGTGAAACCCCAAAGTAAGTTGTGGTAGATTTAGTGTTTGAATTAGGCAGTATATTAAAGGCACTAATGAATTTAATTTCTGTTATATTTTCCTATTTGCTGTGTTTCATTTTAAAATAAGATTTATAGAATATAGTAAGTACACCCTTTACCTACATTTTCCCAATGGTAACATCATTTGGAATCATAACATAATGAGTGTATCTGGGGAATATTATTGATTAAATTTAGATTTTGACAGCTGTAATTTTCCTGGTTCAACCCTGGGTTTTACATCACAACTAATTGTTCCTTTGCCTATACTTATTTTATATCCTTATTTCAGAGATGCCAAAATATAAGACTAAATTTTGATGGTGTCCATTGGGTAGTGATATATTCAGGGTTTAGGATTTGTTGTTGTTTTTCCAGTCCTGGGGCTTGAACTCAGGACCTAGGTACTATCAATGGTCTTTCTCAAGAGTAGCATTCTACCCCTTAAGCCACAGCACCACTTCTGGCCTTTTCTGTGTATGTGGTAGCAAGGAATCAAACCCCGGAGCTTTATACATGCTAGGCGATCACTTTACCACTAGGCCCATTCCCCTGCCTTTTTTTTTTTTTGGTGTGTTGTGGGGTTTGAACTCTGGGCCTGGGCACTGTCTCTGAGGTCTTTAGCTCAAGGATACCTCCCTACCCCTCAGACTGGATGTTGTCCCTGAGCTCTTCTGCTCAAGACTATTGCTCTAATCTTTAAGCCATTGCACCACTCCTGGTTTTCCAGTGGTCAATTGGAGATAAGAGTCTGAAGTTCTTTAGTACCAGTACCCGGGCAGGGGCTGAATTTGAACCACAATCCTCAGATCTTAGCCTCAGTAGGTAGGATGACAGCCATGAGCAACTGGTGACTGGCCTTTAGCCACATTTTTAAGAATGAAATTCCCTTGTATCTTATTTAAGTATATCTGATTTTTTATGCCAGTCCTTGGGCTTGAACTCAGGGCCTGAGCACTGTCCTTGAGCACAGGAAGTGGTGCTGTGGCTCAAGTGGCAGAGCATTCTCCTTGAGTACAAAGCGTCACAGGGACAGAACCCAGGACCTGAGTTCTAGCCCCACAACTGACCAAGAAAAGAAAATGGCTTTCATCAGTCTTTCACATAGTACAGCACCAATTTTAGAAGTTGTTTTTGTTTTTCCATTCCCAGAGCTTGAACTCAGTTCCTGAGCATTGTCCCTGAGCTTCTTTTGCTCAAGCCTTGCACTCCACCACATCTTTGGTAAATGTGGTACTGAGGGATGGTACTCAGAGCTTTCTGCATACATGCTAGGCAAGTACTCTAACACTAAACCACATTTCCAACCTCTGGGTGAGGGTTTTTTCATTTATTTTCTCCCCCCACTCCTCACCCGGGGCTAGAACTCAATCTGCATGCTGTCCCTGAGCCTCTTTAGTGTGTAAGGCTAGCACTTTACCACTTGAGCCATGGCTCCATTTGCAGCACTTTTTGTTTCTAGTCCTGGGGCTTGAACTCAGGACCTCAGCACTGTCCTTGAGCTTTCTCAAGGCTAGAGCTCTACCACTTGAGCCACAGCCCCACTTAGGGCTTTTTCTATGTATGTGGTACCGAGGAATGAAACCTGGGTCTTCATGCATCCTAGGCAAGCATTGTACCCCTAGGCCAAACTCCAGGCCCACTTCCAGAACTTTGATTTTCTTGTGTGAGTCATGGGGCTTGAACCCAGCTTGGGTGCTGTCCCTTCAGCTCAAGGCTATTACCCTATCCTTGAGCCAAGCCCCACTTTCCAGTTTCTAGAGGTTAATTGGAGATAAAGAATCTCAAGTCCTTTTGTACCAGGCTGGCTTTGAACCTTGATCCTCAGATCTCTGCTTTCTGAGTAAGTAGGATGACAGTTGTGAGCCACCATGCATGACCACTTTCAGGACTTCTTTTTTAATTACAGAATTTATTAACATTGATTTTTACATCATATTTCAAATGACATGTTTATCAAACAAGTACACTAGAAGGGAATCTCTATGTACAATCACTGGCACTTAGATTTTACTACATAATCAAAATTAGGCTGTTTTTGTATATCATAGATTCATATTAATCTATGTAGTAAAACATATCTATCGAGCATAGGTTTTTATGTCTATGTAGTTGTGTTTATATTTCCAATACCATGTCCAAAGCATTGGGTATGCAAATTTTGAGTCCTCGCTATTGTACGGTGCATCTAAAAGTCACATATTAAGGATGCCATGCACCTTTTGTTCATTTGCTGGCCTGTAAACAAGCAGGCACCACACTGGCCTTCTCCAGTTCTGGATGAATAGAAGGAATTTTGAGTTAGGAAGGAGACTGATAGTTTGGAATCATAAATGGCTGGGTATTGAAAGGCAAGCAGGATCATTCGAGCCAAACCCAGGTTTACAGAGGGAGAGGATGATGTTTAGGAGAGGTGAAGGGTCATTGACCCAGCTGAGCACGACATACTTCCTACTGGTCTGGCCTGATCTCTGGTATCTGAAGGACCTGATCTGGTTGGGGAAGGGGAGAGGAGGGGAGAAGATCCCCAGCTTTGTGCAGTGGGAGAGAGGGGAGGGAGCAGTCTTGGACCGCTTCGCTCTAGTCCCAGGGCTGTCTGCCACAGTGGACTGGCCTGGATCACTCCTGAGTGTCTGGGGGCATCTTTCTGCATGCACAATTACCTCTCATCCCCAATCTGCACACTTCTCTGTTAACCAAGCTTCTAGCCCCTGTGCTGCATGCAGATGACTTGCGTGGCCACCAGAGGGCAGTTTGGGCCACCAGACAAAAGGTCTGGCCTGCACCTGGCACCTCAAGGCTGGAGCTGGGTCTGGAATCCAGGAGCTGAAGGCTCCAGGGAACCAGGGAGTTGTTGGTTGGTAAGTCCTAACAGGGTGCGACCCAGAAAGGAGGGAGTCCCCCTCAGGGCAAACCTGGGGGACCTGGCATGGTGACCACTGTGGTGTAACATCCAAGGAAAGTGATAGGTGGCTGAGTGAGCAATCAGACCCGCACACATCAAGTAGACTCCCCAGACCTGCTGACTCTCTCTAGGTCCCTAAAATCCCCAGCACTAAGGACAAGGGCTCACACAGTGACAGAGGATGCAGGAGTCAAGTGACACACCTAAAATTCCAGTCCTAGCCCTCTCATCACCATGGCTTTTTTATCTTGAAATTTTTGAGTGCATGGCGCAGGAAGTTTCTCTGGGTCTCATTTTCTCCAAGCAGGGGCTGGCCAAGCCCCTACCCAGACCCCCTTGGCCAGCTGATTGTGTCCTGACCTCTGAGGTCAGGTCAGCTCCATAACAGCACATGTGCCAGTTGAGGCTGGGGTGGGACTAAGGAAGCTAGTGACCTGGTCACACAGCCAGCTCCTTAGAGGTGGTGGACAGGTAACTTGATGGACATGGCCCTGGCTATCCCTGATATGAGAGAACCTAGGTGGGGTTTGAGGGCTTGAGCTGTGTGTGGAAGGAAACAGGAAAGGGGTTTGGGGAGCAGAGCGTGAGGTGGCTAGGCTGCTGGAGGTTGGATATGGATCAGCTCCAGGTGGTCACCTGCATCCTCCATGGGCCAGGTCCTTCCCAGCCTTGCTATAGGAGCCCTGCCTTTCTCTGTGTAGAGATAGAAGCTAGGGGCCACGTGGCACCAGACAGGTGGCCTGGGATGCACCTGGCTCTTCAGGGCTGGAGCTGGGACTGGGATCTAAAGGCTGAAGGCTCCGTGGAGCCAGCGTCTTTCCTGCTGAATCTCAGTAACAGCTGGAAGGGGCAGAGCAGTTAGTTAGGAATACACAGGTGGCAGCTCCCGCACAGACAAACCCAGACATCATGGAGACTCTGGGACCCGGTGACCCAGTGGGGTCAGCGCCAGGTGCGGTGATCCAGGTGTAGGACACTGCCTCTTCCTCCTGGTGACCTGCAATGCCTGCTTAATTTATTTTTATTCCCTTTTGTGCTGGCCCCAGGGCTTGAACTCTGGATGTGGATGCTATGTTTGAGCTGGTTTCAGTCAAGGCAAGTGTGTCGATCCCTTGATCCACATGGCCATTTGTTTTAGGTGGTCATTAGGAGATCACAGTCTCATGGACTTTCTTGCCTTGGTGGGTATTGACCCGAGATCCTCAGTTAGGGGCCATCTGAGTAGCTAGGATGATAGGTAGGGAACTTTGTTGGGCAGGCCAGGGTTCCTGCCCCTACCCCTCCCTGTGGACTTAGCCTAGCCACTCCATGCCTCCGAAGCCTCAGTTTTTGTGAGGCCTGGCTGACCGTCTCTGTTTGCAGCAGTGGGGAGGGGGAAATGAACTGGTGGTAGGAACCCTGGTGTACATCAGGAATGGAGAGGCCAGCAGTGGGAATGGGTTGTGTAATGGATTGGTAGCGGTGACATTCGTTGGTAGGTCTTAATAGGGTGGGACCTAGAAGGGAGGGAGGGAGGTCCCACCGGCAAACTTGGTGGAGCTTGCAGGCTGATGGCTGTGGTGTAACATCTGAGGGAGGGGATCGGTGGCTGAGTGAGCCATCGCACACATCCAGTAGACTTCCCCGGACCTGCCGACCCTCTCTAGGTCCCTGCAAACCCACAGCAATATAAGGACAAGGGCTCACATGGTGACTGAGGATGTGTGGAGTCAAGTGACACACCCGAGATTCCACTCCTGACCCTCTCATCACGCGTGAACATTTTTTCCTTTTAGACTCTTGAGTGCATGGTGAAGGTAGTTTCTCTGGGTCTCATTTTCACCAAGCAAGGGCTGGCCAACCCCTATCCAGACCTCCTAAGCCAGCTGCTTGGGTCCTAGACTCTGAGGTCACATCAGCTCCAAAGCAGCACATGTGCCACTTGAGGCAGGGGTGGGACTCAGGAATTGTGACCTAGTCACACAGCCAGCTCCTTCGAGCTGGGGGACAGGTGACTTAGTGGACAGTGCCCTGGCTATCCCTGATATGATGGAACCCATTGGGGGAGTTGAGGTCTTGAGCTGTGTGTGGAATCAAGCACAGAAGGTGTTTGGGGAGCAAGGGGAGGGTGGCTAGGCTGATGGAGGTTGGAAATCTGGAGGAGGGCTGAGCTCCAGGTGGTCCCCTGCATCCTCCATGGGCCAGGTTCTTCCTAGCCTTGCTCGCAGGAGCCCTTCCTCTCTTGGTGTAGAGCTAGATGCTGGGGGACAGGTGGATGCAGCTGTCCCCATGGGCTCAGGTGGAATGTCCTGTAGAAGAGTTGGGATAGCAGAACACCTTGTTTGCCTGCCTTTGGTGGGTCTTGGCTCCAGGTTGTGTGTGTGTGTGTGTGTGTGTGTGTGTGTGTGTGTGTGTGTGTGTGTGTGTGAGAGAGAGAGAGAGAGAGAGAGAGAGAGAGAGAGAGAGAGAGAGAGAGAGAGAGAGAGAGAGAGAAAGAAAGACAGTATGTGTACGTGTGTGTACAAGCCATGTCCCAGAGCCTCTCTGGGTCTCCAGTTGTCTAAAGCATGGACTCCTATCAAGATTGCTGGGCCTCTGCTCAACCCACTCTCACTCATTTGCTGGCCTGTAAACATGCTGTCCTTCTCCTGTTGTGGATGACAGGAAGGATGTTTAAGTGAGGAAGGAGACTTGAAATCCTGGCATTGTCAATGGCTGGGTTTTGAGAGGCTGGCAGGATCATTCTGGGCAAAACAAAAAATCACGGGAAATGAAATCAAGCAAGACGTAATTACGGAAGACAAAAACTAAGCGAGAAAAAATCATGCGAGACAAAAATTCACATGAGAAAACAATCAGGCGAGACCAAAATCACACGAGACGAAATCATGTGAGACAAAAACACGAGAGACAAAAATCACGGGAGAAAAAAATCAGGCGAGACAAAAATCATGCAAAAAAATCACGCGTGATTTTATCATGTGACATTTGGTCTCGCGTGATTTCGTTATGCATTTTTTTTCTCACCTTGATTTTTGTCTGGCTTGATTTTTCCTTAGGTGATTTTCATCTCGCATGATTTTCGTCTCGCGTGATTTTCGTCACACGTGATTTTTTTCCTGCCGTGATTTTCGTCTCGCGTAACTTTTTTCTCCTGAGTTTTTTTCTTACGTGACTTTTTTCTCCCGTGTTTTCTTCTCACTTGATTGTTTTCAGGCGTGATTTTCATCTCGCCTGATTTATTTCTTGTGTGACTTTTTTCTCGTGATTTTTGTCTGGCATGATTTCGTCTCGTGATTTTTGTCTCGGGTAATTTTTTTTCTCCCGTGTTTTTTGTGTCACGTGATTTTTTTCGCGCGTGAATTGGTCTCGCGTGATTTTTTCCCCTCACGTGATTTTTGGCTTGCGTGATTTTGTCTCTCGTGATTTTTGTCAAGTGTAATTTTTTCTTGCGCATTTTTTGTATCGCGTGACTTTTGTCTCACGCGTTTCTTTCTCCCATGATTTCATCTCAAGTGATTTTCGTCTCACGTGATTTTTGTTTCACGCAACTTTTATCTCGGGTGATTTGTTTTTGCGGGATTTTTTTTCTGGCATGTTTTTTTGTCACGTAAATTTTTCTACCCGAATTTGTGGTCGTTTGAATTTGTCTCGCCAGATTTGGTCTCGAGTGATTTTCTCATGTGAGATTTCATCTCGAGTGATTTTTGTCTCACGTGATTTTTGTCTCACGTGGTTTTTTTCCTCCCTTGATTTTTGTCCCGTGTGATTTATTCTCACATGAGTTTTGTCTCGCGTGATTTTTTTTCTCATGAGAATTTGTCTCACGAGATTTTTGTATCACGTAATCTTTGGATTATATCTTCTATTTCCATAAAGAATGTCTTAGGGATTTTGATAGGGATTGCATTGAATTTGTATATCAATTTTGGCCATTTTCACCATGTTGGTTCTCCCTAGCCATGAGCATGGGATGTCTTTCCATTTCCTAGTGTCCTCTTTAATTTCTTTCATTAGGCTTTTATAGTTTTCTTTTTTTTTTTTTTTTGCCAGTCCTGGGCTTGAGCTCAGGGCTTGAGCACTGTCCTTGGACTTTCTCAAGGCTAGAGCTCTACCACTTGAGCCTCAGCACCACTTCTAGCTTTTTTCTATGTATGTGGTACCAAGGAATCGAACCCGGGTCTTCGTGCATGCTAGGCAAGCACTCTACCACTAGGCCAAACTCCCAGCCCCCGGCTTTTATAGTTTTCATTGAATAATTCCTTTACATCTTTGGTCAAGTATATTCCTAAGTATTTTATTCTTTTGGAGGCTATTGCAAATGGGATCATTTTCTTGATTTGGCCTTCTGTTTGTGTATTGTTGGTGTACAAGCAGGCTACTGACTTCTGGAGGTTAATTTTGTATCCTGCCACTTTGCTAAAGTAGTTTATTAATTCTAGAAGTTTGGGAGTGGAGTATGTTGGGTCACTCAAGTAGAGGATCATGTCATCTGCGAATAGGGATAGTTTAATTTCTTCTTTCCCTATGTGGATCCCTTTGATGTCCTGTTCTTGCCTTATTGATCTGGCTTAGAGTTCCAGCACTATATTGAAGAGAAGTGGAGAGAGTGGGCATCCCTGTCTAGTTCCTGATTTTAAGGTGAATGGTTCCAGTCTTTCACCATTTAGTATAATACTGGCTGTAGGTTTTTCATATATGGCTTTCACTATTTTGAGGAATGTACCTCTTATTCCTATTTTTTCTAGTGCTTTCAACATGAATGGATGTTGTATTTTGTCAAATGCCTTCTCCGCGTCCAGAGAAATTATCATATGATTCTTATCCTTAGCTCTATTGATATGATGTATACATTGATTGATTTGTGAATGTTAAACCAGCCTTGCATCTGTGGGATGAAGCCTACTTGATCATAGTGTATGATTTTTTTAAATTTGTTTCTGGATTCTGTTGGCTAATATTTTATTGAGGAGTTTTGCATCTGTGTTCATTAGAGAGATAGGTCTGTAGTTCTTTTTTTATTGAGTCTTGCCCTGGTTTGGGGATGAGAGTAATATTAGCTTCATAAAATGGGTTTGGTAAGGCCAGGAGTTTGGCCCAGTGGTTAAAGTGCTTGCCTAGCATGCACGAAGACCCGGGTTCGATTCCTTGGTACCACATACTTAGAAAAAGCTGGAAGTGGTGCTGAAGCTCAAGTGGTAGACCTCTAGCCTTGAGAAAAATCCAAGGACAGTGCTCAGGCCCTGATCTCAAGCCCAGGACTGGCAAAAAAAGAAATGAGTTTGGTATTGCTCCTTCTGTTTCTATTTCTCAGAAGGGTTTCAAGAGTATAGGTGTTATTTCATCTTTAAATGTCTTGTAGAATTCTGCAGTGAATCCATCTGGACCCAGGCTCTTTTTGGTTGGCATTTCCCCGATTGCTTCCACAATTTCGTTGTAAGAGATTGGTTTGTTCAATTTGTTTACCTCATCGTTATTCAGTGTGGGTAGCCTATATTTATTTAAGAAATCATCCATTTCTACTAGGCGTCTGGGTGGGCTTGGGGGTTTCCGGCCAATGTACCAAATGTTGTACCCGAATTCCTATAACCCCAAAAAGACCACCAGAAGCCACAGTCAAAGCTAAAAAGCAAGGGTTGTTTATTTCTAATCTAGATGCGGACCTCCATGTACCCTTAGCCGGCAACGCTACGAGGTCCTGAACAAGGATTTTACACAGCTTTTATAGGGGAATTCCATAGTTAGAATCACCTGATTGGCTGTTTGGTAACTCAAACTACTGGTCGCTTTAAGATTAATCAGAGCTCAGGTGTCTAACCACTGAGCTGCAAGCTGTTGCCACCTGGGGTTCAAGTACATGGGCCCTGAGCAAGGGGAGAGGGGGTCATTCCCAGAACATGGGACAATCTTGGCACAACATTTTTGTCTCACATGATTTTTGTCTCGTGTGATTTTTGTCTCTCTTGATTTCATCTCGCATGATTTTGTCTCGCTTGTTTTTTTTCTTGCATGATTTTGTCGTGCATGATTTTTGTCTTGCATGATTGTTTTCTCACCTAATTTGTGCCTCGCGTGATTTCCTCTCACATTATTTTTGTCTCACGTGATTTCGTCTCACGTGATTTCGTCTCACATGATTTTTGTGTAGTGTGATATTTGCCTCACGAATTTTTCCTTACTTGATTTTTTTTCTTGCGTGATTTTGTCTCATGTGATTTTTGTATCGCGTGATATGGTCTCATGTGATTTTTTTTCCCCCAAATTTTTTTCTCACATGATTTTTTCTCCCGTGTTTTTTTCTCACTTGATTCTTTCTTGCATTATTTTTTCTCGCGTGATTTTTATTGTCACGTGATTTTATTTTCTTGCGTGATTTTTGTCTCGAGTGATTTTTTCTCGCGTGATTTCATCTCGTGTGATTTCATCTTGTGTGATTTTCATCTCGCGTGATTTTTGTTTTGCGGGATTTTTTGTCCCGTGTGATTTGGTCATGCTGGATTTTTTCTCACGTGAATTTTTCTCTCGAGATTTGAGATGTCGTGTGAATTTGTCTCACCGGATTTGGTCTCACGTGATTTTATCATGCGTGATTTCATCTCCCATAATTTGTGTCTCACGTGATTTTTTTCTCGCGTTTTTGTCTCGTGTGATTTTTCCTCACGTGATTTCATCTCGCGTGATTTTTTCCTCGTGTGATATTTGTCTCACATGACTTTTGTCTCGCATGATTTCTTCTCACATGATTTTTGTCTGACATTATTTCATCTCGCACAATTTTTCTCTAGCGTGGTATTTGTCTTGTGTGATATTTTTCTTGCGTGATTTTTGTCTAGCACGATCTCATCTCACATGATTTTTTTTCATTGTAATGAATAAAATGGTTACATGATATTTGCCATATAGAAGGTGCATTAATTCACATACATCTTTCATCTCACATGATTTTTGTCTCAGGTAATTTTGTCTCGCGTGATTTTTTTCTCGCGTGTTTTTTCTCGCATGATTTTGTCTCGTGTGACTTATTTCGTGTGATGTTTTTTCTCACGTGATTTCTAGTTTCGCGTGATTTTAGTCTCGCATGATTTGGAGCTCCGCCATTTTGTCTCGCATGATTTCAACTTGGGTTATTTGTGTTTCGTGTGATATTTGTCTCGCATGATTTCTGTCTCAAGTGATATTTTCTCGCTTGAGTTTTATCTCGCATGTCCCTCTAGCATGATTTTTTTTTCTTTTTTGTTGTGAAACTATTTTTTTCATATATTTTTATTGTAATTTATAGAAGGGTTGCATGATATTTGCCAGATAGATGGTGCATTATAGCATGATTTTTTTCTCGTGTGATTTTTTTTGTCTCTCATGATTTTGTCAGGCGTGATTTTTTTCTCGAAGGTTTTTTTCTTGGGTAATTTCATCGCGCGTGATTTCATTTAGCATGATTTTTTTCTCTCATGATTTTAGTCTCGTGTGACTTTCCCTCGCATGATTTTTTTCTAGACTGATATTAGTCTGGCGTGATTTGGTCTCTCACAATTTGGTCTTGTGTGATTTTGTCTCGCGTGATTTTGCTTCACGAGATTTTTTTTCTCACAGGTTTTTTTCCAACGTAAATTTTTTTCTCACAAGAATTTTTACTCACATGATTTTAGTCTCACAGGGTTTTTTTCGAATGATTTTTGTCTCGCGTGATTTTGTCGCACGTGATTTTGTCGCACGTGATTTTTGTCTCACATGATTTTTGTCTCACGTTATTTAGTCTCATATGATTCTCGCGTGATTTGGTCTTGCGTGGTTTTTTTCTCACGTGATTTTCGTCTCGCGTGATTTTTTTTGTCTTGCGTGATTTGGTCTCCCGGGATATTTCTTGCATGTTTTTGTCTTGCTTGATTTTTGTCTCTCCTGATTTCGTCTCGCGTGTTTTTTTCTCATGTAATTTCATCTCTCGAGATTTTTGTCTCCCATTTTTTTCTCGCGTGATTTCTGTCATGTGTGATTTTGTCTCGTGCTTTTTTCTCACGTGAATTTGTCTCACGAGATTTTTGTATCGTGTGATTTCTTGTCTCCCGTGATTTTTGTCTCTCTTAATTTCGCTGGCGTGATTTGGTCTCGCGTGATTTATTCTCCCGCCGTTTTGTCTTGCGTGATTGCCTCTTGCGTTATTTTTGGCTCACGTGGTATTTGTTTCGCGTAGTTTTTGTCTCACGTGGTATTTTCTTGCATGATTTTTGTCTCGCGTGATTTCCTCTCGTGTGATTTTGGTCTCGCATGATTTTTTTTCTCATGTGATTCTTTTTGTCTCACCTGCTTTTGTCTTCTGGGATTTTTTTTTTTTTATTGCCAGTCCTGGGCTTGAACTCAGGGCCTGAGCACTGTCCTTGGACTTTCTCAAGGCTAGAGCTCTACCACTTGAGCCTCAGCACCATTTCTGGCTTTTTTCTATGTATGTGGTACCGAGGAATCGAACCCGGGTCTTCATGCATGCTAGGCAAGGACTTTAACCACTAGGCCAAACTCCTGGCCCTTCTGGGATTTTTTTTTCTAGCGTGATTTATGTCTCGCGTAATTTCATCCAGTGTGATTTCATTTCGCATGATTTTTTATGTCATGATTTTTGCCTCACGTGACTTTGCCTCGCATGATTTTATCTCGCATGGTATTTGTCTCACATGATTTGGTCTCTTGCGATTTGGTCTCGTGTGATTTTGTCTCGCTTTTTTCTTGGTGATTTTTGTCTCACGTGATAGTGCCTCAGGAGATTTTTTTCTCACATGGTTTTTTTCACCCATAATTTTTTTCTCACGTGATTCTTTTCTCACATGATTTTTGTCTTGCATGAATTTTTTCGAGTGATTTTTTTCTCACGTGAATTGGTCTTGCGTGATCTTTTCTCGCTTGATTTTTTTCTTGTGTGATTTTTTTTCTCACATGATTTCTGTCTCGTGTGATTTTGTCTCACCTGATTTTTGAGTCACGTCATTTTTGTCTCGCGTGAGTTAGTCTCATGTGATTCTCGCGTGATTTTGTGTCACGGGATTTTTCTCGAGTGTTTTTTTCTCACGTGAATTTTTCTCCTGAGATTTGTGATGTCGTGTGAATTTGTCTCGCCGGATTTGGTCTCACGTGATTTTTGTCTTGTGTGATTTCTTCTCCGGTGATTTTTGTCGCACGTGATTTTTTTCTCGTCTGTGTTTGTCTCATGTGGTTTTTTTCCTCGCATGATTTTTTTCTCGTGTGATATTTGTATCACGTGATTTTTGTCTCGCGTGATTTTTTTCTCGTGTGAATTTGTCTCACAAGATTTTTGTGTCGGGGTTTTTTTTTCTCATGTGATTTTTATCTCACGTGATTTTTGTCTTGTGTGATTGTTTTCTCCCATGATTTGGTCTCACATGATATTGTCTCGTGTTATTTTTTTTCTCGTGTGATTTGTATGTCATGTGATTTCTTCTCTCATGATTTTTGTCTAGCGTGATTTCGTCTCGTGTGATTCATCTTTCATGATTTCGTCTCTCGTGATTTTCTTCTCGTGTGATTTTTGTTGTGCTTTTTTTTTTGCAAGTCCAGCTCTTTATTTAAAAAAAAAAAAACAAAAACAAAAACAGTTGTCGTTTTTGTGAATTTCCAACCTGATCTGACATAGTTCTTCCCCCCCCCACAACATAAACTTTGCTATCACACATGTCTGGAATACACAGACACAACTGACAACATTACTAGAGTCAATGACAAGCTTAGCAGTCCCAGTTATATACTGTAACTCAGAGCCCAGGGGGAGCTTTCAATACCTATTAGACAGTTGGGGCAGATGCTAAAGCACTGAGCAAGTGCAATCATGAATCACATTCGGGAAATGGCTATCAATAACTCAAACTCAGAGGAAAACAAGGCCTGGGTATACGATTCTTAGCCTTATAACAAATTCACTAGGTACTCTGTACTTTCAGTGGTACAGGCCTTAAAAGGAGAAATTCCATGTTGACTCAGACAAGGGGGTGAAATAACTGGCCAAACCACTTTAGTGAGATAATAAATTGAAATTACACAAGAGCCTTTCTAAGAGTTCATGGCTTTTTTTTTTTGCCCAGTCCCAGGGATTGAACTCAGGGCCTGAGCACTGTCCTTGGGCTTTCTCAAGGCTAGCACTCTACCCCTTGACCAACAGTACCACTTCTGGCTTTTTCTATGTATGTGGTACCAAGGAATCAAACCAGGTCTTCGTGTATGCTAGACAAACATTCTTACCAATAGGCCAAACTCTTGACCTGACAGCTTATTCTTTACAATAGCCTTTAGTTCTCATTCTCAACCTACAAAGAACATCTTTTTCCAAGCAGGAAAATCATTCTCCAAGAACACAATTTTATAGCCTACAGAACACTAAAGCCCATATAGACTCAGTGGGTAAGCAGTCTAAGGGAGACCCACAGTAATAGATCCAGGCTCAAGGCCTTGCTACCACCAAGAGACACCAGGTCCACAGAATCAGCAGATTCTCAATGGCTGTTTCTATATACATAGGTAAAATGAGTGGGCTTTTACTTTAAGAATCACTAATATACAGCTGGAGGCACCCCAGAATTATTGATACATAATTTTAGGCTTTAGGGCATAGTTTCCATTTTCTACTGTAACAGACTACAACTAAAAAGGCTTTTACCAACTGTCATGTTTATAAATTTCAAAAAATAAAATAAAAACCAGAACTGGACCATGAAACCCTGTTCCCATGCCCCATTAACTTTCATACTCTGACTGCACACATATATTTCACAACACAGTTTCACACGGAATGCTAAGAGCACTTTTCATATTTTACAGAAGGGCTTGAAATGTGGACTTTCTAATATTCATACTATAGTACATCCAAATCTAACTCCTAAGTAGATGTGTTACAATTTTTCAGAATTTAAAGGCTTAATGGCAAAAATAGGGGGAGGAAGAAGTATCTAAGTATCTTTTTTTACATAAGCGGCTGAAAAGCAAGTTGGAGAAAGTGGATTTAGTAAGATTTCATTCACCCTGAAGGAGGTGGTGCTCGATTGGGAGGGGTGATGGCTCTGTCTAAATAATCACCTATCTGGAACTTCTGCGACTGAAGTGTCATGGGGTCGTCTGTCCCCTTTCTACCAGACATGGTGCTGCCAATCTCCTTCAGTCGATAGCCAGGTCTTTTAAGATCCATAAAAACAATTGCAAAGGGGCGGGGAGTTTGGCCTAGTGGCTAAAGTGCTTGCCTAGCATGCACAAAGACCCGTGTTCGATTCCTTGGTACCACATACATAGAAAAAAGCCGGAAGTGGTGCTGAGGCTCAAGTGGTAGAGCTCTAGTCTTGAGAAAGTCCAAGGACAGTGCTCAGACCCTGAGCTCAAGCCCAGGACTGGCAAAAAAAAAAAAAAACAATTGCAAAATTGAAGTGTGTACCCTTCTTTCTAGCTTCTGGATAGGCTTCTTTCACTGAACTAGTCAGTTCTTTTAAGATTGCATCCATCCAGGTGTAGATCTGCAGCTCGCTGGACGGCACATTTCCACGGGAGAACTGGTCGATGCGGTGGTGGCGGCCGTTGGTGGTGGTGAAGACCCGCAGCAGCAGCGGGCACGTCTTCGCACGGTGGATTGGCTTCTCAGGCTCCTTCTTGATTTCCTCCTGGGTAACGCGCGACTCCACCGCCATCTTCCCTCCTCGGCCTGCGAGCTTAGCCCTTTGTCGTGCCTTTGTTGTCATGCGTGATTTGGTCTCACCGGACTGTTTTGTCGCGTGTTTTTTTTCTCCCGTAATTATTTTCTCCCCAGATTTGTGATGTCGAATTTTTTGTGTGACTTTTTTCTCGTGTGATTTCTAGTCTCGCGTGATTTTAGTCTCGCATGATTTCTCGTCTCCCGTGATTTTTTTCTCGCGTGATTTAGTCTCACACGTTTTTGTCTCACGTGATTTTTTTTCTTCCGTGATTTGTTCTCGCCTGATTTTCCTTGCGTGATATTTTCTTGTGTGATTTTTCTCTGGCGTGAATTTTTTTTTTCGCGTGATTTTTTTGTCTCGCCCCTGATTTGGTCTCATGGGATTTTTTTTCTCGCGTGGTTTTTTTTCAAGTGATGTTTATCTCCGAGATTTGCGGTCTCGCGTGATTTTGTTACACGTGTTTTTTCACGCGTGATTTTTTTTCTCAAGTGATTTTTTTTCTCGAGTGCTTTGGTCTCCCACGATTCTGTCTCGCGTGATTTTGTCTCTCATAATTTTTATCTCGCGTGATTTTTGTCTCACGTGATTTCGTCACACGTGATTTTGGTCTCGCCTGACTTTTTTCGCCTGATTTTGTATCTCACGTGTTTTTGTCTCGTGTAATATTTTCTTGCGCGATTTTTGTCTCCTGTAATTACGTCTCGCTGGATTTCATTTCGCGTGATTTTATCTCTCATGATTTCGTCTCGCATGATTTTTGTCTCGCGTGATTTGGTCTCGCGTGATTTTGTCTCGCTTTATTTTTTCTTGCGTGATTTTTGTCTCGCGTGATTTTGCCTCGTGATATTTTTTCTCGTGTTTTTTCTCATGTAATTGTTTCTCACGTGATTTTTTTTCTCATGTTATTTTTTCTCCCATGCTTTTTCTCGCACGATTTTTGTCTCACGAGATTTTTTTTCTCCCATGTTTTTTTCTCGCGAGATTTTTGTCTCACATGATTTCGTCTCACATAATTTTTGTCTCATGTGACTTTTGTCGTGTGATTTGGTCTCACGTGATTTTGTCTTGCTTAATTTATTCCTTGCGTGATTTTTTTTCTCCTGTGATTTTTCTCGCTTGATTTTTGTCTCGCGTAATTTTTTTCTAGCGTGAATTTTGACTCACGTGATTTTATCTCCCGTGTTTTTTCTCGCGTGATTTTTGTATCTCGTGATTATTTTCTCGCGTGATTTTTGCCTCGCGTGATTTGGTCTCACCTGATTGTTTTCTCGTGATTGTTTTGTCTCCCGTGATTTTTTCACACTCTATTTCTGTCTCCCGTAATTACGTCTTGCTTGATTTCATTTTGTGTGATTTTTTTGTTTGGCTCGGAATGATCCTGCCAGCCTTTCAAAACCCAGCCATTGACGATGCCAAGATTTCATGTCTCCTTCCTCACTTAAACATCCTTTCTGTCATCCAGAGCAGGAGAGGGACAGCATGTTTACAGGCCAGCAAATGAGTGAGGGTGGGTTGAGCAGAGGCCCAGCAATCTTGATAGGAGTCCATGCTTTAGACAACTGGAGGCACAGAGAGGCTCTGGGACATGGCTTGTACACACACGTACACATACACACTCTCTCTCTCTCTCTCTCTCTCTCTCACACACACACACACACACACACACACACACACACACACACCTGGAGCCAAGACCCACCAAAGGCAGGCAAACAAGGTGTTCTGCCATCCCAACTCTTCTACAGGACAGTCCACTAGAGCCCATGAGGACAGCTGCAGCCACTTGTCCCCTACCTTCTAGCTCTACACAGAAAGAGGTAGGGCTCCCAGAGCAAGGCTGGGAAGGACCTGGCCTATGGAGGATGCAGGGGACCACCTGGAGCTCAGCCATATCCAACATCCAGCAGCCTAGCCACCCCACGCTCTGCTCCCCAAACCCCTTTCCTGCAGGCTTCCACAAACAGCTCAGACCTCAACTCCTCCAATGGGTTCCATCATATCAGGGACAGCCAGGCCACTGTCCACCAAGTCACCTGTCCCCAGCTCAAAGGAGCTGGCTGTGTGACCATGTCACCAATTCCTGAGTCCCACCCCTGCCTCAAGTGGCACATGTGCTGCTTTGGAGCTGACCTGACCTCAGAGTCTAGGACCCAAGCAGCTGGACAAGGAAGGGTGGGAAAGGGCTTGGGCAGCCCTTGCTTGGAGAAAATGAGACCTAGAGAAACTACCTTCACCATGCACTCAAAAGTCTAAAAGGAAAAAAAAAGCCACGCGTGATGAGAAGGCCAGGACTGGAATCTCGGGTGTGTCACTTGACTCCACGCATCCTCAGTTACCGTGCGAGCCCTTGTCCTTCTATTGTTGAGGGTTTGCAGGGACCTAGAGAGGGTTGGCAGGTCCAGGGAAGTCTACTGGATGTGTGCGGGTCAGATGGCTCACTCAGCCACAGATCCCCTTCCTCAGATGTTACACCACAGCCATCAGCCTGCAAGCTCCACCAAATGTGCCGTTGGGGGGGGACCTCCCTCCCTTCTAGATCCCACCCTGTTAAGACCTGCCAATCAACGTCATCACTCCCAATCCATTACACAACCCATTCCCACTGCTGGCCTCTCCATTCCTGATGTACGTCAGGGTTCCTACCACCAGTTCATTTCCCCCTTCCCACTGCTGCAAACAGAGTTGGTCAGCCAAGCCTTGAAAAACCTGAGGCTTTAGAGACATGGAATGGCTAGGCTTACTCCACTGGCAGTTGTAGGGTCAGGAACCTTTGCCTGACCTTCAAAGTTCCCCACCTTTGTGTCAGCTGCAGCCTATCATCCTAGCTACTCAGATGGCCCCTATCTGAGGATCTTGGGTCAACACCCCCCAAGGCAGGAAAATCCATGAGACTCTGATTTCCCAATGACCACCAAAAACAGGTGGCCGTGTGGCTCATTGGATAGACACACTTGCCTTGACTGATACAAGCTCAGACATAGCATCCACGCCCAGAGTTCAAGCCCTGGGGCCAGCACAAAAGATAAAAAGTAAATTAAGCAGGCATCCCAGGTCACCAGGAGGAAGAGCCATTGTCCTATACCTGATAACACTGGGGCATGGTGCTGGAGAGCAGGGAAGGTAGGATTGGTCTACAAACTCACTTCCCACAGGACCCTGACACCTCCCTCCGTCAGTCACCGGGTTCTCGAGTCTCCATGATGTCTGGGTTTGCCTGAGCGGGAGCTGCCACCTGTGCATTCCTAATCAACAGCTCTGCCCCTTCCAGGTGCCACCGAGATCCAGCAGGAAAGACCCTGGCTCCCCGGAGCCTGCAGCCCCTGGATCTCATCCGGCTCCAGCTCTGAAGATCCAAGTGCAGCTCAGACCAGCTGTCTGGTGCCCCGCACTGTCCTCTGGTGGCCACGCAAGGCGTCTGCACCCAGCACAGGGGCTGGAAGCCTGGTTTACAGAGAAGTGTGCACAGTGGAGAGGAGAGACACTTTTGAGTGCACAAAGACGCCCCCAGACACTCAGGAGTGAGCGAGGCCCAGTCCCCTGTGGCGGGCAGCCATGGGACTAGAGTGAAGCAATCTAATGCTGCTCCCTCCCTGTGGTGTTCCTTCGTCCCTGGTCCCTCTCGACTAGTAGGAGGGATGGGGAAAAACATGCCTTGAGAGGAGAGGGCCCACTGTCCTCCTGCACTCAGCCTTCTTGCCCCAGGGCACGAACGGAGACGCCATGCAGCTTCATCAAAGCAGGAAACTCTCTCCCTATTCTCCAAATCCCTCCTCCTTATATTCAGTGCCATAGCCTATCAGCACAACAGGTGGGCAGGACAAAGAGGTCCACGTGTTTTCCCCTACTACAGCAGAAAGTTATTAGACATGGCGTTACTCAGCCCAGAACACCTCCCCCTCTCCTTCTTCACAAAGCTGGGGATCTTCTCCTCTCCTCTCCCTTTCCCCAACCAGACCAGGTCCTTCTGATACCAGAGGTCAGTCTAGTAAGTATGTCCGACTCACCTGGATCAATGGCCCTTCACCTCTCCTAAACCTCAACTTCTCCCTCTGTAAAACTGGGTTTTGCCTGGAATGATCCTTCCAGCCTTTCAAAACCCAGTCATTTACGATGCCAGGATTTCAAGTCTCCTTCCTCACTCAAACTTCCTTCCCGACATCCAGAACAGAAGGCCAGCTTGTTTACAGGCCAGCAAAAGAGTCAGGGTGGGTTTAGCAGGGGCCCAGCGATCCTGATAGGAAACCATGCTGTAGAGAACTGGAGGCCCAGAGAGGCTCTGGGACATGGCTTGTACACACACACACACACACACACACACACACACACACAACCTGGAGCCAAGACCCACCAAAGGCAGGCAAACAAGGTGTTCTGCCATCCCAACTCTTCTACAGGACATTCCACTAGAGCCCATGGGGACAGCTGCAGCCACCTGTCCCCCAGTGTCTAGCTCTACACGGGGAAAGGAAGGGCTCCCCCAAGGAAGGCTGGGAAGGACCTGGCCTATGGAGGATGCAGGGGACCACCTGGAGCTCAGCCCTCCCCCAGATTTCCAACCTCCATTTGCCTAGCCAGCCTCCCCCTGCTCCCCAAACACCTTCCGTGCTTGATTCCACACACAGCTCAAGACCTCAACTCCACAACGGGTTCCATGATATCAGGGACAGCCAGGGCCCAGTCCACCAAGTCACCTGTCCTCCAGCACGAAGGAGCTGGCTGTGTGACCAGGTCCACCAACTCCTGAGTCCCACCCCTGCCTCAAGTGGCACATGTGCTGCTTTGAAGCTGACCTGGACTCAGAGTCTAGGAACCAAGCAGCTGGATTAGGAGGTCTGGGTAGAGGCTTGGCCAGCCCTTGCTTGGTGAAAATGAGACCCAGAGAAACTACCTTCACCATACACTCAAAAGTCTAAAAGGAAAAAAAGCCATGCGTGATGAGAGGGCCAGGAATGGAATCTCGGGTGTGTCACTTGACTCCACGCATCCTCGGTCACCTTGCGAGCCCTTGTCCTTCTATTGCTGAGGGTTTGCAGGGACCTAGAGAGGGTTGGCAGGTCCGGGGAAGTCTACTGGATGTGTACGGGTCCGATGGCTCACTCAGCCACTCCTCCCTTCCCTCAGATGTTACACCACAGCCATCAGCCTGCAAGCTCCACCAAGTGTGCGGGTGGGGAGGGACCTCCCTCCCTTCTAGATCCCACCCTGTTAAGACCTGTCAATGAACGTCACCGCTCCCAATCCGTTACGCAACCCATTCCCACTGCTGGCCTCTCCATTCCTGATGTACACCAGGGTTCCTACCACCAGTTCATTTCCCCCTCCCCACTGCTGCAAACAGAGACGGTCAGCCAGGCCTTGCAAAAACTGAGGCTTCGGAGGCATGGAGTGGCTAGGCTAAGTCCACAGGGAGGGGTAGAGGCAGGAACCCTGGCCTGACCAACAAAGTTCCCTACCTATCATCCTAGCTACTCAGATGGCCCCTATCTGAGGATCTCGGGTCAATACCCACCAAGGCAGCAAAGTCCATGAGACTGTGATCTCCTAATGACCACCTAAAACAAATGGCCATGTGGATCAAGGGATCGACACACTTGCCTTGACTGAAACCAGCTCAAACATAGCATCCACATCCAGAGTTCAAGCCCTGGGGCCAGCACAAAAGTGAATAAAAATAAATTAAGCAGGCATTGCAGGTCACCAGGAGGAAGAGGCAGTGTCCTACACCTGGATCACCGCACCTGGCACTGGAGAGCAGGGGAGGTGGGGTGGGTGTACAAACTCACTTCCCACAGGACCCTGACCCCACTGGGTCACCGAGCCTGAGCGGGAGCCGCCACTTGTGCATTCCTAACCAACTGCTCTGCCCCTTCCAGCTGTCACTGAGATGCAGCAGGAAAGACCCTGGCTCCCCGGAGCCTGCAGCCCTTGGATCCCATCCCAGCTCCAGCTCTGAAGATCCAGGTGCAGCTCAGACCAGCTGTCTGGTGCCCCCACTGCCCTCTGGTGGCCCCACAAGGCGTCTGCACCCAGCACAGGGGCTGGAAGCCTAGTTTACAGAGAAGTGTGCACAGTGGAGAGGAGAGACACTTTTGAGTGCACAAAGATGCCCCCAAACACTCAGGAGTGAGCGAGGCCCAGTCCCCTGTGGCAGGCAGCCATGGGACTAGAGCGAAGCAATCTAAGACTGCTCCCTCTCCTCTCTCCCTCTGCACAAAGCTGGGGATCTTCTCCTCTCCTCTCCTGTTCCCCAACCAGACCAGGTCCTTCAGATACCAGAGGTCAGGCTAGATCAGTAGTAAGTATGTCCGGCTCACCTGGGTCAACGGCGCTTCACCTCTCCTAAACCTCAACTTCTTCCCCGTAAAACTGCATTTCACCCGGCATGATCCTGCCAGCCTTTTAAAACCCAGCCATTGATGATGCCAGGATTTCAAGCCTCCTTCCTCACTCAAACTTCCTTCGCGACATTCAGAACAGGAGAAGGACAGCTTGTTTACAGGCCAGCAAATGAGTGAGGGTGGGTTTAGCAGAGACCCACCAGTCCTGATAGGAGGCCATGCCGAAGACAACTGGAGGCCCAGAGAGGCTCTGGGACATGGCTTGTACACACACACACACGTACACACACACAGAGAGACACACACACCAATGTGGAGCCAAGACGCACCAAAGGCAGGCACACAAGGTGTTCTGCCATCCCAACTCTTCTACAGGACTGTCTACCTGAGCCTATGAAGTCCAACTGATGGTGTGTGTGTGTGTGTGTGTGTGTGTGTGTGTGTGTGTGTGTGTGTAATCGCTTATTTCTTCTCTTTTTAAAACATTTCAGTGGACTGTGAATGGACAACAATGGGTTGGTGATTTTTTTTTTACCACCAAACTTGTTCCATCAGGCTCAGAATTAACATTTGACTATCAGTTTCAAAGATATCGGTAAGTATGGATCCTTTCAACCACCCTTTCTGGTGATTCTGGAAACAGGCTAGAATTTATCTGTTCTATGCTATATTGTTTGTACATGCAGTCTATTTTCTTTTCCTTTTCCTTTTTTTCTTTTTTTTTTTAGGTCAGTTATAGGGCTTGGACTCTGGACTTGGGCCCTGTCCCTGGGCTCTTCAGCTCAAGACTAGCACCCTACCACTTGAGCCACAGCGCCACTTTATATTTTCCAGTGCTGAGTTGGAGATAAGAGTCACAAAGACTTGGGCCAGGAGTTTGGCCTGGGAGGGTGCTTGCCTAGCATACATGAAGACCTGGGTTCAATTCCTCAGTACCACATATACAGAAAAAAGCTGGAAGTGGTTCTATGATTCAAGTGGTAGAGCTTTAACCTTAAGAAAGCCCAAGGACAGTGGTCAGGCCCTGAGTTCAAGCCCCAGGACTAGCAAATGCACACACACACACACACACACACACACACACACACACACACACACACACACGAGTCTCACAGACTTGTGCTCAGGGCTGGCTTTGAGTGGTGATCTTCAGATCTCAGCTCCTAAGTAGCTAGGATTACAGGTGTGAGCCACCAGCACTCAGCTTTATTTTCTTATGTTGGTATATTTCATAAAAAGGAGAAATTGTTCCATATTGGCTAATTTTGTTTAATAAAGTAAGAATGAGGAAAGAATAAATTATTAAGCTCGGTGCCAGTGGTACTTGCCTATAATCAATCCTAGCTACTCAGGAGGCTCAGATCTTAAGAATACCAACTGGAAGCCAGCTGAACCAGGAAAGTTCATAAATTTTTTTTTTAATCTCCAGTGAGCCACCAGAAATTTGGAAGTGGCACTGTGCCTCAAAGTGGTAGAGCACCAGTCTTCGGCAGAAAAGTTCAGGGACGTTGTCCAAGCCCTGATTTCAAGCCCTGATTTAAAAAAAAGTAAAATAAAATAAAACAGAACATTGCAGTCTCTCATTTTATTGTGACTTCCCCCCCCCCCCCCAGTCCTGGCGCTTGACTTACGGCCTGGGCACTGCCCTTGAGCTTTCTCAAGGCTAGTATTCTACCACTTGAGCCACAGCACCACTTCTAGCTTTTTCTTGTATGTGATAGCAAGAAATTGAACCCAGGGCTTCATGCATATGAAGCAAGCACTCTACCACTAGGCCACACTCCCAGTCCAGAGTATTACTCTGAATAATTGTTATATTCCTGACGTTTTAAAAATCATTTACTTGGACATAGTTGGCTTCTTTCCTATGCTCACTGAACAGAAAAGAAGCTCAGAAAGGTTTCTGCGGGTCAGCCAACGGCCAGGGTTACCTAGGAGAAGAAAACTGAGTTAGCATCCGAGCGGCAGGGGGGGAAAGTGAAGAAAGAGCGTTCTCGAAAGAAGGATTCAGTAAGTGATCCATTTGGTTTTCAACTTATACATTACAAATTTGATGATGGGAGATAGCTTTTCTGGTGGAAGTATTAAAAAAGAAGTCATACCATTCAACATTTGCACAATCTTCTGCTTAAGGCTAGTGCTCTACCACTTGAGCCACAGCTTCACTTTTGTGTTTTTAGTAGTTTATTAGAAGAATCGGACAATGTTTCCTGCCAAGCTGACTTCGACTCACAATCATCAGCTTCCTGGGCAGCTAGGAATACAATGTGAGCCACTAGTGCCAGGCAAATATGTGGATTTAATAGTGAGATTCATTACTATTCTTCTGTTTCTATGAGGTCGGACAGTTTTCCTATTTATTGACTATTTGGATTAATCAGCTGTTTCTGGAAAGGTGTCTGTTTTTCCTTTGTGTTTTAATTGATTTAGTATATGGTGTGTAAATATAGAATGTGTGTATATGCATATATATGTGTGTACATTCATATATATATACATTTATATATCTGAATGGTGGTGATTGGTTTTAACTGTTGAAATAATATATTTCTTCTCCTTCATGGACCTTTTTTCCCTTTGCTAACTTCAGCATTGGAAATAATGAAAGCTGTATTATAGTACTGTGGATTAAATGTGCTTTTGTGAATGTTACAATACTCACATTACAAAAAAAATAATTCAGGCAAGGCACTGGTGGCTCATGCCTATAATCCTTAACTCTTCAAGGGGCAGAAGTTTGAGGTCAATAAAAAGAGTCCTAGAGGGGCTAGCAGTGTGGTCTACTGATATGCACAAAGCCCTGGGTTCGGTTCCCATAGACGCAGAAAAAGTTCAAAATGGTGTTGTGACTCCCATGGTAGACCACTGCCTAGGGCCTGAGTTCAAGCCCCAGTCCTGCACCCCCTGCCTTTCCCCCACCCCCCACTCCCAGAAGAAAATTTTAAAAAGTCCTCAACACTCCATCGCAAACCATGGGTACTTATTCACCTCAAGTGTTAGTAGGCTATGCAAGCAAGTATGAGGAACTGAATTTAAATCCCAGTACTACCTTTCAAAAGGAAAATATTGTTCAAAAATTGTGTCTTTTGTATTGTGTTTGTACACTTTTGCAATTTTGGCCTTCTTGCTGTTTTCTGTAAAACAGGAGTTTTCTATGAGCAGGTATTTATTTCCCAGTATGCTCTTACAGATAATAGTATCTATTTTTTAGAAGTTAGTGATTGAATTAAAGCAGTATTAGAACTCAGTTTTGTCTCATTTTCAGAGAACTAAAAAGAAAATTTATCTTTTAACCCAGTGAGTATTTTTGCAAGATTCTAAATGTGACACTTCAGGAAAACAGTAGAATTTTAAAGTTCTTGATCTTTTCCACTCATCTCTCTTAAAATTGGAAATAAAGAAGTCCTATTTAGGATAATGCAAGGAAAAAAATCGAAGTTTTCTTTTTGTCTGTGTATTTAAACTATTCATAAGCTTATGATATTGGAAATGAAAACATTGCTATAATCCTAGCTATTCAGGGGGCTGAGATCTGAGGACCATGATTGAGTCAGCCGAAGCATAAAAGTGCATGAGACACTTACCTGCACTTAACTGTCAGGAAACTGGAAGTGGAGCCATGACTCAAAGTGACAGATCAAAGAGCTCAGGGATTGCACT
Organism: Megascapheus bottae; assembly: GCF_031878675.1. Classification (NCBI taxonomy): domain Eukaryota; kingdom Metazoa; phylum Chordata; class Mammalia; order Rodentia; family Geomyidae; genus Megascapheus; species Megascapheus bottae. The sequence continues at coordinate 333,104 of NC_143544.1, forward strand.
CAGGTCCTGAGTTTAAGACTTACGACTGATGACAATTGTAAAGGGGCTTTATATACATTTTCCTTTAGAAGCAAAAATGGCTATTGGCTATCTTCCATGTCATGAGCAACATTTCACATTATCTTATTTCTGCAATTCACCATGAGGGTATAATATACAATTTCCTCTCATTGGACTAATAACGTAGTTTCTTAGTGTGCATTTCATCTTTCCAATTACTTATGAGGCTGAGCCATCTTTTCAGGTTTTTCCTTCTTCAATTAGTAGGTTTTTGTCTATTTTAAATAACCAGACATTTTTCTTTGCTGTGGTAGGGAGCTGGAGAACTAGAAGCACTGCTGGAAAATGGAGAGGGTCTCTCTGACAAAAACCAGGGCTCAGTTTATCCCAGCTAATGGTTAGAATTGACACTTTAGAGCAGAAACTTACCTGTCTTGAGCTCATTCAGGTAAACACACATACTGAGCTCATTCAGGTAAACACCCATACTGATGTGCTGTATTTTTCATTTGGGCTGAGATAGTCTAAGGGATGAGTTAATCTTTTTCAATATATAGATGAGTTCTGTAGGACTTAGAAGGTTTGTATCTCTAAAAGTGTAATGGGAGAATTGTTACAAGCAGTTTGTTTTCTGTCGTTAAAAGAATGCAGTCAATTGCTTTTTTTGTGTTTGGTGTAATGATTCATTGCCCCAGCTTAGGTTCACCTCCCACACCCGTAATAAGCATGGCAAACTATGTTACTACACAATATCAAGATATTAAAAATAATTTCATTCTATGAAATATTTCATAAGAATAGATATTAGCAGTTTTTAATATTTGAGGGCTAGTTGGGTATACCATAGTGGTAGTTTTGTTCTTTAGGATTATAGAAAAGAGGAAAAAAACTTATAGAAAAGGAAAAACCTAGCCCGGGTGTTTGGCCTGGTGGTAGAGTGCTTGCTTGCCTAGCATGCACAAAGACTCTTATCTGTAATTAACCACCAGGAAACCCGTGGAAGTGGTATGGTTGCTCAAGTGGTAGGGTGGTAGTCTTGAGCTAAAGAGTTCCTGGACAATACCCAGGCCCAGAGCCCAATTCCCACAAAAGACACACAAAAAAGGTCTGGTATAAGTTTATACTTAGTCATTCAGCATTGAAATTCACAATAAATGATCTTTTAGTATTTTTTAATATAATTTGCTGTTTTGTTCAAGTCCAGGTTTACGGTAAGAAAATAATCAGAAAAGATTGTAGGGAGTACAGATGGGATCGGGGAAATAGTGAGGAAAAGAAGACACTGTACAAAAGGAAAAGGCCTCCTCACCTGACTCCTGTAAACCCTCTCTACATCACCTTTATAAGAATAAATGAAGTTAAATAAAGGCTGTAAGTCAGAAGTGGTGGCTCCTGCCTGTATTCCCAGCTACTCAGGAGGCTGTGATGTGAGGATTGCTGTTCAAAGCCAGCCTGAATTTCTAATATATGGCAGGTTTAATTATTTGAAAATGGCTTTAGTTTTTATAAAAGAGGATTTTTGTTGTCCTTTGGCCTCATTCACCATGTTGTCTTTGTTTAGGCACATTTTCTTTTTTTTTTTTTTTTGTGCCAGTCCTGGGCTTGGGCTCAGGGTTTGAGCACTGTCCTTGGACTTTCTCAAGGCTAGAGCTCTACCACTTGAGCCTCAGCACCACTTCTGGCTTTTTTCTATGTATGTGGTACCGAGGAATCGAACCCGGGTCTTCATGCATGCTAGGCAAGCACGCTACCACTAGGCCAAACTCCAGCCCCTAGGCACATTTTCTTTTGGCCAGTCCTGGGCTTGCACTCAGGCCCTGACACTGTCATTAGACTTTCTCAAGGCTAATGCTCTACCACTTGAGCCTCAGCACCACTTCTGGCTTTTTTCTATGTATGCGGTACCGAGGAATCAAACCCGGGCCTTTGTGCATGGTAGGCAAGCGCTCTAGCACTAGGCCAAACTCCCCGTCAGTTTAGGTCCATTTTTTAACAACATGTTATTAATGTTTACCTAATACTTTACATTTAAAAAATCTGTTTGACGCAGGACAGAACTTTGGACTTGAGCATAATGAAGCCTTTGTTTACGTAGGGCCTACCAGTACTTGAAGTCATGAGTGAGAATGCCTTTTCTTGGTTTTGCAGGAATACTTTGTCGTAGAATACTGTGGAGGAACACTTGACCACAAAGAGTTTAAAACTCGAGTAAAGGAATATGCTTGAAACAAAGACATCCACTACTACTTCATGGTCCTGAAGAATGATGAGGTAAGGGGCATAGCCGTGTTTGCTTTGAAATCAGTTTAAAAATTGGGGTATCTGAAGGGGTTTTATAACTGATTTCTACAATGAGACAGGAGCCATAGAAGTATACAGTTTAAAACAGTCTCTATTTATTACAAAAAAAGGTGGTAAACCAGCACTGGTGGCTCTCTCCTGAAATCCTATAACCCAGAGGTACTAAGCACCCAGCACCCAGAGGGACTGAGCACCCAGCACCCAGAGGGAATGAGCACCCAGCTTCCAGAAGGACTGAGCACCCAGGACCCAGCATCCCAAGATACTGGGTATCCAGCACCCCGTGGTACAAAGCACTCAGCACCCAGAGGTATTGAGCAACTAACACCCAGTGGTACTGACCAGTAAGCACCAGAGTTACTGAGCATGCAGTACCTAAGGGACTGTGCACACAGTATCCAGAGGTTCTGAGCACCGAGAACCCAGGGGTACTGAGGATCCAGTACCCAGATATACTGAGCACCCAAGACCCACAAGAAATGAGCAGCCAGCACCCCGTGGTACAGAGCACTCAGCACCCACTGGTACTGAGCACCTAACATCCAGAGGTACTGATCAGCAAGCACCCAGAAATACAGAGTACCCAGCAACCAGCACCCAGAGGGACTGAGCACCCAGCAACCAGCATGCAGAGGGACTGAGTACCTAGAACCGAGAGGTACTGAGCACACAGCACACAGCCAGCTGAAGTACTGAGCACCCAGCACCCCTAGGTACTGGGCACCTAGCACCACATGGTGCAGGGAACTCACCACCCAGAGGTACTGAGCACCCAGCACCCAGAGGAACTTAGTATCCAGTATCCAGAGGTACTGAGCACCCAACACCCAGCACTGAGAGGTAATGAGCACCCAGCACCCAGAAGTACTGAGCACCTAGCACCCGGCACCCAGAGGGACTGAGGACACAGCACCCAGCACCCCGAGGGACTGAACACCCATCACCCAGCACGCAAAGGTACTCAGCACCCAGCATGCAGAGGGACTGTGCCCACAGAACCCAGTACCCAGAGTTACTGAGCACCCAGAACCCACAGGGAATGAGCGCTCAGAGGGACTGACCAACAAGTACTCAGCACCCCATGATACAGAGCACTCAGTACCCAGAGGTACTGAGCACCCTGCACCCAGCACCCAGAGGGAATGAGCACCCAACACTCACAAGGACTTAGCAGAGGTACTGAGCACCAACACCCAGTATGCAGAGGTACTGAGCACCCAGCACTCAGAGGGAATGAGTATCCAGTGTCCAAAGGGACTAAGCACCCAGCACCCAACACCTACATGTACTGAGCAACCACCATGCAGAGATACTGAGCATCTAGTACCCAGAGGTACTGAGTAACTAACACCCAGAAGTACTGAGCAACAAGCACCCAGGGTACTGAGCACAAGCAACCGGCACCCAGAGGGACTGAGCACCCAGCACTTTGAGATTGAGCACAAGCACCCAGTACCCCAAGGTACTGAGTACCCAGCACCCCGAGGTACAGAGCACTTAGCACCCAGTGGTACTGAGCACATAGCACCCAGTACCAAGAGGGACTGAGCACCCAGCAATCAGCACGCAGAGGGACTGAGAACCTAGAACCCAGAGGTACTGAGCACAGAGCACCCAGCACCCAGAAATACTGAGCACCCAGCACCCAGAAGGATTGACCACCAAGCACCCAGCACACTGAGGTACTGAGTATGCAGCACCCCGAGGTACAGAGCATTTGGCACCAAGAGGTACTGAGCACCCAGAGGGACTGAGTGCCCAGCACCAAGAGGGACTGAGCACCAGCACCCAGCAGCCCGAGGTACTGAGCACCTAGCACCCCGTGGTGCAGAGAACTCAGCACCCAGAGATATCGAGCACCCAGCACCCAAAGGAACTGAGCAGTACACAGAGGAACTGATCACCCAGCACCCAGCTTCCCAAGGTACTGGGCACCCAGCACCCTGTGGTGCTGAGAGAAAAAATCATGGGAGAAAAAAATGACTCGAGACAAAAACATGCGAAAGGAAATCACACGAGAAAAAAATCACAAGGGAAAAAAATCACGCAATACAAAATCACACAACAAAATCATGAGAGACAAAAATCATGCAAAAAAATCACACGAGACAAAAATCACGCAAGACAAAATCATGCGAGAAAAAACACGAGAAAAAAAAATCACACGAGACACAATCGTGCGACACAAAACCACGTGAGACAAAAAAAACCCAACAGAAAAATCATGCAAGACAAAATCATGCGAAACAAAACACCGTGAGAAAAAAAATCAGGCGAGAAAAAATCCAGTGAGGAAAAAATAAATCACAGGAGAAGAACCACGCAAGACAAAAATCACACGAGTCAAAATCACGCTGGAAAACAATCACACGACAAAAAAATCAAGGGAGACAAAATCATGCGAGAAAAAAATCAGGTGAGACAAAATCAGTAGAGACAAGTCAGACAAAAATCACGTGAGATGCAATCACACAAGAAACAAATCATGCGAGACAAATTCACGCGACAAGAAAGCATGTGAGACAAAAATCATGTGAGAAAAAAATCACACGAGATGAAATCACATGACAAAAAAACCACGATATAAAAAAATAACATGAGACAAAAATCACCCCAGTCTATTGTGCCCAGAAACTTGAAGCCCCCCCCCCTCGGATAGCCAGAGACCAAGGATCAATGCAAATTGCAATGAGTTGTTTATTGACGAGCTCAAGCACTGATAGTCGAGTGCAGACCAGAGGCCCCGAGCACAAGATTACAGCCCCTTTTATACATACTTTGGTAGGGGGAAGGCCCCAGTAAGTGATAGCAACAAATCAATACATCACGTGGGAAATTTATACTATACTTCCATTAAATGATTGGTGCAATACAAATCAGGAAAGGGGTCGTGGCTAATCATTGGTCAGTCTAGCTGGCTGTCATTTTAGGAGGATGATTTTAGGCCAGATATGACTCTAGGGCGATCTCCACGGTAATGGGCTTGTGATTGGTTGACATTTGCCCTAGTTTGCTGGCCCTTACAAGTCTGACCTTGTAGGGACCAGATGGCTACTATCTCTAGCTCCCGACTTGGAAGGTGTATACTCCCTGCTAGACTGTAGCTCAGTGTCTGGGACCCAAGGACAAGTGGGTGGTTGTAGATTAGCCACGAGGACAGCAGTTGCATTTTTCATGGTTTTAGCAAGCAGATATACAGAAGCAGAAAGGCAAGTTAAAGAAACACAAATACAAAAAAAATTAAATGAAAAATTACAATACAAAAACACAAATGATGGTTAACATAGGTTTATGAAAATATATGTGTAGATATTTTCTACGGTCCTCATTTCTCCTCTTGTCTTTGGTACTGAGTCGAATCTTTGACTCTTAGGATGGGTATGCTTATGAGCTGCCTTCTTATGACCTCCTGGCTTGATTGTTTTTAGAGAGGCCAAACACGCATGGCCCTAAGATCTGGTGGCATTAGTAACTTTCATGGTTGCTTTCATGGCCCTGGAGTGTTTCCCTTGGTTAGTCACTGGTTGCCGGACCTAAGCTCAGGGCCTGGTGCCGTCCCTCAACTCTCCAGCTCAGGGCTAGCACCTTGCCATTCTTAAACTCAAACTCAGGGCCTGGGTGCCGCTATTCAACTCTGTAGCTAAAGGCTAACACTCCGCCACTCTGAGTTCCGAGCTTGGTGCTCGAGTGCTATCCCTCAGCCTTTCAGCTCAGAGCTAGCTCTCCGCCATCATAAGTTTTGAAGCAATTCAGCTGACCAATTTAGAGACGACAGTCTCACAAGGGTCTTTTCTGCCCGGGCAGGCTTTGGACCAGTTTGCAGATCAAAGGGTTACATAAGAGGCCTCTTTACTCCAATTAAAGCAACAGGTGGTCAACATAGAAGTAGCTTCCAAGCATGTCCCTACCTGGAGTTGATTCTTCTACAGTGAGTTTTCCTGTACAAGAACACTAAAGCATCTTAATAAGATCTAACATTTACTTTAGAAGTCAGGTTTAAACCTTAATTTTAAAAACTTAATTCATAAAACAAGATGAGGGGTGGGGGAGGGGGGAAGGGAAATGGGGACCAAGACATGTGAAAGGGTATCAATGTATGGGAATTAATGCACCATTTTTCTGGCAAATATCATGTAACCCTTCTATTAATTACAATAAATAAATAAATAAACTTAATTCATAGAAAAAGAAATTAGGAGGCAACCGTGACTTTGGATAGATGGTCAAAGGGTAGATTCGGTGGGAATTGGGTCAACAGGTTGATATTGAGCGGGAAGGACCATAAGCTAAACCATGTTGACCCGATCTTTAACAAGAGAAATTAACTTATTAATGATACAAGGTCCAACTGTGAGAGCAAGAAAGAACAGGATGAGAGGACCTGTAAGAGCAGACAGTAAGGTCGTGAGCCAAGGGGAAAACTTGAACCACGATTCATACCAGCTTTCCTGTTGTTCTCGTTCTTTTTTCCTTTTGGCCAAGCCATCACGGATTTTAGCTAGGGATTCTATGACTACTCCAGAGTGGTCTGCATAAAAACAACATTCCTCCCCTAGGGCTACACACAACCCTCTTTGCTGTAGGAATACTAAGTCAAGTCCCCTTCTGTTTTGTAACACTACCTCAGCTAATGACTGATGCGATTTTTGGAGGAAAGAGATGGAACTTTCTAGTTCCTTTATGTTTTTATCTATGGCTTCACGCAGCGTATTATAAGAGGATTTCTGGGTGACTAAGGAAGCTACACCAGTCCCTAATCCAGCTAGTCAAATTAGACCCCCTATAGTGACAGCTGTAATCAGTTCCCTCTTAACCTTTGCATTTGGGTGGGGGTCCAGCCTTGCCATGACCTCCTCCTCAGTATGATACACAAGTCTGGGTAGTAATTGCACTAGGATGCAAAACGTCTTGTTATTTTTTCCTAACACGTCTGAGGAGAGACATGGAGTAAGTCCGGTGGTGCAGGCCCACCAGGCATCTGGGGGGAGGGGGCAACACATAAGCAGAAGTATTAGAAGGGGTAAAAGTTTTGTTACAAAGCTGAGAATACTTGGCTGATGGTGTACCCACACATAGACCTTGTCCCGTCACTGTTTGCAATGTCAACCGGGCAGTTTTCTGTGTCCACCTACACTGCGAATCATCAGTCGCCTCTGAAACATCTTGCATTGTTGCTAGACCTTCATAAAAGGGAAACTGTAAATCAAAACACATCCAGCAAGAAGTTGTGATGTCCTGGTGAGTCTGATTAAGGACTGCATACATATACACTAAGAGCTGAAAAAGGGGGTTTGTGTCTGGGAATACTGGAGCTACTGGGACTGTGTGGTGGACAGCCAAATCACTGGACGTCACTGGTGGTGGGCTTTGGGAGGTTGGATGTGGTCGCTGTGACCTTTTAGTGCCCTTCCTTTTAGATTTGGGTGTTTTCATAGAGGAAGGTTTGAGTACTTGGTTGGATCCCACCACCGTTGGAGAGGTGGGGGTTATTCCCAGTCTTATTCCTAGAAGCCCCCCTGGGTCTCTGGGGGCAAACCTGATTTTATTATAAATCCTTGCCCCCCACGGTATCCCTCCTGTCCAAAGCCGATTCTCTTTTCCGGCGTCTGTGAATCGAATAGACACAGGGTTATACTCATTTTTTTCTGCCTTCCGTCTAGAGGAAGCGTAGCTCCAGGGTAGCTCTGCTCCCCCTCCCATTACTGGAGGCGCTAGTGGTAAGTCTTGACCTTTGATACATGGGGGTTTAGATTGTCTTTTTATTATTAACAAGTCTCCTTTTCTGGGGGTCTCCCACCAAGTATCTCCTGTTGATTCACAACCCCATGAGGAACAGAAATAGCTGTCCACTCCCCCACATTTTTCCCATTCTGTACGCCCACTAAGATACCCGGGGCACACATAAAAGGGGCGGCTTTCAATCACTGCAACAGATTGGGGCAATTGCAGTAAAGTGCCTAAATCGAATTCCAGTTCGGGAAACCATGTTCACAGTGGGGCCACCTTTAAAGTGAAATTCAGTATCTCCTGGGTAGCAAAATTATAAACTTCCCACGTTTGGGTAACAGACTGATGGGGATTTCTAGCACAATTTCCTAATATAGAATAACAGGCAACAAACAAGACAAACTCTCCTCCCATAGTTAATGTAGCTGACGCTTCAGTCTTAGCTTTAGGGGGGTTGTCCTTGGAGCGATCCACTCACCACTGGGTACCCTGGAGGTGGAGTGAGATGACAACCAGAGTTGGATCTGCCAGCCTGGCGTGGGCATCATCAGCAAGGTGACGCGCTGGCTTGGCATGCGTGTAATGGACCCAGGTCGCTATGTCATCCACTTTAAGTGCCGTGGGGGTCTTCAAGATGACCTGGAAGGGGCCTTTCCACCTGGGCTCGAGGTTCCCTTGGTAGTGGCGTTTCATGAGGACCCAGTCCCCAGGCCTGAACTGGTGAGGCACAGGTGGAGGTCCTATGATGTACAGGTTCTCTCAGTTTCGGCCAGACCTGTCTGTGAACACTCTGTAAGGCTTGCAAAGAATGTGAAAGTTTAAAATCATCGTTATCTCTTGTGGTTACGAGCCTTGAGGGTAAATCAGGGATTATAGGAGGGGGGACTCCAAACATTACCTCATAAGGGGTTAGGTCTATCTTAAAAGGGGAATTGCGTACTCTGAACAGGGCAAAAGGAAGGAGGAGTACCCAGTCACCACCAGTCTCCATGGTCAATTTGGTTAGGGTCTCCTTAAGAGTCTGATTCATCCTTTCTACCTGGCCTGAGCTTTGGGGTCTGTAAGAACAATGTAATTTCCAATCTGCCCCAAGTATGGAAGCCAATCCCTGACTCACCTTGGAAACAAAGGCAGATCCATTATCTGATCCTATTTTAACAGGAAAACCATACCTGGGAAGGATGTCTTCTAAAATTTTCTTGGCCACTACCTGGGCAGTCTTGTGCTTTCTTGGGAAGGCTTTCACCCATCCTGAAAAGGTATCTATAAAAACTAACAAGTACTTATACCCATACTTTTCAGGTTTTACCTCAGTAAAGTCTACTTCCCAGTAAGCCCCAGATCTGTCTCCCTGCCGGGGCCTACCGGCAGCAAATTAGGAGTCCTGAAATAGGGGGCAGGGACTAGAAAAAATAGAAGAGAGACAAACACATCGGGTCCGGGAGGTCTGCCACCCAGGTAAAAACTGCAGCCTCGTTTATTGTCAACTCCAGGCTTATATCCCTTCTTGAAACCAGGGAACTTCCAGCTGTTACATTCATATGGTAAATCTCAGGTCATTTAAACAGAATAAGGCCATAAAACAATAAGACAATAAAGCCATTGTCTGATGCAAATCAAGGTACAATTTGATTCCACTCTGGCTCCCAACATATCCCCCGTTTTTATTTTAAAAGAAACACAAGTGCAATTTTTACTCTTTCCTATACCTCTAATTTATCCTGTCTCATTTTCCAAAAATGACTTTGGTCCCTTCATCTAGAGGGGATTGATGGGTGGAGATTCAGCTTCTGTGACTTCTTCAAGCTGACTCAGGGGCGTTGTCTCTGTGCTTGACCAGGGACCTTAAGAAGCCTAGCCTGTTTTATCAAGGGGTTGCAAGGATTAGATATCAGGAACAATAATTTGCTCCAAACTAGAGATCATATTTAACATTTAACAACTGCACAAACCATCTTTGGCTACAATAGTGTAACTTACTTAGCATCCATTTGCAAAGGCTTTTTCTTGATTGTCTGGGGAACTAAATCTCTGCAACCTTAACAATGCTTCAGTTGTCAGATCTAAACAGATTAATAGAGACACAAGCCCCACTTCCACAAACTTTCCTGAATTTGTGGCTGGTGTCAAATAAAAAATTCGCTCAATTAGGACTTTAAACTACCCACTATCACAGAAGATTGACAAGTTCCTGCCCAGTTATGAAAGGCACGGACATTAGTAAGGCATGCTTACAAACTATTCTATGACCTCCCGGCTCTGATTAATTTGAGTGGCCAAGCACAAGTGACTCTAAGATCTGACACCATCTCTGCCATCCAAGCAGAGGCTTTCGTGTCCCAGTAGTCTCTCTCCACACAGGGATAAACATGCCATTTGCATTTCACTTTGTTGATTGCTGTATTTGAACTCAGGGTCTGGGCGCTGTCTCTCAGCTCTCCAGCTCCAGGCTAGCACCCTGCCACTGTGAGTCCCAAGCTTGGTGCTTGAGTGCTTCCCCCCAGCTTTTCAGCTCAGAGCTAGCACTCTGCCACTTCGAGCTCCAAAGCAACTCTGTCTCAATTAGCACTCTGCTGCCAGATTAGACACCACAGTCTCACAGGGACTTCGCTTTGCTAGGGGTTGGCTCAAAACTGCAGTTTTCAGATCAATGAGTCCTACAAAAGGCCACGTTACTCCAATTAAAGCAACAAGGTGGTCAACACAGAAACAATCTCTAAGTATGAGCTTACCTAGAACCTGGTAAAAGCCAAAGTTACATCTGAATAAGGATTGCTGTCCTGGGGCCGGGAGTTTGGCCTAGTGGTTAAAGTGCTTGCCTAGCATGCATGAAGACCCAGGTTCGATTCCTCGGTACCACATACATAGAAAAAAGCCAGAAGTGGTGCTGAGGCTCAAGTGGTAGAGCTCTAGCCTTGAGAAAGTCCAAGGACAGTGCTCAGGCCCTGAGCTCAAAAAAAAGGACTGGCAAAAAAAAAAAGGATTGCTGTCCTTCTCCATGGGCTAGCTGGAAGTTGCTATAAGGTAACTTACAAGAGCAAGCTGAAATAGCAATTAAGCAATTACTTTAGGTAACTTACAAGAGCAAGCTGAAATAGCAATTAAGCAATTACTTTGGTAGTCCTAATTTTCCTTTTTTCTCTTTCTTTAAACATTTAAGACAACTTCACTTTCAAATATTGTTTAGAAACCCATTTCCAATGTTCTTAAAAACTTTTGCTGGTACTGGCTTAAACAATTAACACCTTAGCCTTTATTTGCAATTGAAAAACCTTTAAGGGCACAAAGAACTCCTTCTGCCTTCAGGCCCTCTAGGGCTCAAGGCACTCCTCTTGCCTTTTAGAAAAGGGCTTTTTTTTTTTTTGCAGTTTAGATTACTGTCTAGAACTCCAACAACAGTTTAAACTCAAATAACAGTTTTTCCCTAATGCAAGAACTATAGACATCAGTGCACCAAAAGTCTAAGTCTGGACTTAGTTTCCTTCCTTTTTTAAAATACACCCAATTGCATGGAGATAAACCTTTAAACATTCCTTTAAAATACTAATCACATTATCCACATTTTACCATCAGATTTCTAGTGTCAGTTTGCAAGAAAAGACAGACAGGCAAAGTTTCTGATGTTAATGAACAATTTTACATTTAAATCTCTAATACATGTTTCCAAACTTTAACTTAAAGTAATAAATCCCAAATTCCCTAACACCTCTGTGCTAAACAGGATACAATGTTTACAATGTAAACAGCTGTATGCCTTGCAATAAAATGCAGATTTCAGGATCTAGAAAAATATTTACCAGTTTTTCTTTAAGACAATGCAATAACCCTTTGAGACATAGGAAACATTCAAACCTACTAATTTTCTTGAAGTTTAGACTTAGATTTACCCAATTGCTTTTGTGTTTCAGATGAGCTCAACCATTGTTTTATACAGCATGCTGACAATTTAACCTTGAACATGTTCACTCACACCCATTTGCACACACATTCCTACTCAAAGATCTTAAAGCACGCAAAATTAATATTGGCCATTCATTTTCCGGAAATTTTAGTACCATGAGGGTTTTTTGCTAATCTTATTCTTGTGGGTGACAACCAAGTTTTAAAACAAAGCTTTTTAACAAAGCGACTAGTTGAAATTTAAGACTGAAGTTTGTGTCCTGCCACCAACTGTCTCCAGACTGTCACTTCGGCAGTTGTAGGAAAAAGGAAACTAAGCCTGCAGCTGCTTTGTCTGGCCTCTGCTTATCTCAACTGATTGGGAGGGGCCTTACCAGGCCCAAGTGGGGCCAAAACTTTTACTTCTCAGAAATATTCAAATAGATAACAAGGATGTGCTTGAGTACACAGAGAAAAAACATGAGGATCCATATTTAGAACTGGTACCAATTTTAAAGACAAAACTGAACAAGGAAAAATATGTAACACGAACAAGACAGAGAAACAGAGACGTTTAAACAGAATCAGACATTGACATATAACAAGAAAATTGGACTCAATCAGATACACTTAACACAAAAAACATGAGCTCAGATGAATGTTTTCACCAAACAGCTATTTTTAGATTTAGACATGTCTTGCTGGTGGGACTCTCAGGTATGCCCTGTTATCGACAAGAAACTCAGAAGGGGGAGGCGGGTCAAGGCGTCCCTTGACCACCCAGGCCTCTGTTTTAGGCCCAGAGTTCACTTTTTATTTATTTATTTTTTCAACTGTGTGCCCTTCTCACCAGCTCCTCATTTAGGTATAAATCCACGAGGACTGCTTTCTAATCACATTTGGCAGATGGATGTCACACATGTTCCATCATTTGGCCGATTAAAATATGTTCATGTTGGGCCGGGAGTTTGGCCTAGTGGTAGAGTGCTGGCCTAAAATATGTTCATGTTACTGTAGATACTTATTCTAATTTTATCCTGGCCACCCCCCTTGATGGGGAAGCTACTAAACATTGTATTTCTCACTGCATTCGATGTTTTGCTGTGATGGGGATTCCCTCGCAAATAAAAACAGATAATGGCACCCAACGTGCGGCTGGATTGCCCGAAAGGCTGAGGAATGCTGTCTTCCAGGAAAACTTGGATCCAAGTGATTGTGTGACCAGCTCGGAGTGGCCCGCCCGAGACATCTCGGTCAATGCTGAGTGGAGACAGCGAAAGGTAAGTGACTGGCCATGGGACAGGCATCATCGTCACAGGAGTTGTTCATCTCAGATTTAAGAGAGGCTCTTAAGACACGAGGAAACTGGGTTAAAAGGGAAGACTTAAAGGCATTTTTTGAGCACGTGGAGGAATTATGTTCTTAGTTCCCCAAGGAGGGAACGATTAACGAGGTTAAATGGCAAAGAGTTGGAGATTGTTTATTAAGAAGATTCATGTTTTTATAAGAATTTTCATGTAGTTATTGCAATTGTGGTCAAATAAGGAACATTTTCTGCTTGAAACTGTAAATAGTGCATGCTTGGCCATGTATGCTGTAAATAGCCTTTACCAAATGTGTTTGACAAGGAATTGTTTTTATGTAGATAAAAAATGATCATTGATCTTAAAGATTACTTTTTTACAATTTCCCTACACTCTGATAATATTTTGTTGGCAGCTCAGGACAGGTCAGATCTACAAAATTAACCGGTGCTCATAGTGTCCAGATTTAAAAGCAGAGGTATGGAGATTTCAGATCTCTGGGAGGCCTTAACATGTGCCGTGTTAATGGTAGCCATTCTTTTCAATTGGGCCACATGGGACCACATATATCTCCTGGTAAGAAGGAGGAAGATTAACTTGAGAGGATTCTCCCCTCGGGTCTCTCCGACCTTGTCTGCCCTTAAGGCATCTAGGGCCAAGGAAACTTTAAATAAGGAGTGTTCAGAGTTGTGGAGAGTTAGCCCTCCCGCTGCTCAGAAAAAAAAAAAGGGTTTAGAGCCTCGCCCTGAGGAGGGATTTTTGGGCCCCTTTGATTCTGGGATTGGGCCCCAGAGCCCTTCACCAAGTGCTCCTGCCCCAGAACTTTGCGGCAAACAATTGGGGTGCAGAGGAACCTCCGCCATTGTACTATCCCTCTTGGCTCGCTTCACCTCCTGTTAAACCAGAAGAGGAGGTTAACCCGCCATTTTCCTCCTCCCCACCATGCTTGATAAATGCTAACCCTGGGGGCAATAGGCCCACCTTAAAAGAGCTTAAGAAAGCAGTCTCCAAAAATGGGCCTAATTCGCCCTGGGCCAAAACCATCCTCCAAAGCCTGGCTCATCAGCAATCCTCTCAGGCCTTAAGTTCCCAGCAACTAGAAACTGCCACAGGCCCCAGCTCCTGGGTGTAGCTGGCCCAGCAGCATCTTAGCAATTGGCACGCCCCCTGTCCTGGCCAGAGCCATTCAGCCGCTGTTATGGAGAGACAAGATATGGATGTTGTGGCATTCTATGATGACTGCATTAGTTATGAAAAAATTAGCATAGAACTGCTCCCCCAATTCTAGAGGCCGCAGTCTAATCACATGGGGAGCAGTGGCCTATTGGTGGGAAAAACAATTGGAGCTACTAAAATTAATAAGGATCAGCCAAATACAAGTTTCAAATACAGGTTTCTTCATGATCTCCCTGCAGTAAATATGCTCATCGGGCCACCCAACCAGAGCTCCCAAGTCTTTCATCAATTCCTAATAATTTGTATATTTATACTATTGAGATAAAAGATTGCTTTTTTCTAGAAACAGTGGTTTTTCTTTAGCAACCTTTTTTGTAAAAGATGCCCAGGTGAAAAGCAAAGGCCTCCGGATGTAAGTATCGGCCGACCCCCTATCTGTTTTTGTTTTATTTTTATAAAAAAATAAATAAATAAAAAGTGAACTCTGGGCCTAAAACAGAGGCCTGGGTGGTCAAGGGACGCCTTGACCCGCCTCCCCCTTCTGAGTTTCTTGTGGATAGCAGGGCATACCTGAGAGTCCCACCAGCAAGACATGTCTAAATCTAAAAATAGCTGTTTGGTGAAAACATTCATCTGAGCTCATGTTGAGGATTTATGTATTCACTTACTAAATTCCATACATTAATAGCCTCTACTGGGGTCTTTTCGGGGCCATATACACTATAATAATCTTGAATTCCTTTTCCTATCCGCTGCCAGGTTTTTAGGAATTCCTCCTCTATAGACCTCGGGCATGCCTCCTCGACAAACTATAGGAAGCTCTGAAGCACCCCTTTTTCCACCCACGTTCCGTGGGCTTCAAGTAGGCCTGTTAAAATCGGTACATATAACCTATGGCTATGAGTTTGACCCATAATTTTTACTCCTGACTATACACTCTCTTAAGATCCTCTCTTAATAGTCCTACGATGTGTTACTCACCACAGCGGGGTCCTCCACCATCGTCCCAGATTTTCAGGGTCCCTGTTCGGGCGCCAGTTGCCGGGGCCTACCGGCAGCAAATTAGGGTTCCTGAAATAGGGGGCGGGGACTGGAAAAAATAGAAGAGAGACAAACACATCGGGTACGGGAGGTCTGCCACCCAGGTAAAAACTGCAGCCTCGTTTATTGTCAACTCCAGGCTTATATCCCTTCTTGAAACCAGGGAACTTCCAGCTGTTACATTCATATGGTAAATCTCAGGTCATTTAAACAGAATAAGGCCATAAAACAATAAGACAATAAAGCCATTGTCTGATGCAAATCAAGGTACAATTTGATTCCACTCTGGCTCCCAACATCTCCCCTCTCCCGGTTCCCTGGTTCCTGTCGGTTGGGTCCTGCATTTGTTAGTTGACAAGCTTTTCAAGTTTTTACAATTTATTCTATTTGATCAGCAAGGCTCTCAATTTTGAGTCCAGAGTGTCGCATCAAGTCCTGCATTCTCCTCGTCCCCATGTGCACCGGTGAAGTTTATGTAAAATCTTTTTGGCTTCCGCTTTTGGCAACAAGTGCCTCCTAACCCTAACAGGCACTACAACCAGGCACAGTGCATCGCAACTAAATTTGGCTCAGGCTGCTAAAAGGAGGGCAGACATTTCAGGGCTTCGATGCTTCCCCATTTTAGTTGATCATGATGAACAAGTATACCATCGACCTGTTCCTTTTAAACTATTATGGGACTTAAAGAGTGCCTGCTCCCAATATGGACCAACTGCCCCTTTTACTCAAGTAGCATTGGAGGCCACGTGTGCTGACATTTTATGCCCAAATGACTAGAAGCAGCTTGCCAAAGCATGCCTTAGTGAGGGAGAGTACTTATTATGGGAAACAGAGTTCACTGCACAGTGTCGAGCTAAAATTGAAGCAAATAGGGCTGATAACCTGCCTTACACTTTTGATCAGTTGCTAGGAGAGGGAACCTATAAAAACACTAAAGATCAGTTGGGCTATGCAATGGAAGCCTATATACAAATAAATGCAGCAGCAAAAGAGGCTTGGAAAAAAATTACCAAATTCTAACCGTACTAAAAATCTAGTTGAAATTAGACAGGGACCTGATGAACCTTATCAAGAATTTTTGTCTCGATTAATGAAGACTGCAGACCACCTAGTACAAGATGAGAACACAAGGAAGGCTATAGTTAGACAAATGGCCTATGAAAATGCCAACGCCGCCTGCCGGGCGGCTAACAGACCCCATAGGAATAAGGGAGGAATTACAGACTATATTACACTGTGTGCTGATATAGGGCCCTCCCATGCCCAAGGCCTCACTTTAGCCGCCGCTCCTCAAGGAAAGACTGTTACTAAATTTATAAAATATAGAGGCCAGCGGCATTCTCGGGCTGCTAGACCCCCAGGGAGTTGCTTCTCTTGTGGACAAATAGGACATTGGATGGCGCAATGCCCACACCAGGCCAAGTTAGAAAAAAAAAAAACATCACCTGGCACATGTCCACGCTGTGGTAAAGGGAAGCACTGGGCTAAAGATTGCAAGTCAGCAACAAATCGCAATGGCTGCCCATTTTCGGGAAACTGGAGAAGGGGCCAGCCCATGGCCCCACAAAACTATGGGGCAGTCCCTCCCTCTTCTCAGCCACAAGTACATCTTCTAACAACCCCCCAAAATCAGTCTCTGGCCTCTTCCGTGCCACCCTGGGCAGCGCAGGATTGGACCTCTGTTCCTCCACCTGCTCAGTATTGACCCCAGAGATGGGGATACAAGCTCTCCCCACGGGGGTCTTCGGTCCCCTTACCCCGGGAGTGGCTGGATTGCTGTTAGGGCGAAGTAGCTCAGCCCTTAAAGGGATACAAATTACACCTGGCATAATTGACCAGGATTTTACTGGAGAAATCAAGGTTATGGCCTCTGCCCCGAGACGTGTAATATCGATCCCAGCAGGACAAAAAATAGCACAGCTAGTGCTTGTGCCTTTACCTCCCGGGGAGACTGCCAATTCCTCTGCCCCACGTGGACAGAGAGGATTTAGATCCTCTGATATCTATTGGGTACAAAGCATAAAAAAAGAGAGCAATGTGTTTTTGCTTTAGTAGAGTGGAAGGATCCCCTAACTGGTGCTTGGCACGGACCCGATCCTGTTCTAACCTGGGGTCGAGGGCATGTATGTGTTTTTTCACAAGGAGAAAACGATGCCCACTGGCTGCCTGAACACTGTGTTCGGATTGTGGAGAGTGACAGTGGCCATCCAAGCAGCGACTCCCTGGGCCTACACTCCCAACCCTCCAGTGGTGCATCCTGCGACGTGGGAAGGACCTGAGTTATTTGTGCATGTCAGTGGGACTGCTCCTGATCCACTTGTTCAACACGTTCATATGAGCTATGTTTCTCCTCCTTTTGCTATTATGTAGGGACCTTTTAACATATCAATTGACTCTATACAATTTAATGTAACATGTGACAATTGTTCTTTTACAAATTGTATGCTATTGAGATAAAGGATTGTTCTTGTTTGTCTTTACCATCCCTCTTCTTAACAACCTTTTTTGTAAAAGATGCCCAGGTGAAAAGCAAAGGCCTTCAGAGGTAAGTAGAAATTGGCCAACCCCCTGTATGTCTGTGTTTTGTTTTGTTTTGTTTTATTTTTTTTTTAAAAAAAAAGGTGCACTGTGGGCCTAAAACAGAGGCCTGGGTGGTCAAGGGACACCTTGACCCCCGTTTTGAGTTTCTTGTCGCTAACAGGGCATGCCATTAGAAGTTATTTAAAAGTCTCTGCTTCTCTGTCTTGTTCGTGTTACATATTTTTCCTTGTCCAGTTTTGTCTTTAAAATTGGTACCAGTTCTAAATATGGATCCTTATGGTTTTTCTGTTCATACACAAGCACACATCCTTGTTATTTATTTGAACATTTCTGGGCCTAGTATGGCCGCTCCCACGTGTCTGCAGTTGTAACAAGCCCTGGAAAATTAAATTCCAGCTAAGTTACCTTGCAAAAAGTTTTGTTTTGAACCTGGTTCTCACCTGCAAGAGTAAAATTGGCAAAGCTCTCTTGACACAAACTTCTGGAAAATGAATGGCCCATATTAATTTTGCGCGCTTTAAGATCTTTGAGTATGAACGTGTGTGAATGAGTGAGTGAACATGTTCAAGGTTAAATTGTCAGCATGCTGTATAAAACAATGGATAAATTTATACTTAAACACAAAGGCAATTGGGTAAATATAAGCTTAAAACTTCAAGAAAAGTATTAGGTTTGAATGTTTTACAATATCTCAAAGGATTATTACATTGTGTTAAAGAGAAATTGGTAAAAAGTATTTTTCTAAAGAGCCTGAAATCTGCATTTTAAAAATCTGGTATTGCAGCCGGGAGTTTGGCCTAGTGGTTAAAGTGCTTGCCTAGCATGCATGAAGACCCGGGTTCGATTCCTCGGTACCACATACAT
The DNA here is from genome assembly GCF_031878675.1 of Megascapheus bottae. Taxonomy (NCBI): domain Eukaryota; kingdom Metazoa; phylum Chordata; class Mammalia; order Rodentia; family Geomyidae; genus Megascapheus; species Megascapheus bottae. The sequence goes on from NC_143544.1 coordinate 351,937, forward strand.
AGAAAAAAGTTGGAAGTGGTGCTGAGGCTCAAGTGGTAGAGCTCTAGCCTTGAGAAAGTCCAAGGACAGTGCTCAGGCCCTGAGCTCAAGCCCAGGACTGACAAAAAAAAAAAAATCTGGTATTGCAATGCATACAGCTGTTTACATTGTAAACATTGTATCCTGTTTAGCCCAGAGGTATTAGGGAATTTGGGATTTATCACCTTTAGTTAAAGTTTGGAGACATGTATTAGAGATTTAAATGTAAAATTGTTTATTAATGTCAGAAACTTTGCCTATCTGTCTTTTCTTGCAGACTGACACTGGAAATCTGATGATAAAATGTGGATTAAAAAAAGGGGGGGGGGGGAAGGAAACTAAGTCCAGACTTAGACTTTTGGTGCACTGATGTTTGTAATTCTTGCATTAGGGAAAAACTGTTATTTCAGTGTAAACTGTTGATGGAGTTCTAAGTAGTAATAATCTAAACTGCAGGAAAAAACAAAAAGCCTCTTCTAATAGGCAAAGGGAGGGCCTTGCCTTGGGCCCTAGGGGACCTGGAGGCAAAGGGAGTTCCTTGAGCCTTAAAGGTTTTTCAAATGCAAATAAAGACTAAAGTGTAAAGCTTGAAGAAGTCACAGAAGCTGAATCTCCGCCCATCAATCCTCTTTAGATGAAGGGACCATAGTCATTTTTGGAAAGTGAGACAGGATAAATTAGAGGTATTGGAAAGAGTAGAAATTGCAATTGTGTTTCTTTTAAAATAAAAAGGGGGGTATGTTGGAAGCCAGAGTGGAATCAAACTGTACCTTGATTTGCATCAGACAATTGCTTTATTGTCTTATTGTTTTCTGGCCTTATTCTGTTTAAATGACCTGAGATTTGCCATGTGAATGTAACACCTGGAAGTTCCCTGGTTTCATGAAGGGATATAAGCCTTGAGTTGAAAATAAATGGGCTGCAGTTTTTCACCTGGGCTGCATACCTCCTGGACCCCATGTGTTCGTCTCTCTTCTTCTATTTTTTCCAGTCCCTGCCCCCTATTTCAGGAACCCCGATTTGCTGCCGGTAGGCCCCGGCATCTGCTGCAACAAGAAGGTCATCTACATACTGTAACAAGGTTAGATTACGGTATTTTTGTCTGGACTCACCCAGGTCTTTATGCAAAGCCTCATCAAAGAGTGTAGGGGAGTTCTTGAATCCTTGAGGCAAGCGGGTCCAGGTCAGCTGTCCATTAACACCTCTTTCTGTGTCTGTCCATTCAAAAGCAAAACGATCTCGGTTTTTGGGTGCCAAGGGCAAGCTAAAAAATGCATCCTTTAAGTCTAGGACCATGTACCACTGTTTGTCAGGAGGAAGAGAGCTCAGGAGGGTATATGGGTTGGGTACGGTGGGGTGGATATCTGCCACTCTTTTGTTGACTTCTCTGAGATCCTGCACTGGCCGATATTCGTTTGAGTTAGGCTTGCGGTAACAGAGGCGTGTTCCAGGCCCACTGGCAGGGCCTCAGTATTGTTTGGTCCAGAAGACGCCTGATGTGGGGAGTTATTCTATGGACATAGGGTACTGTCAGACCCATACCGGGTCTGCTCCTGGCTTTATTTTAATAAAAAGAGCCGGCCTATGTTTAGCCAACCCCATCCCTCCAGTCTCAGCCCAGGCTTTCGGGAATCTCCTCAGCCAGTAAGTAAGTAAGTGGGGGACCCTGATGCAAGCGGTACTCGTCTTGTAACTGCAAGGTTAGAATTTGTAGTGGCCTGCCTTGTGCATCTGTCACTTGAGGACCTGATGGATGAAACTGGATTTGAGCTCCCATTTTGGTTAGAAAGTCTCTTCCCAGTAAGGGGTACAGGCTTTCTGGCAAAACTAGAAAAGAGTGGGACACTTTTCCAGTCCCTAAGTCCACAGTTCTATTTGTGGTCCATGAGTATTGTTTAATGCCTGTAGCCCCCTGTACCCATGATTTAGTAGTAGAAACCTTTCCTTCAGGCCTGGTTAAAGCTGAATATTGGGCCCCGGTGTCCACCAAAACCTGGATGGGGGTCCCCTCCACTTTTAGTGTTACCCTAGGTTCAGGGAGGGGATCTGAACCCCATCATCCCTAGTCATCTGGTTCCTCTGTCACCAGGGCAGATCTGAGCTGGCCAGGGCGATGGGCCTGTCCTTGCCCCCATTTTGGGGGGCAGTCTCTGGCCCAATGACCCAATTCTTTACAGTAAGCACACTGGTTCTTCTGCAGGGGTTCCTTTTGATTTCTTGGGCCCTGTCGGGATCTTATTGAGGTTCTGGTTTTCTCCTGTCTACCTTCCCCCACCACTGCTGCCAATACCTTAGCCATGGTCCTGTCCTGCCTTTCCATTGTTGTTGCCTGTCTTTCTTCCTGAGGGTCCCTATTGCTAAACACTTTTTGAGCAATCCTCAATAAATCAGAGATATTTTTCCCTTCCCAGTCTTTTAATTTCTGTAACTTCTTTTTTATATCGGGGGCTGCTTGATTTACGAAAGACAGGACAACTGCTGACTGGTTTTCCTTTTCCTCAGGGTTTATAGGGGTATACTGCCTAAAAGCCTCCATCAACCTCTCTAGGTATGCTGCCGAGTTTCTTCTTTATCCTGTATCACTGAATATACTTTAGCTAAATTAGTTGGTGTGCGGGCTGCTGCCCGGAGACCTGCCATCAGAGTCTGGCGATAGACTTGTAGCCTACCCCGACCTCCCTCAGTGTTATAGTCCCATTCAGCATCGGGGGGCCTGGTAAGGGGAAAGACAGCGTTAATCATTTCAACATTATTAGTTGGGAGATCGTCCTTGCCCAGGACCAGCTTTCGTGCTTCTGTCTCCATCTGGTCTCGCTCCTCTGTGGTGATAGGGTTTGGAGTAGCTGTTGGCAATCACCCACATAGGCTGGTGGGTGTTCATCACACTGTCTAGCAAAGAAATCAAATCTCGGGGGTTGTCAGAAAATGTAGCATTCTGGCTATGCCAGTTGTACAGATCAGCAGTGGAGAAGGGCCAGGACTGGAACCTAGGGTTTCCAGAATCGCCGGGGAACCCAATCTCCCTGAGGAGAAGGGCCATCGTGGTGTCCGGGGTGTGAGGTTCAGCGTGGGGCCCAGTGGATTGTAGCCTTCCGGGAGGGGGGGCTCGTGGCTCGTTGTGTTCAGCCTCGGGTTCCCCCTGTGGGCCCTGTTGGAAGTCCTGGCCCTCCCCCAGCTGTGATGGTGTCTTCCGCTCCTGGTGCAGCCGCAGTGGCCGCTCCAGCTCCTGCCCGGAGTGGGGGGGGGGTCCTCCACCAGGTCCTGCCAAACTAAGATGTACGGTATCTGGTCGGGGTGTCCCGCTCTCCCAGGGAGGAAAATTTGTTCTTTTACCTTCTGAATCAAGGGGAAATGGAAAGTTCCCTCTGGCGGCCACCCAGCACCGAAAGCAGGCCATTCAGATTGACAAAGAGTGATAAGCTTGCCTTGCTTGAGGCTCATGCTTAAATTGTGTCCCCTTTCTCTTACATCCTTAAAATGACTGGTCAGGAGGGCCAATGGAGAGCTCTGTCTCTGACCCACCTCTATAGAAAGAAGTGACCAGACAAACATAACAACAAGCAGGAAGGAGAAGAAGTAGGTTAAGTTCCAGTACCACCGGTTGATGTGGATTGGAGATGCACTGGAGTATATCTGAAAGAGACAGACTAGGTCTGTTATAAGGGGGGGTCACTTATTCCAAAAGGTTGAAAAGTTGGATGCTTAGGAGGTTGGGGGGAGTCTCTTTCCTCCCAAAAGTTTGGTGGAGTCACCGCTTGTAGATTCCAGGGTGAAAAAAAGCAAAAGTGAAGCTGTGTAGCTGAAGTTCAGGGAAGTGCCACCAGATGGCTGGCTGGGATTGCGGCTCCGTTAAAGGCCAGGTCTCATCCCAGAATCTGGGCGGCCCCCCTGGAACCTCCCTCCCTCTCCAACACTGGAGTCGCACACCGGAGACCTGAAGAGGGGGGGGGAACCGAACCACAACCTACTTGGGAACAAATTTCTAATAATGAGGCAGTGAAAGCTTGTGAGAGAAACTGAAACTGATTAAAGACCAGTCAGGGAACTCCGTCCCTTTAAGACACACTACTCGATGAGGCCACCACTCCAACCAGCAGTCCTAGGTCAAGCCTGGGCTCAGCCACCACTGAACAACACAGGCAGAGGCAGCAATCAAAGGGGCCCTTCCTTCCCGGGCAGCCCAGACCGAGGGGTCGCAGCAGAGAAGGAGTCTACAGAGTCCTCCTCTGTACTCTCCCCCTTCCTCCTGCCCCGGAAGGCAGCAGCGATGCAAGGGCAGGTGAGCGAGCCTGCCTCTGTAATTTTCACACAGCACCCACAGGTACTGAGCACCCAACTCCTAGAGGGACTGAGCAACCAGCACCTAGAGGGACTGAGCACTCAGCACCCAGTACCCAGAGGGACTGAGCACCCAACACTCAGCACCGAGAGGGACTGAGCAACCAGTATCCAGAGGGACTGAGCAATCAGCACCCAGAAGGATTGAGGAATGAGCACCCAGAGGGACTGAACACCCACCACCAAGCACCCAGAGGGACTGAGCACCCAGCACCCAGCACCCAGAAGGATTGAGCACACATATCCCAGTGGTACTGAGCACCCAGCACCCAGAGGGACTGAGCACACAGTACCCAGAGGGACTGAGCACCCAGCACGCAGAGGGATTGAGCTCCCAGAGCATTACAGATAAAATGTAGACAGGTTGAGGCACATGTCTGTTGGTCACATGAGACATCAGAAGAAAAACTTAGAGCTGTGGCTCTAGTAATAGAGCCAGTTTTGCCACATAAGCTCAGGGACACTACCCAGGCCCTGAGTTCAAGCCCCAGGACAAGCAAAGACACACACACACACACACACACACACACACACACACACACACACACACTCACGGTATAACCTATGTATCCAAGAAAAATTCACTGAACTCCTACTTTATGTCACACAGGAGACATCCAGAGTGCCTAAGGAAACAGGCCAGACAGGCACAATCCCCACCTTGGTGAAATCTGGAGCTAGAGGCTTGGCACCAGTAGGGGGCGCCCTTCTGTGTCCACCCACTGTCTCCCTACCCAACCGCCTGGCTGTGAAATGTCAATTTTTTTTTTTTAACAGGAAGCCTGGCCTTGCTCTCTTTGCTTCCATTTCCCACCTGCCCCCTGTCTGAATAAAAATGAGACCTGCTAGCGAACCACTTGCCCTTCTTTTTCAATCTCAGATAGTAGTAACCAAATTTAGACTCTATTACACAGCTATACTGACCAAAACCGCTTGGTACTGGCACAAGAACAGGCTTGAAGACCAATAGAATAGAACTGAGGACCCAGATATTAACCCACCGACCTATGACGAGCTCATCTCTGCTAAGGGAGCTAAAAGTCAGCTGTCTCTCTACTTTTGTGGCTATCCTTTTATCTGTGCAGAAACTTTTTATTTTTAGGTAGTCACATTTATTGAGTTCTCTCCAACCTGTTGTGACCCTGGGATTCTGTTCAGGGATCTTTTGCCTGTGCCTATGAGTTCCAGTGTCTCTCCTACTCTATCATGTAGCAGTTTCACGGTTTCCAGTCTGACGTTGAGGTCTTTGATCCACTTTGAGTTAATGCTTGTACATGGCGAAAGGCTAGGGTCAATTTTTAGTTTTCTGCATATGGCTGCCCAGTTTTGCCAGCACCAATAATTGAATAGACTGTGTTTGTTCCACTGTATATCTTTGGCTCCTTTGTCAAATACTATAGGTATGTGGTTCTATTTCTGTATCTTCTATTCTGTTCCATTGATCTTCTGGTCTATTTTTGTGCCAATACCATGCTGTTTTTGTTATTATGGCGGCACTATAGTAGAGTTTGAAGTCTGGTATTGTAATACCACCTGCATTGCTCTTTTTGCCTCAAATTGTTTTGGCTATTCTAGGTTTTTTTCTTGTTCCATAGGAATGTTTGGATTGTATCTTCTATTTCAGTAAAGAATGTCTTTGGGATTTTGATGGGGATTGCATTGAATTTGTATATCAATTTTGGCAGAATAGCCATTTTCACTATATCGGTACTCCCTATCCATGAGCATGGATAGGGAGTCTTTCCTTTTCATAGTGTCCTCTTTAATTTCTTTTGTTAGGCTTTTATAGTTTTCATTAAATAATTCCTTTACATATTTGGTTAAGTTAATTCCTAAGTATTTTATTCTTTTGGGGGCTATTGCGAATGGGATCCTTTTCTTTGCGAAAGTGGTTTATTAATTCTAGGAATTTGGGAGTGGAGCTAATTGGGTCACTCAAGTAGAGGATCATGTCATCTGCGAATAGGGATAGTTTAATTTCTTCTTTCCCTATGTGGATCCCTTTGATGTCCTGTTCTTGCCTTATTGCTCTGGCTAAGGGTTCCAGCACTATATTGAAGAGAAGTGGAGAGAGTGGGCATCCCTGTCTAGTTTCTGATTTTAAGGTAAATGGTTCCAGTCTTTCACCATTTAGTATAATACTGGCTACAGTATTATACTTCTTATTCCTGTTTTTCTAGTGCTTTCAACATGAATGGATGTTGTATTTTGTCAAATGCCTTCTCCGCATCCAGAGAAATTATCATATGATTCTTATCCTTAGCTCTATTGATATGATGTACTACATTGATTGATTTGCGAATGTTAAACCAGCCTTGCATCTGTGGGATGAAGCCTACTTGATTGTAATGTATAATTTTTAAAATCTGTTTCTGGATTCTGTTGGCTAGTATTTTCTTGAGTGTAGGGCACGTCACACCAGGGAAATGGAAACCTATGCTGTAAAAGGAGGCCTAACTCGTGGCTCAGTGCTCATTCCCTGGTTTTGGGACCGCACCTGGCTGAGATGGTGCCTGCCACCAGTTGGAAGGTGTGGCTGTGGTTTGTAAGGCCACCTGTAGGATCGAACCCTTCCACCCTCTCGGACAGCACATGCATCCTACTTCCTCAATGAGAGTACCTCCCTGGCCCTGCCCACCTTTGTGCTGATAGGCTCCTGCACCCATATTAGCTAAATTGACATCCTCAATAAACGAGTTCCAGCCTTGACGGGTCTCTCTGACGCGTTTGATTATCCTCAAGCGAGGGAGGGCTGGGTAGGTGGTCAGTCGGCCCTCTCCTTTCTTGGCTCATCCTGGTCGAGGTGTGTTCTTCCTATCCCTCCTGTGGGTCTGGAGGGACTGAGGACTAAAAACCCTGACAATTGAGGAGTTTGCGTCTGTGTTCATTAGAGAGATAGGTCTGTAGTTTTCTTTTTTGTTGGGTCTTTCCCTGGTTTGGGAATGAGTGTAATATTAGCTTCAGAACATGAGCTTAGTATTGCTCCTTCTGCTTCTATTTCTCAGAAGAGTTTCAAGAGTATAGATGTTACTTCATCTTTAAAAGTCTTGGAGAATTACACGGTGAAACCATCTAGACGGGGGCTCTTTTTGGTTGGCATTTCTCTGATTGCTTCTGCAATTTCATTGTATGAAATTGGTTTGCTCAATTTGTTTATCTCTTCATTGTTCAATGTGGGTAACCTATATTTATTCAAGAAATCATCCATTTCTACTAGATTTTCTTATTTCTTTGAATATAGGCCCTGGCTGTACTTGTTCATAGTAGACTGAATTTATTGGATATTGGTTGTGATTGTTCCCGTGGGGACTCTAATCTTGTTTATTTGAGTCTCCCCTCTCCACTTTTTGATTAATCTTGCCAGGGGTCTGTCAATTTTGTTGACTTTTTCAAATAACCAACTTTTTAATTTATTCATTTTGTATATAGTGAATCTTATTTCAATCTCTGGTATTTCTGTCCTTCTAGTTGTTTTAGAATTAACTTTTTCTTGTTCCTCTAGGTGTTTCAATTTCTTTTTTAGGTTATTTACATGCTCTTCTTCTGTCTTTTTAATATGCTCTCCTAGTGCAATAAATTTGCCCCTTAGAACTGCCTTTGCTGTGTCCCATAAGTTTCTTTGTGATGTTTCTTGTCATTACATTCAAGAAAGTTTTGAATTTCCTCTTTGATCTGATCTGTAACCCAGGAGTTATTCAGAAGTGTGTTGTTCAGCTTCCAAGTATTTGAATGTTTTTTTACTTTTACTGAATTGTTCAAAACTAGCCTGACTCCACTGTGATAAAATAGAATGCATGGGATTATATCAGTCCTCTTGTATCTGCTTAAGTTTTCTGTATGAACTATTATATGATCTATTTTGGAGTGTGTTCCATTTGCTGCTGAGAAAAATGTAAGAAGTTTCACCGTTGGGTGGAAGACTCTGTGTATATCTGTTAAGCCCAGCTGGGCTATGGTGTCATTTAAGTCGCTGGTGTTGTTGCTTAACTTTTGTTGAGTTGACCTGTCATTTGTTGAGAGTGGAGTATTGAAGTCTCCCACTATGATTGTGTTTGAGTCTATCTTGTTCTGAAATTCTAAGAGAGTTTGCTTGATGTATTTGGGTGCTCCCGTGTTGAGAGAGTAAATGTTTGTAACTGTAATACTGTGGGTATGGATTGTACCCTTTACTAATATGTAGTAGCCGTCTTTATGTACTGATTTAACTGAGAAGTTAATTTTGTTGGAGATTAAGATTGCTACCCCTGCTTTTTTGCCTGGTGCGTTGGAGTGGAAAATTCTTTCCATCCTTTCACGTGGAGTTTCTGTGTTTGGCAGTGAGGTAGGTCTCTTGGAGGCAACATATGGATTGGGTCTTGTTTCTTAATCCAGTCTGCTGCTCTGTGTCTTTTGATTGGATTGTTCAGCCCAGTCACATTTAGGGAAATTATGGAGAAGTGGTCAGTGTCCTTTGTCATTATTTATTTTTACTCCTGAGTTTCTTTCTCTTTTTCCCCCTTTTTGTGTTTAGTGATTTATAGGTAATTGCTTCTTGATGGGGTTTCTTGCTGTTCTGCAATTTGCTCTTGATTAATATTTTTGTCATGCTGGTTTAGTGTGCATGTATTCATATATCTTCTCTTTGGGGTGAAATATTCTTGTTTCCCCTTCAAATGTAAATGCTAGTTTTGCTGAATATATCAGTCTGGGTTGGCTTGTTAGACTTCAGGGCATGAATGATGTTTTCCCAGGCTTTTCTTGCATTTAGGGTTTGTGTGGAGTGGTCTGCTGTTATTCTAATTTTTTCCCATTGTAGTATAGCTCTTTGTTTTTTGCAGCATTTAAGATCAGCTTCTTGGTATTCCGGCCTAGTGTTTTTACTATGTCTAGACGAGTTCCTTCTAGGATCTTGCCTGCTTGGAGTTCTGAAACCTTCAATAATGTATTTTCCCTTTTAAGGTTGGAGTTCTCTGCTATGATTTTGGTGAATAACGGTTGCATTCCTTTATGAAGGAACTCTGCCCCTTCTTGGCTGTGTCTGCCAGATCCTGGAGTTCTCTTGGATAAATTCTGATTGATTTCTTCAGACTGATGATTCTCTGTTCCAGCACTTGCATTTTATCTTTCATTCCTGATGTCCTATTCTCTATCTCAGTCAATCTGTTGCTTAATGCATCCGTTTTTGCTTGAATTGTGGACACTGAGCTGATCATGTCTGCTGAGAGGGTATTAATATTTTCTTCCATTTCTCTTTTGAATTTGAGGAGCTCCTTGGTAATTTCCTGCTTATGTTCCTGGAATTGTTTTTGGAATTCTGCTTTAATCTCTTTAGTCATGTTCACAATCATCTCCTTGATTTGAGTCATATTTCGTGTCTCTTCAGGTGTCATTTCTTGGGATGGTGACATCTCTCTCATCCCTTCACTCTTGTTTCCTTTTGGGCTTTGTAGGGGACTTTGGTTAGTTATATATGCCGTAATTCATCCTTGCACTTTCTGAGGCATCGAGGACTGTTGTTGTAGGTTCGCTCTGTGGTCGGTAGGTGGCGGTCTTTACTTGGTTTGGGACTGGTGGTTCTGGGAATTTGTGTACATGTATGGTTCTCAGCCAAATTAGTTCCGCCACTGACTAGGTCAGAGTTTGCAGTTTTTACAGGTGTTTGGCCTGTTCCCATAGGCTGTGTGCCACTGCACAACAAATTCTCAGCCTAACCAGTAGCCCCACAGTGTGCCTTAGGATGGAGTTGCACACTTCGGTCTCAGCTAGCCCAGTGGATGGCTAGTTTGCCTACCCTGTTCCCAGGGGTGGGGCCCAACCTAGGGCCTGGGGTTTGGGAGTTTCATGGAGCTCTCAGCTAAACCAGCCTGACTGGTTTCCTTCCTGTTTTGGGGGGCGGGGCCCAGCCCAGGACATAGGCTCTGAGGGTGGAGCTGGGCCTTTCTGGCTCTCAAAGGGTGAGCTCAGCCCCTGCTGGTCTGAGTCTTTCTGTGGCTCCCTGGGGTCCACTTGGTGCTGTCTTGCTGGAGTCTCCCAGCAGAAGGGTGCCCAACTTAGGTCTGGTTTAGTCAGATGCTGGCTCACAGACTCATGCAAACCCCCACCCTCTGTTGGAAGGCAGGGTCATAGCGCCCCTCAGTCCCCAGTTCCAGTGGCCTGGGAGAGGAGGTGGTTGGGCAGGTAGGAGCAGGGACACCTCTGTCCCCTTTGGTGGGGTGCTGGGTCTTAGCACCTGCCCACGGGTCAGTCTCCAGTCAATGGCCTGGGGGAGGGGATCATCCGGGTTTGGCTGTGAGATGCTCCCCGGTGTTGGAGGGCCTTTCGCCTCCCCTCTAGTCTCCACTGCCATCTGTGCTGCTTCTGCCCTGTCTGTGTGGGTTCCTGAGTCTGGATTGCACCACTTGCTGGAGTTCTGGGTTTCCCTGGTCCTGGCACATTCCACTACAGCTTTCGCTGCTTGGAGCCAGCGGTGAGGGGTGGGAAAGGGGTCCTTGTGTCACTCTCGTCTCTTTTGCTGTCCCTTGGTTATCTCATATTGTAACAGTATTTCACCAACCATCTGATATATTGTATATATACGTATTTGGTTATTTGAAATCGGATATGGAAGGGGGGAAAACAAGATGAAGGGCAGGGGTGGTGGGAGGGAAATGGGGAACAAGACATGAGAAAGGCTATCAATGTATGTAAAGTAATGCACCCTCTATCTGGTGACTATAATGTAACCCTTCTATTAATTACAATTTAAAAAATATGAAAAAAAGAGCCAGGTTGGAGGCATGGCTCATATGGCAGAGCAAAGAAATCCATCACAGTAGATGGAGATGAAGAAATAGATATTGTACCACACTGTTTAATAGAAGAAAATGGACATGTCAGAACAAAAGGAAAACAGAAAGAACAAGGATTGCTGTGTCCTCGGGAAGAACAATGCCCACAATCTACTGTCAAGCAAAAGTCTCAGATGTATGGGGCCGGGAGTTTGGCCTAGTGGTTAAAGTGCTTGCCTAGCATGCATGAAGACCCGGGTTCGATTCCTCGGTACCACATATATAGAAAAAAGCCGGAAGTGGTGCTGAGGCTCAAGTGGTAGAGCTCTAGCCTTGAGAAAGTCCAAGGACAGTGCTCAGGCCCTGAGCTCAAGCCCAGGACTGGCAAAAAAAAAAAAAAAAAAAAGAAGTCTCAGATGTAAAGCAGTGTGCACAGGCCAGGGTGGGCACACTGTTATCTGCCTGAATTTGCATTTGGAAGACTCTTCTCTTTTGTGTGTGTATGTGTACTAGGGTTGAACTCAGGGCCTGGGCACTGTTCTTGGGCTTTTTCCTTGTCAAGGCTGGCATTCTACCACTCGAGCCAAAGGGCCACAGCTCCACTTCTGGCTTTTTAGTGGTTAGTTGGAGATTAGACGGCTTCTGGATTTGTCTGCCTGGGACAGCTTTGAAGCAGAATGCTCAGCTTCTTTCGTAGCCCTCCTATCAACCTGGATGAGCTGTCCTTGGCACTGGCTGTGGCCCACCGTGCTTTAGACAAGCGGTGCGAGATTGAGAAAATAAAATTCTCCAGAGCCAGACCTCTAAGGTCTGAGCCGGATTTACACTAACACAGGAAAGGCCTGAAGCCTGGACAGGAAGGCTCGCAGGCCAGCAGGGCAGAGGCTCATAGCTCCAGCACATCTGTGGAGGCCGGAGGCCAGACCTCTGAGCTCTTCAGAGTAGCAAGCAGACAGCACCCTGCCCCCTCCTGCTCTGGGCAAGCCCACCCACTTCAGATGGGGGGAGGTCTTGTGACTTCGGCACAAGGGGGCTGATATTCACTTCTCCGCCCCAAATTTCCAGAGCCTTTTCTCAGTTCTAGAGAGGGATGGAGAGTTCAGTGCAGAAGCTTCCCTGTGCAGCTGGAGGGGTTGGGTGCTCACATCATGAATGGGTACAACGTTTAGTATTTATTCCTCATCATTGTAGAGGCTCTTACAGGTCCCTTCTCAGTGATCAGGAAATCTCTGGGTCTTGCTTATGCCTCTAGTTTTACCTGTCTGGGCTGTTCCTTTGACTGAAGGATCTTTCGGTGGGGGGGGGGGGGGGCTTGTAGGCTGGATTCTCTGCCCAGCTGTCCTGCCATGGAATGGGTCAGGTAGGCAGCTTAGATGTCCTAAAGGAAATTAAGGCCTGACCTGTGACTTGGGTCAAGTGGGGCCGGATGACAGAGCCACAGTCTGTGTTCAACATAAAATTTCACACAGAGAAGGCTGGTACGCAGTGGACTGACTGTGTCTCCCTCCTGCCTACCTCTCCCTCCCACCCTGGGATCAGCCCTTCCTGTGAAGGCAGGGTGGGCCTGGATAAGGAAGGAAGAGGGTTGTACAAAGGCCTGAGGTGGTGAGGATAGAGAGGTGCTGCCTACCTGCTGTGTAATTTGCAGACCAGGCACTGAAGGCTCACTCCTGTTGTCTGCACTACTCAGGAGGCTGAGAGCTAAGGGTGAAGGAACAAAGCCAACCCAGGCAGACAAACCTACAGGCACTTTACCCAAAAACAGTGGAACTGTGGCTCAAGCATTAGAGCAGCTTTGAGTACAAAAGCTCAGGGACAGTACCCAGGCCCTGAGTTCAAGCCCCAGGACAGGCACAGACAGACACAAACACCCACGAAACGTAGTTTATGCAGCCAAAAAGCTTCACTGAGCTCCTACTTGATATCACACATGACACATCCACACTAAGGACACAGGCCAGCCAGGCGCCATCCACACCTTTGGGGAATCTGTAGCGAGAGGCTTGGCACCAATAGGGAGTGCCCTCCTGTGTCTACCACCTGTCTCCCTATCCACACCTGGCTGTGGAATGTCAAATTCTCCCAACAGGAAGCCTGGCCTTGCTCTCTTTGCCTTCCGTTTCCCTCCTGCTCCCAGTCTGAATAAAAATGAAACCTGCTCGACACCACCTACCCTTCTATTCCAATCTCAGATAGTAGTGACTGGGGTGACAGCCCAGACAGTTTGGAAAGCAGACAATCGCTTTGGTGAGATGCAGTCCACCACCATACCTTAGGAGCTGCCATGATTTCTCACCGTGGGCTGGATGGTGGACTTCCCTGTTGACTGTTGGCATCTGGTCAGGATGTCTCTGCCTCTTAAAAAGGAATCTACCCAACCTGGAAGGGGAGTACTAAAGCCGGGTGTGTTTTCTGCTTGACACCCACAGGCGAGGAAACGAGACTTCTCGTTCATCCCTTCTAGAAGGTCTGGAGGAGGCCGCAGAGTTATGGAGAACACAGACGGTTCCGAGGAAGAAACAGAGTCAAGGGATGGAGACTTCAATGGGATGAAATCCAGTGACTGAGGCATCAGGCCCTACAAACTCTAGTCCATCCTCGACTGCAGAGGGCGCCCTCCCCCTCACCACCACTCCAGCACAGCCCATCCTGCCTTTTGGTTCCCATCCCAGGTTTTAGAAGTCCATCTGGAGACACGGCCTAGCCTCGGGCTGATGGAGTGTGTGCCCTGATGGCCAGTTTGGGGCAAAACACCTGGAGTAACCAGTCACTGGTAACTAGGTTTCCATGAACTAGGGAATTATCAAATGTGTATCACCGCTGCCCCCCCCCCAGACAGTCTGAACTCATTCCCTTCCCCACTGACCCCCCTCCTCTCCAGGAAGACCCTTGCTTAGGAAGTTTCCTTCCCCTGCCCCACCTGATATGCCTCAGACCACACAGCAAGCGCCTCTGGTAGCTTTGGGATATGACATTTCCTTATTCACACCAGGGTTGCACTTGTCACACATTCACTAATAAAAGGTTCTAAGTCACCAGAAGGTGATGCAATTTATCTGTCAAGCCCTCTTCTGCAAAGCAAAGTGTAGCACCCTCAGCGATAGGAACCCCAGCAGCAATAGGAGGTCAAGAGCTGTTTTGTAAGCTGGGGAACTGAGGCCGGCCAGAGTGAGGTAAACTTGTTGCTGGTAGAGGGGATGGCTTGAAGACGGGCATGGCTTATACTGGTGGCACTTGCCCACAGCTCTGAGGCTCTGGGGTCCATCCCCAAACAACACACAAAAGAAAATTCAAAACAAAAACACACTGGGTTCAGACTGGGGGAGGGGGGGTTCCCTAGTGGTAGAGTGCTTGCCCAGCATGCATGAAGTCCTGGGTTTGAATCCTCAGTACCACATACTAAGAAAAAGTCAGAAATGGTACTATGGCTCAAGTGGTAGAATACTAGCCTTGAGAAATCTCAGGGACAATGCTTAGGCCTTGAGTTCAAGTCCCAGGACTGGCAAATATAAAAATAACAATAAACGCCCCCCGCCCCCAAAAAAACTCAGTGGGTTCAAACCTGTGACCTTACCAATTTGAGGAGACAGGGAGAATCAAGGCCAGTGCAGGTGTAAAACTTCACAAGACGCCATCCCGACCAATGACTGGGTGTGGTGATGCACACCTGTCATCCCAGCTATAGGAGGAAGATGTGCAAAGCTGGGTACAGTGGCACAAGCCAGGTATCCCTAGGAACTCTGGAAACCAGAGGTAGAGTCAAAGCCCAGGCTAGTTCTGGCATAAGTGGAAATACAACATTGAAAATAACCAAGCCAGCCAGGTGACAGTGGCTCACACGTGTAATCCTAGCTACTTAGGATACTGAGCTCTGAGGATCACAATTCAAAGCCAACTCAGGCATGAAGGTCTGTGAGACTCATCTCCAATTAGCCACCAGAAAACCAGAAGTGGTACTGTGGCACAAAACAGTAGAGCCTTGAGCTGAAGAGCTCAGGGACAGTGCCCAGGCCCAGAATTCAAGCCCCAAGACCAACAACAAAACAAAAACCAACCAAGCCAGGCGCTGGGGGTTCACACCTGTAAAACTGGGTACTAGGGAAGCTTTGGGGACGACTAAGGTTAGAAACCAAACTCGGCAGAAAAGCCCATAAGATTCCATTTCCTATGAAACAGCAAAAGGCTGGGCTGAAAGCATGATTCAAATGGTAAAGCATCATCCACAAACAAGTCATGTCTGCTCAAAGCCCTCAATTCAGATCCTACCATGGGTAACAATAAATCAATGTAAAAACAGGATGGAGGTATGGCTTACATGATAGAACCCCAACTTAGGAAGCTGAATTCAACCCCCAGAACAGTTACTTCCCCCCACCCCGTACAAAAGGAGGGGCACAAACAGTGTGCATGCCTGAGGAGCTGGACGGGATGCCTGGTGGGCAGGCTTGTACCCCTGAACGTGAATGAGGATGTCAGTCAAGACCTAAGTCCTCCTAGACCCTGCCACCGCCGCTAGTGAAGAACACCATGTCCTCAGGTGACACGCCACTGTCTAAATGTCAGGCTCTGTGGACATCTAACAAGTGAATTTGTGTTTCCAATTGGGTCCCATCCCCAGCATACTGTAGGAGCCAACAGTTCATCATCATCCCAAACCCCCAGCTCTTTAGCAGTTCTGGTCCTAACCTTTATATAAAGCATTCTTATTATGATCCATAGATCCAACTCTCATTTACATTAAAACACGAACCAAGGAACTGCTTCTGAAAAAGCCAGTCAACATTTTACCTGGGCAGGTTACATCTGGTTTGTCACACTCATGGTTTAAAGCAACAGCACTGAAAAACCTAAGAGCAAGGGCATGGTGGCCCACACCTGCAATCCCTGCACTCGGGAGGCGGGAGCAGGAGGATCACAAGTGACAGCCTGGGTGACAGTGAGGCCCTGTCTACACACTTCCCCAGGAAAGCCATTCTTAGTGCGGGGTCCTAAAAGCACACAGATCAGGGCCCTTCTCTCCGAGCGGGAGTATTGTGGGCAGAACGGCCTGTGGGAAGTTTCGTTCTGTAAAAGATTCCTCAGGCCAGCTTGGCATAGGATGGACCAGAAAACAGCAACCGAATAGACAAAAGATGCTGAAGTGACACCAATCCCCAGGGGACATGCCAACCACCAGAGGCCTCTTCAAAAGCCCATTTCTGATTTTTGATGTCCACCTTCTATGAGCGGCCACCACACCAAAGAGCGGCAGCCCACAGGTTTCTCTGGATTTTATTGTTCCTTAAAAAAGAAATCCACCTTTCAGTGAACATAGGCTCACACATTTTAGGGGGACAAACACCCCCGTGAGGAGGGTCTGCAGCCCTGAGGGGGCCCGGCCCACTCCAGGCTGGCCTTGCCTGTCCAGTAAATGATGTGAACCAAGTGCGCTGACACCCAAGTGCATCACGGGGGGGTGGGGGGTGGTGACTGTGAGTGTGTACTGTGACACACAACTTTGTCCCTGGGGGAGTGACGGTGTGGGTTGTGACACACAACTGTGTCCGGGATGGGAGTCATAAGTATGTCCAGAGGCAAGGGGTTGTCAGGCTAGGGTGAGGGATCTTGGGCCAGTGTCCTCATTCCATGTCACCTGCCTTGATGAGTTCCTGCTGCAGCTGTCACCCTTCCCCTGGGGAGCGGCCAGGGGTGGCTGAGCAGAGTCCCCATGGGCCTGGGTGCCACAGATAAGCATGTGCCCAAAACCCTTGAGAGAGGCAGATTCACAAGTCCCAGAAGTGCAGAAGTGTTCACAGAGACCCCATCCTGGGCCTCCTCCACACTGCATTCCTCCACAGGCTGGAGCACCCCGTGCGGGGCTGGTCTGTTCTTGGAAGCCATCTCCCTCTGGGAGGAGCCTGTGTGGGGAAAGCAAGGGGAGGAGGGCACACGTCCCTCTGCAGGAGACAGGGGTTATTGGACTCAGGTGCCCTTGATGGATTGGTCACCCCCACCCCGAAACCTTCCCTGGACCTTGCTGACGGCAAGGAGGGATGGCGACGCTGTTCTCAGGAACAACAGCAGGTCCACAGCCGATGCCCTCAGTGACTGTCTTGGGCCACACAGCACAGAGCAAACTATGGAGTGATGGCTCTTATTTCTCTAAGAAGGAAGAAAAAAATGAAAGCTGACAGGCTGGGAGATGAGTGGACAGGCAAGGAGGTGAGAACTGCACAGCACCCAGGCAGGCAAGGCAGACAGGCAGGCAGGACAGACAGGCAGGCAGACAGAGCAGAGAGACAGACAGATGGGGCTCCAGCTCCCTGGATCCTAAAGCAACAGCTTGACCACACCCTGGGCAGATGGCAGTGCAGGTGAAGCAGGACTTGAGGGCGGCTTCCCGAACTCCAGGCGTTTCCCCAACCTTCAGACAGAGCAAAGCACATTTAGGAGACAGGCTAGAACATGAGCCACAAGCCACCAGCACCCACAGGGTCTGAACACTGGAAAGTCGGGAGCTGGGTCTCCCAGCCTCAATTTTCTCTCCTGTGGAAGGAAGGAAATGAGGCTGGAAATCAGGTTCTCCGAGGTCACATCCCCAAGGTCGAACAGGAAACACTGCTTTGGAAGCTGAAGCCAAGCCATACATGGTAAAGCTGGGTGCCCGACTCATGCCTATAAATCTAGCTACTAAGGTGGCTGAGCTATGAGCGTTCAGATCTCAATTTGAAACCAGCCTAAATGGGAAAGTCCACTACACTCTTATGTTCACTTAACAACCAAAAAGTCATTAGTGGAGCCGTGGCTCAAGTGGTGGAATGCCAGCCTTGTGCAAAACAGCTAAGGCACAGTGCCCAGGCCACAAGTCCAAACCCTAGCACGGATACCACCAAC
Source organism: Megascapheus bottae (assembly GCF_031878675.1). Taxonomy (NCBI): domain Eukaryota; kingdom Metazoa; phylum Chordata; class Mammalia; order Rodentia; family Geomyidae; genus Megascapheus; species Megascapheus bottae. The sequence goes on from NC_143544.1 coordinate 369,912, forward strand.
AAAATCAGAGGATGATGGGTGGAGACAGCTGTTCCATCCTGGGGCATGAAGGGGGTCCCTGAGGGAGGGCAAGGAAAGGTACTACTAACCCTTTGTCCCCCAAAGGCACACTGGCACTACTGGGCCGCCTGTCACCGCTGTCTCTGTTCTTGCTCCCCCGGCCCGAGGCTGGGCCACTTGTCCGATTTGGGGACTGATCGTACATGAAGTTCCGGCAGGACGCCAGCTTGGACTCCAGGGCCTGGAGAGAGAAGGGTACAAGTTACAGACACAAGTTAGAGACCCAGCCCCAGAGCCTGGCACACACACAAGTCACATGCACGCTTCCAGCTGGGAACTCACAAGGGGACCCCAGAGGCTTGCAAAATCCCAGGCTTGGAAGTATAGGGGAGCTTCCTAAGACAATACCAAGCCAGGAAATAAGATATCAACTTTGGGGACTGTTCCCTCTGCTTGGTGGGACAGACTGGAACGAGGTCTTGATTGGACCCTGAGGAAACCAGAGAGGCAGCAAAGCCATCAATGGCCCAGCTCTGCTAATCCATGCAGAGGCCACTCACAAAACAGAAAACTGGAGCCCACATCTGAGAAATGAGCTGCCAAGTCTGCTCCAAGACAAGACGGCAGAGGAGGAAAGATGTGACCTCCAAAATGCCATTGGTAAGAATAAAAAACTTGTAGACAGAATGTCTAGCTCTGTGTCAGCACAGGAGAACTGCTTCCATAATTATTAGAAAACTTGGAGGGTCAACTTCTTTATTCTGGACTTAGATGTGCTCCTAAACTTGGGGCCCTTCTCCCAAGAGGGGAGAGGTTTGGTTTTTTATTTTAAATAACAAAGGGACTCACTACAAAGCTCTGGGTGCTCTGAACTCTTAGTCTTGCTGCCTCACCAACCTGAGAGCTGGTTTGCACCACTGTGCCCATCAAAACCAAATACACCATTCTATTATGTTATCTGCATGGAGGAAAATGGTTTAAACGAAAAAAAAAAAAAAAAAACAAGACATGAGAGAGGGTGTCAATGTTGTGAAGTAATGCACCTTCTATCTGGTGAATATAATGTAACCCTTCTATTAATTACAATTTTAAAAAAATGTGGAAAAAAAAGATAGCCTTACTTGGATGCCAGAGGCTCATGCCTATAATCCTAGATACTCAGGAGGCTGAGATCTAAGGATTAACGTTTAAAGCAGTTGGGAAAGGAAAGTGCTTGAGACACTTTTTCTCCAATTAACCACTAAAAAAGCCAGAAGCAGGGCCGGGAGTTTGGCCTAGTGGTTAAAGTGCTTGCCTAGCATGCACGAAGACCCAGGTTCGATTCCTTGGTACCACATACATAGAAAAAAGCTGGAAGTGGTGCTGAGGCTCAAGTGGTAGAGCTCTAGCCTTGAGAAAGTCCAAGGACAGTGCTCAGACGCTGAGCTCAAGCCCAGGACTGGCAAAAAAAAAAAAAAAAGCCAGAAGTAGAGATGTGGCTCAAGTGGTAAAGCACTAGCTTTTGAGTGAAAAAGCTCGGGGACAGCCCCCAGGCCCAGAATTCAAACCCCCAAACCAGTACAAAAACCAAAAACAATTAAAAACAAACAAAAAACCCCGAGCCCTGAGCTAGAACTGGCTTGGGAGCAATAGAAACATTAGAAAGTGGTTAATGATGTTCCAGGCAGCTGAGACACATGACCAGGAGAGGATCTGCTGGGAGGAACCCCTCCACAGCCTGGAAGACTGGAGAAGACACGGGAGACCCCTGGAAGGCACCGCCTCACCCCCACTTTCCGCAGCAGGTCTCCCACAATGTTGAGGGCTGAGATCCGGGCGGCAGGCGTGAGCGGAGTCCCACTGTGGGAGCTGTCCAGACCTGGGCGGGGGGGGGGGGGGGGGGAGACAAGAAGTTCACGTTACACTCGAACCCCTGGCCCAGTTGGTGTACCAACACCTCTGAGGGCAAACCACAGGGAAGGGGGAGAGGAGGCTGGTGCCGTCCCTGTCTTTCTCAATGTGTCCCCAGTTCAGGCAGGCATCAAGCAGACAATGTGCCAAGGGTCTGCTGGCGATCAGCTTTGAGTCTTTGGGAGGATTATAGTAAACATTTGCCTTTTACACATTAATATTTTCTCTTGTTATTATCTTTGAGGAGGTGTACCAAGGAGCTGTCATTTAACATCGCAATTCAAGAATGCAATATACCTTGATCCATGTCAGCCCATCCAAAGTAACATTCATCCCTCCCCCACCCCACCCTCTTCTTAATTTTAGAGGATATATATTAGATTATTGACCGCATTCTCCTCTCCATTCATCTCTTTCCCTTGACACCACCCGACCCATTTTGAGTACCTGCTTCCTGCTGTCGTCTTTTGCTGAACTTTGGTTTTTGGCTTTCTAAGGAATTACACTATTTGAGATCTCTTCCTGAATCTACCTCATTTCAGTTAATACGTATGTATATACCCACGTATATACCTGCATACTACCCAATGCATTTACGTATAAGTGTATAAGCTCACATCTAGCCTCCACATACATGTGGACATAGGAAACCTTTGTCTCTCTGGGCACAACTTCACTCAATATTTTCCAAATCTTTACCTTTTTTTGGCTAGTCCTGGGGCTTGAACTCAGGGCCTGAGCACTGTCCATGGGCTTTTTCCTCAAGGTTAGCACTCTGCCACTTGAGCCACAGCACCACTTCCAGCTTTTTCTATGTATGTGGCACTGAGGAATTGAACCCAGGTCTTTGTACATGGTAGGTAAGCATTCTACCCCTAAGCCAAACTCCCAGCCGTCTTTCCATTTCTTTACAAATGGTGCATCATCATCTTTATTGCTTGGTTTTGGTTTTAACAGGGATTGACTTGGGGCCTCAGCAAGCCCTCTACTACTTGAGGCACAACCTAATCCTTTGATCCTTTAGCTACTAATTTATTATATTGTGTCAGTCCTAGGGCTTGAACTCAGGGCCTGGATGTTGTGCCTGAGCTTTTGTGCTCAAGGCTTTTTTTGCTGGCTAATTAGAAATAAATCTAGGCTGGCTTTGAACTGCAGGCCTCAGATCTTAGCTTTCTGAGTAGCTAGGCATGAGCCACTGGCACCTAGTTAACTTTTTTTTTTTTTTTTTTTTTTTTTGCCAGTCCTGGGCTTGAGCTCAGGGGCTGAGCACAGTCCTTGGAATTTCTCAAGGCTAGAGCTCTAGCCCTTGAGCCTCAGCACCACTTCTGGCTTTTTTCTATGTTTGTGGTACCGAGGAATCGAACCCAGGTCTTCGTGCATGCTAGGCAAGCACTTTAACCACTAGGCCAAACTCCCGGCCCTTAACTTTACTTTTTGAGGTATCATTTCCTGCTTTTTCCTGAGGACCTGAGGACCACAATCTTCCTATTTCCTATCTCTGCCTCCTGAGTGGCTGGGACCACAGGAATTCACACCAGATCTGGCTTTCAGTGAAGGCTGGACCCTCATTCCAGGCAGCACAGGCACAGTGGCAGCAGCCCTCTAGACCTCTACTGCTCTCTTCAGTCTCACACCCAGGACCGACCTCTCATTTTCACTCTGCCCCACCACACTGAGCCCTCTAAATTTAGTTCCCTGCTGCAGAACCCAGCCCAGGCCACCCCCTCTCCCCTGGACACACCCCAAGTCCTCACCGGGGAAAGCTCTGCAAAGCAGAGGATCCTTACCCCGCCTGAACGTTCCTGGTGTGTTTAAACAAGATGCAGGTCCTCGTTGGGCCACAGGAGTGGTGGGCACAAAACCCGTGGCCTGCACTGCTGTGTCCGTCCTTTCTGTGTCCCCTGCCACACCAGCCACAGGTGTCCTCGGTTTCTCTTGCTTCTGCTGTACAGCCAGTTCCTGCCTCAAATCTGCATGGGAAGAGGAGCCAGAAATTCAGTTCCTGCTCTTGGGATAGGGAAAAACCTGCAGATGGAGAGAAATCCTCACTGAAAGGAAATGCACTCAACCTTGCTTAGCAGGTGTGCAAAAACAACTGGACTTTCATTTTAAGTTTTAAAAGTTTACATATATATATATATATATATTTCTTTTTTTTTTTTAATATATAGATGGGGCCTGGAGTTTGGCCTAGCAGTAGAGTGCTTGCCTCGCATACATGAAGACCCAGGTTTGATTCCTCAGGTAACACATACATTGAAAAGTCAGAAATGGTGCTGTGGCTCAAATATTAGAGTGCTAGCCTTGAGGAAAGCCCAAGGACAATGTTCAGGCCCTGAGTTCAAGCCCCAGGACTGGCAAAATGAAAAAAATAGATGGATGCCAGTGGTTCATACCTGTAATCCTAGCTACTCAGGAGGCTGAGCTCTGGGAAGTGATTTTAATCCAGCCAGGACAGAAAACTTGGGGAGAGTTCACCTCCAATCAACCAGCAAAAAAGCAGAACTGGAGGCACGGCTCTGATGGTAGACCACCAGCCATTATCAAACAATCTAAGCAAGCTTAAAGCCCTGAGTTCAAGCCATTTTTTTCTTTTAATTATGACAAGTCACAGAAAGGAGGGGCTAGCGAGTCAGGCAACTAACATTCTTCCCCATAAACTGAGTGTCAAGCTCTCTTGGTGTGTGTGACTCAGGTATGGGGAGCGTCTTTCTTGAAAGGACTTCTTCCCAGAGAGGGAACTCCCCAAACAAAGGGAGTCATCTCTGAACCTCAAAGCTTTTTCATCTTATAGCTTTGTCTGCAAACACTGAAGATGACAACTGCCAGCCTCAGGCAGAGGCCAGGCAGGGGCCAGGGGCAGGGACTGGGCCACAGCACCTGATATTGTCAGAAAGGTGTCAGGGGAGGACACTATACTGATGAAGATATAAAACAAGCCAAGATCCCTGACCTCTTGCTTCATCCTTCAGTCTCTGGACAGATTCTAGAAGATTCTCCTTCTCGTCAAGTTCACTCTCCAGGAAGGCATTTCTTTCAATGGCTTGGTTCAGGCGTTGTTCAAAGTCTTCGAGAGACATGATCGTGGCTCTGGGTGAGAGAACAGCCAGGTTACCCAGAAAACAACGGGGTCTGCGTCTGTTGCCTGTGGAGACCTGAGGGACATGGGCCAGGGCCCAAGTCACTTGGCCTTCTGGGGGTCTCTTCACCTGCAGAGGGACCTGTCAGAGGGCAGGAGTGCCGGGGTGGGGTGGTGGTGGTGGTAGAGGACTAGGTAACATCCAAAGAGCCCTCAGCCATGGGCCCAGGCGTCATCCTTGACAGTGCTCAGTAAGCAGCACTGCACACAGATCTAGCAGCCTGCATTCAGTCACCTAGAACACATCAGGCTGCAGCTCTCGGTGACTAAATGTTAATAGTGTAAAAAGTTACCAGGGCTGAAGGTATAGCTTGCTAGGAGCTGGCGTGGAATGCTATGGTGAAAAACATCTGGCCAGGCACAGTTGTCACCTCTGCCACCTTGGCTGTGCTACAGGATAAGATCCAGATGATCACTGTTCAAAAGTCAATGCATGGGCCGGGAGTTTGGCCTAGTGGTAGAGTGCTTGCCTAGCATGCACGAAGACCCGGGTTCGATTCCTTGGTACCACATACTTAGAAAAAGCCGGAAGTGGTGCTGAGGCTCAAGTGGTAGAGCTCTAGCCTTGAAAAAAATCCAAGGACAGTGCTCAGGCCCTGAGCTTAAGCCCAGGACTGGGGAAAAAAAAGTCAATGTAGACCGAAAAGTCAGGAAGACGCCAGCTCCAAAATAACCAGCAAAAGAGCCAGGTTGGAGGCATAGCTCATATGGCAGAGCAAAGAAATCCATCACAGTGTAGTAGATGAACAAATAGTTATTGTATTACACTGTCTAACAGAAGAGAATGGACATGTCAGAACAAAAGGAAAACAGAAAGAACAAGGACTGCTGTGTCCTTGGGAAGAACAATGCCCACAATCTACTGTCAAGCAAAAGTCTCAGATGTAAAGCAGTGTGCACAGGCCAGGGTGGGCACACTGTTATCTGCCTGAATTTGCATTTGGAAGACTCTTCTCTTTTGTGTGTGTGTATGTGTACTAGGGGTTGAACTCAGGGCCTGGGCACTGTTCTTGGGCTTTTTCCTTGTCAAGGCTGGCATTCTACCACTTGAGCCACAGCGCCACAGCTCCACTTCTGGTTAGTTGGAGATTAGGAGGCTTCTGGATTTGCCTGCCTTAGGCAGCTTTGAAGCTGGATGCTCAGCTTCTTTTTTTTTGTTTGTTTTTTGCCAGTCCTGGGCTTGAGCTCAGGGCTTGAGCACTGTCCTTGGACTTTCTCAAGGCTAGCACTCTACCACTTGAGCCTCAACACCACTTCTGGCTTTTTGCCATGTATGTGGGGTACCGAGGAATTTAACCTGGGTCTTTGTGCATGCTAGGCAAGCACTCTACCACTAGGCCAAACTCCCGGCCCCTGGATGCTCAGCTTCTTAAGTAGCAAGGATTCTTGGTGTTGAGCCACTGGCAGTTAGTAATATTTGCCTTTTTAAAGCAAAAACTCTATCCTGGTAGCTAGAAGTCTGTTTTTCCTGTGTGTATGGTAGACCCACAGATACCTGCATTCCAGTAGAACACCAAGCCAGGCTAGAAGGTGAAAACAATTGCAAAGTTGTTACATTTTGGAGGAAGCAATACTGTATAAGCTAAGTAAAAGAAATAGAAGGAGCTCAGTGCCAGGCCCAAGAACTGCTAAAATAAAAGAAAAAGCAAGGGGTGGGGGAGGAAAAGGGTACAAAAACATGAGAAGGGGTATCAATGAGTGGGAAATAATGCACCTTCTATCTAGTGAATATAACTGTAACCCCTCTATACATTAAAATAAAGTAAAAAAAGAAATATTAAAAAAAAAAATAAGCAACCCTGGGGGAAAGAGGATGTCCCTTGTTTGGAGCCTGAGCTGTGTGAATGTGTCCCTTTGTCAAAGCCGTGAGAATAGGACTCTGTAGTTATGTCTATTTCACTGTAAGTCATTTAGCTATGAATATTGTTTCCTTAAATTATACACATATTTATGGGGTATAGAATATAAGAATGTTGTGTTCTTGTTTTTTTTCTTAAGCACCTATAGCCAGGTGCCAGTGCCTAATGCCTGTAATCCTAGCTACTCAGGAGGCTGAGATCGAAGGATCATGGGTTCAAAATGAGCTCAGGTAAGAAAGTCTGTGAGACTCTTATCTCCAATTAACTTGAATTGTGGCTCGAGTCTGTAGGGTGCCAAGTTTGAGGAGAAAAGCCAAATGAGAATGTAAGGCCTTCAGTTCAAGCCCTAGAACTGGCACACAAACACAGAAAAGTGCCTATAGTCAGAATCATCACCCCATGAACACTGTTATTCTGCTAAACCAGAGCAGTGCTTTGAGAAATACTGTTCTTTAGCCAGACACAGTGGTTCCCGCCACTGACTGATCCTAGCTACTCAGCAAGAGGTGGGGAGGAGAGCTAAGCAAAAAATTCAAGAGGGAACTCACACACACCCCCTCCCCAAGCTTAGCTAATAACAAGCTAGGTGCAGTAGGACATGCCTGTCATCCCAGCTATTTGGGAAGTGTGCATAGGACTGCGGGCCAGGCTGGCCCCAGCATAATGCAAGATCCGATTTGAAAAATAACTAAAGCAAAATGGATTAGGAGTTTGGCTGAAGTAGCAGAGCACTTGATAGTAAACATGCAGCCTTGAGTTCAAACACTACTACCAATCCCCCCCTCCCCACCACACACACAGTATTCTTTTTGAAACTGTTTACTTCCTTAGTACATGCTGGTGGTTCTTTCTGGAATGTTCTTGCCTTGCCAGATAATCTCCCACCAGTGACCAACAGCCTATGTGTTCTCTCACCCCTGGAGCTGTTCTTGCTATAATCTGTTTTATTGCTCAGTGTCCATCGCCACCTCTCATCACAGAACACAGGCATGGCAGCCCACAGATGAGGAGAAGCATGAGACCCTGCAAGGCCCTCTCCTCCCCACCCTCCGCCCTCCGCCCCCACGAGTACCGCTTGGCTCTTTCCAGGTCATCATTGGCTTGCTCCAGCTCCCGGATGTACTTCTGCAGCTGATCTTTAATTGCCCTTGTCTGCGCAAGGTCATCCTCCAGGGCTGAGATCTGCCGGTAGCCCTCTGAGTGCTGCAGCTCCAGCTTCTCCTAAAGGACAAAATCCATCCACATGGAGCTAGAGACAGGCTCAGGCTTTGGCTCTGTCTCCTCTCTGCTGGCTCCAGGAGGGCCTGTGTTCTCCCTGCAGTCTCCCCAGTCCCCCACAACTGCACCCTGACTTCTTAGGTCCCTCCCTCGTGTTATGGCCCGTAGGGGCACCCCTAACCTCTTCATCCAAGCTCTCCTAAAGTTCAGTCAACAGAGCCGTCTCTTCACACACCCAGAATCTGTGTGTGTTGTAGGGGGACATGACAGGTGGCCATCACCTCCTCCCTTATCAGCTGTCTCTACCTGTGACCCTGTTCTGCCACCAACTTTTTTTTTTTTTAAGCCAGTCCTGGGCCTTAAACTCGGGGCCTAGGTGCTGTTCCTGAGGGGGTTTTTTGTTGTTTTTGGTTTTTTTGCTCAAGGGTAGTGCTCTACCCCTTGAGCCACAGCACTTCAGCTTTTTGGTGGGTAATAGTCTCTTGAATTTGTCTGCCCGGGCTGGCTCTGACCCATGATCCTCAGATCTCAGTCTCCTGAGGAGCTTGGATGACAGATGTGGGCCATCAGAGTTCAGCCCCATCAATCTTTATTAAAAAACAACAAAATTTAAGGTGTGCATAGGCAAAGAAAGCTCCACACAGCCTCGATGCCTCACACAAGACTGGACACAGACCGTTGCACACATGACCACCACTGACATCAAGATGACATCAGGCAGCCTCTTCAGTAACTGTGCTGGGAAACCTGGATGTCTATGTGTACAGGATGAGAAGTGCATCCAATCTATCACCAGACACCACGATCAACTCAAAATGGATCAAAGACCTCCATGGCAGACCTAATACTTTGAAACTACTAAAGAGGGAGCAAGAGAACTTAAGAGGCAGAATTTTCATTGTTGTAGTTAATGCTTCTTAATTCTAAATTACTTTTGTTTATCTTGTAATTATGCTGGGTTCTCTCTTTCTTTTTCATTGTTGGGATATCGTATAGAGGGATTACAGTAACATTCGTCAGGTAGTAGGTACATTACTTCGAACACATTGATACATTTCCCTCCTTCCATCCCCTCCCAATCATCATGTTTTCCCCCTCCCTTTCTTATTTCAAATAAACAAATAAATGTATATACAATATACCAGGTAACAAAGTCAGATACAGTAACTATGAAATTAATGAAAGGGTAAGAAAAGAGAAGAGAAATAACATAGTACATTAAGAACAACAATCACACAAGAGAAAGCTCTTGTTTCCATATCCTAGAGTCCCTTTCATTTAGTCTCATTCTATAGGACCTATGTACCTAGGTGTTGAACTATTGTAACCCTCTGCTAGGATAGTCCTAGATGGGTACTAATTATTACAAATAAGGGAAACCATTGAGAGGCAGAAATTTTTTGAAAGTCCCACAGTCTCAGCAAATAGGAACAAGACTTGACAAATAAGATTACATCAGACTAGTACGTTTCTGCACACCAGAAGACATACTGACAAAACTAAAAAGATAGCCAATGGAGTGGGAGGTCTTTAGCAGTTACATTCAAAATATACAAGGAGCTCAAGAAACTACCCCCCCCACACAAATTAACCAAATCAATAAATAAGCAGAGGAGCTAAAGAGACTTCTCAGAAGAAGAATGGCTAACAAACACTTAAGAAATGGCAAATATTCTTGGCCACAAAGGAAATGCAAATCAAAACAACACTGAGATTCCATCTCACCTAGTAAGATTGGCCAGCATGGAGAATTCAAACAATAAGGAATGTTGGTGGGGACATGGGAAAAAAGGAAACCTACTGCCCTGTTGCTGGGAATATAAACTGGTACAATCATTCTGGATGGCAGTATGGAGATTCCTCACAAGACTAAACACACACACACCTTCCCCATGATCCAGTCAAAGCACTCTTGGGCATCTACCTAGACCATCGCACATCAAGATATGGTAAAGACCTTTGCTGCATTATTCCATGTTCACTGCTGAATTATTCACAATAGCCAAGTTATAGAAATAGCCCCAGGTGAGTGGATCAAGAAAATATGGTACATAATGCACAATGGAATTTTATTCATTCATTTGAAAGAATATTATGTCATTGCAGGGAAACAGATGATGTTAATTGAAGTAAGCCAGGCTCAGAGAGACTTAATAACACACTTTCTTTCATATGACAAAGCTAGATCCAAAATGCGAATACATATGGGAGTGTATATAGGCTTCTGAATGACTGAAGTTCCCTTTATCAAAATGAATAGCAGGAAGTAGACACATGTCTTGGGAGAGGGGCAAGGGGGTTACACAGGAATGGAGGGAAGAAGGGTGAGGAAAAGTGGGCACTGTATGGAATGGACTTTATGTAAAAGAAAAAATGAGCTATGGAATGAGAGGGTGCAGATGGGAAGGGGAAAAAATGGGGGAGAATGAAGGAATGGTTGACTCTGACCAAGAAGCAGTTTCCTCACAACCTGACTTATGAAATTGTAACCCCTCTCTACAACTATTAACAATAAAAAAAGTGTGTCAGGTACTTAGCATGACAACAGTCCTAACTTGATCTGAGACACTGCAGCACAGGGGAGATCGCTAGGAGTATTTGGGAGAGGAGGAGAGGGTAAGGGAAGAGAACAACTATTGCCCATTTTTAAAGGAAACCTAGTGATTGGCTAGTGCTTTCTAAGGGTGGAGACAAGTCAAGATGAATCTCAGTGACTGGGTGCTACCTACTGCATCAATGAACATTCATTCCACCTGTGCTAGCCTTGGCTAGTACACAACATTGTTTTATTTCATCCCTCCCCAGACAGTGGGAATCCAGACTCTGATAATAGCCCTAAGTTGATTGAGCCGAGGTCCAGACCAGGCGGCTGGATGCAGGCGTGGGTCCTGGTTCTCACTTGGAATCCTAGCTACTTAGGAGGCTGAGATCCAAGGAGAAAGCTTCAAAGTCAGTCTGGACAGGAAAGTCGGAAACTCTTATTTCCAATTAACCACCACCAAAAGCTCAAGGTGGAGTTGTGCCTCAGTGGGAGGGCACCGCCCTTGAGTGAAAAAGCTAGAGGACAGTGCCCATGTCCTGAGTTTAAACCCTAGTACCAGCACAAAAACAAACAACAAAACAATGGTATCGAATGGTCCTCAACTATTTCAGTGCAAGTCAGTAAGGGATGACCAGTCATTGTTTCCTGTTTCTCCTCTCTCTGCTTTCTTTCACCAAGTGCTCTTCAGCAAGATAAAAAAAAAAAAAAAAAAAGCCATGAAATGTAGAAGGCCCAAAATTTCATTTGAAAACTAGAAGAAAAGGCAAGTTCCTCTTTCAAACTCGGCTACAAACCTCAGGGAAGTACCCAGGAGGTGACATCATGGTGCCTGGTCCCAGAAGGGTGCACTGTGTCCCCAGCAAAGGGAGTCAGTGACTCACCTGACCTGTGGGGTGGGTGATGATGAAAAGGTCACCCATACCCCCTCTGGCTGCTGGGGCTCTTCTGAGGCTCTTCTGATGCTGTGTCCTGGCCAGGACCCGAGCATCAGGGTCTGCAGTCAGGAAGCAGCGCCCCATACATCCACCTCTAGCACACACACACATGCCCACGGGCCAGCAAGCAGGTGTGACTTTCACCATCCTACCCACACTCTTATTTAAGAGGCATCCAGACGAAAGGGGACGATCTGAACTCATTAACCTTCTTTCCAGAAAATGCCAAGAGGGAGACCCCCCACTCCCCCGAAAAGCATGCTCAGCTGTGGCCTTGTACTGTGTGATCTGGATCCCTCCCAGGCCCCTGCATTCAGCTCTCAGGGAGAAGCCCGTTATCAGCCTGACCCAGCTGACGTGACTTAGGTGACTGGCAAGTGTTGGCTGGTGACCACACCAGAGCTTGGGATTTCTTCCCTCCATCTCTGCCCCGAATCTCACATGCTTGTCACACAGCTCTGACTAGCAGGTCCTCTCCGGCTCAATGGTTCAGTCTGGAAGCACTTGGGGATCTCTCACCATGGCAGCCCCAAAGCCTTCCTGGATTGAAGATCTAGCCCTCCAGGTGGGACTTGCTTGGGCAGTGACCACACACCCACCAGGCCTGCAGCTAGGAGTGGGCAAAGTTGTGTCCTCAGCTTATAGAGCTGCTTTTCCCAGCCTGGCCCACCCCACACAAAGTCTACTCACCCACTCTCACCCCCGACACTGCCCCCAAGCCTCTTGCCTTGACAGCTTCGAGCTCCATCCGCAAGCGACTGTTTTCTGACAGGAGGTCTTGGTTCCGGGTCTCGATCTGTTGCAACTGGGTCTCCAATTCTGCCTCATACTCTCGGCTTCCCTCCTGGAATTCCCGGAGCTCCTCCTGCGTGTTTTCCGCCCTGCCACAGAATTCCCAAAGGCCCAGTAAGTATTTATTTGCTGGGTGCTGGTGCCTCACGCGATCTGAGGATCAGATCTCAACATGGGCTGGAACGTCCACAAGACACTGATCTCCAATTAACTACCAGAAAAATCAGAAGTGGATCTGTAGCTCAGTGGTACAAGACTAGCCTTGAGCAAAAGAGCTCACAGACACTGTCCAAGCCTTGAGTTCAAGCCCCATGACTGCCACTGAAACACACACACACACACACACACACACACACACAGGTTAAAAAAATTATTTTCTGCTAGTCCTGGGAACTCAAGGCCTACACATAATCCTTTAGCCTTACTGACAAAGCTGGTGCTCTACCACTAAAACCAAAGCTCCACTTCCGAATTTTCCGGTTAGAGATAACAGTCTCACAGATTTCCTACCTGGATTGGCCTTCTTGATCCTCAGATCTCAGTCTCCTGAGTGGCTATGATTACAAATGTGAGCCATCGGTGCCCATTTTTTTGTGCGTGCATTAATGTGTGCTGGGCATCTCATGTGCCACAGAGGATGACTCTTTACACAGCCATCTCTACTCTTATTTGTGCATTAAAGATAAAATTTAGACAGGTTGAGTGACTTGTCTGTTGGTTGCATGAGACATCAGAAGCAGAACTTAGACCTAACTTGGAAATGTCCAGCTCTAAAACCATTTCTTAACCAATTCACTTAATACCCATTCATTTATTTATTTATTTTTAAAGTCTCCTTTGTGGCTCTGTGTCCTCATCAGCGGAGTATGGTGACAAGTTCCCTCACAGGCTGGTTTTCAGAGTAAGTGTGTGCCCCTTATGGCACACACAGTAGACCTAGAGTGCACACAGTAAGTCTGCAACAATGGACAAGAGCAGAACTTGCAGGACTGACCTCTGCTTGTAAGTCATCGCCAGGTCTTTCCAGTAGGTGGCTGCTTCCTCCTCAGAGCTGAAGGTCCTCCCCGGGTCCTCCATTGTGGAGACAGCACGTGTTCACGCTTCCTGTGACATGGCATCTACCAGGCAAGGCTTTCAAGTTATTACCCGGGCCTGGATCAACAGGTGATCTTCAACAGAAGTAAATCAATAACCCTGAACTTCATGGAGGATTAGCATGCTAACATGTGAAAACAGACAGCCTGCCACTGCTGTTTACATCCAAGGTCTTACTATCAAATTGCACCTATCGTGCCATGAAGTGTTTATTGAGCTCCTACAACAGAACCTGGGGATCCATGCAAGATGTCTGCAGGTCCCCCTTTCCTCTTTAAGGGGCCTCATGAGAGGAATCATATTCAAATCACATGTAAATTCATGCAAATGCACACAAATTGTTCAGTGGTAATGACATTCAAGAAGCAGCATATATTCAGAGCACATACTTCAGTGTGTCTGGATGCAGGCATGCAAACCACCATGGTCAAAATTAGAAGCATCTCTGCAGTGCCACCTAGTCATGACATCCCAAACTCAACCTGAGAATCAAGGAGGGCTTCCTGGAAGGGGTGGTGCATGAGGGCCATGAGAAAAGAACAAGGAAGAATTGGAAAGCAACAAATGGAAGAAAACTGGACACGAGAAAAGGGAGGCACAGCCGGGTGTGGGAAGAGAGGTTGAAGAGGGGTGGAGACACTGGGCAGATCAAAATAGCCAAGTCAAATCACAGAGTGTTTTTTCTGAGTTGTTCAGAAACGTAGCAGTAAGTCAGGTGTAGTGGTGGATGCCTGTAATCCCAGCAGGCAGGAGGGGCAGGAGAGGAAGGAGAGGCAGAGGCAGGAGGATTTTCAGTGAAGGCTAGCCTGACTTCAGGGCAAAACCTAGTCACAAAGAACAAAAGAAAAACGCATCGCAGAGATGGGAGCCACTGGAGAACTTTGCAGAGGGCAGCAGATGGGCTCCTCTGCTGAAATAGCTCAACCTGGAAGAACCCAAAAAAGAAGGGAAGGTAGCCTGAATTAGAAGCGAGGAGGAGGAAGAGGAAAGAGGAGCCATGGACTCCAAAAATATTTCGAAGGCAGAACTAGCCAGACAGTGGTGTGTACATTGGCAACCAAGTGAGACCTCTATCTCAAAAAAGAAAGAAAAGGAAAAAAGGGCATGTTTCCTGGATTTGAGTTAGTACATCTGATGGGAGAAGAGGAAGCAGACCTGTACTGGGCCAGCAATCAGTCATGAGAGGTGGAAAGCACCAGTAAGTTCACGCCCAGCAGGGTAGACTGGGAGATCACACATCTGGTTTAGGCTACTTCCAGCTTGACATGAGCCAAGCATGTTTAGATCTAAACCCCAAGGATGTGAAACCTGAGACACCAGTGTTACTTAGCACAGTATCAGTTTTGAAGCAAAGAAGGAGGTCAGTTTGCAGAAGGGTGAGGTGCTGAGGAATTAATAACAGCCAAGGTAGACTGATGTTTCCAGCCCTTGGAAAAGGATCATTTACAAGGTCCAATGTAACCACTACTTTGATAAATACCCCCCCCCTTTCAAGACCCAGCCCAGCAAGCTTGATCCCAACTTCTGTATTTGCTGTGCCTTGGTCTGTAATGTTTCTGGAATTACTAGGCTTTAAACTCAGGACCTTATACTTGCCAGACAGCTTCTCTCTCACTGGAACCACAACCTAGACCTTACTTCGTGGATTTTTTTTTTTTCTGTGCTGGTATTGGGGCTTGAACTTAGCTTTTCCTTCAACACTGATGCTCTACCTCTTGAGCCACAGCTCCACTTCCAGCTTCTTGGTGGTTTAACTGTACACAAGGAAGTGCGAGACCCTGAGGCTGGCTTCATACCTCGATCCTTCAAGTCTCTGCCTCTGGAATAGCTAGGATTACAGGTGTGATCTATCAGCACCTGGCAGCAGTGACTGGAGTTTCTTAATGTTCTCTTCCCTGCTAGGGCAGATGTATTTTGGAGGTTTCTAATCTGTCACTTGAAAGGAATGAAGGGGGCATTGTTTGGGGAGACACATTCTATTGTGACAAGGCTGAGAAGGGTCTGATTTTGAACTTTGAGGAAGAAAAAGGCAGCCAGAGACCTGGACAGTGTCACAGCCTGTATACTTTTTATGCCAACAAAAGGACAGGAGGTACAGGAGTGTTTGCCTAACATGCACAAGGCCTTGGGTTTCATCCCCAACATTTCAAAAAAAAAAATCCCTTTGAGGGGTAATGAGAGGGAGGCGGATATGAACGGAGGATGAATGGACAAGTGCAAGTGCAATTATCCTATTCAATGTATATTATGTAAAAACTGAACTATAGTTCAGGATGGGGAAAGATGATGATAGGAGTGACACACAGATCAAGATGCACTGTACTCATAACCTGACTTCTGAAAACACTGTGTACAACTACCTAGCTGAAAAACACAAATAAAAACTGCCCTAAACCGATTTCAGAAGGGTTTCTGTTCTGTTTTGTTGGTAGCACTGGGGTTTGAACTCAAATTCTTGTGCTTGCTAGGCAGGTGCTCTGCCACCTGAGCCCCTGCCCAAACCTGTTGCTTTTTGTCTGGACCACACTGCTTGTGCTTCCCCAGTAGGTGAGACAACAGAGATACTTTACCATGTCTAGCCACCCCCCACCCCAAGCTGATAACCAAACTCAGGGCCTTGGCAAGTGCTGTTCCACTGAGCTAACTCCCCAACCTCTTTGTGCAGTTTTTTCTGGACTGAGATGGAATTTTGCAAACTTTTTGCTTAGGCTGGTCTCAAATCTTGACCCTCCCCATCTCAGCCTCTTGGGCAAGGATTCCAGGCATGAACAACTGTACTCCCCTCCCTCCCAGCATGGTTTTTGTTTTTAGCATTAGATTTAACAGAAAAATCTGAGAACACGTTTGAGACATCTACCTCTGAGTTCAAAACTCAAGAAAAAAAAAATGAAATGACACCTTTCAGCTTTCTTCTGAGTAAACAACACCAGCATACGAGTCATCTTGACGTACATGGATGGAGAAAGCATTAGGAATTAAGTCAACACATTTCTCAACATGGAAGAGGCGGGAGCAGCAGTGTCTGCACACCTGACATCACTGGGGCAAAATCTGCCAAGAGTCAGCTTGCCTGGCTTCTGTCTTTGTGTCTTAGAAGTCTCGGGAGTCTGCAATGACCCACCTGACAAAGCATGAGGCATGCAAAGGCACGCACTGGGTGATACACCCAGCCTTCACTAGACAAGGAATACTAGAGAAACTTGCCCACAGAGCCTGATGTAGTGGTTAAGAAGAGCTAGATGGAGGATGTGATCTTCCTGTGTCTGCCTCAGGAGATCGAAAGTGTCTGGAAGGAGGGAGCCAGCACTGAGACTGAGCACTTGTACCCACACACTTCTTCCTAGAAGACTGGCTTTTGTTGCTGTTTTTGGCAGGGCTGGGGATTGAACTAGTCAAATGCTCTACCACTTGAGCCACATTCCTAGCACTTTTTGAATTAGGTGGATTTCTTGCTATTGTTTTATGATAGGGTCTCTCATATTTCCCTTGGATATCCTCGGACCACAATCCTCCTATCTCCACCTCTGGAGCAGCTAGGATTACAGATGTGAAACATCATACTCAACCCAGTTTTTCATTTCTGTTTTTCCTGAGACATGATCTCACTATGTTTTGGATGCTGATCTGGAGCTCAGTATAGGGCCAATGACAGCTTGAGATCCTCCTCTCTCCTAAGTGCTCAAATTATAGACATGCACCAGCACATCTGACCTACAGTAGACTTTAAATGAAACAAAAAGAGTTTGTCTAGATGCTGGTGGATCATGCCTAAAATCTACTCAGGAGGCTGAGATCTGAGATTTTAAAGCCAGCACAGGCAGGAAAGTATCTCCAATTAAACACTAGAAAAGCTGGAAGCAGAGCTGTGATTCAACTGGTACATCACTAGCCTTGAGCAAAAGAGCTCAGGGAGAGGGGCTAGGAGTTTGGCCTAGTGGTAGAGTGCTTGCTTAGCATGCACAAAGGCCCAGGTTCCATTCCTCAGTACCACATACATAGAAAAAAGGTGAAAGTGGTGCTGTGGCTCAAGTAGTAGAGCTCTAGCCTTGAGAAAAGTCCAAGGACAGCACTCAGGCCCTGAGTTCAAGCCCCATGGCTGGCAAAAAAAGGGAAAAAAAAAAAAAAAGCTCAGGAGCAGTGCCCAGGCCCTAAATTAAATTCTCAGGACTGACAAAACCAAAAACAAAACTTTTGAAGCAAGGCATTTGGCATACCTACGATCTCAGCTACTCAAGATGCTAAGGGCAAGAAGATCACAAATTCAAAGCTGGCTTGGGCTATAGAGTAACACCCTATCTCTAAACAGGCTAGGCTTTTTAAGGTCCCTGGTCAAGCACAGAGACAACGCCCCTGAGTCAGCTTGAAGAAGTCACAGAAGCCGAATCTCCGCCCATCTATCCCCTTTAGATGAAGGGACCAGTCATTTTTGGAAAGTGAGACAGGATAATGAGATATTAGAGATAGTGAAAAGAATAGAAATTGCACTTGTGTTTCTTTTAAAATAAAGACGGGGGATATGTCGGGGAGCAAGAGTGGAAACAAACTGTACTTTGATTTGCATCAGATAATTGCTTGATTGTCTTATTGTTTTTTGGCCTTCTCCTGTTCAATTGATCTGAGATTTACCATATGAATGTAACCCTCAACAGCTCCCTGATGAACGATCTGGATGTAACACCTGGGAGGGCCCTGGTCTCGGGAGGGGATAAAAACTTTGTGTTAAGAATAAACGAGGCGGCAGTTTTTGCTTGGGCTGCAGACCTCCTGGACCCGATGTGTTTGTCTCTCTTCTAATTTTTCCAGTCCCTGCCCCTTATTTCAGGAACCCCAAATGTAGAATCTAGATTTAGAATGAATTTGTGAGCCCTGAGTCCAATCCCATGCCTCCACACCCAAACAAAGTAAGCATATGTTAATCATGAAAATGTAAAAGTTGACACTGGGCACTGGTGGCTCATACCTGTAATCGTAGTCACTCAGGAAGTAGAGATCTGAGGACACCAGTTCAAAGCCAGCTGGGGCAGAAAAGTCTGTGAGACTCTCATCTCCAGTTAACCACCAAAAAGCTGGAAGCTTGAGCCTGGCTCAAGTAATATAGCATAAGTCTTGAGGACAAAAGCTTAAGGACAGAGCCCACACACTGAGTTCAAGCCCTAGGACCAGCACACAAACATACACACACACACACACACACACACACACACACACACACACACACACACACACACAAGTTTATGCTTGGAACCAAAAAAAGGACAACTATTGCTCCAAGATAATTTTGTACTAATGAACCAAAGAAATTTTTCTAATGTGATTTTTCCCCCTTTCTTCATTACTTTTCAATCATTCTGTTGTCTGCTTTCTGAGACAGGGTCTTTTCCCCTTTAGCCAGACTAGCCTGGGACTTGCTAGTGGGAAAGGCAAATGAGGGGGACTCCATTCTGGTAATAGGTTCAAGCACAGGATGAGATATAAGCACAAACTACCTACACTGGCAGGTTCATGCTAGGAAATTATCTTGGGTGGAAAAGAACACAACACACTAACAGCACAAGCCAAGTTGGTAAAATACCCAGAACAGAATAAATACACAAATCCGAGGTCCCCACCACACACATTAAGAGCGACGACTTAAGTTTCAAAACTTAAATGCCAGTTGGTGGGAAGACGGGGTGGTGGCTGAGTGGTCAGATGACCAGAGACTCCGGGACTCTGGTATCCGATTACTCTTCAAAGCGGTCCACCCTAGTCCTGGCTGGGAAGACACTAAGACAAAACCAGCTCAGAAAAAGACAAACCTCCGCAAGGCACACGCTGTAAAAAGGCCTTCTTTAGCTAGTAAGCTAACAGAGACCTCAGGCTCTGAGAAGAAAGGAGGCACGACCTGGAACAAACCCCGGACAAAGGATCTGGGAAAGCTCGGGCTCTCAGGAGCCTGGGGGAGGGGGGGAAAAAACGTCCCCTCAGCAGGGGGTCAAGGTGATGGGTGCGGGGGGATATGGGGGAGGTAGAGGTTGCCGCGACCTCCAGAAAGCAGGAGGACCGGGCAACCTCAAGTGCAGAATAAGCACTTTCGCCTTTTATCGGATCCCGCGTCCAAGCGCAGTCAGGAGAAATCTGAACCGTCCCGCAGCAGAGGCAGGAGGCGCGCAGAGATCAGGGGCTCCGCATGCTCCTTCAGGAGGGGGCAGCCAGGCCGGGGCTCGTGTGGCTGCGGGGGAGGGGGCAGGGCGGCCCGGGAAGGAGAGTGGGGAGAGGGGAAGGAGGTCAGAGAAGGGAGGGGGAGGAGGGAACGGGTGGCATCCAGGAGTGGATTTGGAGGGAGGAGGTCGTCGGAGGGCGGAGCAGGCTGGCAGGGTCTGGAGACAGTCTGGGCGGGGACTCGAGCGGAGCCCCGAACAAAGTTGGTAAGGGCGCAAAGTTAGGAAGGAGGCTCCCGAGGGCGGGATTTCGGGGGCCGAGACGCGCAATCGGGCGTCCCTGCAAGGCGACGGAGGACTGGAGGGGGAGACCCGGGAGCAAGGGAGTTTGGGATGGCGATTCTGGGGGCCTCCACACCCGCCTGGGGAACACCGCGGCAGTACTTACCCGGGTCCGACAGAGCGGGCGGATCTGGCGGCAGCTCGGGCCAGGGCGGGGCCGCCCGGGCTCTCCCCCCACCTCCTGTGTCCCGCGCTCGCGGCCAGCGCCGCCCATTGGCTGCTGCGTCCCAGATCCGCGTCCGGCTCGGCCAATCAACGCCGAGCAGCGCCGTTTGGAAACTTTTCTCCCTGGCCGGGCGGGGAGGTAACTCCGTCGTGGCCGTGGCCGGGCCTGCCCTGGACGCGGGGCTCCGGCCTGGGGCTCGTGGGCCACGCATCTCCGGACAATACGCCGGCCTCGTTCACGCCACTTCTTCCTGTTAGTGAGCTTATTCCGAATCCGCTGGGAGGACAAGGACAGAGGCTCAGTACCCCGAGTCCTTCCCGCTACTTTATGCCCACAATAGAATCTTCAGCATCACTCTCTTCTTCCGGGATGCAGGTAGTGGACACGCTTTTGGATTCGAGCCCTGCACCCCACAGCCATGCGGTCCTTTGGCAAGGTAACTGAAACACAAATTGGTAAGGTGCTGGTACAATTTAAATGACAACCATCAGCTAATCTAAACTATTTGGATCCAAATTTCCCCCCAAAGGGTGGAAAAGTAAAAGTCTGGGAAAATGGGGTTGATATTGGGCAACACACTTTTTTTTTTTAAGTTACAAAATGTGTCATTAATGGAGCTCTACGTCATGGCCTGGGCGCTATCCCTAAGTTTTTTGGCTCAAGGCTGGTGTTCTACCACTTGCCACAGATCCACTTCCAGCTTTTGGGTGGTTAACTAGAAATAAGTCTCACAGAATTTCCTACCTAGGCTGGCTTCAGTGATTCTCAGATCTCAGCCTCCTCAGTAGCAAGATTACAAATGTTAGCCATCGGAGCCCAGCTCTGATGTACTTTAAACATTTTCTATGAAAATTCCTTGTAGCTTAGAGATGTGATTGAGCCAAGAGCCCAGCTTCTTGTATCTTTCCACCCTGATTTACCAGTTCAAACATTAACCTAACTGAAGTAGAACCAAAACAATGAGAAAAAAAATGAGTTGAATCAAATGTAACCACTTAGCCACTAAAAATACATCATCACACAAAAAAAAAATCTTCACCCTGGTTTCACAAATGAGAAGAGTACTATTTGAACAGGAAAAAAAATCGGACACTAAATAGGAATCAATTCATATTTAAGAAAATATATCCAGGGCTGGGGGTTTGGCCTAGTGGTAGAGTGCTCACCTAGCATTCACAAAGACCTGGGTTCGATTCTTTGGTACCACGTACATAGAAAAGCCAGAAGTGGTGTTGTAGCTCAAGTGGTGGAGTGCTAGCCTTGAGCACAAGGCATCCTGTGTTTAAGCCCCAATACTGGCAAAAAAAAAAAAAAGAAAGAAAAAGAAAAAGAAAGAAAGAAATTTGATAGGGAAGGGGGGAAAACCAAGACGGGTGGGGGGGATGTGGGGGGGGAAACGGGTACCAAGACATGTGAAAGGGTATCAATGTATGTGAATTAATGCACCTTCTATCTGGCAAATATCATGTAACCCTTTTACTAATTACAATAAAAATAAAAAATAAATAAAATGCTTTAAAATGTGAAAAAAAAAGAAAATATATCCACATTTTCTCTCATAGATCAAGATTTAAAAAAAAATTTTTTTTTTTTTTTTGGTCAGTTGTGGGCCTTGAGCTCAGGGCCTGGATGCTGTCCCTGAGTTTTTTCACTCAAGGGTGTTCTACCACTTTGAGCCACAGCTCTACTTAGTTTCCTGGTGGTTAGAGATGAGAATCTCGCTGGCTTTCTTGCCTGGGCTGGCTAAAAACTAAGATCCTCAGGTCCAGCTTCCTGAGTACACAGGATTATAGGCAGGAATCACTAGCACCCCGTTCAAACTGTATTTCAACAATTGTCTCCTACATAAAGCTGGAATCCTCAGCTTAGTCTAACATGCACACATAATATATATCATATATGTTATACACATAAAAAAAGCTATTATATATACACGTTTTGGGTGGTTCTGGGTGATTTGAACTCAAAGACTCCTACTTACTAAGCAGGTACTCTACCATTTGAGCAATACCTCTAGCCCTAGATTAGGCACTTTTGAACTTGAAAGAATGCCAAGTAAAGTCTATCAAAAATGTTTCTGTACTCCTTTGTGGTATAAAATAAAAATGTAAAAACCTGGTATGCGCCAGGCACTTTGGCTCATGCCTGTAATCCTGGTTATTCAGGAGGCTGAGATCTGAAGATCGAGGTTCAAAGCCAATCCAGACACTAAACACAAGACTCTTACCTCCAATAAACTACTAGAAAGCCGGAAACGGGACTGTGGCTCAAGGGGTAGGGCGTCAGCTTTGATCTGAAGAGCTTATGGGCAGTGTCCAGGCCCAGAGTTCAAGCCTCACCACTGACCCAAAAAACAATGATAAACCTGGGATCAATTTCTTTTTAATAATTTCCCTAATATACTATGTTCAGAAATGCTTTGCTAGAATAAAAAGGGAAAAAATCTATAGAGACTAACACAAAAATGCTTGCCAGATACCTGGTGGCATACAACCTGTGATCCTTGCTACTTCTCAGGCTGAAGAGCCAAAGGCTCCAGGTTCAAGGTCAACACAGGGAAAAGGCCTCAGATTTAATCTCTGAAATAGTAGGAGAGAAAAAAAGCAAAAGCAGGGCTGCAGGTGTGGCTTAAGTTGTAGAGGTGTAGTTGTACTTGAAGCTGAAACCCCAAGTTCAAGGAAAAAAAAAGTGAGGGTTGATTTTCATATTTTAATTCCTATTTGGAAAATATTGCCCCTCCCCCACCCCAGACCCCATGGAAGGTTCACAGTACTAAATACCTAAGCTGGTAGGGGCTGTATAGCTATACTGCGGGTTCTAGAAAACGAGAGGCACAAAGGAATTATCTCATCTGGCATGTTTGAACCTGCCTTCCTCAATCCACATCTACAGGGGTGTCTACCCGGATATTTAACGTAGATTGCCTAATGAAATCACTACGAACAGGCGAGGCAGGGCGGGAAGGGAAGGGGCGGAAACATTTTCATTTTTCTACCTGTTAATTGCTTTTTGCTAAGTTGATCACTTCCTTGGCAGACTTTAAAAACAAAAGTTTTAAAGTAACATTCCACAAGCTACGATGCTATGTGTCTTTCTCATTTGCAAGAGGAAATAATGCCTAGCCTTCTCAGGGGCCACCAGTTTTTGCCTCCTGAATAGCTGTTTACTGGCATTAAAGTTGTTGTGGTTTTGCAGAACTTTCCTAACTCCAAACTTCTTTGTTGGCCCAACCTGTCCCTGGAAAAAGCGATATCCATTCGGAATGAGAAACTTAACATTTCCTCTCCTAAGGTCACCAAAGACGTCCTTAATGGTTGATGGCAAGGTTCAGCGAGGCCATTGGGCGACTTAATTTGCACCAGGTGAGCCTGTATTGTGGGGGGGGGGGGGGAGGCGGGGAATCTGGAAGGATCTAGCAAAAACTCACCGAACTGGGAACCGATGGCTCCGACCTGTAATCCCAGCTACTCAGAAGCTTGAGATCTGAAGATCCAGGTTCAAAGCCAGCTCCCACAAAAAAAAAAAAAAAAAGAAAAAAGCCACAAGTGGAGCTGTGGCTCCAGTGGGAGAACACTAACCTGGAGGGGTGGAGGGGGAAGAGACGCTCAGGGCCCAGAGTTCAAGCCCCAGGACGGGCACAGGAGAAATAAAGAACTTAAAAGTCCACTAACCATGTTGGGTTTTTTTTTTTCCTCCACCCGCCACTAGGTTGCAGTAGATCAAAGGATTCTGTGGGTATGCGCCATTTAATTTTTAAAATGAAAACAGGGCTGTCACGTGACGCCGGGAGGCTGGAGACGGAGGGCGAGGCCGTCGGGCGTCCGGCCCGGCTCGGACCCCGGGTCGCCGGCCCTCGCAGGCCCGAGGCGCCGCCCGGTCATGGGAACGCCGTCCCGCCGGTTTTCCTTCGGTTCCTCGTCACAGGCTCCCTAATCCTCCGCTCTGACGCTCCATTCGGCTCTGCGGGGGAGCAGAACTCTTTAAACTGGGGGTTCCTGCCGAAGAAGCCCGGATGGCCCCCCTAGAAAGCCGCTATTTAGGGGTTTATCGGGAGGGGACTGAGCCTGACGAGGCTGCAGGGCCGCGAGGCCCCGCCCCCCCCGCGGCTCCCAGCGTGCCCCGCGCGGGGGAGGCCGCGGCGGAGGGGGGAGGCGGGGCG
Organism: Megascapheus bottae; assembly: GCF_031878675.1. Taxonomy (NCBI): domain Eukaryota; kingdom Metazoa; phylum Chordata; class Mammalia; order Rodentia; family Geomyidae; genus Megascapheus; species Megascapheus bottae. Next base: position 394,189 of record NC_143544.1, read on the forward strand.
AGCCGGGGAGAAGAGCGTCGGTTTTACGACAGGGGCGGGCGCGGTGCGGAAGTGGAGGGCGCGCTTGGCGGCGGCGGCGGGAGCGGCGGAGTCGGGAATCAAAACAAAGGGCCTGGGGGGGCGGGGGGGAAGGTGGCGGGGTTGGAATGTGAGCGCCGGTGGAGCCCGCGGCCCAGGTGAGTTTCCTGTCAGCTTCGGGGACTTGACTTTGGCGGGCCCGCCGTTCTGGGTGCCCGTGAGTGACGGTGTGCGCTGTGAGGGGGAGTCGCGGAGGACCGACACCCCTCCCCTCACTTCCAGCTGGCGGAGTGACGGGCGGCGGCAGGGCCTGAGGAAGGACTGGCACCCGTCAGGCCAGGCCTCACGCGGCCCGTGTCCTCTACAGCGCCGTGTCCCGCCGTCTCAGTGCTGCTTTTCCCCTTTGCGGGGTGCTCGGCCCCGCACTTAGGCGCCTGTTTTCCCGCTCCCTATGGGGCCTCCAGGTGTGAGGAGCATTCAACCACTGAGCTACATCTGCAGCCCCCGGAAAGAGGATCTCATCAGATCTAGCGAAAAGAAAGTGTTTTCCGTGTTCCTAGGTGAAATGTCTGTTAAATTACTCTCCGCTCTAGGAAGAACTGGGTAGCTGTTTGTTTTCCCTCAGTGTGGGCCACCTGCCTCCCCCTGAATGAGTAGGGATTGGTTTGATTGCACTATTGAAAGACTTGCAGGAGTGCTGTTAATGCTGGCGTAAATAGAGCACATCTGTGACGTGGGATTTCCTGCAGGGTCAATTCTCATTATAAATAAACTAGGAGATTGATTTATTTGGTTTGCTCTCTGGCAGAATAAGAGTTCTAAGTCCACAGCCAGCATTTACTTTGGCCCTTTCACTACTGGAGACACAGCAAGAAGCTGATCATGGGATTCTTGTACCAAGATACGACGTTAGCTTCCTGTCTCTCCTCAGCAGAGCCTTTAGGGAGACTGAGAGGAATTAAAAAAAAAACAAAAAACTTAGAAGCAGGCTTCTTGGAGCTGGAGGAGGTTGGCTCTAGCCAAGTGAGGAGAGTCTTCACTTGGAGATTTGCAGTAGCCCACAGTTGGTTCCTTCCAAACATGGCTGTGTATTTATATATTAAAAAAACAAACAAACAAACGGGGGGGGGAGGAATGAGGGACATGAGAAAGGGTATCAATGTATGTGAAGTAATGCACCTTCTATTTGGTGAATTTAATGTAACCCTTCTATTGATTACAATAGAAAAATATGAGAAAAAAAACTTAGAGGAAAACACACACACACACATGAGCTGTGGAACACAAGGAATGGCAGACTTTCCAAAACCAAATTGAGGTAGATTTTAAGAACAGACAGAACCTGATTTACCCAACTCTGCCTCCTGTGATATATTCTGGCATCCCATCTTCATCTTTTTTTTTCTTCATTTTTGTGCTAGTTCTGGGGCTTGAATTCCGGGCCTGGGTGCTGCCCTTGAGCTTATTTTGCTCAAGGCTAGTGCTCTATTAAAGCCATAGCTCCATTTCTGATGTTTTGGTAGTTAGAGACAAGGGTTTCGTAGACTTTGCTACTGGGCTGGCTTTGAACCTCAATCCTCAGGCTACAGTCTCTTGAGTAGTTAGGAATACAGATGTGAGCCACCACACACCCAGCTCCATTCTTTGAAAATCTTTTGCTTGTTAGGAGCCACTACACTGTATGTACAGTTGAAGTCTTACACTTTAGTATATTATACAGTCTGTTCTTACACAAGGAACTAACGTGGACATCTGACTCTCCCGACAGGGTGGAAGAATGAAAGGAAAGGAAGATGGGAGAGTGTTGAAGTGCTCTGTGGGGCTGTATGATGGAAGGAAAAGAAACTGAGGGGCCCTGCAGTAGAGCACTTGAATTGCTTCAACCAGACAATGATGCTAAGCCATGGTTTTGGAAATTCTCTAATTGCTTTTCTCGTCCTGAGCAAACATCATCACTTAGTCCCCAAACGGTAATTATGTGCAAGGGCATGGCAAACTCCACTGCAAACCAAGAAGAGGTCCTGGGACATGACCTTTCTCCTTGGACTGTGTGCCATGTTTCCCTGTTACGTTTATGTTGGCCCCTGTAGGGGCCTTATCCCATGGGACTGTTGTTTCACCTCCTGTCTTCCACTCTGAGTAACAGTGCATGCTTTGAGTACTCACTGTTACATTTTTGGGGTGTGGGGGAGGGAGAAAGATTTGTTTTCTTATTCAAGTGCCAAATCCCAAAGCTCTGCAGCAAAACAGAGAAAAGTAAAAGTTGTATTTTACTTTGACCATAGCCTTCTTAGTTTTGAGTCTTTTAAATTAGGAAAGATTGATGGACAAGATCTCATTGACAAGTCTGTTGTTGAATATTAAATATGTCTGCCGTCATGTTTAGGGTTTGTTTTTTGATGGGGATGGGGGTTCTTTTCTTTTTTCCTTTCCCAGTCCTGGGACTTGAACTCAGGGCCTGAGTGATGTCCTCGGGCTTTCTCGAGGCTAGCGCTCTATCCCTTGAGCCACATCACCATTTTTGCCTTTTTCTGTGTATGTGGTACCGAGAAATCAAACCTGGATCTTCATGCATGTTACGCAAGCACTCTTCCATTAGGCCAAACTCTTAGCCACAGAGTATTTTCGTTTTTGTTTTTGTTTTTTTGTAGTGGTAAAGGGAACTTGTTCTGTGTTGTTGGGCCTCACAGAGTTAGCTTGTGTTCCAATCTTGTCTCCTCAGAAAGAGTCCATGGAGAACAAGAAAGCTGCTGTGGAATTAAAGGATGTCCCATCTCCCCTTCATGCTGGCGCAAAACTTTGTCCAGCAGTTCCAAGTCCTGATACTCATCCTCTCCAGCAACGGAAAATACAGCTCTCAACCGTCCCCCAAGTAAGCTGCTGTGCTCACTGCCCCAATGAGCCATCCACTTCGCCAATGTGCCGTGGTGGTGGAGGTGGTGGCGGCTTGATTCATGCAGGCACACTCTTAGACTCTCACAGCACCAGGACAATCACGTGTCAGGTGGGATCAGGGTTTGCTTTCCAGTCTGCGTCTTCACTCCAGAATGCCTCAGCCAGGAACACCTTGGCAGGCATCGGGAGTGACTTTCCCGGCATGTGTCTCGAGAGTAATCTGTCTTCCTGCAAGCACCTGTCCTGTTGTGGGAGGCTCCACTTCCAGCCCTGTCACAGTACCGTGCACAAGCTGTACCCATGTCCGGCGCTCCAGGGGTGCACCTCCGCTGCTTACTTCCCCTGCTCTGATTTCCCCGGCGGGGCTCAGGGGCTCCTGGAGGAGCCCCTCCCACAGCCTGAGTTGACACCCCACTTGTGCACCAGCTCTTTGCACCTGAACGTGGCTCCTCCAGTGTGTTTAAAGGGCTCACTTTACTGCGAAGACTGTCTCAGCAAGGTTTGTAGCTTTTCATTTTTCTCATGTGTAGTGGGGCTGAAGTTCAAGGAATGGCTCTCTGAGTGGATTTATCTCACAAAGTCCTGATGGTACCCAGGCCTGACGCTACTTCATGTGTAGGTCTCTCCCCCAGCCCATTGGCTGCTGGCTCCTAAAGAAAATAAGGTACTTTGAGAGGCTGTTTGAAAGCAATTTCACAGAGTAATTACTGGCATAGTTTATGCTTTTAGAGCCTCTGGCTCCAAGAAATCCACTTCCAGCCTGTGAAACGTAGTTCAGCAAAGCCTCTGCTGTGCTTCATCCATAATTGCTGGGCCCATCTGTGGAATGTAGGTATTGCCTTTCTGCAATAGTCTGGGGAGTCTGCAGCATGGCCTTGGTTGCACTTGGCCTCCAATGGTATCACTGTCCCAGTATAACGTGGGGGGAGGGCGTCCACTGTATTAGACTCACACCGAGCATCTGAGTCTGGGCCCAGACATTTCAGGTCTCTTCCTGGCATGAAGTAAATTGAGAGCTAGCAGTCTCGAGAAGGATTAATTAGGTAGAAATGCATTTTCAGTTGTTCGTAACTTTAACTTCTAAAACGATGTATTTGCTTCTTTGAAAAATAAAAAATAAAAAAATTTTTTAAACAGCCGGCAAGAAATAGTATAATTGATGCTGCTAAAGTCTGGCCCAATATACCACCTCCAAATACTCAAGCAGCACCCCTCGCTATTCCCCTGTGTAATGGCTGTGGAACCCGGGGAACGGGGAAGGAGACCACGTTGTTGTTGGCGACCAGCCTAGGCAAAGCTACTTCAAACTTTGGTAAATGACAGAATGCTGTGAAATGTGACTGAGTGATTTGCAGTGTCTGATGCTAACATTGTACTGAATTAACTTTCAAACATTCCTTGTGGGTGTTGGGTTTTGTGCCAGTAGTAGGGCTTGAACTTAGGGCCTCCCACTTTTGCTTAGCTTTTTTGCTTCAGGATGGCACTTTACCACTTGAGCCACAACTCCACTTATAGCCTTGTTGTTGGTTTATTGGAGATAGGAGTCTCACAGACTTTCCTGCTGAGGCTAGCTTCGCAGTGTTTTTTTTGTTGTTGTTGTTTGGTTTTTTTTTTTTTGGTCATGGGAATTGAATTCAGCCTGGGCACTGTCCCTGAGCTCTTCACCTCAAGGCTACTGTGCTACCCCTTGAGCCACAACACCACTTCCTATTTTCTTTCTGGTGGTTAATTGGAGATAAGAGGCTTATGGACTTTAGTGCCTAGGCTGGGCTTTGAACCATGATTCTCAGATCTCTGCCTCCTGAGTTGCTAGGATTACAGGCGTGAGCCACCTTGCCCTGCTTACTTTGCAGTGTTATGTGCCTGCCATTCCCACTTGCCTAGGTAGGAGGCTGAGATTAGGAAGATCACAGATCCCTGCCAATCTGGGCAAAACAGTTCATGAAACTGCCCATCTCAACAGAAAAAGTTAGATGTAGTTTACTTCTATCATCTTAGCAATGGTGGAAAGCATAAATAGGATCATTATCCAGTCCAACCTGGGCAAAAAAGAAAAAAAAGTGAGATCCTCACATCTCAATCAGAAACAGGGCACCGGTGTCTCATAATTATTTAATAGGCTGAGAACTGAAAGATTATGGTTCAAAGCCGAGCCTGGCTTCGAAGAGAGGTCCACAAGACTCCATCTCTAAAATAACTAGCAAAAAACTTGAATGGAAGCATGATTCAAGTAGTAGATTGCATGCCTAGCAAGAGCTAAACCCTTAGAGTTCAAACCCAAGTACTACCAGCAAACAACAGAGACAGAAAAAACTTCTTTTATTATAGATCAGTAAGTCATTTGTCCTTTGTGTGAGGCTGAAGCTGTCTGAAGTGAGAGGCTATAGACAAATGGGGAATATATTATGAGAAACTGAGTGCTGAAGGAGATTGGGGGTCAACTGAAGATCCTAAATATTTAGAAATTTAGAACAACTAAGTAGTGGATGATCATGAACAGTGTTTGAAAACCTGAAAGTTTGAGGACATTTTTACAACATGAGAACAAATGTTAATGCAGTATCATGAGTAATATAAGGTTAGCAGTGGTAGCTTCTCTACCTGCATCTCTCAGTGTCTTCCAGGCCCAGCAAATAGAGGGCATGGGCTGAGGACTGAAATCCGGCCTGGGAGCCGCAGCATCCAACTAGTTATGTAGTGTTGACCTACATGACCCTGTTCATGCTTGGAGACAGATTTCTTATGGTTACAGGGTAATCTTAGGGTTGGGTGGGTGGTTGTGTCAGCTAGAAGGCCACTGTCCTTTAGTTCCACTTCTATCAGGGATTTGTTTTTTCCTTCACTATGGTCATTTCCTATTACTGAGTTTTAATTCCCCACTTTTCTTTTGTCCCATGTAACTTGAAGTCTTTTAACTTTTCTTAAGGTTCACCTGAAGTTGGAATAGCTGGGCAAGTGCTAGAAAACTTACCCCCCATTGGAGTGTTTTGGGATATTGAAAACTGCTCTGTTCCCTCTGGCCGATCAGCTACTACTGTTGTCCAGAGAATCCGTGAGAAGTTTTTTAAAGGGCATAGAGAAGCAGAATTCATCTGTGTATGTGACATCAGCAAAGAAAACAAAGAAGTTATTCAAGAGCTGAATAATTGCCAGGTAAAAAATTGTTTTTTCTTAAAATTTTAATCTGCTATGGTAGCAGAAGAAGCCTGTGGAAATAAGAATTTCTGATTTAATGGCACTGCAATTGTGCTTGGTTTTCAAATAAATTAGAAGATTATTCTGAAAGTGCTAGAAAGCATTGACTGGTTTGATCTTTTAGAAATGCTTTGTTGATATGAGTTACTTGTGTGTTGCATACTATAGTTTTTGTAGCTGTTCTCTAAGGCCCCTTTAAATTGTGTGTTATCTCATGTTGTTTTCGTGGCTTCTCTATGAATTAAAAGCTCTTGGAAGGGAACCGGTTATTTAAAGATTATGTGGCAGTAAGCAAAAGAGATAAGTTTAAACTCAGCTTTCTAGACTCTCACATCTGTGCTACAAAGCTGGAACCAGAACTTGACTCTTATTGTATGTTTGCCAGTCCTAAGGCTTGAACTCAGTGTCTGGGTGCTATTTCTCATCTTTTGCCCAAGGATAGTGCTTTATCACTTTGGCCATAGCTCCACTTCTGACCTTTTGGAAGTTCATTGATAACAGTGTCATGGACTCTGCTGCCTGGGCTGGCTTCGAACAATGATCCTCAGATCTCAGCCTCCTGAGTAGCTAGGATGACAGGCGTGAGCCACCAACGTCCTGCTAGAACTTAATTCTTAAATAAGAAATCACTTTGACATCACAAAATCCTATGGTATATTACATGTGGTTGAAGCACCTTTCAAAATAAGCCTGTCTTTGCTTTGGAGACTGTTGTGTGTGAGCCTGATCATTTTAATGGAATAAATGCTTTTGGTTGCCTTGTAGTTTGACTTCTTCCTCCCCTGTCCAGAACACAAGAGTTAGAAATAACATAGACAAATGACATAGAGTACAACCTGCACTGTACCTTAATCATACAGACGCTCTCACCACCTCCAAACTGGGCAATGATGTTAGGAGAATTTGGTTACTTCAGGCTTCCTTTTCTCTGCCTACTTCCTAGAAAATGAATTAGAGATGTGAGCAGACACAGTAACAGATCCAGTTAATTCATCTGTTGAATCCATTTTGAAATTATTGAGATCCAGCTATAATAGTTTTGCTAACGATAACAGAAGAGTTTCTTTCCTCAAGAATTAACCAGTAGGTGCTGTATAATGGCATATACCTGTAATCCTAACACTCAGGAGACTGAGGCAGGGGAGGACCTCGAGTCCAAGGCCAGCCTGGACTACTTAACAAGACCCTGTATCAAAACAGACAAGCAAATATAATTATCCACTAATCTGTGGGCAGAGTGTGTGCAGTGATGTTCTAATTCTGGCTCTTACTATAACTGAATGCAGGTGACTGTTGCTCATATCAATGCTACTGCGAAGAATGCTGCTGACGATAAACTCCGGCAGAGTCTTCGAAGGTTTGCAAACACCCACACTGCTCCCGCCACTGTGGTTCTTGTGTCCAGTAAGTGTGCAGACATCTGATTTTCACTACACACACTGTGGGAATGATTTTTGTAAAGGCAAGATACGCTCCCTAGAGGCTGAAGTGCACAGGATGTGTTGGTGATTATTGTTGAGAATTGTTTACAAGAGTCTTTGTATTTTTGAATTTTCTCTTGAGCATATGAATTCTTGCTACACCAAATTTATGAAAGAAAATTGGATTCTTTATTTTTCTGGACTGAGTATTACTAACTTAAAAAAAAAAAAAGCAAGATGAACACTTTCCAGACTTGAGTTTTTCCAGCCTTTACTTCCCTTTAATATTAATACTAATTCTATAGGGATTAGCGACTTCCATCTAGATGTATGGTGTGACAGTCTACCACATGAATTCTGCTGGGAAGTGTGCTCCAGTTGCAAAGGGGAGGGAAGTACCTTTGGGTCCCCTCAGACCCACCTCTCCTTTCCCTCCCTTCATTCCTTTCCACTCAGTGGGCTTTGCTATGGTTGTGTGTCTTGGCCAAGTCTTTCTAATGTGGAGAACTGGGGTGGGCTATGTCTTCCAGCTGATGTCAACTTTGCACTGGAGCTCAGTGATTTGAGACACAGGCATGGTTTCCACATCATTTTGGTACATAAGAACCAGGCCTCGGAAGCACTGCTGCACCATGCTAACGAGCTGATCAGATTTGAGGAGTTCATTTCTGACTTGCCTCCACGGTTACCACTAAAGATGCCAGTAAGTAGGTTCTTGCTGTCTTTGCCAGTTTCTAGTGATAGTCTGGAGATTTAGGGACTGCTCTTACAAAATGGGGGATCCCATTCCTTATTAGATTCTGACTGGAAGCCTTCTGCTTGTAAACATCTAGAGAATGGAGATGTATGGACTGACTTTTTACTGTCACGTGCCCTGTCTCCAGAGCCTGCAGTAGTTTTGTCAGAATGAGTGAAGAATTGTTGTCTCTGTTTCCAAGTGTTACAGGTAGAGAACACGTAAGAGTTCACACACATCCTTGTGTTGGGTATCAAGTAACTGATGATGATTCAGTCAAGTCATCGGGTCCATAAGCCCTATAGGCCCCTGAGACTGGAATTTGTGGACAGCCTTCCTTGTTGTGGTTATGGCTGCATGTGTAGCTTGCTTAAGCCATGGGCCCAGAGGGCTGGAACACCTCCCAAGGGTGCAACATTTCTGTCAGGCTTGAGTGGGAAAAACTGAGCTCAGGTTACTGTTGTAATACATGTAATGCTTGAAGAAACAATACTTGTGCACAAGAGGAGCTGTGCTGTAGATGATCCAGGAGAATTGGTAGGCAGGCTAACTGCAGTCTAACCAATTTAGAGTTACACATTCATCTTACAGACAATTTCATGGGGAAAACATTGAAAAGAGCAGCCCAAGAGTGGCTGGGCCTCCCCAGGCCTTCTAATTCTGGCTCTCCCTGCTTCTCCCAAGGTCGGCTCTGGTGCTCAGAGGTCTGGAATCTGGTTCAATAGAAAACACACTCTGTAGCCAGTTCTTCGTAGGGATCTTGGCCCCTGCAGATCTCCTGAGTTTCTCCCTAACTCACCCTGTCTATATCCACTGTTTGTAGTGGAGGCTGTAACTGTTTCCTCCCACCCACTTTCATTTCATATTTTGTCCAAGTTTGAAGGCCATTAAATCATTTGTGGTATAGGCTTTCCCACGTTGAAGGTCCTTACCTTGCTACTTTCTTCTTATTCACTAAAGTCATACATGGAGATACATTTTCTTCTTTGGCAGCCTTCTGTCTCTCTAGTAAATTAGACCTCTGTTGTTGTGTCTGGGCCTTGAGTCCCAGGTGTAATAGCAGGAGTGAGAATTGGTCAACACCTCTCACATAAAAAGGAAAGCCATTGGGCCGGGAGTTTGGCCTAGTGGTAGAGTGCTTGCCTAGCATGCACGAAGACCCGGGTTCAATTCCTAGGTACTACATATATAGAAAAAAGGAAAGCCACTGATTAGAAAAGCTTAAGTATTCCTTGTAAGAACAGCAAAAAGCAGGATATAGAAATGTGGAAGGGGAAAACCTCACAGCCCTCCACTGCACAGGGCACACTGTTAACACTGTGGTATTGTCCTCCAAATTCTAACATAAACAATTAAAAAGTCGTGACTCCTGTGTAATATTCTGCAGGTTTTTTATATGGGCCTCTATTACATTACATAATCAGGTGCTTCATCATGAGTATTATATACTTCCATCATTTTCACCTCCACATCCTTTGTTTTTTTGTGCCACTACTGGCCTTGAACTCAGAGTAGTAGACTTTCATATGATTTTTCTGCTCAAGTGTGGTGCTTTGCCACTTGAACCACAGCTCCATTTCTGGCTTCCGGGGTGAGGGGCGGGCGTTAGGGGAGACCAACTGGAGACCAGAGTCTTTGGCTTTGTCTGCCCAAATTGGCTTTAAATCACAGTCCTTTACATCTCAGCTTCCTGAGTAGCTAGGAGTACAGGTGTGAATCATACCAGGCTCTCCTCTGCCCCCTCCAAGGTTATAACTCAGGGCTTCAAGCTTGCTCAGGTTGCAGAATTTTTACTGTTAACATACTTTTTCTTTCATTAATAATTCATTGCATCTACATGTTACTGTACTTTTTGTTTCTACCCATTTTTCACTGTCTCCAGCAAGTTCACCATATCATCTTGAGTTTCCGGGCTAATAGTTTGGAGGATACATTTTAAAATGCGATGATGTGGATCAGAATTTTATTGACGGGAACTGTGTGGTCCTCCAGGACAATTTGATTCTTACCATTACAAGTGTCTGCTCTTTTATTTATTTATTGTGGTACTCAAGATTGAACTCAGAGTCTCATACTTGGGGGGCAAGTGCTCTACCACTTGAACCATACCTCCAGCACCTTTTTTGCATGATAGTTTTCTGGTAGGGTCTTGCCTTATGCTTAGCTGCCCTGAGCTGCCATCCTCTTGTCATCCCTGTGTCACTGGGTTTGATGGGTGCATATCACTGTGCCCAGTCATTGGTTGACATGGCGTCTCAAGAACTTTTATATCAAGGTGGAAAATGTGTATTTTTGACATTTGCCTGCCTAAAGTTGCCTGATGTTAGCCATCTGATTCATCTTTAGTGGGCCCTCAGGTGACACTGTTTGCTCTGTATTAGCAGTGCCACACTCTGCTGTACGTGTATAACCTCCCAGCAAACAAGGATGGCAAGAGCATCAGCAACAGGCTTCGGCGTCTGTCTGACAACTGTGGTGGGAAAGTACTGAGCATCACTGGCTGCAGCGCTATTCTTCGCTTCATAAACCAAGATAGCGCCGAGCGGGCACAGAAGCGCATGGAAAATGAAGATGTCTTTGGCAATCGGATCATTGTGTCATTTACCCCAAAACACAGAGAACTCTGTGAAGCAAAGAGTTTGAATGCAGTTGCAGATAAAGTGAAGTCTCCCAAAAAGCTTAAGAATCAAAAGCTATGCCTCATCAAAGACACAAGTGAACAGCCTTCCAGTGCCAAATCTACATCTGGGAAAGGGTCACAGACGCACTCTGGATCTGCCACGAAAAATGCCCAGGTGAAAAGTTTACAGGTAATTCGGAAGCCTCTCCCTTTCTTTCTCTCTTTTTTTTTTTTTTACCAGTTCTGGGCTTGGGCTCAGGGCCTGAGCACTGTCCTTAGATTTTTCTCAAGGCTAGAGCTCTAGCTCTTGAGCCTCAGCACCACTTTCAGCTTTTTTCTATGTATGTGGTACCAAGGAATTGAACCCGGGTTTTTGTGCATGCTAGGCAAGCACTCTACCACTAAAGCCTCTCCCTTTCTGAGGCCGACAGCAGCTTTAGCTTTGGGTTCTGATTCTGTGTCTTGAATGCCTGCCGGCATTGGCTGTATCCTGTGTGTCTTTCAGTCATCTGTGAGCCACCTGCAATATTCTGTGCAGCACCCACCCCATCTTGGGTCCTTACAGGTTCAACCTGTTGTCCTTATGTCATTTCAGGAGCTGTGCCGCTCAGAGTCCAAGGCAGGCCACCGGAACAGTGAGCACCAGCCCGCTGGGAGGCTGGCTGTCGCACCCCAGCCCACCATTAAAACCTCAGGGGCGGTGGAGCCTTCTCACAGAGGTGGCCACAAGTAGGTACCACACATCACCCTTCCTACATATGACAGCTGCTGCTTTCAGGTAATCGCAGATGTGAGCCTTCTTCTATTTTCCCTCGTGATAGGAAAGAGAGCCTTAGTGCCCGGAGTGTTAGCAGTTCCCCCATAGAGAAGAAAGAGAAAGACCAGATGGTCTTCCAAGTGAGCTACCCGTCTGCCTTCAGCAAGCTGATCGTGTCAAGGCAAGTCTCTTCTCTGCTCACTTCAAAGTCTTGCTCTCCAGCCTCTCAACTGGAAAGTAGTTACCCAGAGACAGGCTTGAGAAACAGCATGTTTTGTTTTGTTTTTTCCAAATAATTGGCAGGGTACAACGTAAATCTTTGCCCGCCTTTCCTCTTCCTTAGGTTTCCAGTACTGCATTTAAGGACAGTGCTTCTCATCGTTTTCTCACCATTCATTTCTCCTCCTCTGCTCTGAACCTTAGTAAACAGGTCAGAGGAAGTCATTACCTTCATGTGGAACAGTGCCCAAAGTAGAAAGTTAACTCCTTGAAGCCCTTTAACTTCTCCCCTTAACTTTAATCCATTGAAAGAGCATTTCCTATTGAATAACCTGCCTGTCATTAATACTTTAGACAGTGCATCTCAGTTAGCAAGTGTTTTTAAGATGAAAAGACATTCAGAAACCACATAGGAAAGCCATTTCTATATACAGTTTTCAGAGCCTGATAATGAAATGATTGTGTGTGTTTTTGGCAGGAGTATGTCTCCAAACCTTTTAAACAGAGCCTCCCCGCTTGCTTTCAATGTTGCCAATTCCAGTAGTGGAGCCGACTGCCTGGACCCGTTTGCAAACGGTGCTGATATCCAGGTCAGCAACATAGACTACAGGCTGTCCCGGAAGGAGCTTCAGCAGCTCATCCATGAAGCGTTTTCTAAGCATGGCAAGGTACCTTCCACTCTTGTTCTTGCTTCTTTTATCCTTTGGCAAAATTTTCAGGCTAGAGAAGTATATTTGAAGCATGTGACCACAGCTAGGATGTAAATGGCACTGGGCCAGGTTCCAAGTCCTTCCTTTTCCTAGTGTCTGCTCTGGGTTTGGTGCATGTCTGGCCCATAAGCCATAGCCATCAGAGCAGCAAAGTTAGCAGTGAGCTGTACTTGGCTTAGTGACAATTAAAAATGACACTTTTGTGGGGGGGGAAGCAATACAGAAATAATAGTTGAAAATGATACTAATTTTCTTCCTATTCTAATGTATCTGATTACATTTGTAGTTATAGTTTGCTAGCAGATGCACCTCTTCCAAAGTTGGAGTTTTGTAGGTCTGGAGAAGGCCCAGAAACTCCTCACACGTTTTGGCCTCTTGAGTCTTTCTCTAAGAGCCATGTGCAAAGAGTGCAGGTAGAGCAGCCACATCCATACCTCTGAAGGTCACCTGGGAACTGGTTGGCAGAAATTCAGACAAGTTCCCTCCCAAAAGCTGTGAAGTCCATGAATATGATCCTTAGCGGTTTAGTTCCGTGGTGTCATCATGTTCTCCTTCACCCTGTTGTAGGTGAAGAGCGTCGAGCTCAGCCCCCATACCGATTATCAGCTCAAGGCCATCGTCCAGATGGAAAACTTGCAAGAAGCAATCTGTGCAGTAAATGGCCTCCACAGGTATAAGATAGGAAGCAAGAAGATTCTCGTCTCACTTGCCACAGGAGCCGCTAATAAATCACTGTCTTTACTGAGGTAAAAGAAACCAAACCAACAAACAAAAACTCAGTGATTTCTTTCAGGAACTAACATTTGACCCACAAATAGTTTGGGAGATTAAAAAGTAGATTTTATACTATGTTATCAGCCCTCATGTGATGATGGCATTTGAAGCAATGCTTATTTAGTTGACAGCACTAGAGATAAGCTACTAGACCCTTGTGTGAGTCATTAATCAAAGGCAGACACACACAGCTTGAGTAAAGTAGCATGCCGAATATCCAGAACGAGTTCTATAAATAGTCAGCACAATCATGACAACTTACAAGCTTGGCAATTCCAACCAATTGTTTTCAAGTAGCAGAAGGCAGATTTATCTCTAAAGGCTAGATCTATCAAGCTTCCAGGGGGACCGACTGAGGTTGGTCCTTGAGGTCAAGCAGATGCCCAGCCCTGTAAGTCTTCAGTACCAGCTGAGTCTTGCAACCTTCTGGCTTTCTTATTTACCAGATTTGATATTTGCCTAGCTCTCCCCATCTCAGAGCTAATAAAACAGGACTCGTTCCTAAATAATCAAGGATCTTTTCTCTAACTTTGTGCTTCACAAAGATTTTAAATTCTGAGAGCTTTTTCTTTTTTCTTTTTTTTTTTTTTTGCCAGTCCTGGGTTTGAGCTCAGGGCCTGAGCAATGTCCTTGGACTTTCTCAAGGCTAGAGCTCTACCACTTGAGCCTCAGCACCACTTCCGGCTTTTTTCTATGTATGTGGTACCAAGGAATCGAACCTGGGTCTTTATGCATGCTAGGAAAGCAGTAGGACAAAATCCCAGCCTCTTAGAATAAAAATAATATTCGTGCCGGGCCTGGTGGCTCATACCTCTAATCTTAGCTACTCAGGAGGCTGATTTCTGAGAATCATGGTTCAAAGCCAGCCTGAGCACTAAAGAACGTGAGACTCATCTCCAATTAACCACTAGAAAACGGGAAGTGGGGTTGTGGCTCACAGAGTAAGGTGGTAGCCTTCAGCTGAAGAGCTCAGGGACAGCACCCAGGCCCAGAGTTCAAGGCCCAGAGTTCAAGCCCCACGACCAACCCTCCTCCCCCCCCAAAAAAACCCCAAAATTCAAATAATAATGAAAAATCAAGAAGCATAGATGAGAAAGTCATCCTTACTCCTGTGATTCCAAGCTAATTGCAGGTAAGCACTGTGGTTTTTGTTTTTTTTTTTTTTTTTGCTTTGTGTTGAGTATTAAAAAAGAAAGAAAGGTCACCCAAAGCTTAATTGAAAATGTGCTGTATTCATTTGTGTGGCTGATCGTGTATGTAGAAATTTCAATCCCTTATATCTGCCCTATAAAGCAGCTGATGGCAGGAAACTGGTGTTTTTCTGTGAGGAGCCTGTATCTTCCCGTTGCACAGGTATAGAAAGTCCTACTGTTGAGTCTAATAAGAATTCTAGAGCGTATCTTTTATTGACTTGTCCCAAAGCCCTTTTTAGAAATATTTCTAGAGAACAAATTCTCAGCAGAATTTGCACGTGTGCCATGTTTATTTTATGAAGTCTATCAAATTTTATTTCATTATGCAAAATAAATGATCTGTTCTCTAAATTTTCTCTTCCAGTGCAGAAACAATATCCATCCTTCAGGATGCCCCTGCCTGCTGTTTGCCACTTTTTAAATTCACAGATCTCTATGAGAAAAAGTAAGTAAGGTTGGTTGTTTCCAGGTAATAAGAGTCTTGTGGGCTTCTGGCTCATGGACTCTCTGCCTGGGTGGCTGGCTTTGAACCATGATCCTCAGATCTCAGCCTTCTGAGTACCTAGGGTTACAAGTATGAGCCATCAGCACCTGGCTTGTTTTACTTTTTTTTTAAGTGAGAAAAAAGCATGTTTTTTATTTCAGCAAAATGTGTTTCTGTGTAAACAAAGGCAAACATCCTAAGTTGGTCTACCTCTTTTGTTTGTAGGTTTGGACACAAGTTGAATGTGTCAGATTTATATAAGTTGACAGACACAGTTGCAGTCCGTGAACAGGGAAGTGGGCGGCTGGTGTGTCTCTTGCCCAGCAGTCAGGCCCGTCAGAGCCCCCTGGGGTCTTCCCAGTCGCACGATGGCTCCTCCACAAACTGCAGCCCAATTATATTTGAGGAGTTGGAGTATCATGAGCCTGTCTGCAGGCGGCATTGCTCAAATAAGGACTTCAGGTATGTCCCTATTTCCTCCAGAAGGTGCTCCTTTCATAGGCTTTGTGGTACCTGTTCATTACCTGTAAACATGGAAACCCAAGGCAATGTCAGTGGCTGTTCCAATCTCTCTTCTGCAGTGAACATGAGTTTGATCCAGACTCGTACAAGATTCCTTTTGTGATTCTGTCTTTGAAGACATTTGCTCCCCAAGTTCATAGTCTTCTCCAGACCCATGAGGGCACTGTGCCTTTGTTAAGGTGAGTGCCGTTGTCAGGAAATCTCCTGCTGTAGTATGCTGGGTAGAGGATGGGGAAGGAGAGATGAGAGGGACATTGGTCCTCACATAACCCTCCTTGCAGCCCAACCCCCTTTGGAAAGGAATCTGGACACTCGGTGTTGAACAAGAGCACTTGGCGTTGTGCTGTTGTCTCAACTAAACACCAGATCTTCTCCATGGGAAAGAGAAGCATTGCACTGCACATGCTGCAATAGAAATCTGCACAGACTGAGAGTGCCCAGCTCATCTCCTCAGGAGAAAAGAATTCTCCCAAAGTACATTCACTCACTCTCTGACCACTATAATAGTAAGGAATCTTGGCTAAAGTGAGAGAAAAACTGATCTGGAACCCGGTTGCCATTCCTTAAGCCCCTCTGCTAGAGCAGTGCCCAGGAGTCCTGGCACCAAAAGAAGGCACCACCAAGGCCAGGGCCACAGCCTCCCCCTTCATTCAAACCCAGACCCCATTTCAACTGAGGTTGCTTCTTCAGGGATCGAATAACAAGTACTGGGTAGCATGCACTTTGCTTTTCCACTGAACTTGATCCATTTACCCTCTTCAGCTTTGCAGAGTGCTATGCTGCAGAATTTGGGGACCTGGAAATGGTGCAGGGGAGCCACGGGGGCGTCCCCTTAGAGCACTTTATCACCTGCATCCCAGGTGTGAATATCACCACTGCCCAGAACGGCATCAAAGTGGTCAAGTGGATTCACAACAAGCCCCCACCTCCCAACGCTGGTAGGTGGCACCCTTCAGAATGGCATCACATTTGCCAAGTATAAAAACACCAGGCTATCTCCTCTCATCTTCAAAAACTCCTCAAAATGCTGAGGGTTTGGCAGAACCAAATCGGCATAAATTATGCAAAACATTTAAAATCCAAGTTCTTTTGTCCATCTCTTTAACTGCCTTACTTTGTGAGGCTTTTGTTTGGCTTATTATTGATTTATTGATTTATATATTTTTTCTTTTTTTTTTTTTTTTTTTGCTGGTCCTGGGGTCTGAACTCAGGGCCTTAGCACTGTCCTTGGGCTTTCTCAAGGCTAGAGCTTTACCACTTGAGCCACCGCACCATTTCCGGCTTTTTCTATGTATGCAGTCCCGAGGAATCAAACCCAGATCTATAATCCTAGCTACTAAGAAGGTTGAGATCTAAGGCTCACAGTTCAAAGCCAGCCTGGACTGGCTTAATCTCCAATAAATGACAGATAAAGCTGGAGGTGGGACTGTGGCTCAAGTGGTAGAGCCACTTGATTATGGATGTAAGCCACAGGTTCTTGGTTCATTGGGGTTTGTTGTTGTTATTATTTTGAGACAAGGTATTTGTTGCTGTGTAGGCCAGGCTTGATATCAAACTCATGATCCTTCCCTAGTGCTTTGGGATCACTGTGGTAATTTTATAACATTGCTTTCCATAGTTTCCTGGGTAACATTTTCAGCTCCACTGTGGGTTAATTAGGTTAATTGTCACTTTCCCGATGACAGTTTATATCTTGGCTCCGTGGGAAAGTTTGTTCTCCATGCCCAAGTTCAAATGAATCTTGGATCTACTAGGAAATGCCTGTGTGGTCTTCACTTCTGCTGTAAGTCATACTGTGATGACCTGTGCTTTGCTTCCACACCTTGCTGTGGAGAATTTCCTGGGAGTGGCTTGGCAGTAAACGGTTCTCTGGTATCTGAGGATAGAGGCTGAGCTGCAAAGTGCTTGTGGTTGAATTTAAACTTGAAATGACAATGCCCATGGCCTTCCTTTGAGCTGATGGGCGCCTACTTCACATTAACACATGTTCTTTCTCTCCCTAGACCCTTGGCTCCTGCGGTCTAAAAGTCCTGTAGGAAACCCACAGCTGATCCAGTTCAGTAGAGAAGTCATTGACTTACTGAAGAACCAACCATCCTGTGTCATACCTATTAGTAATTTCATCCCATCTTACCACCACCATTTTGCAAAGCAGTGCCGCGTTTCGGACTACGGCTATTCCAAGCTGATTGAGTTATTAGAAGCAGTGCCTCATGTGCTGCAGGTAATCAAGGCCAAGGGGTTCTTTATTTATGTGCATTCCTCTGTGGTTTTGGCTATCCCAGTGGAGGAAACAAGCACCATACTAACCTCATTCCTAAGAAGTCAGCTCTGAGCCATATATTCCATAAACGCTTTCTTCAGAATATAGGAAACAAGTTGATTTCTCCATTTTCTCTGGAAGCTACAGGTTTCCAGCTTTCACACAGAAAGTCCTTAGAGGCCTGGTGGAGTATTTCCCTCTAATGTTTGTAGGTTCAATCCTTCCTCCTAGCACAGTTCCTTCTGAAACTGCTCGCTCTCGTGCAGGAGTGTCTGTAAATGTTCACATGCCTATATGTGGTTCCTACGTTGCATCAAGGCAGACCTTACCTATTCATCTCTGTGAACTGAAGGTTAGTTACTGGGCTACAGCCTAGCATTACAGCCTATGAAGCCCTTCCTATTAGTTTTGCCTGAAGGCAGTGCTAGAACAGTTTCACACTTATAAAAGAGATTTGGCAAACATCAGCTCTCTTTCAGAGTAAAAATTAGTCACCCAGAGTGCTGATCAGTACCTGCTTCTCTGCACTTGAGATTATTGGAGAGCAGCTATGTAGTATGTAGGACCAAAGGAAGTGGCCCCAGGAAAAGGATCTTGTTCTTTCTGACTACATTTTGTTGAGGTATATGTTTGAAATTGCATGTTATTCTCTGAGGGGAGAGGAAAGGAGAGATAGATAATGAGAAGGTGTCTTCTGAAATCTTAGTCAGATGTCTGCTTTTCAGATTCTTGGCATGGGCTCCAAGCGTTTGTTGACCCTCACCCACAGAGCCCAGGTGAAACGCTTCACTCAGGATTTACTGAAACTTCTCAAATCCCAGGCCAGCAAGCAAGTCATCCTGAGAGAGTTCGCTCAGGCTTATCACTGGTGAGTCGGTGGGAGGAAGAAAAGGAAGTGCTTTTAGACTTTCTCCTCTTCTCAATTTTCAGTCACTTGTAAGTTCACTAGTTAGCACTTGTTTGGAAAGTTTGAAGTTGTTAGCAGACAAATTGTTAGGGTGGCAGAGCCTGGTAAATGCCTAAGTTTAAGACTTTAGAATCAGAGGTTCAAATCCTCCTCCTAACAAGTGTTCATTATTAATTTCTTAAGCACCACTACTCCCTTATCCTTTCCTTGTTCAAACTTAGGTGTTTCTCCAAGGACTGGGATGTCACAGAATACGGTGTGTGTGAGTTGACTGACATCATAGCAGAGATTCCTGACACAGTCATCTGCTGGTCCCAGCAGGACAATGACACCGTGATTTGTATCCCCAAAAGAGGTGAATGCCTGGTGTTCGGTGGTCATAAAATGGGGTGCTATCAGGGATTTATGCTTTCCCCCTTCCATGCCATAGTTGCTGATGATGCCCTGGAAAATGCAGCTCAAAAGTTGCTGCTTGGGCTGGGAGTTTAGCCTAATGATAGAGTACTTGCCGAGCATGCACAAAGCCCTGGGTTGGATTCCTCAGTACCATGTACACAGAAAAAGCCGGAAGTGGGGCTGTGGCTCAAGTGGCTAGTAGAGCACTAGCCTTGAGAGAGCTCAAGGACAGTGCCCAGGCCCTGAGTTCAAGCTCTGGACTGGCAAAAAAAAAAAAAAAGGTTGCTTGCTTGTATAGAGCTCCTGTGCACTGTAGAGTGTCATAAAGGAGAGCAGGCTGATGTCTGAGTGTCCACTAAAGGGGAGACTTTCTACAATGCTGTCCCAGCCCATCAGAGGCTGTTTCCCAGGGAAGAATCTGTTCGCAGAGCCATCCCTGGCATCCATCTGTCTTCTCAGCTCTTGAGCTCATGCTCATTGGAAGGAATGCTGGCTTTTGTGGTGGCGTTGCAGTGGTTCTAGCCTTAGGTCAAGGAGATGGGGTAGCCCAGTGTTTGTGGCATGTGATGTTGCTGATCATGGTCCTGAACCTGTATTGCTCTTTAGCACTCATGGTCCAGGGTTCCAATGAGCTCATATCTGTAGTCCATCTCTTTCCAGTAAAAGTCAATAGATACAAAAGGTAAACTAAGCACTTTCTCCTCTCCTCTGAAACTCACTGTCTCACATGCTTCTGACCACACTTAACTGAAGACCATGTAGATAAATCAACACAAGTACAATTTCATGGTAACAACTTCTGGCTTGCTTACTAAGCTCACAAATCAGGGGATGGCGGGGTATGGGGGTGGTAGAAGACAAAGATGGAGTCTTGTGACCTGACTGAGACTTCCTACATGGTGGTTATTAGAGCACTGGTTGAGGTTTTGTCTCTCTGTTAAGAGCGTACCCAGGATGAGATCGAGAGGACCAAACAGTTCTCCAAGGACGTCGTGGACCTGCTGCGACACCAGCCCCACTTCCGCATGCCCTTCAACAAGTTCATCCCCTCCTACCACCACCACTTTGGCCGGCAGTGCAAACTGGCCTACTATGGCTTTACCAAACTACTTGAACTTTTTGAAGCCATACCTGATATCTTACAGGTAAGTAGAGATGGCAGTCCTGTTGTATTGTCCTAAACATGACACGTGGATCTTATTTTTCATATTCAGGCCTAGTTTACCTGATTAAGTAGGCAATTATGAGAGTCTAACAGCCTGAAATAGTCCTATTAGAGAAGCTGTTAGGTTTGGGGTATTTTTAAATACTAAGGTAAATGTGCTGACCTTCAATAAAGAATTGCTTTTCAGCTGGGTGTGGTGATTCACACCTCAAATCCCAGAAAAACTTTGGATTCAGCCTAGAAACTGAGGACACTCTCCCACACTACCTGCCTTAATAGCATTACATTCTTAGTAATTACTGGAGAAAGGAGCGTTTGATGTCCTAAAGTGGGTTTTTCCTCAGGAACTCCATTTCAGACCCCTTCTGGGGTCGGAGGCTGGTGTTTCCCATGAGGAAACACTGATGACTTAGCTGCCGGTTATCTGAGCAGGCCCTGTCTCTTTTCCCTGTTTTTTCTGATGTTGGTTGTTGTTTTGATTTTTGAGGCAATGCCTCACTGTGTAACCCCAGCAGACCTTGAACTATTTTGAAGCCCCAACTGTCCTTAAACACTTGCTCTTCCCCTGCCTCAGCCACCTGAATACTGGGATTATAAGTGTGTGCCCCCACATGAGCTGTGTGAAACCAGATTTCTTCTCTTGATTTTATTAATACAGCTGACACTTTTAAAGTGGTTTTAGAGTTCCTTACTGTCTTAGAATACATATAATGGGTAAAGTATTTGCCTAGCATCCATGAAACCCCAGGTTCAATTCCTGGTTCTATATACACAGAAAAAAGCCAGAAGTGATGCTGTGGCTCAAGTGGTAGTGCTCTAGTCTTGAGAAAAAGCCAAGGACATTGCTTAGGCCCTGAGTTCAAACCCCAGGACTGGCATAGAAAAAAAAAAAAAGCATGTAATGGCTTTGGCTGTCTTATCTGTGTAAACATAAACTCAGGTCCTCTTTCTGCTTGGCTTTTTCCCTTATAACTAGTGTTTGCCAGTTAAAACCCTCCAGGTTAGTAATTTTGCTGGCTTTTTTTTTTTCTTTAATCATTGGTAGGGTTTGAACTCCAGGCCTGGGCATTGTCCCTGAGCTCTTTTTTTTTTTTTTTTTTGCCAGTCGTGGGCTTGAGCTCAGGGCCTGAGCACTGTCCTTGGACTTTCTCAAAGTTAGAGCTCTACCACTTGAGCCTCAGCACCACTTCTGGCTTTTTTCTATGTATGTGGTACCGAGGAATCGAACCCGGGTCTTCGTGCATGCTAGGCAAGCACTCTACCACTAGGCCAAACTCCCGGCCCCAGTCCCTGAGCTCTTTTACTCAAAGCTAGCATTCTGTCACTTTGAGCCACAGCACCCCTTTCAGTTTTCTGGTGGAAAATTGGAGATAAGAGTTTCATGGCCTTAACAACAAGAGGCGCAAGCAGAAATCAGGAAAGCAACTCCTTTTGCAATAGCCTCAAAGAAAATAAAGTACTTAGGAATTAACTAAGAATGTAAAGGACCTTTATGATGAAAACTTTAAAAACTTGGAAAAGGAAATTAAAGCAGAACTGAGGAAATGGAAAAACCTCCCATGCTCCTGGATTGGAAGAATTAACATCGTGAAAATGGCAATCCTGAAAGAGGAAAGGGAAGGGGGAAAACGATGGTGGGGAGGGAAATGGGGACAAAAACATGAGAAGGGGTATCAATGTGTGAGAAGTAATGCACCTACTATCTGGTGAATGTAACTGTACCCCCCTACACATTACCCTGACAATTTAAGAGTTTCATAGCCTTTCCTGACCAGGCTGGCTTTGAATTGTGATCCTTTAGAGCTCAGCCTCCTGAGTAGCTAGGATTATAAGCATGAGCCCTTGTCATCTGGTCATCTTTTTTTTTTTTTTTTTTTTTTTGCCAGTCCTGGGCTTGAGCTCAGGGCCTGAGCACTACCACTTGAGCCTCAGCACCACTTCTGGCTTTTGTTTTTTTTTTCTCTATGTATGTGGTACTGAGGAATCGAACCTGGGTCTTCATGCATGCTAGGCAAGCACTTTAACCACTAGGCCAAACTCCCGGCCCCTCATCTGGTCATCTTAAGCTTTTTTTTTTTTTTTTTGGCTGTGAACTCAGGGCCTGAGCACTGTCCTTAGGCTTTCTCAAGGCTAGAGCTCCACCACTTGAGCCACAGGATCATTTCTGGCTTTTTTTATATATGTGGTACTGAGGAATCGAACCTGGGTCTCTGTGCATGCTAGGCAAGCACTCTACCACTAGGCCAAACTCACAGCCCATCTTAAGCATCTTTAAGTATTTGTTTTAGCAGCAAATGCTTTCAGGTTGTGTAGTCTACATAGCTTGTTCATGTTGGCAAGTAGAATCTCATGCCTATTAATAATAACATACTTTATATCTTCAAGCCTTTTACTCTCATGGACAATCATAATTCTCCATGTGTTTTCCAAGGTGTTAGAGTGTGGAGAAGAAAAAATCCTTACTTTGACAGAAGTGGAACGCTTCAAAGCTCTAGCTGCCCAGTTTGTTAAACTCCTGCGGTCCCAGAAAGATAACTGCCTTATGATGACAGACCTCCTTACAGAATATGCCAAAACGTTTGGGTATACATTTCGTCTCCAAGACTATGATGTCAGTTCAGTTTCAGCTTTGACACAGAAGCTCTGCCATGTGGTCAAGGTAAACAGATTGCTCTTTCATAGGATTGTGACTGGATCCATAGCAGGGTGTGTGATATGCTCTAGTGTGCCTTTGTATGCACCTTGGGTTGCAGGCTGTTGGTTCACAACTTGTGTGTCACCAATACATTGTGGGGAACTAGAACATGGCTTGGCTAACACTTGAGAGTTGTGATCTCCCTTCTGTGTGTTTATTATTGGCCAGTGTGAACTAAAGTACGCAGTCCCCTGTTACTCCAGGATGCGTGTGCTCCTGTGGGTCAGTCAGTCGAATCCTTCCACACAGACCTTTGTTTCTAGGATTTGTGGAGACTGATCACATGCCATTTCTCTCCAGATCCTGAATCACAAAGGGCCTGCTCTTGTCTGTCCTCAAATGCTTGTTTCCAGACCTGGTATTTATTCTTCAGGTGATAGTGCTTGAGAACCTGAAATCTTGGTGTGGAAGCCACGTACCCAGAGATGAAAATGCTAACTTTAATCGTTGTTCCCAAGTTTCCTAGCAGTTTATGCTGTGGTCAGAGAGGGCCTCTGCCTCCCTCAGCTGACCTTCCCTCACAACCCCAACCATCCCCAAGTCACCACCCTAGGCCACTGATTGCCATCTGGCCCTCCTCTCCTTACTATAAGGAGGATGGATGAGGAAGTACAGAGAGTAGCTGAGCGTCTTCCCAAGGGTCACCTGAGATGGAGGCTTCAATTGCAGGCAGTGTTGGTGTGGTAAACCCCCTGACTTTATTTCAACTGAAGAGAAAAATTGAAACTATTTCTTCTACAATCTGATCAGACGATTGTGAAATTAGTGGCATAGGGCAGGCCCTCTGTTACCTCTAGAGCTCTGAAAAGTGTGCATCCTCATTTCCCCCAGGTTGCTGACATCGAATCTGGCAAACAGATTCAGCTCATCAACCGGAAGTCTCTGCGGTCCCTTACCGCCCAGCTGCTGGTATTGTTGATGTCTTGGGAAGGAGCCACCCATCTTTCTGTGGATGAGCTCAGGCAGCATTACGAAACCACGCAAGGCGCTCCTCTCAACCCCTGTGAATATGGGTTCATGACCCTGACTGAGCTGCTGAAGAGTCTGCCTTACTTGGTTGAGGTGCGTGGAAAGTTACAAAGTTGGGTGTTTACAGATGACCCCGCTGGTAGATGTGTATGTTGAGAAGGAAGGGACCCTAGAGCTCTATGAGACTGATGAGTTTTCAGACAACTCACTTGGTGTTTCTAACCCTGCTCTCTTTCGGATCAGGTTTTTACAAATGAGAAGACAGAAGAGTATGTGAAGCTCACGAGCCTGTATTTGTTTGCGAAGAATGTGCGGTCTCTGCTTCACACATACCACTACCAGCAGATCTGCCTCCACGACTTTGCCATGGCCTATGCCAAGTATGTTGGGGAGACATTGCAGCCCAAGACATACGGCTTCAGCAGTGTGGAGGAGCTCTTGGGAGCCATCCCCCAGGTGGGTGCTGCTCAGCGTCTGGGGAGCCATGGGGCTAGCTTCGGGACAGAAACAGGAGGCTGCCAAATGACAAAATAGCCAGCCAGCATCTTGAACCCCCCCCCCTTTTTTTTTTTGCCAGTCCTAGAGCTTGAACTCGAGGCCTGGGCACTATCCTTGGGTTTTCCTCAAGACTAGCTCTCTACCCCTTGAACTACAGCACCATTTCTGGCTTTTTCTATGTATGTGATACTGAAAAATCGAATCTGGGTCTTTGTGCATGCTAGTCAAGCACTCTTCCACTAGGCCAAACTCCCGACCTGAACCCATTCTTTAAAAATGAGCTTTTGGGGGGCTGGGAGTTTGGCCTAGTGGTAGAGTGCTTGCCTGGTATGCACAAAAACCCGGGTTTGATTCCTTGGTACCATATACGTAGCCAGAAGTGGTGCTGAGGCTCAAGTGGTAGAGCTCCAGCCTTGAGAAAATCCCAAGGATAGTGCTCAGGCCCTGAGCTCAAGCCCAGGACCGGCAAAAAAAAAAGAGCTTTTGGCATAAAATGAATAAGTTTTTCACTGATTCTGTAATTAGTTCATTAAATTCCCATGTGCCAGGTGAATAAGGACCAGGGCCTACCCTCAGGAAGGTGCTGAGTGGCACCACAGGCTGGGCATGTGAGCAGATGTGGCTGTACAGACATTGCCCTGATCCCAGCTCCTGGGCACGGGGATCTCAGCAGAGGCGTTGATGTAGATGAGTTCACAGCAGGGAAAAGGGAGGAAGCCTGGGCAGATCTGCGAGCTTCAGCCCAAAGAGGAAGGCACTAGGAGCAGTGTACCAGGTGTCAGACCATGCCTGAGGAACATGGCAGCAGCCAGAGTGGTAGGACAGTGGTAGGGGCAGAATGCTGGGCTGGCCATGGGCAAAGCCCTGGATTTGCTCCCTGGCACCATCAGAAATTAAAGGGAAAACTCGACTCATGCCGGAGCTTGCCTGATAAGTCTGAGGCCAGTGAGGGCTTAGATCCGCCAGGAAGGCTCTGAGCTCTGCTGTCAGGGCCAACATAGCAAAGCATCGCAGTGCTGCTATCCATAGAACCAGTCAAACAGGTGTGGAGGATAGCTTACTGGTGGTCCTAGCCATTGCTGGAATGCCAGGGGACATTGGGCAGAGGGACTAAGCAAGGGTGAAAGCAGGTAGAGAAAAATCCTAATCCAAAGCAATCCCAAATCCAGAACTTGGGAGGGCCAGTGGGATGCCACAGTGGAAAACTGGACACCTGACCTGTGGGGATGGGTCCCCATGCTGAAGTGTTGCATGCAACACCTTCAGGCTATATGTGTAGAAGATTGCATAAAGAATGGCTTCATGTTTACATCTGGGCCCTTTCCCATTGTGTCTATGCAAATACTTCCAAATCTAAGTCATGTCTGATCCCAGGCAAGGGATGAGGAGAGGAAGAATGCTTGGAGCTGAGCTCAGTAACTTGCCAAGCTCATGTGGAGATCACTGGGATCTGAGAACTGTACCTGGCCCTCTTGAGTTGGCACACAGTAGTACCTTTTTTTTTCTTCTTTTGATCAGTTGTGGGGCTTAGATGTGGGACCGAGGTTCTATCCCTGAGCTTCTTTATGCTCAAGGTTAGTGATCTACCACTTGAGCCTCAGTACATTCCCAGATAGCAGTGTCTCAAGTCCCAGATTCCACTTTAGCATTGAGCTCAATTAGAGGGTCTCAGAATACTGCTGTTCTTGTAGACTGTTTCGTTCTAGAAGAAATGGTAAATTCTCACCTGAGAACTTTCTTAATTCGTGGCAGAGCTGGTGCTGGGAACACTGGCCCTGACTTCAAGCCCCAGGATCAACATACACGAATAGTTTCTGTCTATCAATCTATGTCTTGTGATTTTTCAGTGGCTTAACTCCTGAGGGGCAGGTTTCTGTGAGCTTCTTTCTGTTGCTTTCAAAGCTAAAGAAGGAGCATAGAAAAGTCATTCTTGATGTGAATTCAACTTCTAAATGCTAGTACCTGTACTAGCAGGCACTTAGGCTTTACCACTGCCTAACCAGTAGTATGTCTGTATGCAGGTGGTGTGGATAAAAGGACACGGTCATAAGAGAATCGTGGCACTAAAAAATGACATGAAAAGTAAGTAAACATCCAGCCCTCTCCCTGGAACGGCAAGGTTCTCTTGCTGGCTTCTCACAGCATACCCCTTGTCCTCTAGGTAGGCTGAACTCACTCAGCCTCTCCCTCACCGGTCACGAAAGCCAGCAGGCAGACAGCGAGGGAATTCTGGAGATGCCCAAACCACGTTCAGCCCCAGAACCACAGTCCGAAGCAGGTAGCAGTGGTATGAGGAGAAAAGTGGGTTTGAAGTAAAGCGTGGGAAATGCCGGGGAAATGACTTGGGGTGCTTGTGTGGAGGAGAGGAGGCCAATTGGCCATTTCATTACTTTAATGAAGCATGGGTACATTTTTGGAAGCAGTTTTGATGTTTGGCTAAGAATTAGTTATTGAGGGGCTGGGAATGTGGCCTAGTGGTAGATTGCTTGCCTAGCATGCATGAAGCCCTGGGTTCTATTCCTCAGTACCACATATATAGAAAAAGCCAGAAATGGTGTTGTGGCTCAAGTGGTAGAGCACTAGCCTTGAGCACAGAGAGGCTCAGGAACATTACACAGGCCCTGAATTGAAGCCCAAGATTGGGGGGGGGGGGGGAAGAGTAAGTAAGCCATGTGTGATGGCATTGCTTGACTATTGGCAAGGCCTCCAAAATATACTGGGACCCCCATTGTTAAGAGTTTTCTCATGCTTGGTAAAATAGTATGACTGTTCTAATATCAGTTGGCAGGGGGGGGAATGTTTCTCAATTCCAAATTCATCAATTAAATTAGTATGGGATTCAGAGCCACAGAGCAGAGGGAGTTCCTCAAGATGATGGAGAGGAGAGGGAGTCCTGCAGAGTTGGTCCCGTGGAACTCTGTGAAGGCTGGCCCAGGTCTTTTCTGGGCGAAGGGTGTTAAGGATTTTGATCACATAGTAAAGGTGATCAGGTATGGTGGGGGACTCTTGCTAGAATTGGACATGGCATGGAAGAGTAGACAGAGAGGAAGCAGGGTAAGGCCTGGCAGAAGTTGGATCCAGGAACCCCTATGTTCCAGGACTTCCTGTGATAAGACTTGACAGCAGTGAACTGGCTTCAAAGGACTTTGAGTGTCATGGATGTTACATTGAGTCACATAGATGTTACACTGGCCCTGCTCTATAGGGCCAGCTCTCAAATTTTATAGCAGCTTTAACTTTACTGAAGGACTTTGAGTCCATTGATGGAATGGTGACTTCACAGGCTCCATAGTATATGCCTGTAGTAATCCCATCTATTCTGTCAGTCAGGAGGATCTCAAATTCAAGGCCAGATTCAACCATGTTAGTAAGATCCTGTCTCAGAGAAACATACAAAGAAAATGGCTAGGGGTGTGGCCTCAGTGGTAGAGCCCCTGTCTAACATGCAAGAGACCCTGGGTTCGATCCCTAGCTAGCACTGTTTATAAATTATAAACAGAATTCCCACTTGAATGATACATGGATAGAAAACCATCTGTACCATCTTACATGGCTAAAGCATGTGCTGTCAGCTACTGCCTTCCATAACCTTCCCCTGGAAGGTCCAGCTCCCTCTGTCCTGCCTCTGTGGACCTAAGATTCCAGGGTGAATTTGTGAGGACTGTTGAAACTGAGGCCTCAGTCTCCTGGAAGCTTCGGCTCACTTAGTTCCTTTGTGTTCTGCCACACGGTCTTGTGTTCTCACACTCGGGAGGTGACAGCAGAGCCCTTTCCCCCAGGTGGCTCTTTGAGGAGCCTGTTCCTAAGACACAACGCTGTAGGAAACCACTGGCCTGTGGCATCTGTTCCCAGGGGTGTTAGTGAGAACTCTCTGGTCCTTCTGCCTATTCCATTTAAGGCTTAGAAGATCCCAGGTGCCAACTGGACTTGCACCTGTGCAGACTGAGGCTGACCTTCTCTCACAGGTCCCACTGAAACGGAGCAGGAGCTTCTCCATCTGGCCAGCAGCTCCCCTGTGGACCTCCTGTGTGCACCTGTCCCTTCGTGCCTGCCGTCCCCTCAGCTGAGACCAGATCCTGTGGTCCTGCAGCCTGCTGACCTCATTCAGTTTGAGGAACACCCTCAAGAGCCTTCTGGTGGGTCCTGTTCATACCACGGTAGGGGGTTTTGCTCTACTCCAGATGGCAAGTTGCTGGAGGGTTACAGTGGGTAGGAAGGCTGTGTGAGGAGTCAGGCCCACCCGTCTTGCCTGGTTCCCATGCATGTCTGATAGGCATGGCCATGAGTAATTCTCACATTACAGGGCAGTGAATAAAGCATGCCTTGTATCTCTTGGAGCCAGACAGCTCTCTGGTACTTGGCTTGGCAGTGGCAGAGCCACAATTTGAACCCAAGGCAGCTTATCTTTGGGTAGACTCTCCTGGCCTATGAGGAGGTCTAGCAGCTGTGCGGTCCCTCTCCTGCTCACTCTTGTTTAGCGACCCGAACCTGCTCATCCACCCTCAAGCTTCCCAGGCAGTTTCTTACAGTTCACTGGTGGCCAGGGAAGACCTGAGCTGTTGGCCTGGGTCTGGTCTGGCAGGGATGGGGCATCCAGCTGCCTATGAGCATGCCCAGTGCATGACTAGCTTTAGTGGCAGATTGATATAAGGAGCTTTTCTCTGGGGCTATGCTTCTGTGCCTTTATTGTGTGTGATTCCTGCGATGTGCATGTGACCAGAGCACTGTCTTCTGACCTCAGGAGCCCCTGCAGGTGCAGGGTATTTCTTAGACCTGCATGTTGTGGTCCTTGGTGAATGCTGCTTCATTCCATTCTCTTGAAGCCCTGGCATAAGGCCATGCAGACTCCAGGGAGCTGCCTGGCTCTCAGGCCACAACTGGCTCAGAAAGATTACCAGGTCCATAATGACCCGACAGAATAGACAGAACCCAAGTGGGAAAAAACTGCATGGGTGGAAAGTGAGGATATCTAGATGCTGTGATGCAGTTCGTGATTTGACTGACACTCATTACTGGCCATCCAGCTGATGTGTAAATTGTGGCATAGGTGTGACAGGTGGGCAGTTGTTTTTTTGTTTTTTAATATCTTTTGAGCCGAGCTCTGGAGGCTCATTCCTGTAATACTAGCTACTCAGGAGGCTAAAATCTGAGCATGGGGGCTCAAAGTCAGCTGGGACAGAAAGTCTGTGATATTCTTGCCTCCAATGAGCCACCAAAACACTAAAAGTGGTGCTGTGGCTCAAGTGGTAGAGCACTAGCCTTGAGAAAGCCCAAAGACAGTGCTCAAGCCATAGGACTGGGAAAAAAAAAAAGGATCCAAGTAAGGAACTGAAAATGAATGTGTCCTAGAACTGAATGTTTGCTTTTCTGTGTTTATAGAAATTATGATTTTAAACCAAGAAGAAAACATTGAAATCACAGTACCAGTAACGAAGGAAAAACTGCCCTCTGGTCCCAGCTCATTCTGCACCCAAGCAGCTACCCCAGTAACCCCCAGCCCCTCCTTGGATGCCCCTGAGTCACAGCTCAGCAAAGACCCTGTGGAAAGCCCAGCCAAAAAGCAGCCACCCAAAAACAAAGTCAAATTGGCAGCCAATTTCTTTTTTACCCCTGTCACCAAGCTCTAAACCCCATTTTGAATGTAGGATTAGGATGGAGAAATGGTCTGATTCTGTACACAAATGGGCTCAAAAAGCGACCTTTTCTGTTGTTTTTTTTTTTGGGGGGGGGGCCTCCTCAGCGTGACCCACTGCTCCCTCTCTGCTCTAAGCACAGCTGCAGCTGGCATTTTTCTTTTTCTTCTTTTCAATTACTTGAAAGAATTCAGGCATTTCCTAAATAATCCTTCCACCTTT
Source organism: Megascapheus bottae (assembly GCF_031878675.1). Taxonomy (NCBI): domain Eukaryota; kingdom Metazoa; phylum Chordata; class Mammalia; order Rodentia; family Geomyidae; genus Megascapheus; species Megascapheus bottae. The sequence goes on from NC_143544.1 coordinate 424,481, forward strand.
CTTACCAAATCTTTTGTAACTGATGGAATGCCGTGGTATGTTGGCAGAAGTAGGTCACCAGCCCTCAGCCAGCCAGCAGGAGGTAATCTGAAGTAAGCAGGCCCCAGGTCACGCCCCTCATCCTAGCACTCTTCACCTACTGTACTGCATGGCTCTGAAGCAGAGCCTGTCCCGCACACAAGGAGGGTGGGGAGGAGCAGATGTCTTCAGGGAGAGAGTAAGGTTCCTGGCGTCCCTGCAGTTTGTCTGTGTGTGTGTGTGTGTCCGTGTGTGTGTCCATCTCCCTTGTTTTTATTTAACTATGTCTGTAGTCAAAAAGTATGTGGCTTCATTACAGATTTTTTTTCAGTGTTTCCATCTTGGGGTTCCATTTAGGAGTTTTCTAGAAAGTGGAGAGTGTTTTACACTTCCCTTCCTCACTCAGTTCCAGTGTGCTATGGATCAGGTTAAGGAGATAGTCTTAGTGTCATAGATTGAAAGTCAGCGTTTTGATTACAGCACACATAACTGTGTGTCAGAGGTAATAATAATGGAGAGTCTGATTTTCTACACTATGCATTGAATGCATAAATCACAAATCAGAGCAGAGCAGTGAGCGGGATCCATACTGTGTCCACTAGGAAGAGACCAGAAGGCTATCGATCCAAGTTGAAGGCCAAGGTTGATGAACTTAACCTTGTTTTTTTGTCATTTTCTGAGCTGTTTTGGGCAGCTGGGAAGCTCTCCGTGCAAAGACATGCGCTTCTGTGTTGGTTCAGCACCTTTCAATAGTGTGTCTGTTTTTTACCCCTGTTATTTCTCAACCTTGGAAGCACATTGGAGTTTGGAGGTATCTGCTGTTGGCGCTGGGGCACTGCCCCGTGGAATGGCCTTCCTCTCTGGGTGCCTGAGGTGTTCGCTCGTAGGTAGCCTCTCACCCCAGCCGGAGAACCTGGCATTTACAATGGGTTGTATTTGTCAGGCAAAGAAGGCGGGTCTGATCATAGAGCAGAAAGCACCTGTTGGCGCTAGGTCTTCCGCTAGTAAGATGGTTTCTTTGGGGAAAATGTTTGTATTTTTGTAATTTCCAGAAAGCCAGGAAGTGGACTCTCATCTTGTAGCCAGCATTTTGATAAAAATGGCCACAAAATAAGGGCTGGAGAGAGATTTTTTGTGTGTATGTATTGTTTTGTTTTGTTTTGTTTTGCCAGTCCTGGGCTGAGCTCAGGGACTGAGCTCTGTCCTTGGGATTTCTCAAGGCTAGAGCTCTACCACTTGAGCCTCAGCACCACTTCCGGCTTCTTCCTATGTATGTGGTACCGAGGAATCGAACCGGGTCTTTGTGCATGCTAGGCAGGCACTCTACTACTAGGCCAAACTCCCGGCCCCAAGAGAGATTTTTTTTTTTTTACAAGCTAGGTTTTTGTTCCCCAAATCTTTGCAATGAAGCCAGTGATTCTCAGTTCTCAACCCGTGGCCCCAATCAAGATTGATGCCCTCGGGAGAATGGTCCCAAGCATAACGGCCCTCTGACCTCAATTTCTGACGAGGGCCGTGGCACTACAGACATAGGTGGCAGGAAGCAGGAGGCGCGGGTGAGGTTTGTGAATGGCGTTTTTAGGCGGTGTGACAGAATCAGTGTTGAGAACGAGCATTGCCTTACTCTGAGACTTCCTAAGGTGAGGTTCACACATCAGGACTTGGGGGTTGTTTGCTGGCATGGGAAGGAGCGTGGCCTGTGTGCGCTAGGCATTCCTGTATGTCCCCAGGAGCAGGTTCTGTGGCAGCACATGAGCTGGTACTGCCTACTGGGATGTGAGTGCCCTTGTTGTTCACCAGCCGGCATGGCGGGGGAGTGTGGGACAGAGCGCAACCATCAACTGCTGGTGAAGGTGTGAGATGGTGACAGGAGCCAGCTGTGGGATTGCTGAGCTCCCTGGTGGCCAGGCCAGTCACTGTCTATTTTTTTTTTTTTTAATCCAGAAACTTAATTAAGTGATAGGTGATGATGCGTGGCTTTGGGACGGTGGGACGTTTGATCTTGGTGGAAAGTTGCACCAGATTTGACAGAAGTCATCCCCCCAGCCCCCTCCCCTATCTTGCACTGTTTGTTGTGAATCAGGCTTGGGGGAGAGAAAGATGTTTTTCTTAACCGTCTCTTTTGTTTGGACACTTTTTTTTTTTTTTGTGGTTCAAGTGCTGTTTTGTGTGTTGGGACCAAACAGTTGTCAATAAACTTCACAAGCAAGCATCTGAAGAGTGGTGTCATCTCTTTGTGGGGGGGTCATAAGCCAGCCCCATCAGCTCTCAGTCTAGGTACCCCCTAACTCAGCCCCTCTTCTAATGTAAGTGGGGGATGGAGGGAAGAGGCCCTTGTGGCTCAGCACCCACCCCAGCAGGGGTGCCACGTGGCCATGGCCGTGGCCTGAGTGTTCCAGACCTCCTACAGCCTCACGTGTGGAAAAGTCAGTAGCCACCCACCTGGTGTTCCAGGGAAGATCTGAGTCCCAGGGTCTCCTTCCCGGCCCTTCCAAGGCTGGTCCGGGATAACCTTGGGCAGATTCGCTCTCTTCCTCCCCACCTACCACTTACAAGGATATGGAACGTCCCAGAAGAGACCAGTAAATTGCTTCTCTGTGAAGTACAACGTTTCTTAACTTCTGTGCTTTTGAGACAAGGTCTTGCCCTGTAGCCCAGGCTGACTGAACTCCTGATCCTTCTTCCTCAGCCTCCGGAGTATGGAATTACAGACCTGCTCCACTGTATAACATACAATCCTTTTTTTTTTCAAGTCTGAAAGTACAAGCTTCTAAAGATTTTTGGCAGCACTTTCAAAACATCTTTCATTCTCAGTTTTACAGAAAGAGCTGAGCTGCGATGGTGCCCACTGGGATTGGGCTAAGGAGGTGGTGTGAGTGATTGTCCTGCTTCTACCCCAGCTCTGCCTTCCCTTAGTCTTCTCCCCACCCCCTGCAGTGTCTTACTACCAGGAATGGCCTTCCTCCATGCTTCCTGGATCCCCAGACTCTGTGAGACACACACCCCCCCCATCCTGTCTACAGCCTTTGCAGATGGCTCCCCCAACAGGATTTGGAAAAACAGTGCTCATGACTCCTCAGTATAGAATGGCTTTGGAGGAAGGTGAGGAGACTCACTCGCTCATTGGTAGAGGTGGCCCTTCCCTTCCCCCAGAGCCTGTTCTTGTGCCTGATAGGCAGAGAGGCTCTACCACTTAAGCCATGCCCCCAATAGGGTTCTGGTTTTTGCCAAGGCTGACCTGGACTACGATTCTTTCCTGCTTAGGTGGGATGACAGGTATGTACCACCAGCTTTTTATTGGTTGAAGTGGAGTTTGAGGCTGGTCTTGAACCAAGATCCTCTGAATCTCAGCCTCCCAAGGGCTTGGCTTGAGTATATGTGCCTGAACTCAGGACCTGGGCACTGTCCCTGAGCTTTTTTGCTCAAGGCCATAGGTCAACTTCCAGTTTTCTGGTGGTTAATTGGAGATGAGCGTATCACAGATTTTTCTGATTTGGCTGGATTCAAACCTCAACCTAATGAAAATATGCTAAACTATCAGAGGACTCTAACTGGAGGAATTATAAGTGTTAAAAAGAAAAAAAGTCTTTATACTTTCTGTACTTTTAAAATGATTTTACTATGTACATGAATTACTTCCATAATCAAGAAAAAAGTAAAAACTTTTAAAATGCTGTGCACATGTTTTCCATTTTTTATTTTCTTGAAGAATGATGACGCATCAGCCAGTCTTGACTTAGGCTTAACTACTCAAGCCGGTCACAACACACACACACACACACACACACACACACACACACACCTGCGCGCGCACACACACACACGCACACAAACACGCATACAGACAGGTCACACAGACTGTGCCAGGCTGGCTGTAGCAAATGTACATCAAGGTACCCTGGTGGAACTGTTAGGCTGGTTCAAATATACCACCAAATGATGGGACCTGTTGGGTCAAACTGCATCTCCCACTTGTGTCATTCTTTCTGGAGGTCTGTGGGTTGTCCTGGTTGGGTGAAGAATGTTCTAGGTCCCCTTCCTTGTCTGCTCTGGCCTTGGCATTGGAGCCTCCAGCTCTCTGCTAATCTCATCAAAGCACTGGATCTGCTTCTGCCTAGGCTGCCCACCCTCACACCACCAGAGCAGCAGGCAGAAGAAGTGTCACCGGGCCCAGACACAGGACTGCGGAGGAAGCCGAGGATGCAACCACAACTCCACACACAAGCTTAGTGTTTATGGACAAGGCCATGGCTCTCCCAGAATGCAGTTCATTGGTGGTGCCCAAGAACTGCATGGAATGAAATGCCCTTAGGGCACAGTCCCTGGGAGATGATGGGGGTGGATGGACAGAGCCTGTGCCTATTTAGGACCAGCCCGACAGTGGAGCTGGGAGGGGGAGGGGGAACGTGTGCAACATGGTGCTAGATTATTGAAAGTCACAACTATACACACCTGGGGAGCAGGCCCAGCTCCCAGTCCATTTGTACATTAGGTTAGATTACAGCTAGAAGTGGAGATACACTGGAGGAAGGACCTTTCCTCGTGGCCAGATAAACGTTGAGACAGACTGCTGGGTTGGGCATGCTCTGGGGGGAAGGGGGCCATGCACAGTGAGGGGCTCCCTATGGTACACTCTGTACAGGGCGGCCAGACCCGCCTGCCGTGCCTATGGCCTCTGGTGGCAGGCACGCTTGCCCTCAACCCTTTCCGCCTTGGAGAATTCTTGGGCCCCAGTGAGTTCTTGGGCTGTGACAAGAGGGTGAGAGGGGTCCCATGGCCCCAGGGGCACCCTGCATGTGGGGTGGGGGGGTTACATGATGTTGCACTGGGTGGTCCCACAGCAGTCCTTGATGAGTGCCAGCCCTGTCTTGGCCACCGTGGGTTTGCTAGGTGGAGGCTCTGCTTTCTTCTCGGCCCGGGAGCCTGCAGCAAGGAAAGGAGAGGTGTGGTGAGGTAAGAAGAGGTGGTGAAAAAGCTCTGACCATTGGCTGCCCAACCCCAACCCAGCCTTTGGCCAGTCCTTGTTTGGGTGGTGTGGAGATCTGGAGTGTATTGTTTTACAGTCTGTGAGACCTTCCTCTCCCCCTAGCTTTCAGTTCCTGGCTCCTTTAGCCTTTAACTCTTATGCACTGCTGTACTTTCCAAGCCTAGCACTGGGCTTGGCATTGAAGAGGTGATGAGTGAGTAATCAATGGGAAATGTGGTTCAAGTTCTTTGAATTTAAGGAATTCATCATGCCTTTCAGTTCTAGAAAATACTTAACATGCTTTTCTAGGCCCTTCTGCCTCTCCTTATCTGTTTTCTCTCTTTCTGGAATGCCAATTAAATGCAAGTTGGACCTTCTCATCTGGTCCTGTCCTGCTTCCCACCATCTGTATGTATCTGTTAGTTTCCAGTTTATAAATCATGCCAATTTATAAATTGTCAATTTATAATGGCAATTTCCTATTTATAAATCACTGTATCTGTGTGTTAAACGTTTACATTAAAAATTATTTTGTGTTGGTACCAGGCCTTAAACTCAGGGAAGTCTTGCACTCTTGCTTGGCTTTTTCACTTATGGCTAGTGCTCTGCCACTTGAACTATGTCTCCAGTTCTAGAATTTTTCTGGCTAATTGGAGATAAGAGTCTCACCAACTTGTCTGTCGAGGCTGACTCTCAGCCTCCTGCATTGCTAGGGTTGCAGGTAATGAGCTACCAGTATGCAGCATTAATTAGTTTTTATTCTATTTCTTTTCTTTTTGGTGCTGTTGAAGTTCTCAAGATTTTGTGCTTGCTGGGCGAACACTCCACCACTTGAGCCACACCTCAGTACCTATTTATTTACTCATATATTTGTATATTGATAGTGGATTCAGGGCCTTGTACTTACTGTGTCTCTGCATTTCATCCATTGAGTTTTTAATTAATTTACACCAATGTTTTCACAAGGCTAATTTTTTTGGCAGTTCTACTCATTCTTTTTCCACATCCTCATATTTCATTTTGTTTTTGATTTCTTCTCTCTTTAATGCTTCATATGTATGTATGTATGATAGTGTGCATACACATATACACACTGTCTCTATTAGATTGGATAGCCATTCTCTTTATTACATCCACTGGGTCACCTCACTGGCTCAATTCTTCATGGGTTTCTAAACATTTTTTTTAATTGAGGTCTCATCTTCATTGGAGTTGTTGGCGATCATCCTCATGAGAAGCTGCAGACCATCTGATGTAAAAGCAGTTCCTCTACCACCTCCAAATCCTTACACAGTGGCTAGGGACCTCTGAAGAGAGGGTTCGAGTAAACACCATCTCCCAAACGTCTTTCACACAAATTACTTCTGCTCTGGGTACATCATAAGGAACATTCTGAGGGAGGTACTTCCTGTTCTTGCCGATTCCAGCCTGCGTAAGAGGCTAGACCTCCCCAAATCTCACTGCTCACACATCAAGCCCTGTATTTTCCAGGACCAGTTATGTAGATTTGGGGTTTCAGCAGAATAAAAGGCCAGAGGCCCTGTTTCAAATATTGAAGAGTTCCCACGGGGCCGGGAGTTTGGCCTAGTGGTAGAGTGCTTGCCTAGCATGCACAAAGACCCGGGTTCGATTCCTCGGTACCACATACATAGAAAAAAAAGTAAGTGGTGCTGAGGCTCAAGTGGTAAAGCTCTAACCTTGAGAAAGTCCAAGGACAGTGCTCAGGCCCTGAGCTCAAGCCCAGGACTGGCACAAAAAAAAAAATAAAAGAGTTCCCACTGGCATCAGTGGCTCGCGCCCATAATCCTAGTAACTCAAGAGGCTGAGATCTGAGGATCAGGGTTCAAAGCCAGCCTGGACAGGAAAGTCCAAGAAACTGTTTCCAACTCATGACCCAAAAATTCCAATTCATGACCAAGCCAGAAATGAAGCTGTGGTTCAAGTGGTAAAGTGCTAGCCTTGAGCACAAAAAGCTTAGAAAGAGAGTGCCTAAGTTCAAGTCCTAGGACTAATGCGTGCGCGCATGCACACACACACATATTCAAGGTAGCAATAAACTAAACATGGAACATGAGCCCTGGGAAATGTCACAGGCTTCAGGCCTGTGAAGTTGGCCTTGGCTGCAGCTAGCCCATACTCAGATTTGATCTCTAGGAAGTATTTGGTGACAGCCCTCATGCTCTAGCAGGCACTTGCTTGAAATCTCTGTTAGGGGACAGTAGGAAATACAATGAACTCACTGGCTGGAGATTTGGTTACTTTGTCTAGAGGTTTTAACTTGATTCTCAGGAAATCTGCCATTTCTTTGTCTTCTTCTTGCTCCCTGGGAAGACAGGTGTGTAAAAGAGAAGAGCAAAATACAGTAAGTAGAGAAAATTCTTAAGAACCCAGTGAAGCGAGGCTGTCCTTGGCCACAAAGCCTGGTATGGGGCTTTGTGAGTTGTGTTTATATGGTGGTGGTGTGCTAGACAGCCCTGTTATAAAACAATGATGGATAAATAAATGGCAACAGCAGCAGCTTTGAGAACACAACTTCCCTAAGGGAAGTTCAGTGAACTGATAGCACCTCTGCTGATCCTGTACATTCAAGCCACCCATTACCTGGGCTACTCTGACCTACATGGCAGGTCTCAGAAAACACGAGCTGAGGTCATTTCCACTCTTCCAGGCCACCAGGAATAAACTAGGTGGGCTCAGCACAGTGCCTATAGGCCTTGGAGTGGAGGGGTCAGGGGGAGGAAGAGACCTGAGAGGTCACAGGGGAAAACAAGAGGGAGTTGTACTCTGCCAGGAGAGAGCTTTGGCTGAGATGAAACCCTTCATCCCATAGCTTCACCTGGGCTCAGGGCCTGGGGTGGTCCATCCAGGTCAAGGGGGTGGGTGCAAATACATAGGAAAGACCATCAGAGCCCCTAAAGTGAAGAACGGAAAGAGAAGAGTGGGAAGTAGAGAAGGCAGCCAAGTCGGCACAGAGGGGTGGAGTCTGTAGACAGCAGGAGAGGTGTGGCAAGATGGCCTTGGCACATTGGGAAAAAGTGGGTGCTCTGCCACATCTTCTGTGATGGAATTCCCCACTGGACACCTCCATAAGGGACATTCAGCTAAGACACCTAGGCCTTTGCAGGACTTCCTTTTGAATGTGGAGTGGATCCTCCAGTCAGAAGGCTGGGATCTGTTTGGGTTCCATGTCTGGGGAATGATGGCAGAGGCTAGGCTTGCCATCAGCAGGGCTGAGTCCGGAAAGTGACACAGGGGGTCCCAGGTGATGGTGGGTTTGGAGGCTATGTGGAAAGGTGGAGTTTGGCAGCTCAGTGTTGGGGAGGTGTGGCTCGCTCACCTTAACCGTTCTACCTCCGCGTCATCCACCAAGAAATCTCGCTTCTGCACCAGTTTGTGAATCTTCTGGATAAGCTCGTCCTCCCTCTGCTTCTGTAGCTTGGTCTTTTCTTTTTCTGGGGTGAAGGAAAGCATGGTTAAAAGACATAGTTGGAGGGCCAGGAGTTTGGCCTAGTGGTTAAAGTGCTTGCCTAGCATGCATGAAGACCCGGGTTCGATTCCTCGGTACCACATACAGAGAAAAAAGCTGGAAGTGGTGCTGAGGCTCAAGTGGTAGAGCTCTAGCCTTGAAAAAGTCCAAGGACAGTGCTCAGGCCCTGAGCTCAAGCCCAGGACTGGCAAAAATAAATACAAATAAATGTTTAAAAAAAAAAGACATAGTTGGAATACATGGGAGCAGGGAATTGGTGGCTCACACCTGTAATCCTAGCTACTCTGGAGGCTGAAGTCTGAGGATCATGATTCAAAGACAGCCAGGGAAGTTTCCTTCTTGAGACTCTTATTTACAAGGAACTACCAGAAAACAAGTGGGTGTTGTGGCTCAAAGTGGTAGAGCACTTGAGCAAAAGAAAACCTCAGGGATAACACCCAGGCCCTGAGATCAAACCCTACAACAAAGGAGGGAAGGGAAGGGGAGAAGGAAAGGGTGCAAGGAGGGAGGGAGGCAGAGACAGTTGAGAGTCAAGCATTAACATGTGCCTGTAATCCCCTGGGAGGCTAATACAGAAGTATTGCAAGTTCCATTCTGGCCTGAGATACCTAAGTAAGGCTATCTCAAAACAAAAAAATAGCTGAGAGTAACTATTGGAAGGAATATAAGCAAGGCAGGTGAGGAGCCCGGAGCAGGTGTTAGCATTGGGTAAAGTCATTACCTGGGATGGCAACCAAATTCTGTAGCTCCTGTTTCAAGTCCATGATGTCTTTGCATAGCTGGATGTCGTCCATCCTGGGGAGACACGGGACATCATACAACAGCAGGTTAAAACACACAGCACCTCCCTGCCTCAAACACAGAGGCTCAGTGGGAATGTGCCTGCTCTTCGTTTACAAAGGCCAATGCCTGCTGTGGTGGCTGGGGGAGAGGGGGGCTGGCTGGCCTGAGGAACACCTGGGTGGCTACTGGAGGACCCTGTTCAGATCCGTCTATGTGAATGCTTTGGTGCACTGGTCATTGTACCTGCCAGCCTCATGAAGCCAAAAGGGGGCCATGATGCCATAGTATCACCCTGCCATTCCTCTAAGGAAGTTGGGCACAGGATGTCCAGAAGATGGCCTCAGCATTGACTGCGGACCTGCAGAGAACCCACACCTTTCCCACAGGCTGTAAATCACTGCCTGCCAGTGCTGTGTAAATAGATACTATATTACATCCTGCAGGAGAGAATGGCAAGAGACTACAATCTGAACATGAGCATGTGCAGTGTAGATACAATTGCTTTTTTGTCCCTTTTTTTTTTTTTCTGGTCCTAAAGTTTGGACTCAGAGCCTGGACACTATTCCTGAACTTTTTTTTTTAAATCAGGGTTGGTGCTGTGCCATTCTTGAGCCACAGCTCCACTTCCAACTTTCTGGTCGTTGACTGGAGATAGAGTGTGATGGGCTTTTCTATCCAGGCTGGCTTCACCAGTCCTCAGATCTCAGCCTCCTGAATAGTTAGGATTACAGATGGGAGCCATGTATTGGGCTTACACACAGTTTTGGGTTTTCTTGAGCCCTGCCCCACCCTCTCCCCCACCCTCCCACCCTGAGCATCTACAATCCTTGTGTTTTTTTTGCCAGTCCTGGGCTTGGGCTGAGGGCCTGAGCACTGTCCTTGGGTTTTCTCAAGGCTAACACTACCACTTGAGCCATAGCACCGCTTCTGGCTTTTTTCTATGTATGTGGTTCCGAAGAATTGAACCTGGGTCTTTGTGCATGCTAGGCAAGCACTTTACCACTAGGCCAAACTCCCGGGCCCCCTTGGTTGGTTTTTAAATCTGTAGGTGTGGGACTCCTGGGACGTGGAAGCTGGCTGTGTTTCAGGGCCCTGAAGAGGGTGGGAATGGCATGTGTCACTTGATGACACATCCTATTGTGCTGCAAACAATCTGGGGAAGACAAAGGGAGTATTAGAATTCTCATTTGCCTAGCGTGGTGACAGATAACAGGCTCAGCTGATCCACATTGTTTGTGGGAGCAGGGCTATGGAGACCCAGGCCTGCAATGTGAGGTGCACCTGTGCATGTCACCTCTTACCCTTCCCTTAGCATCTTCTTCCATAGCCTGGCCTGCTGGCTCCTGTGTGAGTGGGAGCCCCTTCCTGGGGCAGCTCCACCCTCCTCTCAGCCTCCCAGATTTCTGGCTGGAGGCAGGAACTCCTGGCTTCAACCTGTAATCTCTTGCTGCCAGTCGTTTCTCAGGCTGTACCCCAGAACCTCCTAGTGGGTGGCAGCTGCTACAAATGAGCCAGGCTTGCCCAGAGGGGGTACACACTGTTCCTGTGGGTTTCTTTAGCAATTGTTCAACTGGAGACCTTCCAGAATCCTCCACTACTAATTCAGAGATTATGCTACATTTGTAGTCCCTGAGTGAGGGCGATGTTTGTCTCCAAGGACAATAGGAGATATATTTGGTTGTTGTATCAGCGTGGGTTGTGTAGGGGTAGCTGCTGTGGCACTGAGTGGGTAGACTCCAGGCAGGCTAAGTCCTTCAGGGCACAGACAATGCCCTGGCCAAAAAAAAACCCAAAAAACCCTGCTCAAGTTCAGAAATGTTGGGTTCTAATTCAGAGCCTTCCTTGATAATTACAGCAAGATAAGAGAGGAGACACTGGAGATAGAAAGACAAATGGAGCCAGGTTTTTGGCACAGGTGAGGCCATGGTATTCCAGGGGTGAACTCGTGAGTCACATGTCGGTCATGGAAATAGAAATGACTCTAGGATTTCTGCCTACGAGTACAGTGCCTGCTAAGCACTGGGCACAGTGCCCAGGGCGGGTGTACTGTACACAGCTAAGAAGTGCTGTTTATGTTCTAATTAGCTGTGAGGAAGAAGCAGGCAGGAAGGGGGAAAAAGGAAATGAGTGGATTTGAGAAATGGGATAACTTGTAAACTGTGTGTGTGTGTGTGTGTGTGTGTGTGTGTGTGTGTGTGTGTGTGTGTAGCACTTCAAGGGTTTAAACTCAGGGCCTTGCACTCACCAGGCAGGCATTCCACTGCTTCAGCTATACCCCTGGACATTCTTATTTTTCAAATAGGGTCTTTTGTGTATGCCTGGGCCTGGATTGTGATCCTCCTGTTTGTTTCTCATATAACTGGGATGATAGGTGTGCACTCTCATGCTCATGTTTTGTTATTTGTTGTTACTGTTGTTGGATAAGATGAAGTCAAGAGAGAAAGGGGAAGGGAGAGAGAGTGATCTTCAACAGTTTGGCAGATGCAAAAGAGAAGAAAAGCTGTTGCTACCATCCTTCATCCCAGCTCTTCTTGTTGGAATCATGGTAGAAAACTGCCAGTCCTGGGGCTTGAAATCGGGGCCTGAAGCACTATCCTTGGGTTTTCTCAAGGCTAGATCTCTACCACTTGAGCCACAGAGTGCCATCACAGCTGAAAAGGGACCAAGAGTATTTACCCTTAAGCCAAGGCACACCTTGAGCTAATCTTAGCAGCACAGAACAAACCACTCTTTCTCCTGCTAGGGCAAAGGGATGGATGCATTTGCTCTGTGTTTACTGACTTTCCAAGCTTACAGTCAGTCACTGGGTGGCACAGATGCACCTAATCATTTTCTCAGTATCACGCTGGAGACCCGGAGGCTGGAGGTAGAGCTGCCTCACTCCCTCATTTAATGTTCTCTATGTTCACCTCCATCCCTGTCCGTCACAGTTGTGGGGCTTGAACTTAGAGCCTGGGCACTGTCCCTGAGCTTTTTCACCAGACAGGAAAATCAGTGAGACTTGAATTAACCACCAACAAACTTTTAAAGGGGAGCTGTGGCTGAGGTGGTACAGTGCCAGCCTTAAGGAAAAAAAAAAACTCAAGGACAGGGCCCAAGCCCTGCATTCAAGACCCACACCGATAATAACAACCAAAAAAATGTATTTATTTCATTCTTTGGCAGATCTACTGATGGACCCAGGGCCTCTTGGGTGCTAAGCACACACTGTCCCATTGAGCTACATCCCTCATTTTTATCTGGTTATTTATTTATTTATTGAGACAGAGTCTCACTGTGTAGCCCAGGCTGGCCTTGAACTCATGACCCTCTTACCTTAGGAGACCTCAGTCTCTTAAGTGTTGGGATTATAAGCATGTGTCATCATACTGGGCTTCTCATGAATCTTTTTTAAAGATTCATGGGGTTTCCACCCTCTCCTTTTTAATGACCTGATCCACGCTCTTCTCTGAGGACTGGTATGGCCAGGTTTGGATGGCCAAGGCCCCAGTCTCAGCCCCTCTGTGCCATGCCATCGGAACCCCGTCTCTAGTTATTGACCCTGGAGTTTGGGGCCACCATTCTCCAAGTCTTTGTCCAACTCCTTCCCCCAAATCAGAATACTTTGGCTTCCTGCTACTTTCTTGAAGACAGCCCAGGACCTCCTTCTGGAAGTTTCCTGGTGCTCCGAGGCTAGATCAATGATCCCCTCTCCTCCCTCAGCACTCCCTTTCCCACAACTACCTCAAGGTTTGGCTTTCTCCCTAAGCAGATTGTGCCTCTCTGTTAAGGGACCATGGCTCATCTGTGCTTCTAGCATGTCGCGTGCAGTGATGACGGCACAGGATAGTCAGGCTGAGCCAGTGTGGGCAGACAGGCAGGCAGGGAGGGGACACAGAGTCCCAGGTTTCCTGGAAACAAGGCCTAGAGACCCCAAGTGCAGGTGGAAATTTTTCAGATCTCATGAGAGACACTCCAAGAGGACAATAGCATCATCAAAGCAGTGAGTCACCCATGGAGAAATCCAACTCGACATCCTGTTTAGCATTCTGCCCTCAATCCCCTTGCTATTCCGAGCTCTTAGCGCTTGGGTCTCTCTGAGTCTTCAGTTGACTGTCACCTGCCTAGTGCTCATGTTCACCCATCTCTTCTGCTGATAAGAGCTAATATTCAGTGGACAATTTCCTGCCACTCTGAACATGGTCCCGACACCTTCTCGTACAATCCTCACAGTCTATAAGGCAGGTATTTTCCTACTGTCTCAGCCTCCTGCATGCTGGGATTATAGGAATAGACCATCATGCCCAGCCCTGTGTAACTTGCCTCCATAGATACATCTAACAAAAATGTGTGCTTGCCAGCAAATAGCCAGTAACTGTCCTATCTGAAAGCAATTGAAATATGGCTGGGGCTACTGAGTGACTGCATTTTGAAGTTTTATTTTCATTCATTGAAATGGAAGTAGCCATGTGAGATAACTGCCTGAGAGCAGAACTCCAGGGGTCTCTCTAGAAGTAAAGGTACAGGTTCTAAAGGAAGTGCATGGTACATACTCTTCCTTACTAGGTGTAGATGCACTGGAGTTTGGGTAGGGTTATAATCCATTTTGTGAGACACTGGTGGCTCATCCCTGTAATCCAAACGATTAAGGAGGCCGAGGTCTGAGAATTGTAGTTCAAAGCCAGCCCGAGCAGAAAAGTTTATGAGACTCGAATGAACTACTAAAACAAACAAACAAACAGAAATGGAGCTGTGGCTCAAATGGTAGAGTGCTCGCCTTGAGCAAAAGAGTTCCAAGATAGCACCTAGGCCCTGAGTTCAAGCCCCATGACTGACAACAACAACCACCACCACCAGTACCACAAAATAGGATCCCATGTTTCTGCATGGGCAGGCCTGAACTGACTTCCTCCTATTTATACTTCCTGTGTAGCTAAAAGGTATGAGTGAGGCACCACACTTAGCTTTTTTATTGGTTAAGATGAGGTTTCGTGAACTTTATGCCTGAACAGGCCTGGAAACACGATCCTCTAGATCTCTGCCTCCCAAGTAGCTGGGATTACAGGCACAAACACCACACCCAGCTCTTCAACCTTGTTCTGACCACAACCTGGGTTTGAAGAAACTTGTGACTCAGGGAACATTTTCTCTTTTTCTGTTTGATCATCTTCCTTCCTATCCAGACCGATATATCCAGCAACCCAGCAGGAGCTTCCTTGCATCCAGAGCCCTATTCTGGAATCTTCTTCCCACTCTCCTGTCTCTAGCTTCTTTGATCCTTTGGTTCCCCTGCGCCTGCTCCTGAAATCCTTGTCGATTTTTTTCAAGGCAAATTGTTTTTCAGCTCTTCTGTAGGTAGTGTCACTCCCCTGATGTGTATTGGGGCTGAGGCCATCGACCTGTTCTTAGCAGATTCTATGTTTAGCCAGGGTTACAACAGGTTAATGTACACTCCCCAGCATGGCTGAGACCTGCCGGGTTGCACAAACACACGTGCTTTATTTAGCTGGGGCTTAAAGGTCTTCTTCACAGACTTCAAAATCACCGACTCAGGAAAGGGGGAAAAATGCAGGTATCTAGGGGAAAAATAACCCCTCATGAAGTTTAGGTTCCATGGCAAAGCTGGATTTGATGATTGAGAGGCAGAGTCAGAGGGTGGATTCATCACCCTATGCTCTTGGAGTGGCAGCTTTGAGCCCTGTCTCTGTCTCTCTCTCTCTCTCTCTCTCCTTCTCTCCCTCCCTCCCTCCCTCCCTTCCTTCTTCCCCCCTCCTCACTCTTTCAGTGAGGGCAGAGTGTTCTCAAGAAGGATCAAGCAGCCCATGCCTCCCTCCAAATCCCCGCTCCCCACACAGTGTCCATACATAAAGGAGGAGGGCTGAGTGGAGCTCAGTGGCAGAGAACTCCCTGCTGGGCATGCGTGAAGCCCCATGCTCCAGCCCTGCCTCCCCCTAGAAACTCCACCAGTTTTTCACGTGCTATTACTCACTTTTCATCCATTGCTACTACAGCCTTATTAGGAAGATTTCATCATCCTCGTTGTAAAGATGGGAAGACCCGAGGCTTTCATTGAGCAAAATCTTTTTCTCTAGGCCACACAGTTGATGAGAAGTAGAATGAGGGGCCGGGCATGGTAGCTCATACCTGTAATCTCAGCTACATGATAGGATTGCAGTTCAACCTGAGCATAAACTGTCAAGACACTGTCTGATGGGCCTGGTGAGTATCCAAATATAATCCCAGCTACTTAGGAAAAGGAAGTAAGAGGATCAGGGTTAAAGGTCAGCTGAGGCAAAAGCATGAGACCCTATTTGAAGACAAAGTAAAATCAAGAGCACTGAGCTCAAGTGGCAGAGCGTAGCAACTGTGAGGCAGAGTCCAATCCCCAGTGCAGGAGGAGGAGGAGGAGGAGGACAAGGACGAGGACGAGGACGAGGACGAGGAGTTGGAGTTGGGATGGATCCCAAACATCTGGATAGATTCTATAAAGGCCAGGCTTATAGTATTACCTGTTATTTTACACCCCTGGTTGAGTGATATGATGGCTTAGTGCCTCAGTTTCCTCATCTACAAAGTGGGTATGTGTGATAATTATCTCCCTCTAGGTCCGTAGCTTCCCCTCCCCCACCTCCAGTCTCTACCAAATTCCCAGGGCCTGATCTCTTCATCACGCCATGTAATTCATAAAAAAAAAAAAATCATGTTCCTAGCGTCTTATCCGGGGCCATGCTCTTGAGACCTGCCCTTTCCCAATGCCTGTGAGCTCTGAGTCTGACTGGCCAATTAGAAACTGGAACCGTCTTCAGTGAACAGAGCCAAGAGAGTGTGCAACCCTCTCATGAAGATCCAGGGAGCAGGCAAAAGATGGAGATAAGTAGCTCCCTCCAGCTCAGAGGCAGAAGATGCCTAATTATCTGGAACCCAGATAAACAGCAGGAGCTGCTGATCTCAGAGCCACTGAGAAGCCAAACTGGGCAGCCAGAGTCTGCGGGAGTTATTAAAAGCTAATGATGTGACTCAGGGCTGGGCTGAAGGGTGAGGAAATGAGTTGGAGGCAGTGGGTGGGAGCCAACTGGGAGGGTTCCTGGATGCATGGGAGAGGCAGGAGGACTGGTATGGTGGGAGGGATGGAGAGGTAGGAGGGCAAAGAGCTCACAAACACCTGATGGCTGAAGTAGAGGCGCTTATTTGTCCCAGTAAAGTCCATGACATCGCCAAGCCCCAGGGATGAGATAGGAAAAGGCCATGTGCTCCAAGAATGGTGGCACATGCCTGTGATCTCAGCTACTCAGGATGCTGGGATCTGAGGATTGATGTTCAAAGCCAGTCTGGGCAGTAACGTCTGCGGGACTCTTATCTCCAATGAACCAGCACACACACACACACACACACGAGTAATTGCTAAGTATCTATTTCTCCAGGCTACTTCCTTGCTTTCCCAGCACCTCTCTTGTTCACACCTTGCCCACAGCACTCACATGAACCTGAGCTCTGACTCCCGTCGAACCAAAACTTCCCGAAGTCGCTGGATCTTTGCCATCTCCAGCTCGATCTCCTCTGGCATCATGCTGGTCTCGGCCATAGAGATGACGTCCAACTGACCTGTACAGGAGCAAGACACACAGACGTTAAGATTGGAAACCACCAGGGGCCTCACAGGTTCCCCTGGGGCGTGGCGCTGTATACCTGTAATCCCTGTTCCCAGTAGGCAGAGGCTACATAGGGAGACCCCCCTACCCTGAGTGGTAGGGGGCAGAGTGATGAGAAAAAGCAGGGGGGGCAGTGATCACCAGGCATCTGTGGGTAGGACAGGGAAAGAGGGAGATGTATGGACAGAGGACTCATGGGAAATCTCCCAGGCTTGGGGTACCTTGCCTGTACTGGGTCATCTCAGTGTGTGGACTTCCAGGGTGGGCATTAGTTGTGTGTGCAGTTGCCCCACATGGCATTGCTGTAGTCAGAAAAGAAGGAGGAAATTTGAACTTTGAATTTATGGTCTTTTTCTTGCGGATAACAATACTGTGTGATCTGATCTTTTTTTCATATATGTTTATTGTAATTAATAGAAGGGTTACATTATATTCACCAGATAGAGGGTGCACTACTTCACATACATTGATACCCTTTCTCCTGTCTTGGTCCCCATTTCCCTCCCCCCCAGTGCTCTGATCTTTTGACTCTGTACCATGACTGAAAACTTCAGCTTTTATGCAGCCACAGGCCTGTATGGGGGAATAACCATGCCTATAGTAAGCTGTGCCAGCTAAGCCACAGTGGTCAGTCAGACTGCAGCTCAGATGTATTGTCAGATGCCAGGCGTCCAGAGGCTCACATCTCAGTTTAAGGCCAGTTAAGGCAGAAAAACCTGAGAGAGACTCCCATCTCCAGTGAACCAGCAAAAAGCTGGGATGGGGGTATAATTCAAGTGGTAGAGCACCATCTAAACAAGCAAGCTCAAGGCCCTGAGTTTAGATAGTATAGGAGAAAACATGTTTATCTGACTGTAATGTTACCATAAATTGGGGCTCATTTTCAATAGACACCCAGACTGGGCTATTCTGCGCTCTTTCTCTCTCTCTCTCTCTCTCTCTCTCTCTCTCTCTCTCTCTCTCTCTCTCTCTCTCTCTCTCTCTCTCTCCCCTCTTCCCTCCATCCTTTCCTCCCTCCCCCCACTCTCTGAAAACTGTGGGTGGCACCCATGCCCTCCTTAGCCATATTGCACGTGTCCTGGGGATGGCTAAACACACTCAGGGCTGTGGATCTTAGCTCTCACATCCCATCATGGATCAGATGGGCAACCTGCTTTCCAGAGCTATAGATGCCGAAAATGGTAACACACACCCTAGGGTGGGGCGGTGGGGCTGGGGTAGTCAGCATTCGTCACACCCCACGGGATGACAATTCCCTCCCTTTTGGGGGCGGCTGGGGGCGGCTGCCAGGCTCCAAGTGTGGCATTCAGTGCTGATTTAAACTGGGACAGAGGTTTCAGACTTTTGCTCAGGAATACTTTCCAGCCCATAGCAAAAGAAAGGAAGTCTTGACTTTCCATCAGATATGAAACCAGTAGTAATACATCCTTTACAACTCCCTAGGCCCATGGGTCAAATCCAGCCCCAGGTCTTATGTTGTAAGATGTTTGTTTGGGGTTTTTTTTGGGGGGGAGAGGGGGTGAGTGTGGCTCATACTGAAGCTCAATATCATGGCCTTGAACCTGCTTGTTCATCTGGTGCTCTGCCACTTGAGCCATGCCTCCAGCCTGGCTTTTTGCTGGTTATTTGGGAAGTGGAGTCTTGCCGACCTTTCTGTCCCAATTGGCCTCAAACTTTGACCTCTCCCACCTCAGCCTCACCTCCCCCACTTCCAAATAGCTAGGGTTAACAGGTGTGAACCACTGGTGCCCATCTCTATGTGGTTAAGTTGTAGTAGAACACAGGCCGTTTTAATTCTCAGGGTTGCTTTTGTCACAACCATGGCAGGAGTGGGGACCTACAACAGAGACCTGGTGACTCACAAAGCTTTAAATATTTACTCCAGGGCTCTTCAAGGACAAATTTGCTAACCCTTGCCCTAGGTAGGGCAGATCTGTGATTTTTCCCCCCTCCAGTTTGAAGTTTAAAAAGGCTGAATTTACCTTAGTATCAAGAACAGTTAATATTTACAGAGCATTTGTCCCAAGCCAGGACCTGCGCATGGCCTTATCAGAACCCCCAAAATCAGCCGAGGGGGTGAGGAATGTGGCCTGTCTGACAGATGACAGACATAAAGAGGGATGGAGGTGAGGTTTGCGATGATATCTGGGTGTTGGCCTGCTGCCCAATGGGTCAGCATGAGATTCTAGGTTCTGTTCCCAGCCCGGCAAAGCGAACCAACAGGTAAAGTCAAATGAGGTCAGCCCTGCTCCAAAACCCTTGTCCTCTCCCCTGTTTGTGTCAGGATCACTTTGTACTTGCCAAGAGTCACCACCATGGTAACATCCAGGGTGAGCATCCCTAATCTCCCCAGGAAATCAGAAAACCCTTTGGTGCCTACAGGATTCCAGGTTTTCAGATTAGGGTTATGCAAATAGTCTCCATTCTGCAAACCTTCAAAATCTGGAACACTGCTGGTCCAAAAAAGGAAGAGTCTACTTCCACTTTCAGCATTTTGCTGGTTAGTTGGAGATAAGAGTCTCAGGGACATTCCTGCCCTGGCTGGTCTTGAACCTTGATCCTTAGCTCTCAGCTTCCTGAGTAGCTAGGATGACAGATGAGAGCCAGAGGCGCTCAGCAGACTCTGTCTCCTCAAAGTAGTAACATGGCAGCCCATTTAAACTCCAGCCTTTAAACTGTTCAACTCACCCTCCCTCCCCCATGTATCGACAGGAAGTTCTTCCTGATATCCATCCCCAGAGACTTTTTTTTTTTGGCCAGTCCTGGAGCTTGAACTCAAGGCCTGAGCACTGTCCTTGGGTTTTCTCAAGGCTAGAGCTCTACCACTTGAGCCACAGAGCGCCATTTCAGGCTTTTTCTGTGTATATGGCACTGAGGAAACGAACCAGGGTCTTCGTGCATGCTAGGCAAGCACTCTTACCACTAGGCCAAACTCCCAGCCCCGCCAGAGCCTCTTAAATACCAAGGAACTATATCCCTCTCACTGGGGAGCCAATAGTTTGATGCATTTCCACAGCTCCCAGTGGCTAGCCAGCTTTGTTATCATCCATCATCCTGCTGCATAGCTCATGCCAGCCCCAGAATCCTACCCAGGGCTGGGCAGAGCCGCCCTGCTTCTCAGAGCTAATGCAAGTATAATGCACAGAAGTCACTTGCTCTTAATGAGTCGCCATTTCCCAAAGAGCTGAGTAAACTGCCTTTAATTCTCATGCTTCTGGCTGCTGGATCTCCCAGCCTGCCTTGCGAAGGAGACTGTCACTGGTAGCTGGAGAGGGCTCATCTTCCATTCCAATGTGGCTCCCTTACCCAATGTCCCTTTATATCCTACCCTGCAAGGACATGTTGTGGCTGAGAACACTTGCTTTGCCTCCAAAACCTGACCAAAGTTTTATCCTGTATATAACCTCTGTGTGTCTGTGTGTCTGTGTGTCTGTCTGTGTCTGTGTCTGTGTGTTTTCGAGTCTGGGTGTCTGTGTGCTGGTACTGGGGCTTGAACTCAGGGCTTGGGTGCTGTCCCTTAGCTTGTCCACGAGAGGCTGGCGCTCTTCTAGTTGTGTGACACCCCCGTGTCCAGTTTTGTGGGTGATTAATTGGAGATAAAAGCCTTACAGACTCCTGAGCAAGGTGGCTTTGAACTTTGATCTTCAGATCTCAGCTTCCTGTGTGACTGGAATTATAAGCGTGAGCTTTATGCACTGTTTTTTCCTCATCTTCTCTCTGAGTTACTGGGTTCTCTGCTTCACTTGATTAGTCTGACCCTCAAGTAATAAGGGGCGTTATAGTTTGGTTTTGTTCTCTGAACACCCCTTGCATTAAATGTTGGTTCTTGGCTCAGACATTGGATAGCAGTGAAAACTTAAAGAGGTCAGACCTAAAATGGGAGGCCTTCTGTCCTCCTCCTGCCTCATTTTCCAGCATCAGATGAACAGCTTTGCTCCTACCATGAGCTGTTACTGTGCCATAGGCCCAAGCAATGGAGGCAATGAATCATGGTCTGTTTGAACCTCCAACTGTCAGTTAAAGGAAACCAGATATCTTTCTAAGTTGAATCATCAGCATTTCCTCAGACATAAGAGCTGATATGGAAACTGACCTGAGTTCACATCCTGGCTCTGCTTCCAACTGCTGGCCTGCAGCAGAGGGCCTATTCTTGCTAAGCCTAATGAGTGAACTCTGCAGTCCTGAGTCCAGTCAGCCTCTTTTCTTTGGTCATAGGATGCTTCACACGGGGCTAGATTGTTCCGGAATGCCCTTCAAAAGCTGAGAGTGATCACTAATAATAAGCATGGTGTCTCAGGACTCTGCCGCAGACAGGTTGCTGCCAATGTTGCCACCGCACCCTAGCATAATTCCAGAAAGGTTTTCTTTGAATAATGGATGGTACCTCTGACGTGGAGCTTTGAGAGCACGTGAGTCCCTGGAGATTATTCAACTGCTTGTCTGTCATGTCATTTCACATCAACCCGCGTCCCCAGCACTTCTAAAAATGACCTTGTATGAGTCACAAGCTGCTCTAAGACGCTTCTCCCAACCCCAGACAGAAAGGGTGTGAATTGGTTTCAGAGGCCTTTTGGGGTGGAGCCTCATAATATCAAGAATGTTTCTGCTTCAAAGGAAACAGTGGGGGCTGCCAAATTAAAACTTCATATATTGACAAGCCTGGAATAATGACAACTGTGATAGGTTAAAATAGCCTAGGCAGCTTAATACTGTGTTTATCACATTGATGGTTTATCCTATTATTCACCAATTCCCTTTTGGAAACCTCCCTCCCGGCTACACACACACCTTCCCCAGACTGCAATTTCACAAGGATGAGTTCAAACCATTATGAACTAAGTTGAGCTGTGATTGGTGGCTCCCCTTAACACTTGTAATCCATGAACCAATCAGAATAAGCAGAGAGGATTTCTCCCCCCCCCCTCCCCCGCCCAGTCATGCAGAAGGGTGGGAGAAGCAGACGGCAGCATTTAACCTCATGCTCAGTGAGGTGAAATGCTGAGAGTATGGTTGGGGGGGGGGGTATGCAGGGATAAATTAGGACAGTCTCATGTCATCTTTCAGATAAAAAAAAAATGCTTAGCTCAAAAATCACAAAGCTTGTTTCATTCCTCATACCTGGAGAAGAGGATGGGGCGAGCAACTCTATGGGAAATATGATTTCCATTTTAGAACAGTGCTGAGAGCAAGGAATCATGTGAGATGAATCTTTTGGTGAATGAAAGAAAAAGGGGCCCCAGACTACCAGCCAGGGAGCCCTACCCTGGCTGCGTGCCAGCACAGGTGAG
This sequence comes from Megascapheus bottae, assembly GCF_031878675.1. Classification (NCBI taxonomy): domain Eukaryota; kingdom Metazoa; phylum Chordata; class Mammalia; order Rodentia; family Geomyidae; genus Megascapheus; species Megascapheus bottae. The sequence goes on from NC_143544.1 coordinate 446,651, forward strand.
CCAAGTTCAATGGCTTGCAGAGTGAAAGCTAAGAGGGCAAATGTGAGGGTGGCAGGTTGAAAGTCCACTGGAGGCATAAGGTGAGAGGTTAACCCCCAAAGGCAGGCTGAAAATCTGAGGGATTGTCTAGAATTATCTAGAATGCACAGTTTAAATTTCCTTGGTTTTTACCTAGTGTCCCTTTTCTTTTTTTTTTTTTTTTTGCCAGTCCTGGGCTTGAGCTCAGGGCCTGAGCACTGTCCTTGGACTTTCTCAAGGCTAGAGCTCTACCACTTGAGCCTCAGCACCACCCCGGCTTTTTTGTATGTATGTGGTACCAAGGAATCGAACCCGGGTCTTTGTGCGTGCTAGGCAAGCACTTTAACCACTAGGCCAAACTCCCAGTCCCCCTAGGGTCCCTTTTCTGTGCCAGAGTCCCTCCTAGGACTTCACAGGATATTTTGTCAACCTTATCTTCTCAGGCTCCTCTTGGCTATTTATAAGCTGACCTTGAGCTGTGATCCTCTTAATCATTCTTCCTCTTGGCTCTGAAATTCCCTTAGACTTCCCTCATTCTGGACTATGACCTTGACAGCATTGAAGGAACCTAGTAAAGTATTTTGTTGTTGAATTTCCCTTCATTGTAATTTTTCTAATTTCCCCCCCTGATAATTAGCATTGAGGTTCAAAAAGGAAAGTTTTCCTCCCCTCAAAATTATTATGTTGAAGCCAGGTTATTAGTATATCACACGTGTAATCCTTAAGACTCAGGAGGTGGCGATCTGAGGATCATGGTTCGAAGCCATCCTGGGCAGGAAAGTCCATGAGACTCTTATCTTCAATGAACTTCTGAAAAGTTAGAACTGGCCTAAGAAGATGGAAGGAAAGAACAGTACAGACTGATGGTCCCTGTGACTGCACAGCCCTGAGCAAGAGGCAAGCTTCATGTTTCAGCTCAGAGAGAAGGCCCCTGTGACTGAGCAGAACGAGAGGCTGGAAGAGAGTTACATGACAGAAATCAGATGATGCAAAGCCTGGAAGCAGTGGTGGCAGCTTTGGATTTTAGATCCAGATATCAATGAGAATGTGTGAGTGTGTGTGTGCGTGTGCGCGTGCGCGCGCGCGCGCGCAAGCATGTAAGAGCTACTGGCGATCAAATCCACAGCCTGGCACATACTAGACAAGTGTTCTACCTCTCCAGCCACTGAACCTAGCCAGAAGGGTTGAAGTATTGAATGTAAAATAATCCAACCAAAATACCTGGGTTTGGGACAGAGCAAAACTGCAAGGCATGGCATTTAATAGGCTCACACCTTTCATCCTACCTATTCAAGGAGGCTGAAATCTGAGGATCCCAATGGGAAGCCAGGCCCTACAGCGAAGTCCAAGAAACTCATCTCCAATGAGCCACTAGAAAAGCCAAAAGTAGTATTGTGGCTCAAGTGGTAGAGTATAAGCCTCGAGGGAAAAGAAAAGCTCAGAGTCAACACCCAGGCCCTGAGTTCAAGCTCCAGGACTGGCACCAAAAAAAAAAAAAAAAAAAAAAGAAAAAGAAAAAATGAGCACCACGGGAAATATATCAGGTATCAGCAGTGCTCGATGGGGTCTAAGGGCAGACAGAAAAAGTCCAGTGTGAATGGGAAAAATAAACCATCCACAGTACCCTCGAGCGTGGAAATCTCCAGTATGAATCATAGTGAAGCCACGTCAGAAACAGCTATTTTGAGCCCAGCTAGAAAGTTCGGCTCTCTGTCGCCAGCCAGGAGCAACTGACCCAGGCTTGAGCTATTCAAGTCACAACTTCCCCTAAATTTCAGCCTTCCAAGCACTGCCTGCATCGGCCACCTGAGTGCCAGAATGATGAGTAAGTCTTTATGGCACACTGGGGCTTGCCAGGCCTCAAAGGGCAGCTCTACGAGGAGTAGAAACCTACAAAGAGCAGACAAGCGTTTTCTCCACCAAGAGGAGCCACGAGCAGCAACTTCCTGTTCCCTGATACACTTTGCATTCTAAAATGTCAACCAGATCGCATCCACCATGCGGAGCAGACATGCACAGACTCTGCTTTCTATCTTGTATGTTTTCTGCTCCTATAACATGATGCCTGAGGGTAGGTGATTTATGAAGATGAAAGGTTTAGCTAGGCACCATCAGATGGCATACACCTATAATCCCCGCAGGTAAGAGTCTGAGGTAGAATGATCATGTTCAGGGCCTGCCTGAGCTACACCACAACAAAAAGAAAAAGAGAAAGAAAAGAAGGAAAGAAGGAAGGAAGGAAGGAAGGAAGGAAGGAAGGAAGGAAGGAAGGAAAAGAAAAAAAGAGGAGGAGGAAGAAAAATGAAAAGAAGAGAGGTTTATTTAGCTGATAGTTCTAGGTTTTGCGGGGGATGAAGTCCAAAATACCAGCATGTGATAAGGGCTTCATAGCAGATAGAGGTGTGATAAGACAGAGCAAGCGAGGAGCTTGCACAGATCTCGCTTCCTGTTCTTACAAAGCCACTAATTCCACAAAGAGGGCCTTATCCTCCTGACTTCCCTGGTCTGGTGACTACCTAAAAGTTTCTAATATGTGAATTCTAATGGGCAAATATTCAAACTATGGTGCCTCCAGCTGGCCCTGCTTGACTCATGCCTGTCTTCCTAACAACTCAGGAGGCTGAGAGTTGAGGATCGAGATTTTAAAGCCCGCAGGAAATTCCATCAGATTCTCATCTCTTGCTAACCACCAGAAAAGCCTGACGTGGAGCTGTGCCTCAAGTGGTGGTAGAGCACCAGCCTTGAGTGAAAAAGCTGGGGTCCTGGGTTGAAGCCCCAGAACTACCTCACAAGGAAAGAAGGAGTGGACTTCGAATTCTCTAATGCTTGTGGGGAGAAACAGACCGTGATGCTAACTTTACATGAAGTTCAAATCTCAGCCCAACCACAAAGCCTTCTTGGACCCATCATAGGTTATGCTCAACAGAGCTGAAATGTTGGGGCTCCTTTTTGCAAACATAGGGGACCCCAGGATGTGGCCTCCCTTGCCCGCCAGTGACTTCCTCCTCCAGGCAGCCAAGGATGACTCAGGCTGCTTCTGGCTGTCCTTGAATTCAAGCCTGACTCATTCCCCACTGCCTGTGCACAGCGGTTCCAGCTGCCTCCTCAGCTGTGTATTTCTTTGGTTTGGTTTTGTTTTTGACTTTTTCATTTAAACAACAACAAAAAAAATTGGGGTTGAATGCTGGTCGCTTACACCTGTAATCCTAGCTATTCAGAAGGCAGAAATCTGGTTTAAAGCCAGCCAAAGCAGAAAAGTCCTGGAGACTCTTATCTCCAGTGAACCAGGAGAAAACCAGAAATGGAGCTGTGGCTGAAGGTGGTAGAGCACTAGCCTTCGGCAAAATGAACTCATTGATGGTACGTAGGCCTTGAGTTTAAGCCCCAGGATTGGCACCCAAAACAAGCAGACTTATCAGCATTCTAGGAGAGGAGAAAAGCAAACGGAAAGAAAAGGTTGTCTAGTAAAGAAAAGGTTGTCTAGTTCTTTTCCTGAGGCAAGAGTCTCTCTGTGTTCCCCAAGCTGGTCTCAAACACCTGATCCTCCAATTTCATCTTCCCCAGGGCTGGACTACCAGGTGTATACCACTGCGCTTGTTTATGTTTCTGAAAAGATACTTAAAGAAACGAGCCGAAAACTCCTCAGATTTGATCAAGACAATGACGGATTCAAAAAGAAGAACATCTCAAATAAGACCAAGCCAAAGAAATCCACCAGGAACACATTGTTCAAGTCTCAACAAAGAAAAAAAAAACTTGAACAGACCCAGAAGGGGGGTGGGAAATTGGTGTTCCTTAAAGGAGAATACAGATTTAAATGACGGTACATTTCTCTTCCGAAACCATGGCAACTTGCAAGAAGCACCTCAACATTTTCCAAGTGTATTTTTTTTTAATCTAGAAAAAGAAAAAAATTCTTTCAGGAATCAAGGGAAATAAAGACACTTCAGGTGGAGGAAAAACTCAGAATCTGTTGCTTACAAACCTGCCCCTGTGGAATAGCTTTAAAAAAACAAAACGAAACGAAAAAACCCCTCTAAACAGAAAGGGATGGCAAGAGGGAGGCTTGGGGTTTGAGAAATGAAAGAACTGTGGGAGAGTGGGTAAAAACTGGAGTTCAGGATGGACTGTCTTATAGGTTACTGAAACTTAAACCAATATCAAATAGATAAAATATCAAATAGATACAAAGATAACTCTGGAAGCAAAAACCCTTGCATTTCCTGATGTACCACTCCATGTATTTGGAAAAACAACCAAAACAACAAAACCTGAAGGTGATCCTGTTTAAAGTACAGGTGCAGGATGAACCGGGAATGATAATACATGGCTGTAATCCCAGCCCACAAGAGGCTGAGACAGGAGGATTAAAGCCAGCAAGGACTTCATAATGAAACACTGTCTCAAAAGAAAAAAGGAAAAACAGAAAAAGAAGAGAAAAGGTGAGTGCTGGCAGCTCCCACCTGTAATCCTGGCTACTCAGGAAACTGAGATCTAAAGATTGCATTTCAAAGCTAGCCAGGCCATGAAAGTTTGAAAGTCTGTGAGATTCTCATTTCAAATCAACCACCAAAAAAAAAAAAAAAAAAAAAAAAACAGAAGTACAGCTGAGGCTCAAATGGCTGAAAAATCTCAGGGTCAGCATCCAGACTCTGAGTTCAAGCGACCAAAACCACAATGTCCCTAGACATGGCCTAAGCTATCCAGAGTGGTGTGGGGTCACCTCTGTCGAACATTCTGGTGGCTTGCTGGCCCGTGCCAGGTTGTTTGGCCCAGTGTACCTGACATCCTGAGTCATCTGTAAGATCCTCAAACACCCTGCCCCCTACTTCCAGAACTTTCCATCGTAGCAGCTGAGAAAGCACGTGTGACATACTGTATGCAAAATTTCACTCTGGCAGCTCAGCTTCATGACTAGTGCTTGCATTTGAACCTGAGACAAATTCCCAGAACCCTCTCCATGTCTGGGTTGGGATGTTGTGCAAGCAGAGTCAGATGCGCTCAAGAACTTAGGGCCGGGCACTCGCCACCATGTCACCACCATCTCCACTGACTCATCTTTAGAATCAATACCCTGACACATACTACCTGACATGTTAGAGTTACTCACTTCCCAGGTGTATCTCTCCTCCCATCAGTCCCCACCCCCACTGGGTTCCAGACCTGCTAAGGTCCTGTAGTCACGTGACCTGGGGTCTTGGATCTGAGGCTGCTGGGATAACAAATGAAATCTGTGTTTGCAGAGTCTGGAAAGAGAGGACATAGAAGCTTTTTGTTTGTTTGTCAATTGTGGGGCTTGAACTTGGGGCCTGGGCTCTGTTCCTGAGCTCTTCAGCTCAAGTCTAGTGCTTTACCACTTGAGCCACAGCACCACTTCTGGTTTTCTGGTGGTTTATTGGAGATAAGAGTCTCAGGGACTTTCATGCCCGTGCTGGCTTTGAACCTCGAACCCTGATCCTCAGATCTGTCTTCTGAGTAGCTAGGATTACAGGCATGAGCCATCAGCACCCGACTGACATAGAATCTTTAAAAATAAGGGTCAGAAACACTGGGCTCCACTCCCAATGTGGCATCAATCATGGATTCCTCCAGCCAAGAAACCTACATCCCTAGGTTTTACCCAGTCATTTCCAAGTTTGTGGACTCTTTCTTAGAAAACCTCCTAAATAACAGCTGCTAGTCGTCAGGATAGAGACGAGAAAATGCTGCCTGCGAGACAGGCAATTACTGCAAAGGATTTCTGTCTTTAAACCTGGTCTCTGTCTCACTCCTTTATGGCAAACAGATCTTTTTCACCCTTTTTCCATGGGCAAGGCCCACTTACTAAGTCATTACACACCCAGGGGTTTAAACCCACCCGCCAGCTCCAGGCGGCTTAGCTGTATTTTTAGGTGAGAGAAACAGCAGCTGCAAAGTACTGGAAATCTCCACACCTGCCCCCCAATCCCACAGCGGCCCGAGTCATTTCTCTTCCAAGGCCATTTTTAGATGCTTGTTAGCTGTTCGCTCCCTTGTCCAGACTTCCCCTGGGAAGTGACGTCGTAGCATCTCTCACTTGCCTGGAAATCAAGTACACAGTGCAGCAGATCTGGATTGGATTTGTATTCTGTGCTGGCCTCTTTTGTTAGCAGCCTTCTCTTCCAAAGGAAGTTCTGTCACCCAAACAGCCTGGATGATTGCTCTGAGGATGGTACTTTCTCTTTCTCTCTCTCTCTCCTCTCTCTCTCTCTCTCTCTGTTTCTTTCTCTGTTTCTCTCTCTCTCTCTCTCTCTCTATATATATATATATATATATTTATTTATACATATACATATATATATATATCCCTTTCAGTTTGAATCAAGCCAACATCAGGTTGTGGCATTCATTCTTTCATTTTTATGCTAGTACTAGGGGCTTGAATTCAGGACGTGCACACTGTTCCTTTTTCACTTGAGGCTGGTATCAAGTCATCAGGCATTTGGCATCAAGTGAAACATCTAGATGAACAATTGACTAGAATTTCCATCATTTTTCCAAGCCCCCCTGGATCACTAGTTTTGCTGTCTAGAAAATCAGGCTTCATTTGAAATCTTTTGATGTACAATAGATATTTTCTGGATGGAAAAAAAAATCTCCTGGATACAAATAGCTTTTTGTCTGTATGTGTGCTCAAAACAAAAGAAGTATGGTTCATGAAGGAGCTGAATTATCTTTGCTTCCCTGTTGGAGGATTGTATAAAAATGGAGAAAAAGAAATGTCTGCTTCCAGGGACAAATATACTGTAGGGGGGGTCACCTCTGCAGTTTTGGGGAGTCTGGATTTTCATGGGCTTTGAGCTTACATTGGCACATGCTGTGAGTTATAAGGAACTGATAACAATGTGGGAATAATTCCTATCAGCAGGTGGATTTTTCCCAATGCCTCCTGGGAAAAACCAGAGCTCCTTCATTTGCATATTTATTGTCATATCCCTTATCCCTTCAGGATCTTTGAACTGTGGTCTAATACCTTCTTGGCTCTCTCATTGCAGGGAATGCCATCTTTCCTAGACATTCATTTCTGTATCTTCGAGAGACAATTTGACCATTTTTCTGAAAATCACCTTCCCATAATAACATATGAAGAGATTAGGTGGCTCATACTGTAGCTACCTACTCAGGAGGCTGAGATCTGAGGATAGCAGCTCAAAGCCAGCCAGAGCAGGCCTTATCTCCAATTAACCATTGAAAAAAGCCACAAGTAGAGCAGTGGGTTCAAATGGTAGAACAGCAAGCCTTGAGCAAATAAAGCTAAAGAACAGCACCCAGGTCCTGAGTTCAAGCCCCAGAACTGACACACATCCACATTTTTTAATTAAATAAAATGAAAACATAGGAAGAGATAGATTTTTTTCCCTTGATAAGTTATCACTAAGATCTGGTATATCCCCTCTAAATGCCTGGGATCCAAGTTTTTATCATCACCCAATGGCATTCTTGGTAACTGATGGGGCCTTGAAAAGGTAGGACCCAGAGGGAAGGAATATTAGAAAAAGCACATGTCTTCCTCTTCCAGTTACCACTCATCCCCATCCTAGACGCTCTGCCTGAAAACAATGGAACCCTGGCCCGAAATCTCTGAAACCATAAGTCAAAATAAGCCTTTACTCCTTAAGGTTGTTTATTATCTTGGCCATTTTGCCATAGCAACAGAAGACAGACTAATACACACTATTCCTTCTCATGTGCCTCCATCTCCTGCTGCCTGGCCCATGAGGACTATGGGTAAATTTCTGCAACATGCAGCGATTGCTGCTTTAGGAGATCCATGAAGTACATATAATTCGGTTCATTGTGTTTTCCTTTTTCTAGGAGGGAAAAAAAAGAAGAAAAAGGATAAATAGACCACAGAGGCTCACCTACCAAATAATGAATAGTTTGTGCATCTCCCAGTCCATGACAACGATAATGATTGTGGAGGTTAATAGCAGTATTTGTGTCTTTTTTATATAATCTCTGTCTGATTTAGTGTTTAGCTTATGGAGAGCTGGCAGGTGTTGGGTCATCTGTGGCTGAGTGGAGAAAGTTGTTTTGTAGGAAGACAACTCGGTGTGATCAAATGGGTTTAGCCTTAGGACAAGTGCCTTGCCCCTGTGCTGGGATTTCTAATCTAGTTTGAATGAGTAAGATGGAGAAGCAGTTTGAATATATTAGAAGTGGAGAAACTTCTGACAGGTAACCTGGGATAGAACTACAACACTATCCCATTTCAGCATGAATCTTTGGGTATTATTTTTTGGCAGTACTGGGAATTGAACTCAGAGCCTTACACTTGTTATAGAGACACTACCAATTTGGGCCCCTCCATCACTCCCTTTCTGCCCCCCTCCCCAGCTCCCCCATCTCTGATTATTTTGAGGTAGGACCTTGCTTCCTGCCCAGGCCTGTGTCTGGAATGCTATTGGCTGTAGCTGAAATCACAGGCATGCCATCACACCTAGTTTCTTCTGTTGAGATGAGTCAAGGTAGAGGGTATTTCTAGTCACCCTCCTGCAGCATTTCCTTTGTTGTTAACTGGAACTGACAGTTCTTCCTTCCATGTGTAGCAAGTGGGAAACTTCCTGGGGATGAGCGCCTCAAGGAAAAGCAAATCCCTGTTGCTTGGATGTCTCTTTATGCATCGTAGAGCTTCTGATTGTGTTTCTCCCGGCACCATCCTGAGCATATCCAACACTGTTGATTGCGTGTGTGTGTGTGTGTGTGTGTGTGTGTGTGTGTGACACTGGAGACATCTGTAGGAACTAGGAACTAAGATGGAAAGAAAAGAAGGGAAGGACTATTTCTGGGGCTAGAATATCAGAATCTGGAACTCAAGTGTTTGGGGCTGGAAGTATATAGCTCAGTGGTTTTGTGAATTCCATCTTTTGTTACCCACCTGCAGACATGTGGATAAACCTATGTTCCATCCCTAAGTAGAATATTATTTTACAATAAGTTGTCCTGATGCCTGCCACAACACAGATGAACCAAAAACATTATGCTAGACACCAGCTAGACACTCAAAGCCACAGACTGTATGAATTACACTCAGGTAAACTATCCCAAAGAGGTTAAAGATGGAGAGGCTGAAAGCTAGACATACTAAAGATTTGGGGTCCATAATATGCTACCCCAAAATATGGCACCTTGGTATTTAAGAAAACAGCAGACAAGGAAGATCACTCTGACCTTCACATGGGTGTCCTGTCCCCAAAGGGAAGAAATATCCACACAGGGCACAGAGAACATGAGCAAATAGGCCTGGCTAAGTCTCTCCTCGTGTGTTCCTCCTGTCAGACTCCTTCTTCTCTAAGCTCTTCAAAGCCTATTTGTGAGCCAGGCACCAGCGGCTCATTGCCTGTCATGCATGTCCTATTAGGAAGCTCAGATCTGAGGAACATGGTTCAAAGCCAGCTGGGGCAGGAAAGTCTGTTTGGCTCTTATCTCCCATGAAAACCAAAAATCCAGAAGTGGAGCTGTGACTCAAGTGGTTGAGCGCTAGCTTCAAGCACAAAAAGCTCACGGATGGAGCCCAGACCCTGAGTTCAAGCCCCATAATGGGAACAAAACCATCCACTACCACACCCTAAAATAGTGGCTACTGAATTATTTTTCAAAACAACTTCACTATAGCCTATGCAGTCTTGTTAGCAGTGTGCCCAGGCTGGCTTTCAATCATATTCCTCACACCTTAGCCTCCTGAGCAGCTAGGATTATAGGTATGAACCACCAGTGCCTGATTGATGATTTTTTGTTGTTGTTGAAAGATTACAAAAGACCATGAGAACATTTGCACCTCAGCTTCATGGATTAACAGCCACCCGATCCAACAGTGAGAAGCTGGTTGATTGAATGTGACGCTTCGAAGGGCTGGGCAGTGCTCTGGATGCCAGGCATAGGGCGTGCAGAGGAGCGGGCACCCAGAGTCTCTCTGGCCATGGACTCCCAGGAAGAGAGAAAATAGTAATTGATCGCAGTTTAGTCCATAAAGCTGCATTTGACCCTATTAAGACTCATCTTCCCAAAGGCCAGCAAAAAAAAAAACACTCCTGTGGCAAAATAACAGAATTGATCTCTTGCCAGCATTTAGCTATGAGGGCAAGATGATCTCGATTTTGTTTTGGGAGGACTGGGAGGGAAATGATCTTTCAGTGCCTGTGTTCTACATGGTTGGAAACGGACTGTTTTCACTAGACCTAAAATCAGCAGAATTCAAGGATCGTCTGTCCCTCATTCCAAATGCTACTGTGCCCACAATGCTATTGCAGATGAGGCCATTGGTTAAGATATCATGGACAGATGCATCGATGATGGATGAAGACATGGGTGCACGGATAATGGATGGATAGATGAATGGATGGGTGAAAAGATGATGGATGGGGGATGAGTGGATGGACAGATGGATAGATGGATGGATGGATGGATGGATGATGGATGGGTGGATGGATGGGCAGACTAATAAGTGAATGAATGAATAACCTTATAAAAAATAATTCACCTCATACGCTGTAGTAATTTTCCACCTTGGATTTTCTGGAGCCCATGTAGTTAAGCTCTTCAATACAGTGCCATCAGCAGCTTCTTTCAGTCTGACAGGCATTTCTCAGTGCACGTCATCATCTACCCTGAGCTGACCTTAATCCTGCTAGCATCAATACCGTTTGGTGACATGTGTATAGTAGATACTACTCTGCCGGCATGCCCTTATTTCACCATGGAACTAGGGAACTGATTGTGCCCATTTTAAGGATGAGAAAACTGAAATTTAAGGAAGTTGATCTAGTTGCCCAAGACTGTAACACTAGGAGGAGGAAGAAAACACAGTAGGCCCTCATGGTAGCCACTCACATAGAAGGTCCCTTCGGCAAAGGTCACAAGTGAACCACACAGCCCCAGACTCCCACAAGCCAAAAGCCAGCACACCCAGATTTCATTACACTGAGGGGGATAAGAAGCAGGAAATAAAAACAAAGAAAAAGCTGGCTCATGAAGGACTCTGGCCTTTGAAATCCTTCCTGCCTGGGGCTGGCAATTCACCCCACAAGCCCTTCTTTCCTCCCTTCACCTCTGGAGCTTCCACTTAGCCTTCTGGCTCAAGGAAACTAAATACTCTTCCTGACTTCCTGCCTGCAGTCTCCCAGTTAAGAGCCAGCCTTGGCCCAGCATTGCCTGAAATCCTAACTACTTGGGAGGCTGAGATTTATGAATCATGGTTCCAGATCAGCCTGGTTAGACAAGAGACACCCCTCCCCCCACTTCCCTGCCCCGACCTCAACCAATAGCTGGGTGGGATGGAATGTACCTGTCATCCAGATAGCATGGGAAGCCTAAAACAGGAGCATTGTCATCCAGACTGCCATATTAAAAACAACCAACATTGTAACAGAGATAGCAGACACTGCCGGGAGCACTTAAAGCTTGAGGGAGCACCACAGCTCATTTTTTAATTCCCCAAGACCCAGCTGCCCAAAGAGGGGAAGAGGATCTTGCATGCGACGGAAAATTGCTGAGTGCGCTGTCTGAGCTCAACTCTGTCGGTTTAAATTCATGATCTGCTATTACTAGTAATAAATGTTAAATAACCAATCAGAGTCCAAGAATAGCCACCACTTTTGATGGACACATTTATTTTTTTACTTATTTGCTTATTTATTTTTTGGTGGGTCGTGGGGCTTGAACTCCAAGCCTAGGTGCTGTCCCTGAGCTCTTCAGCTCAAGGCTAGTGCTCTTCCATTTGAACCACACCTCCACCTCTGGTTTTCACTGGTTCTTTCTTTCTTTTTTTTTTTATATAGAGCCTCACTTTTTACCCAGGTGAAAGACTGAGCCATGATCTGCCGACTTTAGGCTTGCTGTCATTGCTGGGCTGATAGGCAAACACAGCTGCATCCAGCTTCTGTCTGTGAAGATGAGGTGTCTCTAACTCTTTTTTTCCCCTGTGCTGTTTTGGAACCATGATCCTTCCCATCTCAGTTTCCCACATAGGTGCACATCACAGCATCCCACTATGGGCTGAGAAGGGAGCTCTGCTCTTCTATCCAGGCTTCCTGGAACCATGGTCCTCCCAATCTCAGTCTCCTAATGCTTAACCCACTGCTCTCCTCCAGTCTCTAGCCCTGTCTCCTACCTCTTACCCATAATGGGACTGATTCTGCCCTGGGAAAGCAAGGGCTACATCCTGTAATGCTTAAATGGACCATGGGCTCTTCTATGGCCCTAAATATCTACCTGGTAGCTAACGTAACCTTACCCTTGCAGAAAATCCTATAGCCCCATATCCTTCTATGATGATATAAATCCTAGGGGGAAAAAAAACTCAACACCTATGGTCCCTACCTATTCGGACTCCTATCTGAGTCATCTCCACTAGCGCTCTGGTTTACTCGGTTCCAGCCACTCTGGTCTTCTGTCTCTCTCTTAAATATATCAAGGCTGTTTGCATTCAAACAGATGTCAAAAAGGCAAAATATGCCCTCTTAGAGAGGGAGGTGGATTTCCTAAAAGCCTGATAGGAAATGCCTTTTGCCTAGTGGATCCCGTGAGAAACTCACCATGTCAGCGGAATTTGTTTGCTTAGGTGTTGGCTGAAACTTCCCCAACTCTGTTCCTATTTCTGCTAAATAGAAGCTTGGTGGGGGCCTCTGCTGTAAGCGGGGCCGCTGGAGGTCTTTGTCCCTCCCAGTAATTCTTATTTCAACAGACACTTGTAGTGCTTGAAGTTTGTGGTGGTGCTTTAACTAGCTTAGCTACCATACAAACACTCTTCCACTGACCTCTATCTGCAAACCTCATCTTTTACTTTTTATCTTTGTATTTCAGAGGAACTTGATTTAAAAAAAAATGAGATGCAAACATTGCTTTTATAACAAAAATTAGAATTGGAGGTGTGGTTCCACAATATAATGCATGCTTAGGAACTGTGAAGCCCTGAGTTCTAACCCTCCATACTGCAAATAATAATAATAACAATAATCAAAATAATACATATACACACACACATATAATCCTAGTTACTCAGGAAACTAAGGTCTGAGGATTATGGTTCAAAACTACCCTGGGTAAGAAAATCCATGAGACTCTTATTTCCAGTTAACCATCAAAAAAGCTGGAAGTGAAGCTGTGGCTTAAGTGAGGGTGTTAGTCTTGAATAGAACAAACTCAGGGACAGTTACCAGTGCCTGGACCCTGAGTTCAAGCCCCAGGACGGACACACACACACACACACAGAGTGAGTGATTCTTGCCTGTAGCCTGTAATCTTAGCTACTCAGGAGGCTGAGATGGCAGTTTGAAGCCAGCCCAGGCAGAAAAATCAGCGAAACTTTAATCTCCAATTAAGCAGCATAAAAACAGAAGCTACACTGTAGCTCAGAGTGGTAGAGTGCCAACCTCAAGCGAAAAAGCTAAAGGACAGCATCCAGGCCCCTTAGTTCCCTGGAACCAGCATGAACACACACACACACACACACACACACACACACACACACACACACACACACACACAGAACCATACTAAAACAAAGTAACATAATAAAAACAACATCAAATTGCACAAATGAAAAAAAATACAAACCTTCCACCAAGAAGGTTTTTGTTATATAGATTGTCAAGCAATCCTTATTACTTCTGCCTCTGCATTGTTTATGGAGCAGGAAACACCAGCCCATTTAATGATCTGCTTGCTAGTCTGAACACATCCTTAGACTTTTAAATAACAGTCATCTCCCTTGGGCCTGGGGAAAGCTTGCTGCCTGCATCTCCACTTCCCAGACCATCTATTTCTATCTTAACACTTTTGTCTCTTGGCATTCTAGCCCAGCTAGCACAGACACAGGTCCCACCCACCTTCCTTTAAGGCACGTTCAGATTTGCCAAGAAATGACCACAGCACTCCACAACTGTGCTTTTCCAAAGCTCAGCGATTTTCCCCAAAAGCCACCTTGTCTTTGTGTCTCCTTCAATTCATTACAGTTGGTTGCAAGCAGTATTTTTCTATATCTCACCACACTGAGATGTCACTATGCATTCTTTCCAAATGAGTTTTCAAAACAAAACAAGATGGTAAACAATAACGACCTCACTGCTGTCCAAAAACACTGCCCAACGTAGATAAACACAACTGCCTAGATTCTGTTTCAAATACAAAAAGATCCTACAGGAACATCTGCAACCCTGGTTTGATCCCCCAGCACTATAAAAGAAAACCAAGAAGCGAAGGGTGACAAAAAGCCTTCCCCCATGCATCCCCACGAGACAGGATGGACACTGTTATTATGCAGAATTTACAGATAAATGGCAGTGATGAAAAGCTGTGGCTGTCACCTTGGGAAGAATCTCTGCAAATACCTCTGGGTGCCTCTCACTCAAGTGTTAGGACAAGCGCTGGGCATGATGGAGCACATGCAAATGCCATGTCCCCACACTGGCACCCCAAAGACTGGAACTGTAAACTCTCTTCCAGTCACTTCAGAGCTCAAACTATGTGATACTACATCACATCAGCTCTTCTCTAAAAGCTGTAGTTGACAGACAGGATAGCACCTGATACAGCCTTTACTAGAAACAACTCATAAGTGTGTGTGTGTGTGTGTGTGTGTGTGTGTGTGTGTGTACCAGTAGTAGGGCTTGAACTCAGGACCTTGGTGCTATTCTAGCTTTCTGCTGGTTAACTAAAGATAAACAGTTTCATGGACTGGTTGTTTTGTTTTTGCTGGGGGGGTGGGGTGGGGAATTGTCCTAGGCTGGCTTTGAACTGAGTACTTACAGACATGAGCCACCAGTGCCTGATTCTATTGTTTTTAATTTATACATGTTCGATGTCCTGCATAAGATAGTTAATAATGTGCCTTCTTTTTCATGAGTAATTTCTATTCTCCAGCGTTTCCCACACTGATACATTGATTCAGTAACCGTTACGCCCATGAATCCATACTATTAATTTTCATGCTTCATTAATAAATAAATGGAGGTTCTGATTTATGAACTAGATCCTCTGTGAGTTGTGTGTTTCTATAAAGCTATTTTAGATTTAAAAAAAATACTTGCAGAGATGAGAAGAGCCTAGAGACCAAAACTTGCCAGATTCAGGATTCTAAATGGTTCTTGGGATTCGTGTTTAAGGAGATGTAAACATTGAATGAAGAAAAAGTGAGGGGGGATAGATTGGGGAGTGGTGTAAAGCAAATTAAATTCTGTGATCTTACATTGGCCCAGGAAATAAGCTTCAGAATCTTTGAGGGTTTGGAAGTAAAAAGAGGGAAAAGCTTTCCTCCAAACCTGATACCTGTGGTTCACACCTGTAATCCAAGTTAATCAAGAGGCTGAGATTTGAGGATTGTGGTTCAAAGCCAACCTGGGCAGGAAAGTCCAAGAGATTCTTATCTCCAGTAAACTAGCTCAAGGTGATGGAATGCCAACCTTAATCAAAAAAGCTAAGGGACAGTGCCTAGGGCCTGAGTTCAAACCCTATAATCCCTCTCTCTCCCCCCAGCCCCACATAATTCTTTCTTCCATACTTTCAACAGGATTTAGAAGTACTAAATCATCAGAGGCTACTGACAAAAATTGGGTACTGGCTGCTGTTTTCCTTTAGCTCTTAATTTTTTCCTAATAAAATGATGAGAAATATTGGAATGTATATTTGGGCACTGTCCAACATAGCATTTCCAGGCCCGGAGACTGCTCTTTGTGATTCTTTGCCAAGAATCAAAGAAAGTTCTTCTGCAGTCAATAATGTCTATATTCTGTAATCTATGTAATAATTTGCGACACACACACACATATATGATGTCAATATATCTATCAGGTACTTATTGTGAGCTCTCCATACAGGGTCTTTCTTTTCTGTTCCCAATAAAGCCAGAAGGCAAACACTATTTATTGTCTCCACTTGCAGAAAAGAGACGGAGGGACACTTAGAAACGTACCTAAAAATCACATGGTTTGTGGAGCAGAGTGAGGTCTACAAACCAGGGCTTCTTGCCGTTCAGATGGCTTCTCTCTGCCTAGCTTTCCTCTGCAAAGCCCAGCATTGTTCCAGATGATTTCATACTTTCAAGCCAATGGTCAGCTTCTGAGACTCTCTCACCAACCTGACCCCAAATCCTGGCTGTGCTGCTTAACACTCAAATCTCCTAATAGGTCCTAATTTCTTCAGTGAGGCCCAGAGGAGTGAGAATACTACAGGAGCTGCTCTGGTGAGTTCATTGAGATACTACACTAAAGGCTGCCACCCTTGGTTTTATTTGGTGCTTATGAGCCATAGGGCTGAGGGTCTATAAACCCTGGGGTTATGCCAAAGCCCCAAAGCCACAGGGATTTGAAAGGATTAAAAAAAATAATAAAAAGACAAGGAAGGACCCATCTTTTAAAAAAAAAAAAAGAAAGGAAAGGGGCTGGAGGGGCGGCCTAGTGGTAGAGTGCTTGCCTAACATGTGGGAAGATCTGGGTTCGATTCCTTGGTACCACATACCATAGAAAAAGAAAGGAAAGAAAAGAAGGGGAAAGATCCATGGCATTAAGGCACCCCTCACAGCAGGGAAGAGAAACAAGCGCATTTGAGTGGGATTTTTCAACTTGAATACAGTTCAACCAGTCCAAGAAGATTTTCTGAATTCATGGTACCAGATACGGTGCAAGCAGACACACACACACACACACACACACACACACACACACACACACACACACACACACACACACACACACACACATTTCCTCCCAGGAAAAGGAATACATTTCCAATACTTTCGACAACATAACTCAGTCCTGGTGAACAACACAGAGTCGGGTCACCCAGGGTCATACCAGGGAGCCATGGGGTCCCAGGGAAGGTAAGAGATCTTTCTTACCCTGATAGTATGTGGGGGGGGGAGGTCACCCCTGAGCAGAGGAGGTGCGGGCGAGGTTGACAGGGGCAGCTGGTGACCCTGGGCCCTTGAGCTGCTGCCTCTACCCTGAGATGAGTTTCAGCTATTGTGTCCCATTCGTTATAAACACAAATCTTTTATTTGGGAATACTGTGCGCTCCCAAACACCACTAAGATGGAAATTAACTCTAGGAGCAAGGAAAGGGGGGTCTTCAGGACGGACCTCCCCCTGCAGCGCAGAAGGAGGTTGGGGTGCATGCTGGGGTTTCTCGGGTGTGCCTTGAGCCTCTTGCCGGTGGACACTCCCCCCTTCTCCAGGGCCCCCCCAAACCATCCTTAGCAAGCGGGAGAGGAGCCCCCTCCCTCTGGGCAGAGAAGATGTGGGGGCGGGGAGGGGGGCCTCCTAAGTCCAGCCCCAGTCCAGGCTGAGCTGCCTGGCGGTTTCTGGGCAGAGCCCAGCCCAGGCTCCTGCTTTGTTGGCAGGGTGAGCGGGCTGTGCGCCCCTGCGCATCCCAGCAGCGCCAGCCTGGCTGTGGGGGCGCGTCCCGAGCCTGCTCCCTGCGCTCTGCAGGATCGGGGACCCCTCCCCACCCACCCCTCTCCACCACTCACTTCTCCCGAGTCCCTCTGCTCTCCAAGCCGTCTCCTCCACCGCCCCATAGCGCCTCAAAGGCTTCTCGGCTTCCAGATGGGTGGATATCGATTGCTTTAACTCCATTGTTGAACCCCGCCTTGCAGGTCGAGGGGTCCCCCCACACACACTTTACTCCATCCCTGCCACCGGCTGCAGGGAGAGAAGCGACTCCAGCCAGCCGCGTTCTAAGGGGCTGGGCGCTCGTGACGGCGCAGCCCCATCTCTTCCTCCTACTGGTACCCAAGGTGGGGGGGGGGGATGCAGAGCGCATGCGTAGTAGAGGCCAGCCGCGAAGGGGAGACTTTGGGGGCTGGGGAAGGAGGAGAAGGAGAAGGCTGATGCCCAACTCTAAGCGCAACAACAAACACAACTAAAATAAAACCGAGCAAAGAAGTAAGATCGGGGCTTCTGCCCCTACTGAAGCTGGAAGCTGAGCTTGCCATTGGACTGGTAGGGGGTGGGGGGGGTGGCTTGTGAGCTGTAGGGTTTGGGTGGGATTGGCGGGCCTGGCAGGCCTAGCCTGCTCTCTCTTCTTCCTTCCCTTCACCCCTCTCCCTGCTCCCTCCCCCCCCAAGCGATGGACCATCTTTCTGAAAGTGTGCACAAGGGAAGTGTGACCCTGGACCTGCTAGGGGGTGTGCTTTGACTATGAAATGGGACACACACACACACACACACACACACACACCCCTGTGTTGACTCTGCATTTGCATGGACCTGAGCTGGAAGGAGGGAGAGATGAGGGGAGAGAGAGGGAGAGTAGATTGGTTTTGGACACTGGGACAACAAAGCGCCTTGGAACATGGGTCTCTACTTTTCCAGAACCTGGTGGTTAATCTTACTGACAAAAGATGGAAGCTGGGCAAGGCGGCCTCATGCCTGTAATCCTGGCTCCTCAGGAGGCTGAGATCTGAGGATCAGAGTTCAAAGGCAACCCAAGCAGGAAAGTCTAAGATTCTTATCTCCAAGTAACCACTGGAAAACCAGCAGTGGAGCTGTGACTCACAGTGGAAGAGCACTCGCTATGAGCAAAAAGCTCCAGGACAGCACCCAATCCCTGAGTTTAAACCCCACAACTGATAAAAATTTAAAATAAAAATTACCAATAATCAAGTTCTACATAGCTCAAGAGAAAACAAGGAAAATGCCATACAAAAATCCTAAAATACTTAGGGCGAGATAATAATAAGGGCACTGTATATTAACATTAATAACTTTTTTTGTTTGGGGATTTGGTTTTCTGTTTGAGACAGAGTCTAGCTATATTGCCCAGGCTGGCTTCAAACTTCTGGTTCAATTAATCCATATTATCCTCATTTGTGACTCCATATCCAACCCTTGGCAACCACCGAGGCAGTCTTTCCCACACATTTCCTATTTTGGAGATTTCATAGGAATGAGATCACAGTGCATGGCTTTGGGGCCTACCTTCTTTCACTTTAATATATCATTGTTGAGGTTTCTTATATATTTGTGGCATTATTTGTTTTTTTTTCAGGACTGATTAATATTCCATTGTATGACAGGGCCAAATTTTGTTTAGTCACTGGTAGAGTTTTGAGTGATTTCTACCTTTTGGCTACTGTGAATTATGCTCCAATAAACATTTCTGTACTAGTATTTATTTGACTGAAATTCAAACCTAGTGGGAGACTTGCTAGATTATCTGGCGATTCTGAGATTAACTTTTTTTTGTTTTTTTTAGAAATTGCCAAACTGTTTTCCATAGCAGCTGAGCAGCAACGTATGAGACAGTCAATTTCTCCATGAGATCAAGAAGAGTTATTTTTTAATTTGTTATTCTTTCTCGTCAGTATGAAGCAACATTTTATTGTGGTTATTCGGGATTTCCCTAATGATTAATGACTGGTTAAGTTTCATTGCATATATTTGCTGATCATTCATGTGTATACCTGCTTTAGAGAAATAACTATTGACTTTATAGAGTAGAATACACCATAGCAATGAAAAATATCAAACTATCATCCCATGAAAGGATAAACCATACAGAGGAAAACAAAAGATAAAGATGGGCTCAGGGATCTTTCTTGTACTATTTTCACTATTCTCTACGTTCAAAAAACTTCCCCCTGTACACCAGTGGCTCATTCCTGTAATCCTAGCTACTAAGGAGGCTGAGATCCGAGGATCTTAGTCCAAAATAAACCCAACTATAATCCAAATAAAAAATAATTACTTTTATTAATTACTTTTCCACAAATAAAAATGACTCACAAGGTTCAAGTTATGCATGAATTTTTTAAATTGCCTGTAAGTTGGGGAAAATAGCACTTATACTTCCAACCCTTGGAAATATAGTCCCCAAAACCTTCAAAAGACATCAAAATATTGACAGTAAGTGACCTCCTACAGCTGATTTTCTATATTCTCCATTGTGCCTACTCACTAGTATGCATTGCTTTTAGAATCGGAGAAAAAGGGCAATCATTTTCAGTTTGCACTATGGGTGGGTGTTTGTACTTGGGGCCTTGAAATTACCAGACAAGCTTTCAACCACTTGAGCCACACACAGCACTTTAGTGGTTTTATTTTTATTTTTTTCTAGGCCTCTTCTTTAGTAATAAAAGTACTAAAATTAGCCTAAGCTAAGGGAGGAGTTGTGAGTTCAAAGCCAACCTGAGCTACCTAAGTGAGTTTCAGGCCATCCTGTGTTATACAGTGAGCCCCTATCTTAAAAAAAAAAAAAAAAAGGAGGCATTGGTGGCTTACTCCTGTAAATTCATAAGATATCCATGTTCACTTAGCCATTAAAAAGCTGGAAATAGAGCTATGGTTCAAGTGGTAGAGTTCTAGCCTTTAGCAAAAAAGAAAAGATAAGGGTCATCCCTCAGGCCCTGAGTTCCAGTCCCAATACTGGGACACACACACACACATACACACCCCCCCCCACACACACACACGGAAAGTAGCCCAATTTCACAAGACCTTTTATGATTATGTAAAAGGGAAGATTTCCTTGTACACAGGGAAGATTTTCCCTTTTGCAATTTACAATCCTCAAGCAGAAAACATTCAGACAGAATGATGCTTGGAAATTTTATAAACCCCAAACCTGAGCTCTACATGTAGCTTGATTTCATTTGTTTTGTCCCTGTTCAAATCGCAGAGCTATAATGGCTGAGTGTTGTGCACATGGAAGAGTGTCTGGTCTCCCACACGTCAAATTAATTTCCCAACAGCTACTTACAACTCCCCTCTCGGTCACACAAGTTCAACTATAATAAACTATTCCCAAAGCAGAAATTCTATCAACAGAAAGACTCCGAAGATAAAGATGCAATTCTAAAAAAGGATAAGTCTACGAGACAGTCTCTCCAATCAACCAGCAAATTGGTGGACTGAGCCAGGTGCCAGTGGTTCACCTACCACCTTAGCTACGGGAGGCTGAGATCTGTGAGGATTGAGGTTCAAAGCCAGACATGTCCAGAAAGCTCCTGAGATGTTTATCTCCAATGAACCACCAAGAAACTGAAAGTGGCGCTGTGGCTCAAAATGGTAGAGCACTACCTTGAGTAAAAAAAGCCCAGCAACAGTGCCCAGGCCCTGAGTTCAAACCCCAGGACTCACAAAACAAAAACAAGAAATAACAACCACAACAAAATAGCCAACAGACTAAGCCACCAGACATGTCAGAATTAAAATGATAGAGGTTTCTTGGTTTTTTTCTTTTTATACCAGTCCTGGGGCTTGAATTCAGGGCCTGGGCACTGTCCCTGAGCCTCTTTTGCTCAAGGCTAGCACTCTACCACTTGAGCCACAGCACCACTTCTGACTTTTCTGTTGATGTGGTACTGAGGAATTGAACCCAGGGCTTCATGCATACTAGGCAAGCACGCTACCACCTTCTCAGCCTTCTAGAGGTTTTAATGTGAAGAAAATTGAACAAATTTTATACTCAAACCATTAATTTTTTAAAACCCAAGTTGTAATTTTTTTTTCTTTTGCCAGTCCTGGGCTTGAGCTCAGGGTCTGAGCACTGTCCTTGGACTCTCTCAAGGCTAGAGCTCTACCACTTGAGCCTTAGTACCACTTCCATTTTTTTTTTCTATATATGTGGTACCAAGGAATCAAACCCAGGTCTTCGTGCATGCTAGGCAAGCACTCTATCACTAGGCCAAACTCCTGGCCTCCAAGTTGTAATTTTTAATGACGTACTAGAGATAAAATGTTTCCGTCTTGGAACCAGAACTTTTGGTTCTTTTACTCATTAAATCGTTTCTTATTCTCCTTCACCCAGAATAACACACATCAGGTAATAATTGTCCTCTGTATGTATGAATCTCTTTCAATCACTGACTGCATAGTGATTTAATACTCAATTGCTGTATCTGTTATATCACCCTACTGAACAGATTTTGAGAAAAATATGGATATATTACAGAGCCCCACAAACTTGGTTCATTAAAAAAAATTGAACATACACTCTTAAATAGCCTTATTCTCTCTCATCACACCAAGTATGATACACATAAAAGAGAGTAACTTTTATTAACTTTTCTACAAGTGAAAAGGACTCATAAGGTGCAAGTTATATGCTGAGTAATCACATTTACACTTTTAATCCCAGGCCATTGTTCTGCCACAGGGCTGTTCCTTCAGCCCCTAAACATTTCCTATCGCTCTCTCCCTAAGACCCCTTTCTCATCTTATTCACAGTCCTTTTTCTCTTTATTATTATTTGTTGGTAGTAGAGTTTGAGCTCAGGTGTGTGTGTGTGTGTGTGTGTGTGTGTGTGTGTGTGTGTGTGTGTGTGTGTGTGTTGGTTGTGGATCGTGAACTCAGGGGCAAGACACTGTCCCAAAGCTTTTTATTTATTTATTCATTTTTTTGGTCCTGAGCCTTGAACTCAGTGCCTATGCTCTACCCCTGAGCCTCTTTGTGCTCAAGGCTAGCACTGTACCACTTGAGCCACAGTGCCACTTCTAGTTTTTGAGTAATTAATTGGAGATAAGAGTCTCATGAGAACTTCTAACGGGGCTGGCTCCGAACCATGATCCTCAGATCTCCACCTCCTGAGTTGTTAGGATTACAGATGTGAGTCACAGGCATGAACCACCAGCACCCAGCTTTTCTTGTACTTTTTGATGACAAGAGTTATCTTACATAGTATGAAATACTTGCCTAATTACTTTTCAACTAATGTAAACACCCAGTTGGTTTAAAATTCAGGTATCAAGAAATGTCCTTACCATGATATTGGAAAAATAAACACAACATAGATATAAAAATTTAGGACTCTACAGACATAATGTTTTATTATATAGATTAACATGTTATCTATGACATACAAACCCTCAGCCTAATTTTAATTATGTTCTAAAATCTAAGTGCCAGTGACTATATATAGAGATTCCCTTCTTGAATACTTGTTTGTTAAACACGTCATTTGAAATATAATGTAAAAATCAATGTTAATAAATTCTTAAAAATAAGAAATGTCCTTACTATTGTCCTAATGTAAAATATGTTCATATCAATTACGTTCAAATAAATTATATACTTAGAAATGACACACTTACGACCTATGTACATAATCATACAAATTACATGTGTAAAGATTTAAATGTACATTTTTTTCTTTTCCTGTTTATTTATTTATTTTTGTTTGTTTTCGGACTGGAACTCAGGGCCTCCGTGCTGTCCCTGGGCTCTTCAGCTCAAGGCTAATACTCTACCACTTTGAGCAACATCTCCATTTCTACTTTTCTGGTGGTTAGTTGGAGATAGACTTTCCTGCCCAGGTTGGCTTTAAACTGCCATCCTCAGATCTCAGCCTCTTGAGTAGCTAGGGTGACAGGCGTGAGCCACCATGCCCATGTATATGTATGTATGTATGTATACGTTCTTGCTCTTAAACATAAATTCTCAAACTAAGAATTCAGTACCTTATTCATTGAAGTTTGCAGAAGTCTGGGGATGTAGCTCAGTGGTAGAGCCATGGGTAAAAGAAAAGAAAAAAATGCCAAATGATGCATTGTGAAATATCAGAAGTCTGGGGATGTAGCTCAATGGTAGAGCCACGGATAAAAGAAAAGAAAAAATACCAAATGATGCATTGTGAAATTTAGAGTAACTGTTTTCCCTGGTACAGAATGGGTTGGAGTTCTTCCTTACAGAGGAAGAAAATTATTATTTTCTTTACAACTTTAATTCACTATAGTTCATTAAGAAGCCAGATATTTCATATATCTATGAAATGGGCTTCTGTAGTGTAGTCAAATATGTTCAAAACTAGAAAAATGTGTCTTTAAAAGTATTACACTAGATATAATTATATAAAAGCCAAAGATATCAATGAAATATTCTATCAAGAACATGTCTGTTAGATATGATTCCCTTTTTGGATGATAAAAATGTGTTTATAGAATTTAATATCAGTATAATAAATTATAGACCATTAGGGAAAAACATGAGCATTCAGTTTTTCATCTGTATTAAATATTTACTATCAGAACTATTTTTTTTTTGCCAGTCCTGGGCTTGAGCTCAGGGCCTGAGCACTGTTCTTGGACTTTCTCAAGGCTAGAGCTCTACCACTTGAGCCTCAGCACCACTTCTAGCTTTTTTCTATGTATGTGGTACCGAGGAATCGAACCCGGGTCTTCATGCATGCTAGGCACGCACTTTAACCACTAGGCCAAACTCCCGGTCCCCAGAACTATTTTTTTGTATAGAAGGTGATCTGATTCAAAAATGTATAGCAAATAACCTGAGATGTTTTAGAATATAGTTTTTTTTTTAATCTCAGTGGCTTACACCTGTAATCCTAGCTACTCAGGAAGCTGAAATCTGAGGATCAAGGTTTCAAGCTAGCTTAGGCAGGAAAGTCTGTGAGACTCCTATCTCCAGGTAGCTACAAAAAAAAAAAGAAGAAGAAGAAGAAGAAAGAGAGAGAGGAAGAAAATGCAAGCAAGCAAGCTGAAAGTGGACCTGTGGGCACAAGTGGTAGAATGTTAGCCTTGAGAAAAGAAAAAAAAAAAAAAAACAACCTCAGGGACAGCATCCAGGACCTGAGTTCAAGCCCTAGGACCAGGACACCAAAATAATAAAAATAATAATAAACACTGGGGCATCTGAATTCTACTGGCATTAAATGTTCACATAGAAATAGTAATAATTCTGAAATGGTCTTTTGCCACTGGTACCGAATTTAGACAAAATACTAGAGGAAGCATTAAAGAATCGAGACTCATAGGGCTGGCAATGTGGCTTAGTGGTAGAGTGCCTGCCTAGCATGCATGAAGCTCTGGATTCAATTCCTCAGTACCACGTAGATAGAAAAATCCAGAAGTGGTGATGTGAATCAAGTGGTAGTGTGGTGCTAACTTTGAGCAAAAGAAGTTCAGGGACAGTGCCCAGGGGCCCTTGGTTCAAGCCCCAGGACTGACAAAAGAAAAAAAAGTAATAATAATTAAGACTCTCAGACTAGACTAGGGGAAAAGGCTAAGGTGAAAGTTAAAGGATTAGTATAATCACGTAAGTGGGATGTTAAGTGTTTTCTGTACAGAGAAGCCAGCTCTTCGGCATGAGAGGGGGCTGCCTGGCTTCTTACTTCTCCTGGGGTCTTGGCTCTGCAGCAGCCTCCTTTGTCCGGAGGAAGATGAACATCGACTTCAAAGTGCCATCCCCACTCTGTTGTGAAAAGCAAAGGAATGTGGCCCAGAAAAATCCACAGAATCCTGTGTAGGCTGTCCTCCAGTGCACGGGGACGAGGCTGAAGTTGGTCAGCTGGAACACAGAGAGAATCTGTTAGCCTGCCTAGAAGCCAAAGGCCATGGGTTAGTAAACTGGGGAGGTTGTTGGCTGGTGGGTTGTTGTGGTGTAGTTGTTTTGGTTTTCTTGTTGATTGTTGTTGTTTGCCATGTCTCACCTATGCTATGGGCTGCATCTCTAGCTCCAGATTCTAAGTCATTTGACACTCACCTGAACAAAAGGCCAGTACATGAGACCACTCTGAAAGAAAAAAAAAAAAACTTTTATTAGCATGCTTTTTTAAGTTATTCAAAATAAGCACACAGTTCAGTCTCATAAAAACAAAAAAGGAAAAAGAAAACAAAAAACAGGCAGGTTGGGTTCCCAGGCAGTATTATATTTCCAACTAATCTGATTAAAATAACTACTTAAAACCTCAAAGGCAGTGTGGGTGGAGAGTTGGAGGGAAAGCATTTGGCCCAAGATGTGTGTGTGTGTGTGTGTGTGTGTGTGTGTGTGTGTGTGTGTGTGTGTGTACAACAGCTCTAAACTCAGGGCCTGGGCACTGGCACTCTAGCACCTGAGCCACCGCTTCACTTATGACTTCTGGTGGTTAATTGGAGATAAGAGTTTCTCAGACTTTCCTGTTCAAGCTGGCTTCAAGCTTCAAGCTTCCTGAGTAGCTAGGATTGCAGGCATGAAAGAACAGCGCCCAACCCAAGACATTTTTATTAGTTATATTCCTAACTGCAGAATGAAGTCAACCAGCACCGCTACCAATTCTAGAAGGAATTGGTACTTTAGAAATAATCACATAGAGGGTTGGAGGTGTGGTTCAGTTAGCACTAGCAAAGGAGTGAAAGTCATCAGGTCTTGGACCTAAAACAAAGAGAAGAGAGGAGAAGAGAAGAGAAAAGAGAAGAGATATATTTTTTACATTGCAATTTTCCAGTAAGCATAAGCACATGAAGCAGAAATATGTTTATAAAAACAGGATCAGCTGGGTGCTGGGGGCTCACACCTATAATCCTAGCTACTCAGGAGACTGAGATCTGAGGATCATGGTTCAAATGTAGCCTAAGCAGAAAAGTGCCTGAGACTCTTACTTCCAGTGAACCACTCGAAAACTGGAAGTGGTACTGTAGCTCAAAGTGGTAGAGAACTAGCTTTGAGCAAAAGAAGATCCTGAGTTCAAGCTCCATAACCGACAACACAAAAACAAAACAAAAACCAAAGATGGGAGCTGGAATGCTGAGTGTCTCCTGGTATGTGTAGACGTGGCTGAGGTGGAAACTAACACCCTAGCAACACCACATCCAACTATTAATTGAAATGGGGTCTTGTATTTATCCCTAGGCTGGCCTGGAACCACGATTTTCCTAATCTCCAAAGACATCTGCCTCCAGAGCAGTTAGAGTTATAGGCATGAGCCACCATGCCTGGCTAGGTAGCAATATCATAATCATTTTTTAAGGCTGAGAAAATGTTTCTGGTTAATGGGGAATAAAGAAAAATGACAAGTAACAGCAATTCCCGATCCTAGATTGGGCCTTATATCAGAAGGAAAAGAGATGAGATAAAACTGGCCATTATATGGTCAGTGGAAAAAGTGGAATATGGGTGGTACATTAAAGTATCGTGACATTTGAAGTTGCAGAGTATAGTAACCTAGAGAACTGTGGCTGGGTTAGGAAGGTTCTTATACTTAGAAAATAGATACTTAAGTATCCAAGGGTAATAGATAATTTTCCCAAGTGATTCAGGAAAGATGTATGTTGGGATACATGGATGGATGGATGATAGGTGATGGATGATGCATGGATGATGGATGGATGATAAATAGATGATGAATAGATGAATGGAGAGATAAGTGGATGGATGAATTGATGGATGAAGGTATGGAACAAGCAAATAATAAAGTAAACGGGGCTTTATCATGATCAGAAAAATGTTAACAAGTGTTGAACTTTCATAAGGGGGATGGGAAAGCTTTTCAAGACAGTTTAAGTTCTCTAAGTTTGAAATTATTAGATGTTCTTTTAAGTTATCTAAGTTGAAATGATCCCAACAAATTCTTTTTCTTTTCTTTTCTTTTCATTGTCGGGGTAATGTATAGAAGGGTTAGAGTTACATTTGTCAAGTTAGTTGTCTTACTTCTCACAAATTGATACCCCTTCTCATGTTTTTGTCCCCATTTCCCTCCCCCTCTTTTCTTTTTTCTTTTGCCAGTCCAGGGGCTTGGACTCAGGACCTACATGCTGTCCTTGGCTTTCTCAAGGCTAGTGCTCTACCACTTGAGCCACAATACCACTTCTGATTTTTTCAATGTATGTGGTACTAAGGAATTGAATACAGGTCTTTGTGCATGGTAGGCAGGCACTCTACCAATAGGCCATAATCCCAACCCTCTAATTTCTAACAACTATAAAAAAGAAGCAGAATATGTATGTTTCTGAAAGATAACACACAGTGCTATTAGCAAAAAGAGACAGAATTGCCTACCATCTGTGCAGAACATAAAACACAAATCACAAAGCCCCTAAAACCCAAGTGTGATGAAGAAGGCAACAACAAATAAATTAGGCTGATACTTCCTAAGCTTCTTTGGAAAAACATGAAATAGGCAGAGCTGTCTCTCAACAACAACCAAAATTCCTCATTCTCTCAAGACAGTGGCACATGTTTTTCAGATGCTTCTTTTAGACTTTTAAACATGTGTATTCTGGACCAGGAGTTTGGCCTAGTGGTTAAAGTGCTTGCCTAGCATGCATGAAGACCAGGGGTCGATTCTTCTGTACCACATACATAGAAAAAAGCCGGAAGTGGTGCTGAGGCTCAAGTGGTAGAGCTCTGGCCTTGAGAAAGTCCAAGGACAGTGCTCAGGCCCTGAGCTCAAGCCCCGGACTGACAAAAAAAAAACCATGTGTATTCTTAGTTTTTTTAATCAAGCTTGGATAGAGAGAGCCTAATTTGGAAACAATTTCTCCTGGGTCTAGTCCCTCTGGTTCTGAACTCTCCTCTTTTTGTAAATCTCCTTGAGAATAACCTAAGGTGTCCAAGATACAACATTTCCCAAACATCAACACTTCTGACCTATCATCAAACTACCCATTCTTTCTGCCTTCTCAATACTTCCACATTCTTCCTGGACTCCTGCTTCTTTGCTTTTGCCTTGCCCTTTCCTCTTTCTTTCTTTCTTTCTTTCTTTCTTTCTTTCTTTCTTTCTTCCTTCCTCCCTCCCTCCCTCCCTCCTTCCTTCCTTCCTTCCTTCCTTCCTTCCTTCCTTTCTTTCTTTTTGTGGCACTGAGACTAATGCTTGAACTCATGCTCTTGTGCTTACTGGGCAGATGTTTCACTGCTAAAGCCATGCCTCCAGTCCTTTTTGCTTATTTTTGAAATCAAGTCCTGCTTTTGGCCCAAGTTGGGAAGGAAACATGACTTTATCTCAGAAATAACCAGAAAAAAAAAAACAGGCCTGGCAGTATGGCTTCAGAGGTAAGAGTACCTATCAAGTGTGGGGACCCAAGTTCAAATCCCCCAGTACCACTACCACAAAAAAAATTGTTCACTGAAACTTCAGTGAATAAGTGAATAAGGTATTTGTTGGTCTGCATTATATGAAGTTGTCATGAGCAAACACTACAGCAGGTAACTTTCTTCATGAAGAAACATTATCTTCTATAAACACCTTTAAGAAGGCCTTAAAACAGAAAAAAAAATAAGACATAGAACCAATCCCCAAACCTCTCCTCATTCATTAAGCAAAACAAAAGCAAAGCTAGGCTGAAGAGGTTGAATGCTTGCCTAGCATTCATGAAGCCCTGAGTCAACCCCAAGTCCTTGAAAATATTCAAACTTGGCACTGTACTGCACACATGCAATTCCAGTCACTTAGGAGGCTGAGGTAGAACTTAAGAACAGTTCCACTAGACATGTACATATTGTTAAAAAAAATACTCAAAAACCTGTCTTAGTTGTGCAATGGTGTCTCATGCTTGTTACCTAACTTCTCAGGAGGATGAGGTCTGGGAATCACAGTTTGAAGCCAGCCTGGAGCAGAAAAGTCCCCATGAGGCTCTTATCTCCAATTAACCACTCAAAAACCAGTAGTGGGGCCGGGAGTTTGGCCTAGTGGCTAAAGTGCTTGCCTAGCATGCACGAAGACCTGGGTTCAATTCCTTGGTACCACATATATAGAAAAGAGCCAGAAGTGGTGCTGAGGCTCAAGTGGTAGAGCTCTAGCCTTGAGAAAGTCCAAGGACAGTGCTCAGGCCCTGAGCTCAAGCCCAGGACTGGCAAAAAAAAAACACACACACACACAAAAAAAAAACCAGTAGTGGTACTTTGGCTCAAGTGCTAGAGTGCTAGCCTTGATCTCTGAATTCTGAGTGCCCAGGCCCTGAGTTCAAGTCGAACAACTGATAAAAAAAAGATGAAGTGGCGTTGTGGCAGTGTGCTAGCCTTGAGCTGAAGAGCTCGGGACAGCGTCCAGGGCTAGAGTTCAAGACCCACAACTGACCCCCCCCCCAAAAAAATCCCAACTTACCTTATATGTATTCCAGAATTTCTGTCTCAGGTCCAAAAATACATCATCCTTTCCCTGGAGAATACTCATACCTGTTTGCAAAACACACAGAATTGTAAAAGATGCTGTGTACAAGGGCACCAGTGACTCAGGCCGGTAATCCTGGCTACTAAGGAAGGTGAGG
Organism: Megascapheus bottae; assembly: GCF_031878675.1. Lineage (NCBI taxonomy): Eukaryota > Metazoa > Chordata > Mammalia > Rodentia > Geomyidae > Megascapheus > Megascapheus bottae. Next base: position 476,592 of record NC_143544.1, read on the forward strand.
CTAAGATCTGAGGATTAAGATTCTAAAAGTGGGGAAAAGGGCTGGGAATGTGGCTTAGTGGTAGAGTGCTTGCCTAGCATGCATGAAGCCCTGGGTTGGATTCCTCAATAGGACATACACAGAAAAAGCTGGAAGTAACTCTGTGACTCAAGAGGTAAAAGAGGTAGAGTGTTAACCTTAATCAAAAGAAGTTCAGGGACCATACCCAGGCCCCAAGTTCAAGCCCCAGGACTGATGATGCTCATGATCATGATGGTGGTAATGGTGATGATACTGGGGAATTTTTAAAGGAATGTGGTAAAACTTTAATTACAATTGCAGGTTTTAAAATTATAGACAAAAAAAAAACCTTTTTTTATAATTAAAGCAGAATGTCCAGGTGCTAGTGAAGAAGGCAGAGAGCTGAGGATCAAGGTTCAAAGGCAGCCCAGGCAGCAAAGTCCATGAGACTGTTACGTCCAATTAACTAGTAAAAAATGAAAGTGGCGTTGGGGCTCAAGTGGTAGCTTGTCAGCCTTGGGGTCTGAAGGGAGGGTGGCAAGATAAGAGTGTGAGGCTCTAAATTCAATCGACAACTCTCTCTCTCTTTCTCTCCCTCCCTCCCTCTCTCTGTGTCTCTCTCTCTGTCTCTGTCTCAGTCTCTCCCTCCCTCCCTCTCCCTCTCTCTCTAGCCCCTCCTCAGCTTGCTAGATCAGGACACACTAGACCCCCAACTCCCCAATAGCTCCAGACACTTTTATTTCTCAGAAGCCTAGCCCCCAGTCCCTTGCCACCCCAGCCCCCACACCCAGCCCCAGTACCCAGCCCCCCAACACCCCAACCCCAGCATCCATCCCTGCTCCCCATCCCCTGAAGACCCCCTCCTCCAGCTTCCAGTCCCCCAGCCCTACCCCCCCATGCCTCCGGGGACCCCCCCCCCGTGGCGTCCATAGGGCCCCTCACCCGCATAGAAGGCCGAGAGGGCGATGGGGCCCCCCACCGTCTGGTCGCACAGCACCTTGGCCAGCACCACGCGTGGCGCGCGACCCGGCAGCGCGCGCTCCAGCAGCCGCAGCCACGCGTAGTTGAAGTGGCCGTGGAAGGTGACGGTCAGGGCGGCCACGCACCGCGTCTGCCGCCAGTCGGCGGGGCCTCCGCGGAGCCGCTGCTGCAACGCATCGCCTGCCGAGAAGAGCCCGGCGTACAGCAGCACGTTGGTGGGCCACGGGTAGCGCCGGGCCGCGTGCTGGAGCGCCCGCCACCAGCTCGCCATGCCCGCCCCGGCGTCACCGCGCCGGCTCCGGGCCGCGGGGCACCTCCACCTCCACTCCGTCCCCACCTGCACCTGCCTGCCGCCCGGCGATTGGGCACCCCGGCACACACCCAGCGCGCGCGTCCAATCCGGCGCCCGGGGCCGTCCCGGGAGCGGGGGTAGGGGTGGAGGGGAGGGAGTGTGTGTGGGGGTCGGGCCCTGGCCTGGCCTGACCCACGCGGGGCTCCGGGCCCCGGAGGTGAATCCTCGCCACTGGGCTGGGATGGGGAGGAGGGGCTGGGAGAATTCAAGACCGGAAGTCATCGTGCCTGGCGTGTGAGGGGTTTTGTGGTTGGTTTTGGAGAGATCGACGATGTTCTGTAATAAGCACGCTTGCTTTTTTCTTTTTTTTAATGCCCTTTGAATTGTGCGCCGTGGAATGAGGGGGTTTGTGGCGTGTGATTTCTAGGTCGTGGAAGAAAAGATGTAGGGAAACCCAGTTACCAGCAGAGCGATGCGCGCTTCCAGGGCGCGCGGTGCCACTGTGTGTCAGAAGTCAGAACGCGCGGCGCTTCGTGAACCAGGCTCAGCGTGTTTGCCCCACTGATGTCGCCCCTCCGACCACAGCCGGGGGTGGTCGGCGCCTCCCACCACCTGAGCTGAGCCCTGCAAACTGAGGACAGTGGGCGCTTGCACGGCAGATGGAATTTTTGACTTTATGGAATTCATTTTCTTCTTGCATGTTATTGTGTGTGTTGGGGGGAGGGGTGCGCCCCAGTACTGGGTCTTGAACTCAGAGGTTGGCTGCTATCCTTCACTCAAGGCTGATGCCCTACCATTTGAGCCACAGCTCTTCTTCTGGCTTTTTGGTGATTAAATGGAGGAAAGAGTCTCTTGGACTTTCCTGCCTGGGCTGGCTTCGAACCCAGATCTTCCAAACTCAGCCTCCTGAGTAGCTAGGATCACAGCCATGAGCTACAGACACCTGGCAATCTTTACTCCCCCCCCCCTTTTTTTCCAGTCCTGGGGCTTGAACTCAGGGCCTGGGCACTATCCTTGAGCACTTTTTTGCTTGAAGTTAGCACTCTGCTACTTGAGCCACAGCTCCACTTCTGGCTTTTTTCTGTGTATGTGTACCTACAAATCGAAACACTCTACCACTAGATCACACTCCCAGCCCCAATCTTTACATTTTTAACTTTAATTTTCAAGTAATTACAGACTTGGGGGAGGGGGAAGTGGCCAAAACAGAAAGAAAGAAGTGGCAAAAATGTACAGACAGTTCACAAATACTCTTCACCCAAGCTTGCCCGAATGTTGACATTTTACATAACAAGGAAATACTGATGTAATACAGTTTGCCAGCCCACAGACCAGTTTTATTCAAATGACTGCCAGAAAGTGCCTTTCTCCCACCTGACAGCCAGTCCTGGCACACCTGGCATGGCACTGTGTTGATTGTTACATTGCTTAAGATTTAATCACACCTTTAAATCTCCAGTGTGGGCCATGGAACCAGTTCTCCTGCATGCCATGGCTCAGTTAATTATCCCATTATGGAGAGCCACATTGTGTGTTAAACCCCTTGGTAAAATTACTATATACTTATGAATGGGATTAGGAAAGATGGGGGGGAGGGATGAATGGGACGGCATTGATCAAGATGTACTGTACTGGGCTAGGAATGTGGCTTAGTGGTAGAGTGCTTGTCTAGCATGAATGAGGCCCTGTGTTTAAGTCCTCAGTACCACATAAACAGAAAACGCTGGAAGTGGTGCTGTGAACTCAAGTGGCGGAGTGCTAGCCTTGAGCAAAATAAGCTCATGGACAGTGCCTATATCCTGGGTCCAAGCCACAGTACTTGGACAGAGTGTGGGGGGTTGTTATTTGGGGAGGGGGGAAGGTGGGGGAGTTGTCAAAGATTTTGATAACAACTTTAAATTTGGTCATGTGTAAGAGCATTTCTTTTTTCTGTGTTAACATTGGATATTAGTATTTTAAAAATACAGAAAAAGTTTTGGGTAATTTCAGGCAAAAATGCTATATTACGTCTAGTTTTGCATTTCTTGGGTTACTAGTAATGTTTAACTTTTTAAATGTTCCTTGACATGATTTTCTTTTGAAATGTCATTGCTCACCTATATTTTGGGCACAGTTTTAGAAAAGACTGGGTATTTTCATAAAGTATAAATCACCTTAAATTGTAATTTAAAAGTATTTATTTTATATTTCTTCTTTTCAAGGACTGAATCAATCCTAGGACTTGAGCTCAGGGCTTCCCCTACTCACATAGCTTGCTTGTTCATGGCTGGTACTTTACCACCTTATCCATAACTCCAGTCCTACTTTTGCCAGGTTTTGGAAAACAAATTTTTGTTGTTAATGTTTTAAGATTCAACCTTGAGTGAAATAAAGCCAGGCCAACTACCAGGGGAGTCCCAGACTACCCCACAGTTACCCAGACTATGGGAAATTATAGAAAAATCTGCTGACATCTTCAACAAAGTAACTGCAAGGTGTGTCAGGGAGAAATGTAGATTAAAAGGGATGGAAAATAGATATTTTTCAAATAGTGAAAGCTAGGGTTTGGGGAGACTTGTCTAGCTGATAAAGACACAAAAATCACCAGGAAGAATTTCCATAAAGGTTAGGAAGTGGTGGGCATTCTTTCGTTGGTGGGAAACCCAGGGTTGTGTTTGTGAGGGGTTACAGGGTGCTTGAGTGTTTTAATAAGTCCTAGGACCAGGCCTTTTTTTTTTTTTTGTCAGCCATGGGTTTGAACTCAGAGCTTTGGGTGCAGTCCCTCAGCTTTTCCCCTCAAGGGTAGCACTCTATCACTTTGAGCCAAAACATCATTTCCAGTTTTCTGGTGGCTAATTAGAGAGAAGTCTCCCTGACCTTCTCCTGCCAGAGCTGGCTTCAAACTGTGATCCTTTTGATCTCAGCCTCCTAAGTAGCTAGGATTTGAGGTGTGGGCCACCAGCACCAGAATTCTTTGGTGCATATTTGGACAATATAAAAGTTTTGTTCTCGAGTCCAGGAGTTTTGCCTAGTGGCTTGAGTGCTTGCCTAGCATGCATGAAGATTCACGGTTCGATTCCTAGGTACCACATACATACAAAAAAGCTGGAAGTGTTGCTGAGGCTCAAGTGGTAGAGCCTAGCCTTGAGAAAGCCCAAGGATAGTGCTCAGACCCTGAGTTCAAATCCCAGGACTGGCAAAACAAACAAACAAAAAACAGAAAAGTTTTGTTCTTTTCCCCTTAGAGCTTATGTTAGTGAACTAAGACTTAAGTGGTCTCAGGGTTGCCACCTGGAGTTGCTTTCGGGGATTACAGTCTTCTCTGAAATTGCTCATAAGGGTTTAATAAGTGGAATGTATGTCTCACAAGCAATTTAAATTAGAAAATATCCCATTAGAAATGGGATATTGCCATCGCTTTATGTTCATCTTCATTCTCTAATATTCTAACCAGAAAAGCTTTCACATACTCTAGAAAAAACATCGTTATGCAGTGTATATAGACTCATGCCTGAAATCCTAGCTTCTCAGGATGCTAAGATTGGAAATCATAGCTCATAGCATAGCCAGCCTGGGAAGACAAAGCTTCAATACTATTATCTCTAATTAACCAGTAAAATGCCAGAAATGCAGGTGTGGTTCAAATAGTAGAATGCCAGCTGTGAGAGCATGAGTGAGAGCCTCTGACTTCAAGTCCAGACACATGTGTGAGCACACAGACACACAGACACACAGACACACACACAGACACACACACAGACACACACACACACACACACACACACACACCTGTCTGTTTCTTAATTTAGAAACCATTGACAGACACACAGACACACAGACACACACACAGACACACACACAGACACACACACACACACACACACACACACACACCTGTCTGTTTCTTAATTTAGAAACCATTGACTCGTAGGAAATAAAGAAAGAAAGACTTGCTGGGCAGTGGTGGTTTGTGCCTATTATCCTAGTACTGGGAGTCTGAAATCTGAGGCTTTAGGTTCGTGGTTCAAAGCCAGCAGGGACAGAAAAATCCATGAAACTCTTACCTCCAATAAACTCGGTGGCCCTGTGGCTCAAGTGGTGAAGCCCTTCAGAACAAAGAGGCTCAGGAACAGTGCCCAGGCTCTGAGTTCTAGCCCCCCAATGGAGGGGGGCTGTATTTATGGTCATTTACTTTATCCTATCAGTTCCAACTCCTGATTTTTGTCACAATTCTATTTCTAAGGTCTCCTTTGTTTTATTTATGATTTAGTTGGATGATATTCTCAGTCAACAAATAAGCATTTAACGATACCCATGCTGATGTGTTTGGGTTGCACTGTAAGAAATTGTATCTGGATACATAAAATATGAGAGGGGATGGATGGGGTTAGGAGAGATGAGAAATGATGCAGGGGTGACATTGTATTCAAATGACATGTTGCATCGAAACCCTTTTGTACAACTGAAGACAATTTAATCAATTAAAAAGTATATTAAGGGGCTGGGAGTTTGGCCTAGTGGTAGAGTGCCTGCCTAGCATGCACAAAGACTGGGGTTTGACTCCTCCGTACCACATACATAGAAAAAGCCAGAAGTGGTGTGGTGGCTCAGGATAGAACACTAACCTTGAGGAAAGCCCAAGGACAGTGCTCAGGCCCTGAGCTCAAGCCCAGGACTGGCAAAAAAAAAAAAAAAAAAAAGATTGAAATCCTATTTTCTTTGCCCTTTGGAGGGTTACTAGTTGTCTGCTTATCTGGCAGTACTGGGGTTTGAACCCGGGTTCTGGTGCTTGCTAAGCAAATGTTTTACCACTTGAACCACGCCCGAGACACGAGTTTCTTCAGGCAGCTGGCAACTCACGAGGGAATGCTTTGCTAGCATTCCTCGGTTTCAGGTTAACAGAACAATTTAGTAAAATACAAAATATTGTCATTTCCTAGGCTGGAAAAAACTGTGACCACCGCTTTGGGAAGAGATGCATATAAGCCAGGCGAGAAAATAAATGTGATTGTGGCTGTTGTTGGGAAGGCCTTGGGGTGTGGGGGTAGCACTGTGTCTGACCCACGGCTCCCCCTGGTGATCCTGGACCTGTTCCTTCATGACAATGAGAGGGATTCCTAGCGAACCAGGCCCCGTGCATGCAGGACACGCTCCCATCAGTAGAGCAGGAGGGATGGAGAGGGTTCAGCCCCGGGATGAGCTAGAAGCCGCCCCCTGAAATAATGGCGTGGACATCAAAGTGCTGCTGTAATAAAATGGAACGGCTTCGGGCCCATTATTATTATTATTATTATTATTATTATTATTATTATTATTATCATCCTTACCCCATCCCCGGACAAGCTATAATTATGACATGGAGGTGCTGTTTCAAAAAAAAATCTTTAAAAGTTCAAGGACAGCGCTCAGGCCCTGAGCTCAAAAAAAAAAAATAAATAAAAAATAAATCTTTATCCTCCTAGACTCCTCCGGGCAGAGCAGAGACAAATATCCGAGCCTGGCCCAGCGGCCCCTGCGGGGAACTTAAAGGGATCCAAATCATTGAGCCACCCACGCCGTCCGCGCGGCGCAGGCGCAGGAGCGCTCGCCCCGCCCACCTCCGCGCGAGGGTGAATGGACTGTTCCATTCTCGAGGGATGCTGAGGGGTGGGGTGGAGGAGACGGGCTTGGAAGCCAGGGCCCGGGAATGCAGGTGGGTCTCTGGTATTTCCATCCCAGCAAGGATACTTTGCGATTATCCCGTTTCTCCTCCCACGATGGCGACTCCTTTCTGGAAAACGTTCAGTTCGGGACGGTTCCATTACCCATGTCCCCCCTCGCCGCCTGCAGCCGGGGCGCGTCGGGGCCGGCCGGCGTGCGAGGGCTGGCCGAGTACGGAAGCCCAGAAGGCTCCGCCCACACGTGTCGGGGCCCCGCCCAGCCTCCCGAGACCCGCGGCTCCTCCGCCCGGCGACGCCGCCGCCGCCTGACGGCTCCTCCTCCTCTCCGCCCCGTCGGCCGCGGCCGCGGGCGCGGGGCACGTCAGCGCTGCCAGCGTGGAAACCGCTGCGAGGCGAGGCGCGGCGCGGCGCGGGAGGCGGAAGTAGCGTCCGGGACGGCCGAGCCACCCGCGGACTCGGCCGCTCTCCTCAGCCATGGACGCGTCCCTAGACCAGGTCGGTACCCGGGATGAGGGGCGGCGCCGCGCCCCGGGCTCTTCCCTCCCCCCCCCCCCCAGCCTCCGGGGTGACTGTTTCCCCGCGAGCTGCCATTGTGACCCGGGTGAGGGTGGTAACGGGCCCCTCCGGAGGAGAGCGGGCCGCCCCGCCCTGCCCCGCGCCGGGCCTGGTCACGTCACGGGGCCCCGGGTGGTCGCCGCGCCGGCCGGGCCGGTCCTGCCGCCGGGGGTCGACCTCGGCCCCGCCACACGCGCGCCAGGGGCCCGCGCTGGTGACGGCAGCTTCCACCGAGTGGGTCGCAGAAGCTTCTGGAACGGAAGGAGTCTCACCTGAGAAGCTGTAGGTGTGTCTGCGGTTGGCAAGTTAGGAAGAAAATGGTTAAAGTTTGGTAGCGTGTTTAGGATTCACCTGGCGCCCGAGGGTTCCTTGGGTGTTTGTTTTTTTTTTTTTATTTTTTTGCTGCTGTTGTTGGTTTTTAAGGTAAAATTTCTGAATCTGGGAGTAGGGGTGCGGGACTCGGAGCTGCGTGTTTAATAAGCACCCCCCCCCCCCCGCACACACATGTGATTCCAGTGTGGTGAGCCTGCGAACGCCGGGCGGGAAGCTCTGGGGTCAAGAAGGGGTGGGGTTGGCCTTTCCTGCACGGCGATTCCGGCCTCTGGCTATCCGTGGTCCCGGAACCTGGGTGTCCACCCCCCCCAAATCCTGTGGCACCAGCAGCACCATCCTGGCCTCCCTCCCCTCGGGGGAGATGTAATCTGGCTGACTGCTCTGGCATGGAAATGGGCTCTCCTAGTCCCCGAGGGAGGGCCCATCAAGGAGAACCGGTGTTGACGGGGGTTTCTTCACGGATCCTGCACCAGGCCTAACAACCCGCCCTCTCCATGCCAGCTTGAGATTCGGCAAGTCCAGAAATTGATGAAAACTCAGTTTTGTTTTGTTTTTTTCTACCTGTTGGGGAGGGGGGGAGAAGGGAGAAGGGAATCAGCAGTAGCAGATGTAAAGTTGTTCACTTGTTGAAGACAGCCGTGGTAGAAACTGAGCCATATACATGATGCTCCCTTGGTCATTTGGTATAAACCGGGCAAAATGTTTAGCTCTAACAGGAAAAGGTAAATGTGGTGGTGGTTCTTTTTTTTCCTTCAAGTCTTCTGACTAGTGCAGTGTCTACCTTTTGGTACCTTGCAATTCATTTAGCATCGAGGATTCTCAACCATAGGGACATTTTTTTCCCCAAGACATTTGGCCAATCTGGAGGTGGAGGTACATTAGGTTGTGTCACCAGGTGGGTGAGGGCAGGGAGATGTTTCTGGAACCTGGTCTGAAGAGGCCAGGGATGTTCCGAAACACTGCACAGGACATCCCCAACCTTCAACAATCTGTTTTAAAATGTTTAGAAGATCTCGATTTCAAAGCCCACCTGGGCTACATAGGGAGACTCTTATTAAAACAACAACCACGCTGCTAAAAACAAACAACCGCTGAAGCTGAGAAAGTCTGGTTGTGTATGACACCAGTAGTTGAATACAGATTCTAAAAGTGTCCCTTCAGTGTTATTTCTAACTTCATAAGAAGTTGAGGTGGGCTTTGTGTCATTTAATTAAAAACCTAAGAGAACTATTCTTCCAAGAATACTTCTTTTCTTTTTTTGGCCAGTCCTGGGCTTAAGCTCAGGGCCTGAGCACTGTCCTTGAATTTTTCTCAAGGCTAGAGCTCTATTACTTGAGCCTCAGCACCACTTTCGGCTTTTTCTAAGTATGTGGTACCAAGGAATCGAACCCCGGTCTTCATGCATACTAGGCAAGCACTCTACCACTAGGCCAAACTCCCGGCCCCGCAAGAATACTTCTTTATAGACAAATCTCCAAAACAGAGTGGGTAGAGATCCTACTTTAAATGTTTCTTTCCTGACATTTGACTATAGATTACAATGGTTGTTCCCTAAATGTTAATTGATAATAAAGGATCCTAAACCTTTTCATTGAAGATCTGAAAAGGTACTGGAACTCTTATATGCTTCAGGCTGGAACAGTCACAGAAACTGCAGTGAACTTTTAGGAATTCAGAACATGTGGACTGGAAATGTCTGCTTTAGGCCAGTGTGAAGACTGTGAATGTGGATTTTTTTTTAGAGCTACTGCTCTTATTTCTATATTCTGTGCAGTCAGAGAACCTTACATATAGGAATAACATTACTGTGATATGTGTTTTGATGATTTGTTGCAAATAGTTTTTGTCAAAGCAAAATATTGGATGGGGTTATGATGACGAGGCTATGACTGGGTGAAGTTCTACATTGCTGGCATAAATTTGAGAGCTATTTGAACAGTTCTGAATGATCCCATTTAAACTGATCATGCATAATTGATGTGGCTACAGAAACCGCAATGTTATTTGATAGTTGTCCTCTAAAATTTCAACATCTCTTGAAGATGTAACCTGTGGTCATCATTTAATAGAATCACTCTTCACCTTTCCTTTGATCCAATCCTAATACTGTACCTTTGCTTTTTCTTTCTTTTTTTTTCTTTTTTTTTTGCCAGTCCTGGGCTTGGGCTCAGGGCTTGAGCACTGTCCTTGGACTTTCTCAAGGCTAGCACTCTACCACTTGAGCCTCAGCACCACTTCTAGCTTTTTTCTATGTATGTGGTACCAAGGAATCGAACCCGGGTCTTCGTGCATGCTAGGCAAGCACTCTACCACTAGGCCAACCTCCCAGCCCCCCCTTTGCTTTTTCTTTAGGAAACCTAGCAGCATGCAAAGCTGTGCTGAGAGTCCCTTGTCTTGATTTTTCTTTTACAATAGTATCAGTTCTCTTTTATCTGAAGTTAAGGTATTAGCTAAGTTAATTGAGGGGACAAGGAATTCAAACTAGCAGAGGAGAAATGTGTGCTTGAGCCCCCTGATACTGTGTACTGAGACTGCTGGGGAATAGTCTTATAAATTCAAGTACAGAATGCCACAAAGTAATTGCTGATAGTCCTATTTATCTCTTACATGCCTACACTTTTCACTAAAACTTGCTATTTTAAAGCTTAAAAATCTTACTCTTCCTGTATGTTGCATTTAGTCAGGGTGTACTGTTATTTTGTTTGTTCATTTCAATTTTCTTGGGGCACTTGGGGATTGGACTCAACCTTGCACTTGGTAGGCAAGCATTCTACCACTTGAGCCATACCCCCAGTCCAAAATGTGTTTTGTGTTTACTTTCATTCCATCCTTAAGCAGACTGAGAGCTGTGTGTTTTAGTCTCACAGTCCTGAAATTGGCCAGGTGACTGAGTCTTCTCTGGGGTGAGGAGCTGCTCTGTGCATAGGAGCGTTTAACAGCATCCCTGACTGCTGTCCCTGGATGCTAGTAATACTGGCACTGCCCCAGATGGAGGCAATTACCTCCTGAGAGTGGGTGGAACTGCTTCTGTGTGGAAATTAGAGAATCTAGACCTTCAGTCCAATTCAAGAGCCACTAGCCACATTTACCAACTTAAATCTAGATTGGTTATTCTTACATAAAACAATTCATTTTTTTCCTTCCTTCCTTCCTTCCTTCCTTCCTTCCTTCCTTCCTTCCTTCCTTCCTTCCTTCCTTCTTTATTTGCCAGTCCTGAGGACTGAACTCAGGGCCTGAGCACTGTCCTTGGGCTTTTTCCTCAAGGCTAGCACTCTAGCACTTGAACTATAGCATTACTTCTGGCTTTTCTATGTATATGGCACTGAGGAATCGAACCCTGGTCTTCATGCATGCTAGACAAATGCTACCACTAGGCCAAACTCCTGCCTACCACCCTGCCTTTTTTTTTTTTTTTTTTTTGGCCAGTCCTGGGCTTGAGCTTAAGGCCTGAGTACTATCCTTGGGATTTCTCAAGCACCACTTCTGGCTTTTGTATGAATGTGGTATAGAGGAATCGAACTCAGGTCTTTGTGCATGCTAAGCAATTCATTTTCTTAGTCAAACTAGCCAAGTTCCAAGTGTGGAAAAGCCACACATGGCTTGTGACTACCTTACTGGTCAAGACAGGTCTAGACTGTCACCAGGAAAAGTTCTGCTGGTCACCTATGGAGTTTAATTTACTCATTATATCTAATTCTTACCTCTGAACAATGCAGCTTTCACTCTGTTTCTGACTTAAACAGTATTCAGGCCTGATTTTGGGAAATCCTTTATCCTCTTACTGGCAGGCCTGAGGTTTTTAAGGATGAAGAACAACAGGAGTGGACTTTACTGATGATTACTTGGTGGTGAGACTGCAGAATTCCTCTCCCTGCTTTAAAAAGGAGTTAAGAGCCCTGTTAGGCTAACCTGAAATGATAGGTTTCCATCTGCTTTGCAGAGCTACTCATACATGGGATGGGAGGGGTTTTGTGTGGAGCTGGTGGCTGTGATTGTAGCTTTCTGTTAAAGCTGGTCCTTGTCTCATCATGAAGTGAGGGGTTTTCATGCCAGTGGGGTGAGGTGGAATGATTACCTAGTGCTAAGTGGCAAAGAGGTTTGATAGGATTTGCCAAAGAATGGTACAGAGTTTCTGTTCCTAAAAATGTTTGGTCTGATGATTTTTGAAATTTCAGGGTGATGCTCAGAAGCAACGCTATTGTTGTGTTCTAAGAATTCCAGTTATAATTGTTAGGAGTTTTTGGAGCTTAGTGGGCTGTCAACGTGAGCCCGACATAATTGGATAGAATAATATTGATAGTATTCTTGGTGCCTGGAGTTTGGCCAAGTGGCAGAGTGCTTGCCTAGCATACACAAAGACCCAGGTATACTTCCTGAATACCACATACATAGAAAAGCTGGAAGTGGTGCTGTGGCTCAAGTGGTAGGATACTATCCTTTAGGAAAGCCAAGGACAGTGCTTATGCCCTAAATTAAAGCTCCAGGACTGGCAAAAAAAATATTTTTTTTAAGATTTTTAAATGAGCATATAAAGGAAGTTCATTGTGACATTTCCTTATTTGCATACCATGGAGCAGATCAGACTCTGTTTATCCTTCTCACTCATTAACTCCACGCATGAGCGCACATGCACCTACACACTCACACTCACAAACTAGTCAAGCACTATATCTTGTTCTGTACCTCCAGCAGAAGGATAATAGTTATCTTTCTGATTTCTCCTTTGGCAAGTTCTGGAAACACTTTAAAGAGGATTTTTTTTTCCAGAGGAAATTATTATATTCAGTTGCTGTGGCCTGCTTAAACAGTTTTATTTTTGTCCTAGAATAAGTGTGTGGCTCCAGATAAAGTAGAAGGATTTAGAAGTAAAGCATGCCTTCGTGTATGTCTTGTCTGAGGGTCAGGGGTAATTTAGAAGTGCTTGCTCATGGTCTAATGTCAAAGTGGATTCTAGAAGTAATGGCTTTTAGGGGGTTTTTTGGTTTTTTTTTTTTTTGCACCAGTCCTGGGGCTTGAACTCAGCCCCAGAGTAATGTCCCTAAGCTTCTTTTGCTCAAGGCTAGCATTCTACCACTTGAGTCACAGCACTACTTCTGGCTTTTTGGTGTATATGGTATTGAGGAATCGAGCCATGGCTTCATGTCTTCTAGGTAAGCAGTTTACCACTAAGCCACATTCTCAGCCCAGAAAGAGGTTGTTTTTTTTTTTGTTTTGTTTTTCCTCTAGTGCTTCCAACACTAGAAGCCTTTCCCTCCACATAGCACATTTGACATCACTCAGGTGAGTTTCCCTGCCATCTCTCCTGCCTTTACAGTGACCACTGAGTGTCAAGTGAGGGTCCCCCATTTGCTCTTCACTACCTCTTCTCAAGGTAACTCATAGTCACATTGTAAACTAAAGCTTTCCTATCAGGGAAGTAGGGAAGGAGGAGGGAGGACTAGAGGAATGGGTGAAGAAAAATAGGAAAAAAAGAGGAATCCCTTGCTATATGTAATAGAAGTGTCCTGTAGGGAGTTTAAGATGACTTTTTAAATGTGGGTAAACCTGCCCCTGCCACTCAAAAGTACAAAGCCAAATTTGCTTGTGTATCAATTAAATTTTTTTTTAATGTTTTCCTATCAGCTGGGAAGAAGTTGTTTAATGAGCCAGTCTTTACAGAAAGTCTTCATATCCCCCACATATTCAAGCATAGCCTCTAAGCATCCAGACCTTAGAAGATGAAGGGAGGCAAATAAGTACCTGGTCCTAATTAAAATACAAATAATTAAAAAATACAAATAAAGACATTGAGACTCTAACAAGGTTTAATAGGCAATTCCTGTTCTGTCTCATCATTTACCCGTAGGAGCTGCAGTGTTGGGGGGGGAGGGGAAGGGGAAGGGCAGGCCGTGCTGTGAGTAGTTAGAATTACAGGTGTGATCCAACAGTGTCTGACTGATGGTGCTTTTTTTTTTTGGCGGGGGGAGGGGGGAGCGGGGTGAGTCAGTCTTGAGGCTTGGACTCAGGGTCTGCACTATCCTTGAGCTTTCTCAAGGCTAGCGCTCTATTACTTGATCCACAGCTCAAAGTAAAAGGTAAAAGCCACTTCCAGCTTTTTCTGTGTATATGGGCTTTGTGTGTGCTAGGCAGGCACTTATACCTTTAGGCCACACTCTCGGCCCCTAAATGCATTTTTTAAATTTTTATTTTTTGCCAGTCTTGGGGCTTGAACTCAGTTCCTGAGCGCTGTCCTTGGGCTTTCTCAATGCTAGAACTAGAGCTCTACCCATTTGAGCCAAAGCACCACTTCTGGTTTTTTCTATATATGTGGTACTGAGGAATTGAACCCGGGTCGTCATGCATGCTAGGCAAGCACTCTTACCACTAGGCCACACTCCTGGACCCCTAAATGCATTTTTTTTAAAGTAAATGAAGAAAGTACACATGAGAATTTAATCACACTTGAATTCTAAGGACTGTAGTTTAAGAATTCCTTAGTCTTTAAACCCCTTTTATAATTTCTTTGCTGAAGTTCTCATTTTTTGCAAGGTTATGATAAATAACTTCTTAGTTATTTAAAAACTAATAGTTTGCTAAACTTATCAGTGGATACAAACATCTGTAAAGATAATGGTGCGTTGTTAAACCGGGCTCAGTGGTACATGCCTGTAATCCTAGCTACTCGGGAGGCTAAGATCTGAGGATGGAGGTTCAAAGCCAGCTCAGATACTGAAGTCTAAAGTCTCTGAAACACTTACCTCCATTAACCACTAGAAAACCGGAAATAACACTGGCTCAAGGGGTAGGACAGTGGCTTTGAGCTGAAGAGCTCAGGGATTGCACCAAGGCCCAGAGTTCAAGCCCCATGACTGACATAAAAATAAATAAATAAAAATAAAATGGTGGGTTGTTTTCAGAATGCAAATCCTATCCTATGTATAGGATGTCAAGTCAGTTTAGCAGGTAATACTAAGCAGTAAAACCAAGGAAAATGCAAAGTGGAATGTATTGTAAAGGATAAAAACCATGCTACGGTTACATTGAGTTGGTATAGTTTTTACTAAAAGCAAATAGGCTTTATTTACTGTGTGAGACCAAGACTCCAACTTGGTATCGAGGTTTTTGCTCATTGGCTTGATGCTTTATAACCTGAACCACTCTTCCAACCCCAGTCATTGTTTTGGTTGTTGTTGATCTATGCAGCTATATGCAAGATACTTTTGTAATTCTAGCTTTGTGTATGTGCACGCGTGCATGCATATATGTGTGCCAGTCTTAGAGCTTGAACACAGGGCCTGGGCACTGTCCCTGAGCTTTCGTGCTCAACAGGAGCACTCTACCAAATGACCCACAGCTCTACTTCCAGCTTTTTTTTTTTTTATAGTTTAGTGGAGATAAGAATTCCATAGACTTTCCTGCCCAGATGGCTTTGAACCTGGATCCTCAGAGGTAGGATTGCATCACTAGCCATCAGTGCTCAGCTCAAAGCTTTAAAAAAAAATTTTGTATTGCTTCCTGACTACCTTACCTTGACTCTATTTAAGTAATTTCGACACTATGTGTGTAATTCTTCTATTAGTGGCAGAGTATTTCACTATCCCATACTGGCTGACAATGATGAAAATCATGTAGTATAAAATGAATTTTTAAATGACCCTACAGGAATGAAGAAGTTTGTTTTACCAAATGAGGTACCTTTTAAAATCTTTTGTCTGTGACAATGAGTGTGCAATCAAGTGGTTCTCTTTAGGAACTTTGAAATTGAGTTGGGTCCTACCATACATCTGATAGGTGTACATGTAGCTGAAAACTGAATCCATTTGATTACATACAGATCAACTATCTGAAGTGTCATTTAGTGTTTGTGTACATTTGTGTGTTTGTGTACATGTGTTTGCATACATACATATGTATTTTATGGATGCTTTGTTTGTTCCTTGACGATCTGATTCTACAAGTCTTTTTTTTTTTTTTTTTTTGGCCAGTCCTGGGACTTGAACTCCAGGGCCTGAGCACTGTCCTTGGACTTTCTCAAAGCGAGAGCTCTATCACTTGAGCCACAGCACCACTTCCAGCTTTTCTATGTCTGTGTGGTACCAAGGAATCAAACCCAAGTCTACATACATGCTAGATAAGCAATGTACCACTAGGCCAAACTCTTGGCCCCTGCTACAAGCCTTTTTAAGGCCTGAGGTACAGCCCCTCTCCTAGAGAAGCAACTTAAAACTCCACATTCCGGTACATTGTGATGGCCCCAACTTACTCAGTGAGAAAAGTAATGGAAAAGAAGTGGCTAAATATCAGCTGGCCTCGGGCGGTGGGGGTTGAGTTGGAGGCTGTAGAATTCTCCACAGTAACAGCACCTTTTCTCTGAATTGTTTCTGGTAGGCCTTACAGAAAGATAGATGTATTCAAACCTGTTCACAGGTAGGAAAGGAAGTCTGCCAGGGTCACGTGGGAATTGTCAAGTGCTAAGTACTGTGTATTGAGACTGGTGCTGCTGGCAGTGCCTGCACTGCAGGGCACACTGCTCCAAACTAGTATGTTGTCTATATTCCACACAGAGATCATAAACAGCGCCCACGGAAATGGAATGATGTTTAAGATCCGAAGTAAACATCTCCGTTAAGGGTAGGGTGACTACATCCGGGTTTACCCAGGACCATCCCAGTTTATACCTTTTGTTCTGGGTTAATTATTACCACTGCCCCTTTGGCTCTTAAAAGTGCCCCAGTGCAGGTGAGAGATTTATGGTTATCCAGTTGAGAGGGTTGTACAATAAAAATTTCTCTAAAGGGAGACTCCTTTGTTTTTTTTTTGTTTATTTTCTGTTTGTTTTCATGTTGGTCATGGGGCTTGAACTTAAGGCCTGGGCACTATCTCTGAGCATTTTTACTCAAGGCTGGCACTCTACTGCTTTGAGCCACAGCACCACTTCTGGTTCTCTGGTGGTTAATTGGGATAAGTCTCACTGACTTCTCCTGCCTTAGCTAGCTTTGAACCCTGATCTTCAAATCTCAGTCTGTTGAGTCACTGAGTAGTTAGGATTACAGGTGTGAGCCACCAGTGGCCAGCTCATTTGTGGTTTTCTTTTCTTTCTTTTTTTTTTCCCCAGTCCTGAGGTTTGAACTCAGGGCCTAGGCATGGTTCTTGGGTACTTTGGCTCAAGGCCAGCACTCTGCCACTTGAGCCACAGCACCACTTCCTGCTTTTCCTGTATACTGAGGAATTGAACCCAGGGCATTGTGTATGCTACGCAAACACTATCACTAGGCCACATTCTTGGCCCTTTGTTTTGTTTTAACCTTGTGAAATATTAAATCAAGCAAAGATAACTTTTAACATTCAGCCCGAGTTCAGTTATTACTTTTAAGTACAGAGCTTTCTCAGAGTGTGAGTTGTTTCGTTTACATACTTATTAAAATCAGGAACACTATTGCCTAATGTTAGGAGCACTGGCTCCGGAGAGATAATCAGGAATTGAGGCCTGTAAGGAGATCAGTGAGCATAATGTCTGGGTTATAGTGGGTTAGCTGAGGGTCCCATGTCTGAGTACTTGCTCTGCGACAAACTCTGTGCTTGGTGCTAAAAGATACAGAAATTAATGATCTTCCTAAGTAATGTAGAATAGTTCTCTGTGTCATGTTTTCTCCTTATAGTGAACCACAGGTACTGTGCTACTGTTCAACACTTCATTCATCTGCGTCTGTGTCTAGCTGTTGTCCTGCTGTTGTGCAGTGACAAAGCCACCTTGCCTGGCACTGTGACAGGTACTGAGAATGTGAATGGGAAGAGAAAGCAGTGGCTGCCCTCAATAGACTCTTGTATAGGCATGGCTTTTAGTTTTAAGCAATGAATTGATGAATGTGTGTACTACTTCTTTTAGAACCTGGTGTTATCCTGCAGCTGGATAATACTTCATATTTTGAATCAGTTACTACAACAAACGTGTGCTGTGAGGGTTAGCATTTATGCACATTACGTGTGAATGCTTCTTTCCCTTCCTGTCCCTCCACTCCTGCCTTCTGCTTACCCTTAGGACTGAGAACAATTGAAGCCCCCCCAGTCCACTCCATGAGCAGGGTTCAAACGGGGGAGGATGAGATTCTAGTATTATAAATGTGTGTTGATCTTGGAGTTTGGGTTCCTTGGTTTATAAGAGAAGCCTAGGTACAGGGAGTCTGAAGACCTGCCTTCACGATGTATTTGGGGAACTATCTGTGCTAGAAAGAGCATCTAGAACCCAGTTCTCAGAAAGGAGTGTAAGGATTCAGGTGGAGAGATAGCAGTTGCCTGTTATTAGGCTCCTTTCAAGGGCTTTCTCCCAATAGCCCCATAAATGCAACTGTTTTGTCAGGCATCAAAATCAAGATTTGGGGTACTAAAGAATGACACCACTGTCCTTAGAATTTGAAGGAGTAAAAGTGGTTTTCCCAGTAATGATTCTTGAAAATACTGAATTGTGATAGAGAAGGTAGCTGGAATCAGCTAAAAGTCAGAGGTGTTCAGACAAGTGGTTTGAGGTCCCCTTTTACTTGATAGCTGGGCTGTGTGGCACACGCTTGTCACACTGGGGAGTAGGAAGACTTTTCCTGTTATACTTTCATACTGTGAAAATTTCACACTCCTTTTTTGTGTGTGTTACACTTTGATACCATTAGACATTTTACTTTTAGTATTTTGTAATCAGTCTGGAAAAAAGTGGACTTGCATTTGTCAGTAATAGAAGAGTGATCAGATTGGCTTTATTTTGGATTCTTTTCCAGATAGTGGACCCCACCTTAGCTGAAATGGGGAAAAACTTGAAAGAGGCGATGAAGATGCTGGAGAACAGTCAGAGGTGAGCATGTGGGATGGAGGCGGACCTGCTCAACATATCCAGCCTGTTTGAAAACCGGTGGCTCTGGTTTCCCTCTGTTGAGGCCATCTCTAGACTCTAGAATGTTGCACATAACTTCTGTGGACTTGAAAAGTAGTATTTGTCTTGGGTTGAAGGAACTTTATAATTACAGGATTTTGAAATGAGGGAAAGAACTTTGCCGTTTCAGTTGTCTGTAAAGTGTCATATAACACTGATTTGAATCTGTATGTAGTTCTTGCTACAGAGTCAGGTCATATTGAGCTTCTAACCAAAAGCGAATTGAAGTGGTTTCGTCATATTTTTCTGAAACTATCCAAAACTGAGGCTAGAGTGACATGATGAGCATGTGTCAAATCCTACACCAGTCACTAAGGTTCTAGATCATGTTGGCATGCTCATATTGGTAATTTGACATGATAAAACCAGTGACTTGTTTTTCTCCACTTCCATTAGAAGAGTAGAGGAGGAGAATGGAAAGAAGCCAGCACCAGACGACATCCCAGGACCACTCCAGGGCAGGCAAGTGGCACCGGAGATCAGTTAGGGTGAAACATTTTCTAGCCCAAGCCCTTTCCCCACTGTCTGTCTACAAATTTAGTTTCATGAACACAAAAAAAATTTACACAGCAGAAGCGGGCATGATGGCTCAAGCCTGAAATCTTAGCTACTCAGGAGGCTGAGATCTGGGGATGAACGCTCAAAGCCAGCCCGGGCACAAAAGGACCTAAGACTCTTATTTCCAATTAACTTCTAGAAAACAAGAAGTGGAGCATGGCTCAAGAGTATGTCTGTAGCCTTGAGGTGAAAAGCTCAGGGATGGCACCCAGGCCAAATTCAAGCCCCATGACCCACCAAAAAAAAAAAAATTACACAGCATTATGTTCAGCAGAACATTGGAAAACTGAATTGCCATTGGCTGGTTGGTGATAATGCAGGGTCTACCATCTTTCCACTCAGAACTCAATATGACCCCACAACTCCAAAGCCATGCATGAATTTGTACTTCTTTTTTTTTTTTTTTTTTTTTTTTTTTGCCAGTCCTGGGCTTGAGCTCAGGGCCTGAGCACTGTCCTTGGACTTTCTCAAGGCTAGAGCTCTACCACTTGAGCCTCAGCACCACTTCCGGCTTTTTTCTATATGTGGTACCGAGGAATTGAACCTGGGTCTTCATGCATGCTAGGCAAGCACTTTAACCACTAGGCCAAACTCCCGGCCCGTGAATTTGTACTTCTAACTGGAATATCATACACAGTTCATCCTTGAACCTTAGAGTCTTCTCGGTAGACGAGCTTTATTTTGAGAGAAATTTCAGTTAGGTAAGACTTGCCATTCACATGAAAGTGAAATGTGCTGTGGTCACTGATTGGTGACTAAAGCAAATCAAGTCTTTGTGGTTTGAACTAGAAGAACATTAAATAGCTGGCTACAGTTTTTGCAGGATACTAGCAGTTAATCTGAAGCTAAAATCCCAGCCCACCATCCCTAAGGCAAACTGATTTTTCTCTTTTATAACCAGGAAACTGCACGTAGGTCAATAATACAACTCCCTTAAATTGTTCTTTGACCTGTTTAGAAACTGTATAAGATTGCAAAAGAAAAGTATGGAGGAAGTATCCTGGTATACCAGGAAACATATCTAAAATACCCGGATGCTAAGGCCTTAAGATGAAACGTATCTAAAATACCCGGATGCTAAGGCCTTAAGATGATACTCCTCAGCATGAACCAGGCCAACTCTGTGGGAAGTGTTTCTGCCACTCTATATAGGAGGCAAATCCTCCTTAGTGCAAGGACATAGGGACTTAAGGTGGTAGGTAGTAAGGTTTGTTTGTTCTTCCCATTGCATAGCAGTTTCCCTAGAAGGGTCACTCCCAAGAATAGCTCAGAAATGGCAGCACATGCTGAGCCCCAATATTTGAGTCTGGTGATATTCCAAGAATGGCGTCATTCCAGGCACATTCTGATTGCATCTTCACCCGGCCTCTAAACGCAAGTTTGAATAGCTAGCTAAAAGTCAAGACTAGTAGAATTCCCCTCCCTACCCAAGTCTCACACTGTGTGAGGACCAGAGCCCCTCTCACTGGAAGGTCACTTGGGGAATGGGTTTTGAGCATTGTTCTGACAGTGATGCTTTATTTGAAGATGAAAATTTTCTTGGTCATGATCTTATCCAGAGATACTATTTTTATGTTACATCACAAGTTACGTTGTTATCCTTATCTCATTAGCCATTCACATTCTTCTAAGCAACTAGAGACATGTCTTAGATGGAAATATATGTAGTTAAAGTGTATCACAACTTTCCCAACCTGGGGAAGAGCTGGTAAGGAATGTTTTCAATACATGTTTAAGGCCGTTAGTCCAGGCAGGCAAGCCTCCTACGTGGAAGATAACCTGATATGCCTGCGGCCTTCTGCCTGATGATCTTCTAGCATCTTAAAAGGCCTGTTGAGTCTTCTGACATGAGAGCTAAACATTCTGTTTGAATGAACTGGCATAGGAATATTCTAGAGAAAAATGTGAAATTAAAAAAAAACTCATGTTTAGGCAGAGATATTTGATCATCAGTAAGGTTAAAATTCTGAAATTAGTTTATAATTTGAGAGTTGATTTAAATATAAACTATATCTGAAAATATCTTGCTACCCAATGGAAGGGAAGATTTGACAGATGCACTAGCTGGTGGCTGGAAGTGGGGCTGCATGCTCTCTTTAGCAGGCTGCTGACTTTCTGTTCTGCAGTGGACAGGACATGGTGAGCATCCTGCAGTTAGTCCAGAATCTGATGCATGGAGACGAAGGCGAGGAGGAGCCCCTGAGCACACGGTAATGTTAGAAGGCCAGCAGGAGCCACCATGCCTGGTCTGACCACTTTATCCTTATTTCTTCTCTGTAGTTCCTAAGGGTTCTGAAGGGTAGAATTTAATTTTAAAAGTATTTCAAAGAAAATTATTTTTAAAGATACATTCCTTTTTTTTTTGGTCAGCTATAGGGCTTGAACTCAGGGCCTATGCACTGTCCCTGAGCACTGTGCTCAAAGGTAGCACTCTACTACAACTCTACTTCTGGTTTTCTAGTGGTTCATTGGAAATAAGAGTGGTGGCTTCAAACTGCAATCCTCAGATCTCAGCCTCCTGAGTATCTTGAGATCACAGATGTGAACCACCAGTACCCAGCTCTGATAGGATTCATTTTTTGTTTTGTTTTTATTTTTGGCCAGTCATGGGGCTTGAACTCTGGGCCTAGGTGTTGTCCTGAGTTCTTCAGCTCAAGGCTACAGCCCTACCTACCCCCTGAGGCGCGTGACACTTCCAGTTTTCTGGTGGTCAACTGGAGATAAGAATCTCACCAACTTTAGTGCCCGGGATAGCTTTGAACCTCGATCCTCAGATCTTAGCCTTCTGAGTAGCTAGGATTACAGGAGTGAGCCACCGTGCTTGGCTAGGATTCAATTTCTAAAAAAGTATTTTTCTCAGGCTGTGAATTTGGCTTAGTGGTAGAGTGCTCACCTAGCAGCATGAAGCCCTGGGTTTGATTCCTTAGTGCCACATAAACAGAAAAAGCTGGAAGAAGAGCTGTGGCTCAAGTGTTAAAAGTGCTAGCCCTGAGCAAAAGAAGCTCAGGGACAGTGCCCAGACCCTGAGTTCAAGCCCCAGGCCTGGGGAAAAAAAAATTTCTCTTGACATTTTCAGTACTTAATATGCATTGAATTTCTGAGTTTATCTGAATTAATGCCTTCTGAACATTTACATGGATTTGGATTGCTATTGCTCCTTGTTATTTGATTCTAATGCCTTTTTTAAAATGTCACAAATTTTAATGAACAGAGTCCAGAGTATTGGAGAACAAGGTCACATGGCTTTGCTAGGTCACAGTCTGGGAGCTTATATATCAACTTTGGACAAAGAGAAGTTGAGGAAACTAACAACAAGGATACTTTCTGACACTACCTTGTGGCTGTGCAGAATTTTCAGGTAAAGACATATGATGACATTTTATCTTTTAATAAGAAACTTGCCTCTTGTTGGAATGTTGCTTAAGCTCTTTGTGCGCCTTGATTTTTATGATGTATTAAGAGGAGAGATGGCTACTATCTGCATCGTGGTGTAGGAAGGCCAAGTGAGCCCCTGTGTCAGTATAGGTAAGAACTGAGGAGAAAGGCTCTGAAGTGTTTGCTGGGGTCAGCCCTTAGCCAGCAAAAAGCAGAAGTGGAGCTACATGTAACCTAAGGGACAGTGTACGGCTCTGAGTTCAAACCTCAGTGCCAGCCTTTTTTTTTTTTTTTTGCCAGTCCTGGGCCTTGAACCCAGGGCCTGGGCACTCTCCTTGGACTTTCTCAAGGCTAGAGCTCTACTACTTGAGCAACAGCACCACTACTGGTTTTTTCTTTTTTGTTTTGATGCTCATGGGGTTTGAATTGTGGACCTGGGCGCTGTCTCTGAGCTCAAGACTACCCCTTGAGCCACAGCGCCACTTCTGGTTTTCTAGTGATTAATTGGAGATAAGAGTCTCACCATCTTCAGTGCCCAGCCTGGCTTTGAACCGAGATCCTCAGATCTCAGCCTCCTAGGTAGCTAGGATTATAGGCATTAGCCACCATGCCCAGCTCCAGCTTCTTCTATGTATGTAGTATCAAGGAATTGAACCCAGGGCTTCATGCATACTAGGCAAGCACTTTACCACTAGGCCATGTTCCCAACCCCAATTTTTTTTTGCCAGTCCTGGAACTTGAACTCAGGACCTGAGCACTATCCTTGGGCTTTCTCGAAGCTAGAACTCTACCACTTGAGCCACAGCATTGCTTCCGGCTTTCTTCTATGTATGTGGTACCGAGGAATCGAACCTGGGTCTTTGTGCATGCCAGGCAAGCACTCTACCACTAGGTCAAATTCCCGGCCCCTGCATTTTTTTTTTAAAGCACTTATTTTAGAGGTTTTAGGGCTGACACTGCTAACAACCATGCCTACATCACCCATTCCTTCCTTTGGATTCTACCTTTGTATCAGGGACTCCAGGTGTCTGTCTCCTAGTTTCTGCTTTCTGGAGTTGAGTGTGGATGTCATGTCCTTACCGCTATCCATCCGTTATATGCTCTGCTGGAGTGCGTGGCCAGCTAGCCCTCTGAGATGAGGGTACCCTGGCTTCCCATCCTCCTTGCCTACTCTTGGAGACAGCTCCCCATTGAGAAAAGAATTGCTCTTACGATTCTAAGGTTGGCATATAGTCAGAACTAGCCAGAAGAAAAAGTACATTGATACATGGGATCTCTTGATAGATATGAAAATGGCTGCGCCTATTTCCATGAAGAAGAAAGAGAAGGACTCGCCAAGATCTGCAGGCTTGCCCTTCATTCTCGATATGAAGACTTCGTCGTGGATGGATTCAATGTGTTATACAATAAAAAGCCTGTTATATACCTTAGTGCTGCTGCTAGACCTGGCCTGGGCCAGTACCTTTGTAATCAGGTAATATGATAACAGTATTCAAATGTGGCTTGGTTTAGTTTCGTTTTGCTTTGGCTTTTTACAGAATTGTGGCTGAAACCGTAGGACCTCATATATGCTAGGCTAGTATTCTACCACTGAGTTCCAGCCCCAATGTTTGGTTTGGTTTGGTTTGGTTTAGTTTGGTTTGGTTTGGGTTTTATTTTGTTTTGTTTTTTTTTGCCAGTCCTAGGGCATGAACTCAGGGCCTGAGCACTGTCCTTGGGCTTTCTCAAGACTAGTACTCTGCTCTACCACTTGAGCTTTTTCTATATATGGGGAACAAGGGAATCAAACTCAGGGCTTCATGCATGCTAGGCAAGCACTCTACCACTAGGCCAAACTCCAAGCCTTTTAAGACCTTTTTTTTTTGTTTTGGTGGGTTGTGGGGCTTGAACTCTGGCCTGGGTCCTGTCCTTGAGTTCTTCATCTCAAGGCTACCACTCTACCCCTTGAGCCACAGCGCCATTTCAGACCATTTACTTTTGATATCTTTTTTTTTCTTTTGATATCTTTATGATAATTCTACAGTGAGTGTTTTAACTGTCACAAAAAAACACTTTTCTGCAGCTTTGTATATATTCAGAGTCAATGTAGCATTATTACATCAAAGAACATGACCATTTTTAAAGTTCAAGGTACATGTAACCCAATTGAAAAACTGCCTTTTGAAAAATTAGTATATACTAATTGTACAGAGGGATTTCATTGTGACATATCCATAAAATGTTTGATGAAATTTACCTGAGAGAATGCATAGCACTGGAGGATAGATGTGAGGTATAGGAGGATAGATGTGCAGAGTATGTCCTTGAAGAAATAGGAATCAAGCTGGATGCTGACAGCTACTCAGGAGTCTCCGATCTGAAGATCAAGGTTCAAAACCAACCAGGACAGGAAAGTCCATGAGACTTCTACCCCCATTTAACCACCAGAAAACTAGAAGTGGCACTGTGGATAAAGGTGAGTGGAGTGCTCTAGCCTTGAGCAAAAAAAAGAGCTCAGGGACAGCACCCAGGTCTAGAGTTCACACCCCATAACTGGAAGAAAAAAAAAAGAGAGAAAAAAAGAAACAGGAAAAAATTAGCTACCTCCTGCTAGCTGGTCTCTTGAGTCCAAAAGTCTTGAAAAGGATGAGTAAACAGCACATGTAAGATTGTCACATGCTTCTATCCATGTTGTGAATATAGAAGCATAAACTTATCTAAACACTCATGTGTATGCTGAGAAGATGTCTGGGGTTGCATACTGAACTATTAACTGATGGGTATTTTCACTTACAGTGTGCTACTTGTGTCACTGTAGGTCTTCCTACATGCTAGGCAAGTGCTCTTCCACTAAGCTATTCCCTTAGCCTTTTTTTTTTTAGTTGGGGGTGGGGACTTGAATTCAGGGCCTGGGCACTTACCTGAGCTCTTTTATTTAAGACTAACACTCTACCACTTGATCTGCAGTGCTACTTCTAGCTTTTTCTGTTTATGTAGTAGTGAGGAATCAAAGTCAGGGCTTCATGAATACTAGACGAGCACTCTTATCACTAAGCCACATTCTCAGTCCCTTTAATTTAATTTTGAGACAAGATCTGGCTCTGTTGTTCACCCTTCCCTTAAGCTTCCTATTTCTATTCAGCACCCAGAGTACTTAACATTCTAGATGTGTAATACATACTTTTTAATCAAATTACTTCAGTTTACTTTTAAAGTGAGGGTTTCGAACTTGCCACTTAAGCCACTCCTTTTTACTTTTTATTCTTTTGCAAATAGGTTCTTGCTTTTCCCTGGGCTGACTTCGGATCGTGATCCTCCTGTGTACATTTCCTGTGCAGCTAGGATGACAGGAATACCTACTAACTTTTTTTGTTGTTGGTTACAGGGTTTGAACCCAGGGTCTGGGCACTGTCCCTGAGCTCTTTTGCTCAAGGCTAACCCTCCTTTTTTTTTTTTTTTTTTTTTTTTCGGGTGGTTAATTGGAGATAAGAGTCTCACAGACTTTCCTGCCTGGGCTGGCTTTGAACCACATCCTGAGATCTCAGCCTAGTTGAGGGTATCTAGGATTATAGGCATGAGCCACTGGCATCCCAACCCTACTAACTTGTTATTGGTTTAGTTGAGAATCGTAAACTTTTTGCCTGAGCTGGACTTGCACCATGATTTTCCCAATTCCAGCCTCCTTAGTAGGAGGCTAGGAACTTTTGTAATTTGAACTCATGGCCTTACTCTGCTCATCTGGACTATACCATTTGAGCTACGTCTTTGCCCCTGCCCTTTGCTGTTTATCTTTTCTAGTTGGGATAGCTTCAAACTACAATCTTTAGATCTCAGTCTCCTGAGTGGCTAAGAGTACAGGCATAAGACATGGGCTCCTGATAAAAACTTGTGTTATTTTTTTTTTCTCTAAAGAGAAAAATATATGGTAAAGTAAGCATTAAATGTTTAGTCTTAAATGTTCTTGTACAGTCTACTTTAACTGTTAACAGTTCTTAAAATTACAAAATCCTCATGTATTTAGAATCTAAAAATGAAGACCATAGAATTAATTTGCCTGGCTATCCATCCATAATCCTGACTTCATCTCTCCCTGTAAACATTTTCAGCACTCTTGGTGTGGGTGGTTCTGTAAAGACTTTACTGTTCTCTGAATGCCTTTGGTGGTGGTGTTTACCATCGTGTTTGGAGGAAGAACCCTGAGTCACCCCAGAAATACGCAGGGCTCAGGAGTAGTGCTCAGTAGTTTCTTTGTTTACAAAAATCTGGTTTTTCAGTAGACCCTGGACTGTTCCAAAGATAGTTATTTGACTCGTGTACAATTGCTTTTACATGTATGTGCTGGGATAACCCTGTGCGCTGAGCCACCTCCTCTGCCCTCATTTAAAAGATTTTATATTGTCTCCTCTTACAAAGTAATCAGAAATGCACATTTTCTGTTGCTGGTGGGGCCTAGCCTTCCTGTGTTGTTCAGTGCCTGTTTGTAAATGTTCCTAAGGGGAAATGGTTATGAACCCCAGCCTGTAGTCAAACTCAAGGTCTTTCCGCCTGGGTGCTGAGATTAATCATGCATGCCTGCTACCATTCTTAGCCAATGTTTTTTTTTTTTTTTTTAATAGTTCTGGGATTTGAACTCATGGCTTTAACTATCATATGGATTTTATAATACCATGCCCTTGTTGCTTTTTACATGGGGTTTCACATTTGTGCCTGTTTAGACCTTGGGCTCTATCCTCTGACCTCTACTTCCTATGGCTTGTCTTTCATATTCATAAGTGAATGGGATCTTGTAAAACTGTGTGTTTCTTCTTGCAGCTCGGCTTGCCCTTCCCCTGCTTGTGCCGTGTGCCCTGCAACACTATGTTTGGATCCCAGCATCAGATGGTGAGTTCCCCTTTGTTTTATATGGAGTTGTATTTCAAGTGTGTCTTTCAACTGAACTTGTGTTTGCTGGCCTCCAGGTAGTAAGTAGTAGCTTACTTATTAATCTTTCCCTTGTGTAATGTGTGTCACTGTGTTGTAGGTCTGGATCATCAAGCTCTCTTTTTGGGGTCAGTCAGGTCCTTGTAATTGCTAGATAGGTGTAGACGCCACATCTCAGCCCTAGCAACTTGCTCTTAAGGAATCTTTTATTCATTTAGGGGGTACTAGTTTTTGAGTTCTAGTAATACTCAGCTTTGCACTTGTTGGGCAAATGTTCTCCTCAGCCATCTCTGCAGCCCTGTTTACTCTGGTTATTTTTGAGATAGGATCTGAGTTTTTGCCCTGGTGGGCCCGAACTACAATCCTCCTATTTATTCTTCCTGCTGTATAGCTGTTTTGTGTTGAGATGGGATCTTATGACCTTCTTTTTGTTCTTGTTTTTTTTGGTGAGTCATGGGGCTTGAACTCTGGGCCTGGGCACTGTCCCAGAGCTCTTTAGCTCAAGGATAACCTCCCTACCCCTCGGCCTCGGCCTTCCTTCCTGTTTTCTAGTGGTTAATTGGAGATAAGAATCGCACATTCTTTAGTGCCGGGCAGGCTTTGAACTGTGATCATCAGATCTCGGCCTCCTGAGTAGCTAGGATTACAGGTGGGAGCCACCACACACAGAACAACCTTTTTGTCAACCTGGGCTGTCATAGAATTGCTACAACAATAGGCGCGTGCCACCACAGCTAGCTGTGGGTTGAGATGGAATCATGAAAATATTTTGCTTGGACCATGAACCAGGGGACCTCCAGAGTAGCTAGGATAGAGCTATTGTATTCTGTAGAATCTTGAAACCACTTTATCGCCACCTGCTTCTTGGCGAAGTGTTTTTGGTGCTGGAAATGAAGTGCCGCAGGGTTGATGCACATCGGGTACATACTCTCCTCAGCTCCAGTGCCATCTTCTGTAGAAATGTGGCCTGGATAAATGCCAAGACATCCTTCTACAAGCCCATGCTTGTAAGTGGTCATCACTACTGCCTGGACCCCACGCATGGGCAGTATTGGGGCCTTGGGGTTTTTGAGACAGTGTCTAGCTGTATAGCTCATGCTGGCTATATACCAAGACCCTTAGCACCCTGACTGTGAAAATGAGGCCCTTTTTTGTGTACTGGGGTTGAGTTCAATTATTTTAGACATGCAAGTGATAGAACTCTAGTTTTAGACTCTAGTTTTAGTGCTCTGCCTTTCTCTTTCAAGATGGCAAAATTTTTAACTTGGGTATACCAATGAGTAGCTATTCTCTTGTCCATCTTTTGAGGATGGCATAAGATATAAATATTCTCTAGATAAAAATATTTTAAAAATAGAGAAGTGCTGGTTCTGAATATGAACACTTTTTACCTCACTTTGCTGATTTTTCTAATTATGTTTTAAAGCTATTTGTTTTTAACATCTATGATCACAGGATGCAAAAAATTGTCAGGGGTAAGACTTATTTGAGTGTTTAACTTTGAGAGTAAAATGTGATTCTTTTGGAAGTAAATTTTTTCTTTTTTAATCTAAGATTTTCATTAGCATATAGTAGTTGTATAAGGGTTTCATTTTTGCATGTGTATACAATGCACCCTATAAATTTACTCCTTCTATCACTATCATTTCTCATCCTCCCTTAAAAAACAAATTTCAACAGGTTTCATTGCGCTTTTCTCATATATGCAAGTAAACTGCTTTAGCCACATTCATCCTCATTCACTCTCCTCTGTTCACCCTCCCACCAGCACTCATCCCAGAAGTGTTTGTACTGTATGTCTTTCATGCTGGTTATTTTATATTTTTAATGGTCATAGGATGTGGCCTTTCTGGAGAAATTGATTAAAGATGATATAGAACGAGGAAGACTGCCTTTACTGCTTGTGGCAAATGCTGGTATGTACCATAAAACCGAGGCTTTGATTTTTGTAGGTATTTAAATGAGAAACTCAGCCTAAAAAGACCAACTCTTAAAATTTCACGTGGGTGCTGGTGGCTCATGCCTATAATCCTAGCTACTCTGGAGGCTGAGCTCTGAGGACTGCAGCTCAATGCCAGCCTGGACAAGAAAATCTGTGAGACTCTTACCTTCAGTTAACCACCAGAAAACCCCAGAAAGTAGCATGTGGCTGGCCTTGCGCAAAAGAGCTCAGGGACAGTGCCCAGACCATGATTTCAACCCCTAGGACTGGCCAAAAAAAAAAAAGTAATAAAACTATCTTTATGGTGGGAGCATGGCCTAGTGGCAGAATGCTTGCCTAGCATGCACAAAGCCCTGGGTTCAATTCTTCGATACACATATGCAGAAAAACCTAGAATTGGTGCTGTGGCTCAAGTAGAAATGCTAGACTTGAGAAAGCCCAAGGACAGTGCTCAGACCCTGAGTTCAGGTCCCAGGACTGGCAAAGCAATAAAAATACTATATATAGGTAGTATAATTGTATAGCTATCAGGTCTTAAGAAAACTAAAGAAAAGCTACTAGAATGAATAATACACTTACGAAAGCGTGAGTGTAAAAGAGCTTTTTTTTTTTTTTGGTGGGTCATGGGGCTTGAACCCCGCCTGGGCGCTGTCCCTGAGCTCTTCAGCTCAAGGCTACCGCCCTACCCCTGGGCCTGGGCACTGTCCCTGAGGTCTTCAGCTCAAGGCTATTGCCCTACACTTGTGCCAATCCCCACTTCCCTTTTTTTTTTTTTTCCCTAGAGGTTAATAGGAAATAAGTCTCAGGTCCTTTTGTGTGCCCAAGCTGGCTTTGTATCTTGATCCCCAAATCTTAGCCTCCTGAGTAGCTAGGATTACACCACCGCTCTGCCTGGCTACAAGAGCTTTAAAAGATGCTTGATGCTTAAACAAGCTGTTTTTGCTTGACTTGCTGGCTTGCTTGCTTGGTGGCCCAGTGAGCGCCTGTAATCCTAGCTACTCAGGAGGCTGAGATCTGGGGATCAAGGTTCAAAGCCAGCTTGGGCACACAAAAGGACCTGAGACTCTTATCTCCAATTAACCTTTAGAAAATGGGGAAGTGGGGGGGCCAGGAGTTTGGCCTAGTGGTTGAAGTGCTTGCCTAGCATGCACAAAGACCCGGGTTCAATTCCTCGGTACCACATACATAGAAAAAAGCCGGAAGTGGTGATGAGGCTCAAGTGGTAGAGCTCTAGCCTTGAGAAAGTCCAAGGACAGTGCTCAGGCCCTGAGCTCAAGCCCAGGACTGGCAAAAAAAAAAAAAAAAAAAAAGAAAGAAAATGGGGAAGTGGGGCTTAGCTCAAGAGTAGGGGCGGTAGCCTTGAGCTGAAGAGCTCAGGGACAGCGCCCAGGCCGAGTTCAAGCCCCATCACACACACACACACACACACACACACACACACAAAGATGCTTAAACATCAGTAGTGGTCATTTGGAAAATGCAAGCTCAGCCAGGTATGATGGTTCACACCTATAATCCAGCTGCTAGTAAGCAGAGATAGGAGGATCCTAAGTTCCAGACCAGCCCAGGCAAAGTTATTAAGACCTTATTTCAGAAACAAAAATACAGAAGGGCTGGGGGCCTGCCTTAGTGGCAAAACACTCAAGAGGCCTAGTGTGCCGGAAACCCTAGAGTCAATTCCTAGCCCCAAAACAATGCAGCTTTAGCTAATGGTAATGATGTAGTACATGTCTGCAAGTCTAGCACTGGCAAGGAAGGCAGAGACATGAGGATTGAGAGCTTGGACTACTTGGGGAGACTTGTCTCCAATGAGAAAGAAAAAAAAAAGTGACAGTGTGAAACTCAGGGCTGAGGATGTAGTTTAGCGGTGAGGCAGTTCCCTCACATGCACCAGGCCTCGGGGCAGTCTTCAGTATCACATGAAAAGGCAGTGAGATGATGTTAAAATTAGGAAAGGAAAAAAAAAGTGTGGAAGGCTGGTGAGCTGTTGTTACATGGATACAAAGTAGTTCAGCCACTCTAGAAGACAGCTTGGCATTTCCTCATAAGACTTCCACATCACCCATCAGCCCCATTTCTTGATATTTACCAGAGAGAATTGAAAATATCCCTCTTTACCGAGGGCTTACAGTTGCTAAAGTGTCCAGCAGCTGGTATGTGCCTGCATGGAGACTAAGCAAATGGGCACATCCACTAGGAAGAATGAGAGAAGCCAGACACAGGCAGTCACCAGCTCTGTGTGGTTCCATGGACGAACTAGTGACTGACCGCCAGGGCTGCAGGCTGCACAAGGCTGAGGTGGTGGGGAGGGGTTGGGCTGCCATGGGGACAGGGACACTTCCACAAAATAGAGGTGGCCTGTGTCCTTACTGTGGAGTTGCTCACACTGTGTCTGGAACTACACGTGTATACCAGTGAGTTTTATGGCATGTGAATTGCACTGCAGTAAAGGAGTTCATTTCGCAAAGAAAATACTTAAATACCCCCTGTACTGCCCGGAAGAAAACCAACACTCCCTGTGTGAGTTCTTGTGTGTTTAAAAGAAACACAGATCCACCCATGTTTAGTCATTTGATGGACTTGGGATTTTTTTGTTTTTTGCTTATAGTATTTGTTCCTTTGAATAGCTTTGCTTGTTTGGTTTATCATAGGAACAGCCGCAGTAGGACACACAGACAAGATTGGGCGATTGAGAGAGCTCTGTGAGCAGTATGGCATATGGCTTCATGTGGAAGGGTAGGTAGAGGCGAGGTCCCCAGGGAGAGAACATCCAGCCCCACTCTAGTGACGGTAATCACCACGGGCTCTTAGAGCAAGGTAATAAAGTAACCTAAATTGGTTAAAGCAGATCTTAGTGGCTCACATGACTGAAAAGACCAGTGCCCACCTGGCTTCTGGAAGTCATTCTGTGAACAGAATTGTCTGCTTTCATCCTAGAACCACAAAAACAAGTCCCAGGAGCAGTTGCCGCCAGCATATTCAGGCAGAGGCCTACTGTCTTGCTTCTCCAGAAAGACAGATGGGAGCAGTGGCTCCAAAGGATGCAGCATATGGGGTGCAGTGTCCTAAGCAGGCAGAGACACCCCAACGCATGTCCCTATTCAAGTGCATCTGCAAGGGTTTCTTGGCTCCTTAATTCTGGACCCTTTGAGGCTGGAGTGAGAGCCAGGGATGGTGTTGTCACTTGGTTACAGCACAACTGGGTGTGAGGTTTTAATTTAGGACAGCACATACTTAGTGAAGAAGTAACACTGAGTAATCAGTTCTTAGATTGATGTTTTCCCTTCCAGTGTGAATCTGGCAACCTTGGCTCTAGGTTATGTCTCTTCATCTGTGCTGGTATGTTGTGGTTTCTTACCAAATACTTTACAATGGGGTGTATTTGTGTACTCTGATCGTGTAGTGACAAGTTGTTCTCTTTTGGGAAGGCTGCAACGAAATGTGACAGCATGACCTTGACTCCAGGCCCCTGGCTGGGCCTGCCCGCGGTCCCTGCAGTGACGCTGTACAAGCATGATGACCCTGCCCTGGTGAGCTACCTGGTGGGGGGATTGAGGGGTGGGTGGTGCCTGGTGGGACCATTCTTCGCAAAACAGCAAGACAAACTGAAAGCTTTCCATCATTTCATTTCTTATGTGAATCCATACCATGTACTTTTTGGGTTTATTCATCTCATATTTGTATGAGGGACTTTCAGGACAGGTTATAACTGCATAATATTACATTACTCAAATATCACTCTTGTTTAGTCATGGCCATTTGTGAACTTTTTTTTTTTTTTTTTTTTTGCCAGTCCTGAGCTTGAGCTCAGGGCCTGAGCACTGTCCTTGGACTTTCTCAAGGCTAGAGCTCTACCACTTGAGCCTCAGCACCACTTCCGGCTTTTTTTCTATACATGTGGTACCAAGGAATCGAACCCGGGTCTTCATGCATGCTAGGCAAGCACTTTAACCACTAGGCCAAACTCCTAGCCCTCCATTTGTGAACTTTTAAGGGTATTTTCAAATTTCTGTAATAGAAATTTGAATGAATGTCTTTGTACTTTGCCATTTATTTCTTTAGAATGGGTTCCCCAAGTAGAAATCCTGGACTGTCAAAGCTGCTAAAGCCTGTAATCCAAGTTGCTTGGAAGGCAGAGATCAGAGGATCAAGGTTTGAGGCTAGCCTGGGCTAAAAGAGTTCATGAAACTGGGTGAACATGCCCGTTTTCTCAGCTATGTGGAAAGCACAAGTAGAAAGATCACATGCTGGGGCTGGGAGTTGGGCCTAGTGCTTGCTTAGCATGCATAAAGACCAGGGTTTGATTCCTTGGTACCACATACACAGAAAAAGCCAGAAGTAGGAAGTGGTGCTGTGGCTCAATGGGGTAGGACAGTAGCCTTGAGCTGAAGAGCTCAGGGACAATGCCCAGGTCCAGAGTTCAAGTCCCATGACTGACAAAAAAAGAAAAAGCCAGAAGTGGTGCCGTGGCTCCAGTGGTAGAGCTGTAGACTTGAGAAAGCCCGGGATTGGCAAAAAAGAAAGATTATGAGCCAAGCCAGCCCAAACATAAAGCTAGACTCTTCCTTGAAAATAACCAATGCTAAAAAGGATTGGAGGCATGGTACAAGTGGCAGAGCACCTGCCTCACAAGCTCAAGGTCCTGAGTTCAATAAGGCTTCTCAGCTACATTGTCCAAGAGATTGTAATATGATAGTTTTCTTCTATTTTCTTTTTTCTCTTTTTGGCCAGTCCTGGGCTTGAGCTCAGGGCCTGAGCACTGTCCTTGGATTTTCTCAAGGCCAGAATTCTACCACTTGAGCCACAGCGCCACTTCCAGCTTTTTTCTATGTATGTGGTACCGAGGAGTTGAACCCGGGACTTCATTCATGCTAGGCAAGCACTCTACCACTAGGCTAAACTCCCGGCCCTTCTTTTTTCTTTAAGTCAGTGTCTCACTCTATAGCCCAGGCTAGCTTTAAACACCATAAGTAGCCAGTTACCCTACATCAACTTCCTGTATGCTGGAATTACAATTATGGACTGTCACACGTACAAGACAGTTTTTTGTAATGATATTAGGAATCAAACTTGTAGCTTTACTTCTTGTATAGCTAAAAAGGCTGTCACCTGAATTGCTGAATCCAGATGTGACCCATCTGCATTCTCATCTTGGAGTGGTTGTGCCATTCCTTTCCCATGAGCCCTTGGACTCCTCTAGTTCACTGAGCTGCAGTTGTTGGCAATCAGATGGTATGCAGGCTGCATGCCTGGCACACATCCACCTCATGGAGTGCCTTGTAGATGGTAGTAGTTACTCTGAGGCTCCTCTGCTTTGATTAATGTACCCACACTGGACTTTTTTAGACTTTGGTTGCTGGTCTTACATCAAATAAGCCAGCAGACAAACTCCGTGCCCTGCCTCTGTGGTTATCTTTGCAATACCTGGGACTAGATGGCATCGTGGAGAGGATAAAGCACGCCTGTCAGCTGGTGAGTAGAAGCCTTGTCAGTGGCCATGGTTTCCGTTTCTGCCCCATCCACTGCCTCACCCCCGGTTTATCGCCTCGCAGCCAACTCACTGAATGCCTGTTGGATATCCTTGGTTCTTGTTGCAAATTCTAGAAGAGGTCGCATTGTATGTAGATGAAATCAAATGAGAGGGAATACCACTGCTAGCCAGGGCTGAGAAGTTAAGATGATTTTCAGAGAAGGGGGGAATAGTACTCCCCTTAACTGACTAACCTAAACATAAGAAGGTAAAAAGTAGAGTATGGGTGGCATGAATCTTTATTTCTTTTTTTGGCAGTACTGGGGTTTTGATTGCAAGACTTACTAGGCTAGTGCTCTACCATTTGACATATGCCCAACCTTTTTTTGCTTCAGATACTTTATTTTCTTTTTTGCCAGTGCTGGGGCTTGAACTCTCAGTGCTCAGGGCCTGAGCACTGTTCTTGGGTTTTCTCAAGGCTAGAGCTCTACCACTTGAACCACAGCACCACTTCTGGCTTTTTCTAGGTATGTGGTACCAAGGAATCAAACCCTGTTCTTTGTGCATGCTGGGCAAGCACTCCAACAGTAGGACAAACTGCTGGCCCCAATAGATCCTTTCTTTAAGTAGTTGTGCAAAGAGGTTTCAATTCAACATGACAGTTGATGATTTGATCATTGTCATCCCTTTCCAATTTTTATATTTAAATTATCACTTTCATATTTTTCTAATAATAGTCTTCACGAGGTAGTTGTTTTTACTTTAAAGAATAATTTGAGGGGCCGGGAGTTTGGCCTAGTGGTTAAAGTGCTTGCCTAGCATGCACAAAGACCCGGGTTCGATTCCTTGGTACCACATACATAGAAAAAAGCCAGAAGTGGTGCTGAGGCTCAAGTGGCAGAGCTCTAGCCTTGAGAAAGCCCAAGGACAGTGCTCAGGCCCTGAGCATAAGCCCAGGACTGGCAAAAAATAATAATAATAATAATTTGAAGGTTTGTGTTTGCAGAAAGTGCACTATATTTTTAAATACCCTCCTTATGCCACTAGCTCACATCTTGATTTGGTTCTTAGCAAAGAGAATATTCTATTGCTGTAGTAACTTTGTCAGCTTGGGGAGGGTTTGGTCACTCCAGGGAAAGCTTTTAATTCCCCTGGGCTGGAGCACATTACCAGTGACGCCCTGGAGACCACCACAGCTCTGGCCTCTTCCTGCAAGTAAGAGCTGCAGCTGGCGTCAGTGTCTATGGGGATGAATGAGGCCTGCTCGTGGCTCACCACGCTGGGCATGTTCCACCACTCGGACTGCCCCATCCATTCTGTCCCATCTGCTATCTGATCCCTGGATTTACCCTCTCATAGCCACCTCACTGAATGCCCCATGTATTCTCGTTTCTTCCTCCTCCTCCTCCCCCTCCCCTGCCCCACAGGGTGGGGGGGTGGCAGTTAGGGAGCATTTTGTTGGTACTCAGCACCTTGACACACAGTACATGTATTGTGTCATTTCATCCCACAACTTCACCAGACAATCGTTCCTCTGCTAACTGCGTGTAAAGAATTGAGTTTTGCTGGGGATGCTTTGTGTGTTCGCTGTGGAAGATGTAGCTGGATGTCATGAGGCAGGTGATGGTTCTGGGCACATCAGTGCTGTGGGAGATGGGAGGGAGCGGTGAGGATGGTGGCTGTCACTCATGGTGTGTGTTGCTGAGCACTGTTGAGGACTCTTCACAGCAAACTGGCACCTGCCATCCTCATTTT
This sequence comes from Megascapheus bottae, assembly GCF_031878675.1. NCBI lineage: Eukaryota > Metazoa > Chordata > Mammalia > Rodentia > Geomyidae > Megascapheus > Megascapheus bottae. The sequence goes on from NC_143544.1 coordinate 513,288, forward strand.
ATAATGGAGAGAGCTGGAACCTAGAGAACTTAGAGAACTTGGTCAAGATCATAGCTAGAAATGACAGGTCAGGAAGCTTACCCAGTCCTGTCCTCTGGTACTCACAGCCTCCCCTCCTGCTCCAGGGCTTGGCTCCTGTGCCTCCATTTGCCCTCTGCATCGTTCTCACAGATAATGTCAGTGACCACCATTGCTCATAAGACACTTAGAATTATCTCATTAGAAACAGGTTTTGAGTGACATTGAATGGGGTTTGAAATCAGGATCTTGTACATGTAACTGAAATATTGAAGAGTATTTGAAAATTTGAATAGTAAAAGTTGTCATCCAAACTTAGGAATTATCAAGCTACAGATGTCTGAGGTGTGTGCTTAAAGAGCTGTAAAGTCCTTCATACTATAGTGTGTTAATTTAATGAAATATATGTGATTTCATTAGATTTTCTCCTTTGTAGAGTCAAAGATTACAAGAAAGTTTGAAGAAAGTGGACCACATCAAAATCTTGGTATAGTATATAATTTTCTATTTTTGAAATAATTTATTTAGCTTTAGTTACAGGATGTTTTTCCTCAGCTAGATAAATCTCACTGAAGTAGCACCAATAAAATCAGTCTTTGGGATAAAATCATACCATACAATTACTTAAATTCCTATGTCTTTCATAGATTCCATTTATCTTGCTAAAATTTAGAATTCTATAGGTGTTGGTGGCATATATCAGAAATCCTAATTATTGGGAAGATAAAGTTACAGCCAGCCTAGGCAAAAAAATCTGAGATCGCATTTCAACAGAAGAAACTGAATGTACTGGCGTGCGTCTGTCATCCTGATGGCTTAAAATGGGCAGATCACACTCTAAGCACCAGCCAGACCCATCTCAAAATAACCAATGCAAAAAGGGCTGGGGCATGGCTCAGTGGTAGAGCACATATCTAGCATATGTGTGGCCCGAGTTAAAACCTAAGTACTGCCAAGGGAAAAAACTTCGTAGAATTCTGCAAAGATCTTACTAAACATGACATCTTCACTTGCCCAGCAACTACACAACACCCATTACCTACTGAGACCAGCGTCTCAGAAGCGTTGAGCTACTTTTTCTGAAACCAGCTCGAGGGGGGATGAGAAGAGGCAGGTGGCCCTGCCTTGTCTTCCTAGGTAACAACTTGCCACTCTAGGGGGTGAGAATCCAGCAGTGCCAACAACCAGCTGTGAGCCTCCATCCATGTGGGGACGTTTTCACTGCATGTCAGCATTTCAGAAATTCCACAGGCTGGATTTTTATTTCAGTGTACTCATTCAGTGTTTCAGAGTGCAGTTTAATGTTGAGTTTGCAGGTTCTGTTTAGACCACATGGAGGTTTAAGGGGCTTCCCTGTGTTCTGACTATGACTTTGGAGCAAAGTGGCCCAGATTCTAGCTAGGGAGAAGCTGGGAAGCGAGCGGGTTATTGGAGCAGCAGAGAGCATGATAGTAAGTCAGGAGACCCAAGTTCTGCTCTCAGCATGTCACAGGATCACCCCATGATACTGAGTCATATTTTAACTTCCTGAGGCTGCCGGCTCAGCTGTCACATAGAAGTGCAGCAGATGCATAGACTGAGGTGCGGGGACCCCATGAGGAGCCAGTGTGAACACTCAAGGCTGGGTCTAGTGCTCCTCCCTCCCCACCTCCCTTGTGAAGCCCAAGTGAACTCTCCCGCTCATCCCTTTTGTGCATTCCTTTCTCCTCCCTCCCTCGCCTCCAAGTAGGAGGGCCTGGTGGTGCTACTTACTCAGTACTGATTTTGTTTTCTCATTACACAGGGCTTTGTGCATGGTAGATGGGTACTCTACCACTTGAGCCACAGTACCACTTCCGGCTTTTCCTATGTATGTGGTACCAAGGAATCAAACCCAGGTCTTTGTGCATGCTAGGCAAGCACATTCTACCAGTAGGCCAAACTCCCAGCCCTTGTTTTTGCTTGCTTGCTTGCTTGCTTGCTTGTTTGTATGTGGGTCTTACTGTGCAGACAAAGCTGGCCTTGAACTGGAGATCCTTCTGCCTCAAGTTCTGGTGAGGATTCCAGAACTGGCAATTACCAGTTCTTCTGGAGCATCTTATACAAAGGCCAATCTAGCCCAGGAATAAACCTGAGCTCCATGCCTTCTTCCAATGGCAAACCACCTTCATAGGCAGCCCTGAAGCTAACTGCTTGTGTAATGCATACCAGTGAACACACCTGGTCCTGAGGTTTTCACATGATGTTCCTTTGTTTGATCCTCACCCAAGTTTCCTTCCTACTTCTTCCTCCTCCCCAGCTCCTGGTGTATGCCCCTGTTCAGCAGAGGTTCCTAGACAGCCTTTCCTGCCTTCCTCACTTGGGGACATTAACACCCACCTGGCCACACTGCCCTGCAGCTCAGCTGGCAGCCTTCTCTCTGTTGCCTCTCATTCTGAATTCACTGCTTTTCTTTTTGAGACCAGCCTGCAGTAGTGTATGTAAATGTTCTTTAGTTACTGTATCGAATCCAGTATTTCAGATATTTCGTAGAATTTATCATCTGTCTACCATGTTGCTGGAACCCTAAGTTTATGCACATAACACTGTGCAATATTTCTTACACAGGCTTTGGAGACAAGAAGTCAAGGGGAGATAGAAAGACAGGCATAACATACTTGGAATCTGGCTCGTAGCTCATTCCACCTTGTCTTAATTGGGTATGGGAATGGCTAGATTATTTGTCACCTTTTTTGTCCCCAGTTGCACATTGGGCCTTTTCTGGTCTACGTAAATATTAATCTCCTTTTCCTTTAAAGCAGTAATAGTTTTATTCTAGTGTTTGAACAGCATTTTCTCATGGAATCTAGCTCCTTGGTGGTTGACCAGAAGGTGATGAGAACCTCCTGAGCGGAAGGACTCCAGACTGACCACTTCTGGATGCTCTGCAGAGAGCATGCCAAAGATGCCAGGGAGCGTGTCTTATCCCCTTCCCCACCATCACTACCCCCCTGCCAGGAGCTGCGTCCTGCAGAAGTACCAAAGAACCTGCCAGGGGCATTGCTGCCCAGCAAATGGCCTCACACAGGGTGGAGCTGATGGTCACTGGTTGCGTTAGTATGTGCTAGCACAGGGTAGAATGTTCTCATGTCATGAGGTCCGGCTAAAAGGAGAGGTTAATGTGATGTGTCTAGTACCTGGCATTAGTACTGAGCAAGTGCAGTTGAGATTGCATACCCAGTGCTCTGTGGCCACAGCAGGGTCCATGACTTCTAAACATTTTGCCAAACCTTTGCTGCTGCTCTAGCAGCTGGAACTGAAGGCACTTGAGCGTTCTGGTACAGATAGATGCCAGTTTTCGGGTGAACTCAACTGTTGGTGCTGGGCCTCGTGCACACTTGGTAGGTGACACCGGGCATCTGTTCTTGCAGGTGGAAGATGAGCTCAGCTCTCCAGTAGTCGTGTTCAGGTTTTTCCAGGGATTACCAGGCTCAGGTAGGTAATTTTGGAAAAAAGAGTTCTTTGGTATCCATGTCTACAGGCTTGATTTGATCACATTTAAATAACACAAAATAATGAATTTGCCTTTGATTTTCTTAGTTGAAGTGGTTTGAAGGAGGCACTGTTTGGAGACATTCATCCCATGGCGGGTGGAGGGGGCAGGCATGTGGAAGGGTTGATGGTGGCACAGGTATATGGAAAGGAAGGAAGGTCACAGTGTGAAGGGTTTTTGCTCAGATTTCCATTGAACTCCAGCTTTGCATGCCTGAGTGTCTGCTTTAGTTTCCAGCTCCCAAATGCCGGCAGTGGCTGCTGGGCCCCAGTGCTCAAAAGACAAAAATTCAGGAGCTTGGAACCCAGGAATCAAGTGCCACAGTCCCCACACAGCTAACCTCAATACCGCTCTGTCCCATCCTTGCCGCACTTGGCACTGGATGAGCTTGTAAATGAAGGCAGCTGCTCACTCACACTGCACCCAGAGATTCCTCCACATCTGGGCCACCTGCAGCTCAATGCCCCTGCTTCACACATGGGCCCTCACACCCTGCAGAAGGCTGGTGCCCTCTGTGGATCCAGAGCTGACTCTGTGATGAGAAAGGAATTCAGTGGCTCACAGGACTGTCTCCAGGCCCATCTGAAGGGGCCATGTGGGATCCCCGACTCCTTTCGGGAATGCAACAGCACAGTGGTTTTCTGGTCAGTATGCTCTGCTAGTGTGTAAGCGCCCAGATGGCAGAACTCTGATCTGCTTTGGTGTGGCATGAGGAGGCCAGACCCATGGCCAGGGAGAAGTCATTGCTGTGATGCTCAGGCCCTGCTTGGGTTATTAACTTACATTGGCTTTGATTTCCTCCTGGAATTCCGTGAAAGCAAACTCATTTTTAAGGGAATGAAGAATTCTGTTTCTGAGAATGCACTCAGAGTGAGAGTTGGTGAGATGTTGAGCTGATCAGATAAACCTTGGCGTTAGGCATGTAGGAGGCTGTTCACATGGGCATCTTAAGTGAATTGGGGTTGGGTATTTAACCTTGCCATGTTTCTGGGCATGAATTCCTTTGTGTTTGGCCTCAGATCCAGTGCTTAAAGCTACCCTCACACCCAACATGGCCCCTTCAGCAGTCGGCCGGGAGAGGCATTCCTGTGATGCACTGAACCGCTGGGTAAGGATGGCGGGATCTCCCACTCTTTTCTAACCTGAAACCATCCCCGACCTCACACCTGGGTGACAGTGGGCATGGGTAGAGTCAGCCCTTGGGCTGGGGGCTCCCAGTGAGGCTCTGGCTTGTTCTGGGCTCCAGTGTGAATGGGATCCTGTCGTCACCTCTGCCAGCTCAGGTGACCATTTCCCTGCTGTGGTGTGAAGCTGCAAAGCCACAGACATGGCTTACAGCTTCTAGAGCATCAGAAGGACATGACATCATCAGTACCTGCAGTCAGTAGGGCAGTGCGGCCAGAAGCACTGAGCTCCAGCAACTTTGAGGGTACCGAGATAGCACCTCAAGTCCAGGTTTAAGAGTGCCCTGAGCGATGTGGTCCAGGCTTTGCTAAGTTGTGGGTTCTTCACAAGTCCTTGTAGCCATGAAGCTGAGGGCTTACAGCAGGTGGGGAATGCAAGACTTACTCAAGTAGACCATACACATTGACACAAACCAATTTGGAGGTATTCCAAAACGTGAGCGGTGGGTTATGGGTGGCTTTCATCTTTTGACTTACTGGCATTTCACATGCTTTTGTACATGGGCACTGACGGGAGGCCGCTAGCTCCAGTAGTCGCTGTGGTTGGGGTGGAGTGGGCGAGGAGGTAGCAGTCTCCGGCTGCGTGGCAGGAGCTGGGCTCTTTTCCCTGCAGCTGGGAGAACAGTTGAAACAGCTGGTGCCCACCAGTGGCCTTACAGTTATGGATCTGGAGGCCGAGGGCATGTGTGTGCGGTTCAGCCCCTTGATGACAGCAGCAGGTAAGGACCTGGGTCCCCCTCTTTGTCCTGGGGAGAACTGGCCACATCCACTGAATCCCAGGCCATTGGCTTTGAACCACTTTGCTTTCTCCTCTCTGGCTTTAGCACCTCTCTCTTTGGGGCTAAGTTTAGGGAGTGTAACTTCACAGAAGTACAGTAGGGCTGCTAGAGTCACCCGGGTTCCTGTGATGGTCTGGGACCCTGGATTTTGTGTCCTGCTTTTCACTTGAGCCACACATGAAACTTTCCCCAATGGAGTTTTCAAACCTAGCTGCCGCCAGCCATCCAATTCAGTGCCCTGAGTGTGGGATGAAGCCTCACGTTAGTGTTGTTTTTTATGACACAGCGTGATGTCCGTCATGTGAGGAAGATGAAGCGACCACGGGTGGAGTTCTACCCTCTGTAATTTTTTTTTAAGCTTTAGCAAAGAAATAGGGTTAATGTTGGGAGAAATGGGGACAAAGTAAGTGTTTCCTGGTCACCTGGCAGGAACTGGGAGGTAAGAACTGTGCCTCTAGATTTTACAGGTCTCTGGGGGCTGTACCAGGCCTGAAGAGTGTATTTTTGTGTGTCAGTTCTGTAACAAGCCAGACACTGGTCCCAGCACGAGTGAGGCGAAGACAGAGGACTTTGAGGTCAGCCTGAGCTCCATAGGGAGATTTAGTCTCAAGAAACTGAGAAAAAACAATGTAAACAACTGGTTTTGGTTTTTGTGAGATGACTTAAACATTTTTAGAAACATTTGGGTCTTTTTCTAAGGTGTATTAGAAAGGTATTTTCTCAAACACAGAGCAGTGGCGGGGGGGAGAGCGGCCATACACCCCTGCAGCGCAGAGGCTTCTCAGCGTGATGCAGGCACACCCCAGACACAAGCCAGCGCCCACTTCCTCTCGCTCTGTCTTAGAGATGCTGGGTTCCCTTTTAAGCTTGTGGTGGTGTTCTTCATGTAAGAAGAACCGGATTTCTTGAGAGCTCCATTGAGCATTAGATCTCCTATGGCAGCCTCCAGTGTAGTTGAGCCTTCCATGCCCAGCCACTCCCTAGGCCATCCTCACCATTCTCTGTGGGTTTGCAGCATTAGGGACTCGAGGAGAGGACGTGGACCAGCTCGTTGCCTGCATCGAGAGCAAGCTGCCGGTGCTGACCTGCACACTGCAGCTGCGGGAGGAGTTCAAGCAGGAGGTGGAGGCGGCTGCAGGCCTCCTCCATGTCGATGACCCCAACTGGCCTGGGATAGGGGTTGTCAGGTAAAGGTGTGCCTAGCAATCCAGAGTGCTGGAGTCATGATAGAGCCATCTGTGGAGGATTCATGTAGACATCTGGCCATTTACAGGTCCAGGACTGGCGGATGAGCTGACCAGCCATTAGGCTTGGTGAGGCTGCTCTGGTCTGGTCTGTGTGTGCACTCAGTACCACACACCCCTGTGTGCGACCGTCCCTAGTGGCACCCTTGTCCTCCCTCCCTGAGCTCTGCTCTCTGCCCATAGACTGAAGTACTGATGCTTGATACTGTTGCAGGTATGAACACGCGAATGATGATAAGAGCAGTTTAAAGTCAGATCCAGAGGGGGACAATATCCACGCTGGACTCCTGAAAAAGTTAAATGAATTGGAATCTGACCTTACATTTAAAATGGGTAATTATGTTTACAAGCAGCTTCGACCTCTGAGACGCCCCTGCTCTCCAGAGCCGGGGCTTGGTGTGCAGGTGAAGGTGCTGTTCTCCCAGGCCACCCGCTCCCCCTGCTCCATGTGACCTCACGGGACAGGGGACGTGGAGCCATGCTCACCTGTGTCCTGCAGGTCCCGAGTACAGAAGCATGAAGAGCTGCATTTACATTGGCATGGCAAGCGACGATGTCGACGTGTCCGAGCTGGTGGAGACCATTGCCGCCACGGCCCGGGAGATTGAGGAAAACTCAAGGGTCCGTGAGACTAGTCGGTATTTCCTACATATTGTGGGTATCACCAGCCACCTCACTGGGGCTAGAGAAGACACCACCCCCAGAAGGGCCTGCTCCTTCAGCCTTTCCCTGTTGGTGTCCTTGTTTCCTGTCGGCTGCATGGTATCACCATGCAGCACCTTGCATGCCAGAGGAGCCCCCGCTGTGTGCTGGGCACCTCAAAGGAGCTGGGTCCTGAGGCCTGTCTTCTACCAGAAATGCCCCCGCTTGTTGGCAGGTGGCATGCACATCTGCAAACCAATTAGTGTCTCGAGGGGATACATGCTGGGGTGGGGAGGAGAAAGTTGAGAGGAGCAGCTGTGCCAAAGTCCTCCACCTAAACTGCTATTTCTGCAACTCTTTGCCTGCTATAGCTGCATGTGGTGACTTTTCCCGTTAGCTGGCTAGTAAGGTCACAGTAGGCGGCCCAGGCGTCTGCAGCATTCTGTTTGATTTTGACCTGGCCTTTAAGTACACAATTCTGTTTACTGCCAGTTTTAAACATGTCCAGTGCTGTTGAAATTTTTTTCTAGGCCACAGGCAAGAAGCTTAGACAAATAACTTCTTTCGTATCTCCCACAGCTTCTGGAAAACATGACAGAAGTTGTTCGCAAAGGAATTCAGGAAGCTCAGGTTCAGCTGCAGAAGGCCAATGAGGAGCGGCTTCTGGAGGAGGTGAGTGGTGCTGCACTGGCCGCGGCTGCCCAGAGGGGCCCAGTGCAGCATGGTGCATGGTCGTGAACGAATGCTCTGTCTCGCAGGGAGTGCTGCGGCAGATCCCTGTAGTAGGATCGGTGCTGAACTGGTTTTCTCCTGTCCAAACTTCACAGAAGGGAAGAACCTTTAACCTGACTGCAGGTAGGACTGAGAGAATGCCCGATCCCACTCCCTTCTCCCTCACCTCACAGCCCCACTGTCTCTGGGTTCTCTAGCAGGAACCCCAGGTTACAACCTCTGGGGTCTGGGGCTGGGTGACTATTCCTTGAGGCCTTCCTGGGTTTGCTAGAGAGGGCAGAGCCAACAAGGTAATTGTTTCCAGTTGCTGGAATTTGGGGAAGATACAGAAACTACATTAAGGAAATGGCCCCCAAGCCTGAGGTCCTTTCCTTACTGCTCCCCAGGGTATGATGGCTGCATTGTCGTTTCAATCTGCCAGGTCTCAGCCTTGAGCAGAGGCGTGTGTTCCTCGTAGCCCTGGGCCATCCTCAGTGGGTCAAGGTCTCCTGGGCGCCCCTGCACTCCTGCCTGAGGAGATGGATGCAGGACAGCTTTGTCTAGCTTCCAGCAGGCTCAGCAGTACCTAGCTGCTCCCCACCAGTGGGTGGCAAGCTTGTGCTAGGAATGTGTGCCCATGCCTCTCTCGCCCCGTCAGGTTCTCTGGAGTCCACGGAACACACATATGTCTCCAAGGTACAGGGGATGGGAGTGACGCCACCCCCAACCCCTTCAGGAGCTCGCAGCAAACCTAGACTTCCAGGTATGGGACCTCTCCCTGTCTCGTTCATTACCGTTGTTACTGCAGCCCACACCACCATGCCATGCGGAACAGTTTCCCTGCCCACTGCTCCTTCCTTCCTTGTTCTTCTGATGCTTTACCTGAAATCCCGTTTCTCTTCACTGCAGCCTAGCCATCCTGGGCCTTTCAAACAGCCATTCATTCTTCCTAAGATTTAATCCTGACGCTGTGCCTCAGTGGTGCCCCAAGGGCAGGTTAGGGTCTGGAGACTGTGCTGCCTGAGCACGTGTCCCCGTCCTCATGCGGCGCAGCTGCCTCACCAGGGACCTGTGCAGTAACACTGTGATCCCAGAAGCCTGCGGTGCATTCCCCTCAGCTCAGCACCGTCCATCTCGTCTCTCCTAGGCCACAAGCCCTTCAAAAGGTCCCTGCGAGGCTCAGACACCGTGAGCGAGACCAGCTCCATCAGCCACATTGAAGACTTGGAGAAGGTGGAACATCTGGCTGGTGCGTCAGAGCACAGTGGCCTAGAGGCCTCGAGTCCCGAGCAGCTCCCCGAGGCCCCCACACCTCAAGCCAGCCACACTGACGCACTCCAGAACAAGGCCCAGCACCCTGAAGATGATCACCCACAGGTAGAAGAGCCCGAGAGCTTGAGATAGAGTTGAGTGCCCGCTGTGAGGCTGCACTGCCCAGTAACACTGAAAGCGTGCACGTGCCACGTGCCTATGATAAAGTTCCTGTTTGTGCAGAACCTGGATTTTTGCACAAATAGATGCCTGAAAGCCAGGCTTTCTTGGAAGGAAGTCATTTTATACTTAACAGCTGCTTCTGGCCTGCCCAAGCTGAACAGCACCATTCCCCTAAGTTACTACAGAACACTAGTCACAGAAGAGAATGGGGAATTTCAAGTGCCCGCCTCTTGAAACACTCGCTCTCCTCTCTCCAAACATAAGAATTAGGTTGCACAGACTTTTTTCCCCAGGACTCTGGGTTCCCACAGGGACCTGTCTTAACGGAGCTGCAGAAGACAAAGCCCTGGTTGACTTGAAGGAATGGGTTTCTCGTGAGACCCTAAGGAAGAGCCTCTCAGGTCTCTGTCCACACTGTTGCTTTCCTGGAGGCTGGGCGGGCCTGTGTCTATGTGCACTGGGGTAGCAGGACCCTTCTTCCCTCTATACTATTTGTAAACAGGTCTGAAGCCTCATCTGCTAAGATTAATTGTACAGTCTCTTCTTGACCACACACACATATATATATATACACACACATATACATATATGTATACATATATATGTATGTATATTTTTTAATACTGGTAGCTTTTAAATTGGTGCCCTCATGCACTGCTCACACTTGTTAATCTGAAAGCCCAGCAGGGCACCCTGATAATAACGTGCAGAGCTGCTCTCTGGAGACAGCCCCCCAGCCCTGCTTAGGGAGAGCCACAGTCCCCTCCCCCAGGCTTCTGCCACGAGGACACTCCCAACCTGGCCTTCTCTTCCTGGACACAGCATCATCACCTCTGGTAGCTGAAGATGCTCAGCTGAGGGTAGGAATCACACTGGGTGGTGGACTGCTGTGTTGGAAGCCTTAGTTACATCACATTAAGCCTCTAATTACTCTGATCAGATGTGATTTTTGACATTTGCCACTTGTCAGAACGCAATTTTCCTTTTTTTTTTTGGTGCAGATGATTAAACAGTCTTCCCTGTTTATTTGGTGCAATGAAGTCTAGCAGATAATACAAGGGAGGGGTAAATTATCACCTTTAATGAGATTAATTTAAGTGTTTTTATATATATTTGGAATTGTTAAGTTAGTTTTGCTGAAACAGAATTTCACCCTTGAGATACTATTTGAATGTTGGTTTCAATAAAGGTTCTTGAAATTGTTACTGGTGAACTAACTCAGTTTAGAAACCTTACTGTTTATCAGGCACAGTAACATTTTTAGAAACAGAAAACATTTCTAAAAATATAACGTGCATAATGACTGCAATTTGAGCATTTTAATGACTGCATAGCTTGGCTTCCTAGGCACAGCGATGAAACTTCTGAAATACGTTGGGGCCCCAGCTCTGCAGTGCAGAAGTTGTAGGGTAAATGAATTGCATTTTCCATGTTGTTTCTCCGTGGCAGCTTCTTTATCCCCACTATATGTTGACTTTTTAGCAGTAAAGCATAAAGTCAACATTAACACTTGCCTTTTGCCAAAATAAGATTTTATTTTGAAAATTTCTTGACTGAATATGAATGGTGCCTTAACACTAATAGATGTAGAATGCAAATTCCTACCCATTCCAAACCCCATCAGTAGTCTTTGTCATGCCAAAAAAAAGTTGCTTTCTTTGGTAATTTTCCTATTTTCAGCTTCTCGGAGAAATCTTTTCCCATAGCCCTTCTTCATTCTTTTTGTAGAGGAGAGCCCGATTTCCAGGAAACAGAGTGTTCATGGGAGAAGGGTTCTTCTTTAAGAACAACAAGGTAGACCTGATGTGTTCAACGAAGTGGGGGGGCTCAGCCAGAGGGGATGTAGAAAGGTTCTGGAAAAACAAAAATGGAGCATGAGAGGAGAGACAGTAAGTCCTACCTCCATCAAGACGGTATTGTATGCTCCAGCTGCATGCAGCTCTGCCCATACCTTCTGTTGATGGTCTTACCCGCAAGGATCAGCTCTTCTCTGCTGTACAGGCCCTTGTTCCCTCACAGAGGAAGGCAGGGTCTGCAGATGTGAATCCTCACCTCTAGTATGTGCTCGTCATCCTGCTGCAGCCAGAAGTCCACGTGTGGAAATGGCGTCCAGGAGTAGGGGCCTATCCGCAGTAGCTGTGTGTGTGCATCATAGATGCTGACCATCTGGGGAGACAAGGGAAAGAGGTGGTAAGGCACACAGCCCGGCTGCCGCCAGCCAAGCATGCCCCTCGCTCTGCTTAGTTCCTCGCTCTGCTTAGTTCCGGCAGCATTCTAAGGCAGAGCAGTAAGTCACATGGGTCCACTGCTCTGTGCTCCCTGGGGCTGTCCAAAATGTCACCTTGTGATTCACCTTGAGCTGCTTAGCTCCCAGTGCCTGATGACCCACCAATAGAAAGGGCACCAGTGGCTGAGATCTCCTCCCACTCATTCCTCAAATGGGACCTAAGAGTGTTTTGTATAATTTATTCCTATAGTGCTAGGAACTGAATCCATGGTCCTGCACATGCTCATTGAGCAAGCACTGCCACTGAGCCTTCGAAGACTATTTTAAGACCAACCGCCAGGGCCGGGAGTTTGGCCTAGTGGTAGAGTGCTTGCCTAGCATGCATGAAGACCCAGGTTCGATTCCATGGTACCACATGCTAGAAAATGCCAGAAGTGGTGCTGTGGCTCAAGTGCTAAAGCTAACTAACTAGCCTTCAAAAAGCCTAAGAACAGTGCTCATGCCTTGAGTTCAAGGCCTTGGATTGGCCAAAAACAAAAACAAAAAACAGCCCCCTGATTGGGGCCATGTGGATTACTTGCACACTCCTGGCCCTCCTGGTTCAGGGCGAGGGGTGTTTCTCAGAATTAACTTCGGTGACCTGGTAGGGCTGTGGTATGGAACAGAGACCTGGATATCTAAGTTCCTGGAGAACCCTAACTTTCAAGAGGCAGCCATCAGCTCCTCCTCTGGGTTTCCTCAGAATTCCTGATGGTGCCCTCTTCCCCCTCCCCATGAGGGGTCTGCACTCACCGGGCCTCCTGCTAACGCCCTGGCTGCCCGCAGCTCTGCCTCTGGGCCTCGATCTCGAAAGGAGGCTCTATAGATCTCTGCAGTTTTAATGTTGACAGCTACAAGGGACAACAGAGGACTGAAGTGACAAAGGAGTAAGTAGGGCTCTTACACTCTTACCACCATGTGCAACCGCTCGAGAGTGAGGGGACAGATGGGACATGGGGACATGCTGTGCCTTCAGCCAGTGACCCAGGAGGCTAACTAGTAGTGACTGTGTCTGAAAAGAACTGACTACCAAGCAATCAGTGAACAAGAGCTTCAAGACAGAGCAGAGCCCCTTCAGTGAAGCCAAGTCGGTGCTGAGGCTCAGAATCGGGTGGGGGGAAGGGTGCCAAGCTCCTCATTTGTGTAGGATTTCTGGGGAGAGCAGAGGCTCAAGTGATACTAGTTGGTGCGGGCACAGGCTTGGGGAAAGCCACAGAGCCAGGGTTTAAACCCAAGGCTGTCGCATTCCAACAGGAGTGGATCACAAGTTTGCCCTCTCTGACTCAACTCCAAGCCTACCTTGTCCACCTGTAACCCGTTCCAGCCCTCCAATAAACACTGCTTACCAATGCCATAGATGACTGGGAAATGGTTTTCATTTTCTTCCCGGTCATTTAATTCTAAAGAAAAAGAAATAACTAAGATACCAGGTCTAGATGTGCTATGCTGTTTTTATTTTGTACAGATGAGGCGGCTGAGTTTCCGGCAGCCTCCCCTCTTGGGCGCTAGAGGCGGCCATAGCAGGGAGGATGGACAGCCAGCAAGGCTCCCTGGGAAATGGCAAGACTCACCTGTCACGCACAGCGTCACTAGGTGAACGTCGTCGTCTTGCTTGTCAAATTCACCTACAGTGAGGACAGGAAGGCTGACATCACTAGAGGAGAGGTGCGGGACGGTCAGCTGGCCACTGCCCCACCATCCTCAACAGCTGGACCCGAGCGAGCTGCCCACACAGCACCCCCACTGCTCCGGGGACAGCATGTCAGTCACCTCGCTTTCCCTGCACTGGTGACTCAGGTCTTGATTCTCCCTACTTCTGTATTTACCCCTGGAATCCAGATTTCTACACAACCAGTACTACTCTTGTGTTGTGACTCCCCCCTCCATTTTTGTGCCAGTCCTACCTGGATCTTGGACTCAGCCTGGGCACTCATCCTGAGGCTGTTTACTCCCGGGCAGCACTCTACCACCTGAGACCCAGCTCTGCTTTTGGCTTGTAGGTAGGTAACTGGGGATCGTTTGTGGACTTTCCAACCTGTGCTGGTTCCAGTGCTCACATCTCGGCCTCCCCAGTAACCAGGACTGTGGTGTGTTGTGGTTCTTTGACACAGGGGCCTCCTGCTCCACTTCTAGGCATATGCCACCACACCCCAAGTGCCACACTCCTCAAAACTCTCATCACCTGCAGAACTGTTCTACGGAGAGCCATGACACAGTTTGTGGTTGAGTCTTGCTCAGCCTCAGGCCCAAGTGAGTGCACACTAGGTGACTCAGATTCCCAGAAGAAGTGGCCCTCCCAGCCCAGTGTCTGCCCCTCACGTGCCACTGCCTTCTACTCCAGCACCCTCCTTGTGCTCCTGTCGGGCCAACAAGCAGGCTCACCACAGGTCTGTGCCAGCTATTCCAACTTCCAGTTCTGTTTCAGCAAATCTTGTCTCCCCACACCGCCCCTGCTGCCATCCCTGGCTTGTCTGCAGGCAGCTCGCTGGCTCTGCTACTAGGCGTGTTGACGGTGAGCAAGCACAGAAACTTAAGGGGGAAGATGGCAGACTTACTAAGCAGCTGGTGGGTCAGTTTTTGTGACAACTGCCTGTCATCACTGAAGCCTCCCACAAGGTGCACCTCCAGCCTGGGGAGAGAGGGGACAGAATTCAGACGTGTGGGTGTTTAGTGACAGTGTCAGGGCACAGAGGTGATGCTGTCCCTGGTGCCGTCTGCCACCTCTGACACCGCCCCTTCTGTGAGGATGAGCAGCAGCAGGGGCCCTGGGAGGCAGTGGTGCGGCCCTGTCCAAGTCACAGGAACACACAGGACCCTGTCCTGGGCCCAGTCCCACGTTATGCCCCCAGCAGACAGAAGCTAACTTCAGCTCAGCTCACCCTGAGAGCCCCAGAACCAGAAGCCATCGCAGGACCCAGTATCACCCTAGGTGGCCGGCATGGACCCGGGCACATTTACATTTGGCTGGGTGGGGAGGGGGAGCAGAGGCCGCCATCAGCAGCCCGAGGTGCAGTCTCCCTGGCACCTAGGCAGGCTGCAGGCTCACTGGGCATTTAACCAGAGGAGGGCCAGGGCTGGTGACAGGAAGGAGGGGACAGGATGTGGACACTGGGCCCGGGCTGTGTGCCTAGACAAATGAGGGACTCCGCTTGTGTAACATGTGCCATGTGGGGACACTGGGGGGAGGGGGAGAGGGAGACCAGTTCGGTCAGTGGTCCCTACTGAAACCATTGTGGAGTCCAGGAGATATGGGTGAGCCCCCACTCTCCCTGGCATCCTAATGGGACTCCCGAACCCCATAAACAGCAGTGCTGGAGGAGTGACTGAGTGGCAGCTGTAGCTTGGTAGTGCTGGGGGCCTGGCCTGGCACAGGAAAGGCCACAGAGGAAGGGAAAGTACACTGTTACTCAAGAGAGTTCAAAGTCACATGTGCGTAGCCAGCCCCCAGCACCCTCCACACAAGCGTGGCGCTCACCTCCCGCACTGAGCGTGGTCAGAGAAGGACTTGATGGAGTTCAAGATCAGTGGCACCTCGGCCTTGGTGTCCGACCCATCGCAATGTGTCAGGCAGGTGACCCCATTACCTGCAGAACAAGGTGACACGGCTGTCATTAGTTCTCATGGCAAATCCACATACAAGCCAAGGCCACTCCTGTCCGCAGGGCACGCCTTGTCTTTGGATGTCCTGGGAGGAAGAGAGAAGAGAGCAGCCGTGCCGCCCAGCCACCCCATTCTGACCAGGGCACCGGGGAGACACCAGGCTTCAGAGGTCAGCCGGCCCCACGTGCACAAAGGGGTCACATGATGGCTCCCTTCGCCTCTGAGCATACCTGTGTGCCTCAGGACCACAATGTGACAAGTGGTGGCATCATCAGAACCCAGAATGGAGATGGAGCCTGTTCAAAAAAGAAATCAAATAAAACATCCAGTAGCCTCTGGGAAGAACGCCCACTTTACGGCTTCCTAACCTACCATCCTTTGGGGAGGTCACTGCAAGCTCTCTTTGCTGAACATACAGAAGGCCCTGGGGTCCCACTTGTTGAACAGACTGACCTCTGAGAAGTCTGGCTCTTTCCTGTTTAATTAAAACAAAATAGGGTTGTAAATTAGTGAGGCGTGAATAACTAGGGGTGGAGAGAGTGGAGGTGATGCAGGGCCGTAGGCCTGTCTGAAGTGTGCCCTGGCACACTCAATGTAGCAATGCCAGCAAACAAGGTAGTGCTTTTACCTCCAGAGGAGGGAGGTGCACGAATGCTTAACAGTGGAGACACCTGACCACGCTGGAGCAGTGTTGGGTGACTCCCCACCCCCAGCCCTTCACTTTCTAGACTGGGGCGAAGGACTTCTCAACCTGCTTATCTAGGAACCCCACTTCTGCAAATTCATACTGAGGAAGGAACTCAAAATGGGCCATTGCTATTGCTCAGAACTGCAAAAGGCTGGGAATAACACAGTCACACATAAAGGAGATTGTGGGAGAACTCAAGGTTCACTAGAAGGCAAGGGATGACGGTGAATTTTTTAACAGCTGTGAATATACTACTGTTACCATAATGGTGAAAAGTTGTTTCACACCAGGAAAACACAAGAAGGACAGACCCACAGCTAAGGTGAAGCAAAGGTACTTTTCTTGTCACCCTGGCTTTGCTCTAGTGTCTAAATGTTTTCTGATCTCATTATTAAAGACAGGGCATGTAGGATGTGTTAACTAGGTAACCAAGATTGGAGTATTTGCATCAGCCCTTACACAGCCCATTGAGAGAGAGAATGCCTGCAACTGCAGCACTCAGGAGCTGGAAGCAGACTGCCAGGATGGAAGCACTGCTCAAAGAACACTAGCAAGTGTGAGCCCAAGTTCAAGCCCTAGTAAGGCCAAAGAAAGGTAAAAGGGAAAGAGAAGGCTGGGAGTTTGGCCTAGTGGTAGAGTGCTTGCCTAGCATGCACGAAGACCCAGGTTCAATTCCTCAGTACCACATACATAGAAAAAAAGCCAGAAGTGGTGCTAAGACTCAAGTTGTAGAATTCTAGCCTTGAGAAAGTCCAAGGACAGTGCTCAGGCCTTGAGCTGAAGCCCAGGACTGGCAAAAAAAAAAAAAAAAAAAAAAGGAAAGAGAAGAGGGTGCACACCCAGAAGCGACTGTGTCTAGCTCAGTAGCAGAGCACTTGCCAAGCATGCACAAGGCCCTGAGTTCTATCCCTAGCACCACCAAAAACAAAAAGGAAGAATTTACATGGTTAAACTCAATGAACACTGAATTAGGCACTTTTTCAAAAATGCAAAGCTAACTGACTAATAGGTCTCCCAGTTTCCCTCTGACTCAAAAGACTGCAGAGGGGCAAGTGAAAAGTGTGCAGCCACCTCCACTGGAGGCCTGCCTGATCTGCACATGCCACGTCCCAAGCTCCTTTCATAATAAAATAGAGGACAAAAAAAAAAAAAAAAGGACAAAAATAAATAAATAAATAAATAAATAAGAGGACAAAAGCCAAGTGCTGGTGGCTCACACCTGTAATCATAGCTACTCAGAACCTGAGATCTGAGGACTCTGGTTCAAAGCCTGTCTGTGCAGGAAAGTTCATGAGATTCTTGTCTCCAATTTGAGTTGTGTCTCAAATGGAGAATGCTAGACATATACATAAAAAAAGGTCAGGGATAGTGCCCAGGCCCCAAGATCAAGCCCCAGAACCAGCACCCCCCCAAAAAATCACAGGTGATAGTCCACCTTGAATTTTACATAATTTCCCATGCAACTGAATATTGTTTTTAGCTGGGCACCAATGATTCACATCTGTAATCCTAGCAATTCAGGAGGCTGAGACTGGAGGCTCAAAGTCAGCCAAGCTCTTCCCCCCCCCCCCAAAAAAAAATTCCCTACGACTCTTATCTCTAATTAGCAAAATGCTGGTTAGTGGTGCAGCATCAGCCATGAGGAAAAAAATCAAGTAAAGAACAAGAGGCCCTGAGTTCAAGCCCCAGTACACAAGCCCCGGTATACAAGTCCAAACAGGACTAGAGGTATGGCTCAAGTGATAGAGCCAAGTGTTAGCAACCTCAAGGCCTTGAGATCAAAGCCCAGCTTCATCCAAAAGAAAAAAAAATTGGGGGGGGTAAGTTCTGGGGCTTGAACTCCAGGCCTGGGCTCTGTCCTTGGCTAAATTTTGCTGAAGGCTAGCACTCTACCACTTGAGCCGCAGCATGTCAGGCTTTTTCTGTGGTACCAAGGAACCGAACCCAGAGCTTCATGCATGCTAGGCAATCACTCTACCAATAGACTGCTGCCCTCTGCCCCAAAAAGTAGAAACAAGGGTAGTGGTGTAGCTCAGCACTAGAGGGCTAGCCTCACACCCAGCACTGCAAAACAGCAAAACAAACAAACAAAAAACACCAGAGTCCTGCACCAACGTTGTAGGACTGTGGAAAGCAAGCAAGTTTTAACTGGGCAGACTGTGGCCAGCACAGCCCTTCTGCAGGGTGGCAACGATCTGCACATGCGCTAAGGACCATTCTGAGCTTGGCCAATAGCCTGCGCATGCGCCAAGGGCATTCCTGTGGGTGGCAATGGTCTGAGCATGCACCAAGCCATGTGCGAACCCCCGGCTGTGACTGAGGCGCTTGCTAAGCTTTTACTGAGCTCATGATTTCATGGAAACAACTCCACGGGTAATAGCCATAGCACTGAGCCCTACAATGCCAGAGTCAGGCACACCGCAGGGATGCAGGCCTGGCTCCACCACTGCCTGAATATGGGGCCTGCCTGGACATAATCCTCTATCTGGTCCACGTGTGGAAGACAAAGACCCGAGGTCATCTCTACAACCCAGGTCGTGATCGCCTTTCAGCCTTGCCATCCTGAGACAACCCCCCTCTCCCCACCTCGGGGAGGCCCAAAGGCGCCTGTGTACCCTGTACACACACCCAGGATAAAGTTTAGTTTTTAAACCTGTGACTAAGATACAATAATAAAACATCCGGCGCAGTGGCTCACGCCTGTAATCCTAGCTACTCAGGAGGCTGGGATCTGAGGATCAAGGTTCAAAGCCAGCCCAGGGCACAAAAGGACCTGAGACTCTTATCTCCAATTAACCTCTAGAAAACCAGAAGTGGGGCTGTGGCTCAAGGGTAGGGAGGTTGCCTTGAGCTGAAGAGCTCAGGGACAGCGCCCAGGCCGAGTTCAAGCTCCATGTCCCATTAAAAAAAAATAATAAAAATAAAAAATAAACTAAACGAAGTGATAACCATAAACAGTTAATGAACTGTTAATACTGTAGAACTTTCCATGGAATGTTTTCAGACTGTGGCTGGCTGCAGTGAGTGAAACTGTGGCAAGGGAAAGACGGTGCATAGCCTCCCAGACATCCACCTGCTGAAAGAGACACCAGGGACACACAGCATCCCAGCTGCTTAGAAAGCTGAAATTTGAGGATGGAGTTTGAAGTCAGCCCAGACAGGAAAGTCTGATACCCATCCCCAATAAACTACTCAGAAAAAGCTGGAATTAGTGCTGTGACTCATGTGATAGAGCA
The DNA here is from genome assembly GCF_031878675.1 of Megascapheus bottae. Classification (NCBI taxonomy): domain Eukaryota; kingdom Metazoa; phylum Chordata; class Mammalia; order Rodentia; family Geomyidae; genus Megascapheus; species Megascapheus bottae. Next base: position 532,601 of record NC_143544.1, read on the forward strand.
CTAGACATGAGCACAAAAAGGCTAAGGGACAGTGCCCAGGCTCTGAGTTCAAGCCCAAGACTGGCAAAAAAAAAAAAAGTTTGGGGCCGGGAGTTTGGCCTAGTGGTGGAGTGCTTGCCTAGCATGCATGAAGACCCGGGTTCGATTCCTCGGTACCACATACATAGAAAAAAGCCAGAAGTGGTGCTGAGGCTCAAGTGGTAGAGCTCTAGCCTTGAGAAAGTCCAAGGACAGTGCTCAGGCCCTGAGCTCAAGCCCAGGACTGGCAAAAAAAAAAAAAAAAAGTTATCATGTTGACCAGGTACAGGTGGCTCACACTAGTAATCTGAGCTACCCGAGACTGAGATCTGAGAATCACAGTTCAAAGCCAGCCCAGAAATGAAAAACAACCGTGACCCTTATCTCCTACAATTAACCACCAAAAAGAACTGGAGGCATATGTCAAGTGTGGCAGAGTGTTAGCTTTGAGTGGACAATCCAAATGAGAGCTCAAGGCCCTCAGTTCAAGCCCCAGGAACTACACACCCACACATCCATACATATATATCCATCCATCCATACACACACACACAAACATGCCTTACACACGCACACATCATATACCTACTGGGAAACACTGGTTCACATCTGTAAACCTAACAAGAGGCTGATCTTAAGATGCTAGATCAAAGCCAACCTGGAGAGTAAAATATATGAAGCTCCACATCCAATTGTCCAACAATAAGCCAGACTGGAGGCACAGAGCAAGTGATAAGTGCCAGCTCTGAAGAAGACACTTGGCTTGTACAAGGCCATGAGTTCAAGTCTTACTACCACATAAAAAAAAAAAAGTGTATCGTGGATCGTGGGGGCTGGGAGTTTGGCCTAGTGGTAGAGTGCTTACCTAGCATGCATGAAGACCTGGGTTCGATTCCTTAGTACCACATATATAGAAAAGCCAGAGGTAGTGCTGTGGCTCAAGTGGTAGAGCTCTAGCCTTGAGAAAATCCAAGGACAGTGCTCAGGCCTTGAGCTAAAAGCCCAGGACTGGTGGGGGAAAAAAAAAAGTATTGTATACCTATCAAAGAAAAAATTCAATTAGATTGGGTACTAGTGGCTTGTGCTTATAACCCTAGCTATTCAGGAGGCTGAGACCTGAGAACAGAGGTTCAAAGCTAGCCTGGGCAGGAAAATCTGTTAGTCTCTTACCTCCAATATACCATCAAAAAAGGTGTATGAGTTGGGAATGTGGCTCAGTGGAAGCGTGCTTGCCTAGCATACATGAAGCCCTAGGTTCAATTCCTCAATACCAGATACACAGAAAAAGCCAAAAGTGGTGCTGTGGCTCAAGTGGTAGAGTGCTAGCCTTGAGCAAAAGAAGCTCAGGAACAGTGCCCAGGTCCTGCATTCAAGCCCCAAGACAAAAAAAAAAAAAAAAAAAAAAAGAAAAAAAAGAAAGAGAGGGGCCAGGAGTTTGGCCTAGTGGTAGAGTGCTTGCCTAGCATGCATGAAGACCCAGTTTCGATTTCTTGGTACCACATACTTAAAAAAAAAAAATCCGGAAGTGGTGCTGAGACTCAAGTGGTAGAGCTCTAGCACTGAGAAAAATCCAAGGACAATGCTCAGGCCCTGAGCTTAAGCCCAGGACTGGCAAAAAAAAAAAAAAAAAAAAAAGAAAGAGATTGGTCAAGAGAGGATCTGTGTTTAAGTAGAAGTGGTGGAGTACTACATTGGAGCAAAAGAAACTCAGCACCCAGGCTGAGTTCAAGCCCCAGAACTTGCAAAAAAAAAAAAAAAAACAAACAAAAATTAAATCCTGTTAGTACAATCACCAAAACCTGAATTAGAGCTGTTAACCAAAGAGAATTACATGTGTGCATATACATACACACATGCATATGTATGCATGTATATGCACACACATATTTTTTTGTGGCCCTGTGTCTCTAAGTGCTGGTGGACACACCTTTAATCATAGCTACTCAGAGTACCGAAGATCTGAGGATCTTGGGTTTCAGTGCCAGCCAGGCAAACAAATCTGAGAGCTATCTCCAATTAACCAGCAGAGACTCTTATCTACAATTAACCAAGTAAAATGTCAAATTGCCAGCATGAAGGGGGAGGACAGCAGCTGTGAGCACAGCAGCTGAGGAAGACTGAGAGGCCTTGAGGGCCAGGAGTGTGGCCTGGTGTGCACAAAGCCCTGGGTGAAATCCCTCCCTACCATATACACAGAAAACGTGGAAAGTGGTGTGTGGCTCAAGTGGTAGTGCTAGTCTTGCCCAGTGACAGTGCCCAGGCCCTGAGTTCAAGCTCCAGGACTGGCAAAATAAAAAAAGAAAGAGGCCTTGAGTTCAAGCCCTCATTCATACAAATACACACACACAAAATCTCACTATGGAATCCACACTGGCCTGGAATACTCAATGCTTGCCTCTGCCTCCCCCTCCCACGTGCTGGGATTACAGATGGACCCGGCCATGCCTGGCTGGTTTATATTGTCTTTTTCCCTAAAAGAGGAATCATGAAACGCACTTCTCCTCGGGCTTTTAGGTACAGGATCCCTCACTCACAGCCCTCATTAATCTAGGTTTACTTCTCCCTCCACTCACACTCAGGGCCAGACACACTGGTCAGCCCCCGTCCACAGGGCCCAAGGGTCCCCTGCGGCCTACCCCGGACCCCTGCACCATGTTCCTGGAGCCTGCATGCTCCCCACTCGGGCCTTCCAGACTCTTCTCCCTGAACAGGGCAGAACCAGACCTCCAGAGGTCCCTCCAGGAATGGACATTGAGCTCACTTCCTGCCACAGAAACTTGCTGACACAGAAGCGGAGTCACTAGATTCTTTAGGTGGTTCAAGTGTTTTCCCTAGCTAGCACTACTTCCTTCACTAGCTGTTGGACAGGAACCTAACACTCAGAAAGTGACACAACCCAGCGCCCCACCCAGTACCTCACACTTATTAGCACTAAGAACCTCTGCCTCCAGTTCATCCACAAAAAGCGGGGAGTGGAGCTGTGACTCAAATGGTAGTGAAAAAGCTAAGGGACAGAAATCAGGCCCTAAGTTCTGTCCCCAGGACAGGCCAGAGAGAGAAGAGAGAAGGGGGTGGGGAGGAGAAAGGAGAGAGGAAGGGGAGGGAGAAAGGAGAGAGGAAGGGGGGAAGAGAGAAGAGAGGAGGGAGAGAGAGGAGAGGAGGAGGAGAGAGGGAGAGGAGGGGGAGACAGAGAGACGGACAGACGGACGGATGGACAGAGGGAAGGAGGGAGGGAGTCCAAGCATAGCTCAGGTGCAGCCTGTCGGCCCATCTGTGTCACTGAGGGAGCACTGAGCCTATGCCAGGTGCCACCTGGTAGGGCTTGAGCTCCACTGGCCTTCGGGAAGTTAACTTTCTAGAAAGCTCACGGGAAGCATGAACGAAGAGAGCGGACCCAAGTGGACGCAGGTGGCTCCCGCCCTTCATCCCAGCTCCTCAGGAGGCAGAGATCCGAGGATCGAGGTTAGAAGTCAGCCCGCGCAGGGGAAAAAAGTTCACCGGACTCCAATTTCCACGTAACCAACCGAGGGCTTAACTGGAGCGAAACCCCAGGGCCAGGCCCCGCGTTCGAGCCCGGGGCGCAGCCGGCAGGACCGGCTCCACCACGGCCGCGGAGTCGCCCTAACCGGGAACCGCGACCCCCGTGTTTCCTCGTCCCCTGCTTCCCGGGGCGGGGGGGGGGGGTCCCCGAACCCGCGGAGTCCTGGCCAGGACAAAAGCAGGAAAAACAAGGACGGACACACACTCGCTTCCCCGGGGCGTGGTCCCCACCGGGTGCAGCTGGGGCCCGAGCGAGCGGGCGAGCTTCCTTCCGGCTGGAAACAGCCGGGCGCCCGACGCCCCGCGGGCCGGCCGGCCAGGGGAGGGAGGCGGGGGCCGCCGCGCGCGGCTCCTCTCCCCACACGCAGCCCGGAGCCCCACCAGGTCCGCGCTCCGCCAGCCCGGGCTTGCCGTGAGGACCGGAGCCCAGACTGGCGCCCACGGGCCGGGTCTGGAAACTGGGGAGCCCTCGGGGCGCCATGCCGGGCGCCCCGGGCTTCCGAAGTCTGAGGGCGGAAGGTATTCGGCGGCCCCGAGACTCGCCCGCGCCAAGTTCAAACTGAGTCCCCGGGAGCCCGGGCGGCGGCGGCGGGTCTCTCTCGGCCCGCCCCAGAGCCCCCAGCGACAACCCCGCTCACCTCCAGACACGGGTGAGCTCGGACCAGCTCCGCCGCCGTCTGCGGCAGCCGCACCCGCCGCCCGTCCACGAGCAGCGGCATCGCCGTGGCGGCCGCCCGGGCAGACACGGGGAGGCGGCGGCGGCCTCCGCTGCCCGGAGTCCCCGGGCGCCGCCGCCTCGCCGCGTCCCCGCCCTCAGCCGTTCGGGACACCTCGCCCCTCGCCATCGCAGGGGATGCCGGGAAATGTAGTCCGAACGGAGAAGGATGAGGAAGACCTTGGGGGGGGCCCAGGGCCTTGTGGGAAATGTAGTCCAAACGCAGACACGTAGCCAGCCGCGAGTGTGGTACGGCACCGCAAAGGATGCCGGGAAATGCAGTCCTAGAAGCATGGGGCGATATAATCTTGCTGGCCAGTCGGAGGAGCAGGTCTGAGATGGGCGTGCTCAGCAGGAGAGCCCTGGCTTCCTCTGCTCAGGGCGCAGGCGTCCGCAGGGCTAGGGCGTCCCCCAACCGCAGATACATCCCCCCCCCCCCGTGACTACACTCACCCCAAAACTCTGAACCAGCCCTCTGGCCCCCATTTCTCACTTGTCCCTGGGCAGCTGCTGCAGGGCCCTAACCTGCAGGAGGCTGCAGCCAGTGCTCCCCAGCCAGTGCTCTCTATATACTTCTACGTAAATCAGGACGGATGCAACGTGCCACCAGGGTTTGGATCCGGGGTAGCTGTGTGATCTTCAGCTTCTGACTTCTCTGAACCGAGTGGGTTTCTCTTCTGTAGAACAGGGATGGTGGCACTTGCTCGGTGTAAACGATTTAAGGCCATTCGAATGAGGTTATGCTGGGGTTTCGTGGTTTTGGGTCGCTGGGGCTGGAAACCCAGGGCCTCAGGCACACTAGGGGAGAACTCTGAGTGACCAGCCACAAGCCAGCCAGCCACTGGAATCAGAGCTTTGCGGGTTTTAGGTGACTTCCCCAAATGACCAGAGTGTGCAGGCACTTCAGGCTATCTGCAAGGTTTGGCCAAAATGGCATTGCCCCACTCCCACCCAAGCCCTACCAAGTCTGGCTTGAAGCCAGTCCACATGAGACTGCCAAGTCTAGACAAGTGGTAATGTGCCAGCCTTAAAAAAGGGGCCAGGTGGGCCGCGAGTGACAGAGTGCTTGCCTAGCATGCACAAAGACCCGGATGCTATTCCTCAGTACCACATACATAGAAAAGAAAAAAGCCAGAAGTGGTGCTGAGGCTCTAGTGGTAGAGCTCTAGTCTTGAGAAAGTCCAAGGACAGTGCTCAGGCCCCGAGCTCAAGCCCAGGACTGGCGCAAAGAAAAAAAAAAAAAAAAAAAAAAAAGGTGTGTGTGGGGGCAGGCCCTGAGTTCAAACCCCAGTACACCCCCATGCAACACACACACACACACACACCTCTGAAGGATTGCTTTCTTGGAAAAATGATAGAAAAGATTTCATTGTATTTTTCCCTATGTTCTTTCAAAGCATATAACTCTCAATTCTTCTGCCTCAGCATTCTAAGTGCTGGGCTTGCAGCTGTATGCCGCCATGCCTGGCTGGCATGTTGTTTCCTTGGGCATGACCAGGCATGTTCCTTTTGGCTCAGGGAGCGGGGCTGGCACGGTATGTCGGGTGCACCACATTCACTATTGTCTGTCGTTTTCTGTTTCTAGACAGCCCAAACAAGAGGGCAGTTTTCCCCTAAAAGTTGGAAACTATCTTCCTATGCAGAAAGTGCTTTAGCACCCCAAATCAGCTTTAGTTTTTTTTTAAGCAAACCCAAAATCCAAAGAACATCTATGTGAAACGGTTTCATTACAATAACCCCATTTATTAGCATGTGAATGAAAATTTCAGGTTAAGTATTGCATTATTTTCATGATAGATGTTTTAGTCAATCTCCTTTGAAGTGGAATAGACTTATTTGTAAATCGAACCCTGTATACTGTACTATTTTCTCAGTCACAAAGGACCCTTCCCTCCCAGAGTAGACTTTTATCCTGTACACAAAGGCTACCTTTTTGTCAGCAGTTAAAAAGAGAACCTAAGATTCTCAAGTGACTTTCCACCAAGCCACCAAAGATAATCACCAGTAGAGAAGACTTTTTAAAACAATACAAATTTCTTTTTTCCAAAAAAGTTATTTACAGACTGGAATTAAAGCAATATATTGCTGTCAGTATGAGAGAAGAGCATACATGGAAGACCCTAGAGAAGAGAAGCTGTTCATTACAAAATAGTTGTGATCAAGAAAATATTGCTCCATTTTAAATAAATACAACTGGAGAAAAATAAATATGCATAAAAATGGTCATTTTCACAAATACAGGAACAGGTAAACAAACTTGGGCTTTAAGCAACAGTTGAATGTGACATGCACAGTGTCTCTCTCACACACACACACACACACACACACACACGGAAGACAAATGGGCCACTGCCACCAAACAATGGAAAAGATTGTTTTCCTGTTCGGACAAAGAAAATTCTCAAAATAACTCCTAATGCCAGGCCAAGGTAACCCAGAGTAACTTGGGCAGGCTCCTGGTTGGCAGGCCACTTCCAGTCAGCAGGAGCCATTTCTGTACTGGAAACCATCTGCTGTGGGCGACTTTCCGCAGTTCCCTCTGGGAGCCCCTCAGACTTCCTTCCATGCCAGCTCACATTCTGCAACCCCAACATATAAGACAAGAACAGCATGGAGCAAACGTGGCAGCGAAAGAGATATCCCCAAGTTCTCCTGGCGAGGGCTCCCCCTAGAGGCTTTGTCACTGGTCGGGCCAGCAGAGCCTGGGGGGGAAAGGGGGGGAAAGACTGGGACTGGTGGGGACCATATTAGAAATCACATAACAAACCATGTACACATTAAAAACCAACGCGCACTTCCCATGAACCCGCTGTCCCATGTCACACATGACGGACACTCAGTCTTTGCCTCTCATCTGAAGAGAACCAGAAGGACAGACAAGAACGTGTCAACACTTGTGGATCCACCTGACCTGCCACACCCGTGGCACACATGGTCTCCTCTGAAGGACAGCGAGCCTCAGTCACAGATCCTTGAGACTACCGGGGACTGGCCCGGTGCGAACAGCATGGGGGGTGACCCCACGCTGCTGGAAGGGCTGCGAAAGTGGGCATCAAAGGAGCTCGGCGTGAGCCCAATGGTGGCTTCGCTCTGCACTGCTTCACCTTTCAGAAAATCATCATCCTCATCTTCCACTGCCACCTGCGCAGAAAGCCAAGTGTCAAGAAGGCAGGCACACAAAGTTCCCAACCCCCCTCCTCTGCTGGGCAGTTTAAGACCAGCTTGCGTAAGCCTCCTCCATGCTACGCGGCCAGGCCTTCGGCATGTAATGAAAGACTTCTTTTAAGAAAGATTGGGACACTGTTAAAAATCACCCATGAAACGGCTCATCTGTCTTGATGTCTTGAGATTTGACTCTCAAGCTCCGTGAGGGCAGGTAATCCCCAAACAGGGAATACAAAAACAAAAAACAATAAAAGAAGCTCTCCAGGAGCTGGGTGGGAATGTGGCTTTGCAGTAGTTGAGCACCACTGAAGGAAAGCTGGCTGGGCGCTGGTAGCCCATGCCTGTAATCCAAGCTAGTCAGAGGGCTGAGACCTGAGGACCATGGTTCAAAGTCAGCCAGGGCAGGCAAGTCTGTGAGATTCTTATCTCCAATAAACTATCCAGAAAAGGCTGAAGTAGCACTGTGCTGCCTTCAGTAAAATACTTAGGGACATTGCCCAGGCCCTGAGTTCAAGCCTCAGGATCAGCATGCATTAATGAATTCAATTTAAGGCTTGCCTTACTGGTAACCATTAAGGAGGGGCCAAGATTTTAATTAGGCCAGTTCATTTTCAACCAACTGCTTCCCAAAGATGGTATATGAAGCATTTTGCTCATCATAAATTCAAAAACTTCCCTTTTCTGTCAGCACTGAGGTTTGAACCCAGGGCCTCTACCACTTGAACCACTCTGGCAGCTGTGTCTGAACTGGTTATTTTGCTGTAGGCCTGGACTGAGCCTGAACTGTGATCCCTTATCAGTGCTTCCTTTGTTTCTGGAATGATGGGTACATGCCCCCAAGCCTTACCACTGGCTGAGGCAGAATCTGCAGAATGTTTGCCCACCACACTTTTCAGAGAGCCCTGCACTGTGTGTGTGTGTGTGTGTGTGTGTGTGTGTGTGTGTGTTGATCCTACACGTGTGTGTGTGTGTGTGTGTGTGTGTGTGTGTGTGTGTGTGTGTGTGTGTGTGTTGATCCTACACCATACCTTTGTCATGGGTTTCTTCAACTCCTGCAGCTCCTCAGCGCTCATGTCTTCCCACTGCTGGTAAAGAGGGTCGATGAACTTCTTCGACCTGTCAACAAGGACCCATGTCAAACAAAGTCAAGTGGAGTGTGCCAAGAACATGCTTAGCTCCTTTCTCGTCTTGGAGGGGAAGGTCACAGCTTGGATACGTCATCACTACTCTAGATTAAGTGAGCACTGAGAGGGGTGTGACTCCTCCAGTTCCCACCCCCTCCGCTCACAGTGGGGTTTCACCATGTCAGTACAATGTGCCCCATCAGAAACGAAGCCCCTCTTCTATTGAGAACAGCCTAGGAAAGTCAGCTCAAACAAGAAAACTGGCCTGGTGGCTCTTACCACAGCCCATCTCCATATATCTCCCAGTCACAGAGAATCATTCTTAGTCCTGGACAAAGCAGGAATGGCTGGCAGATAGGAGGGTGCCGCACTCTTGCGGGGAAGGACCCACCTCTTGAGCACACAGGGGTCGAAGGGGAAGAAGGTGTCGAGTGGATTGGTGCAAGTCTGCACGGAGTCCCCTCCAGCAGTGCTTCGGATGACCGGGAGCATCTGGCGGCTGTTCCTCTCGATGATGGTGTAGCAGAAGGCCAGCTGGTATTTACTGTGGACACCAAGACCAACAGTTTGAGTGTTACAGTTGCATGCAGGGGCTGGAGTGGAGTCAGACCCCAGCCAGCAAGTGTGGGGCACCTTACTTCCCACCACGTATCCCAAATGCCATCTTTCTTGGAACTGTCCCTACCAACCAAAACCCACAGCAGCTCCCAGAGACTCTGGACAGAGAACAATGGTGGCGGCACATCTGTCCTGCAGGGACCGGGTTTTTCCTCTGAACCTCACAACACAACAGCTCACAAATCCCATCTCACACATCACACTGGCTGTGCAAATCATCTCCATAGAGGACAAGAGTCACTTACTTAGTGATAGCAGCAAAAAAGTTCACCACAGATGGCAGGCAGATCTTCAGAGGGTTCAACTGGCTCATCACCAGCCGCTCAAAATTCAGGCCCTGGAGATACCTCAAACCTGAGTGAAATTGAAAAATAAAAAACAAAACCAACTTCAGGGCGCAGTGGTAGTGCATGTCCTTAGAATGACCAAGGCTCTGAGTTTATTCTCCAACACCCACACGATAAAGCTATTTTTCAAACATATGTACAGAGATGTCTTAATAAAGGGCCACAGCCCGCAGGGTCTAGGACAGCCATGCTGAAGACAAAAAGCTGCTTCTTGCTGAGGAGACCTCCTTTCTCCTCCCCAGTCTTAGGGGCCAGGGGCTTGATGACTGCAGGCAGGCAGCACCCTGCCCAGCTGCCCCTGGGGGCACAGTGGCGCTGGATTCTCAGGTCTGCCTGCCCAGCACAGGCTGGGGATGCAGAGGAAAAGACCCTGATCTAGACCATGGCACAGCTTCAGCAGACAAACAGCAGATGGGCATCAACTGGAGAGACTCAACAACTCCTGAGTCTCAAATTGTGAAATGGAGTGGCATTTTCAGGTGTATATACTTGAACAATCCTGTTTACATTTCTCTCTCCCTCTGTCCCTCTATTTTTTTTATGGGGGGGGTTGGGGTTGTGCCAATCCTGGAGCTCAAATAGTAGAGTGCTAGCCTTGAGCAAAAACGTGAAGCAAGGGGGCCACAGTTTGGCCTAGTGGTAGAGTATTTGCCTAGCATGCAGGAAGACCGGGGTTCAATTTCTCTGTACCAACTACATATGAAAAAAAGCTGGAAGTGGTGCTGTGGTTCAAGTGATAGAGTGCTAGCCTTAAGGAAAGCCCAAGGACAGTGCACAGCCACTGAGTTCAAGCCCCAGGACTGGCAAAAAAAAAAAATTTGAACGAGGGTAAGAAGTTTGGTCTAGTGGTAGAGTGCCTGCCTAGCATGCACAAAGACTGGGGTTTGATTCCTTGGTACCACATACATAGAAAAAGCCAGAAGTGGTACTGTGCCGGGGCCTACCGGCAGCAAATTGGGGTTCCTGAAATAGGGGGCAGGGACTGGAAAAAATAGAAGAGAGACAAACACATCGGGTCCGGGAGGTCTGCAGCCCAGGCAAAAACTGCAGCCCCCTTTATTATCAACTCAAAGCTTATATCCCTTCTTGAGACCAGGGTACTGCTAGGTGTTACATCCAGATGGTTAATCAGGGAACTGTTAGGGGTTACATTCATATGGTAAATCTCAGATCAATTGAACAGGAGAAGGCCAAAAAACAATAAGACAATCAAGCAATTATCTGATGCAAATCAAAGTACAGTTTGATTCCACTCTGGCTCCCAACAGTACTGTGGCTCAAGTAGTAGAGCTCTAGCCTTGAGAAAAGCCTAGAACAGTGCTCAGGCCCTGAGTTCAAGCCTCGGGACTAGGGAAAAAAAAAAAGAAAAAAAAAAAGCTAAGAAAGGCTTGGAGTTCAAACCCCACCAATCCACACCCCCCCACACACACACACACACAAACACACACCTAGTCAGGCCAAAATACTAACAGACAAAAGTGGAGAAGCAACTATCAAACAACTTTAATTGACTTATGGAGACAATGCGCTTCACCTGGCAGTTTTAAGGTATATTTAAGTCTCAAAATCCACAAAACTGAAAGTCAATTAACTTTGGTACTGCAGGCATGGGACTCTGGTTTCCAATTCTGATCCTGCCAGTTCCTGCCTGCTCTCCAGCACGAGCCTTCCCTGGACCTCATCTACTAAAGCGGGGATCCTGGCCTTCACCAGGCTGAGGGAAGGATGCACTTACAAATCTTGTGCATGGAACCAACAGCTTGAGTGCTAAGCGCCCCTTTTCGGCAGCTCAGAGGCATGGGGGTTTAAGTGTGGGAGCACATGCAGTTTATTTTTTATTTTTTTCATTGATCATGGCTGGGCCTGGGCAATGTCCCTGAGCTCTTCAGCTCAAGGTTATGGCCCTACCTCTTGAACCACAGAGCCACTTTCAGTTTTCTGGTGGTTAATTGGAGATAAGAGTCTCACCATTTTCAGTGCTTGGGCTCGCTTTGAACTGCGATTGATCCTCAGATCTCAGCCTCCTGAGTAGTTAGGTGGCATGAGCCACCACACCCAGCAACATGCAGTTTTCAGAATCATGGGAATTAAAGGGTGACAAGAAAGAACATGAGAGAAAACTCACACGGAAGCCCAGAGCACTGACCTTCTTTCAGGTTTCCATTTAAAAGCTGCTTGTGTCGAAAAACAAATGTGTAGAACACAGCTTGGCAGGCTGAGTAAAATGGACCGTGGAGAGAGACATCACAGAAAGCCTTTGTTCCTGAATCCTGGTTATTAAGGTACGAGTGCAGCCAGTTAACCAAAAGATCTAGGCATGACTTCACGGTGCTACAAGGAAGAAAAGCTCGGTCAGCTGCCCTTGCTTTGTAACCAAGCCACCACACACACACTCTGAGGGTCGCCATCAAAGGAAAATAAACCATCAAGGAGTTCTATGACAATGCTTTCATCTTAAGAACGTGGAACATAAGGTTACTTACATAAGAGGAATAAATCTCGCTCTTGCCAGAAAGCTTCCGATATAATTCCCAGCGGCTTGCCGGATGATGGCAGGATTATTTGGATCCTGTAATTTTTTCCAGAGATGTTCCAAAAATGCCTCTGCAAATCCCTGTAAAAAGAGAGGGTGTTGGTGTGACCTTTTTTTTTAAATCCCATGAGCTACTCTGGCTATCAGAACAGGGAACAGTCCTAGCATCTCAGTTACACTGCAGTGGCCAGGAGATACTACTATTTTAAACTGAAGGTGTTCCAGGTGTTGAATAATCAGTGGGCTCCAGATCCAGCTCAGCACCAGCAAAGTTGCTCGATGAGTTCGGATGTGCACCTGTAGCTTCATTACTAGGGAAGCTGAGGCAGGAGGAGTACTTGAGCCCAGCATTTCAGGAATAAAGGCAACAATATAACAAGATACCATCTCAACAACAACAACCAAGCATGTCAGGAGGCAGAGATGTGAAGGATCACAGAAATTTAAAGCCAACTGAACGGTGGGACCCATCTTATCCAATAAGCTGGGCATGGTGGTGTACACCAGTCATGCCAGTTACATAGCATGTGCTTCAAAAGGAAGATCATGGTCAAGGCTGACCTCAGGCAAACATACAACACCTTACCTAGAAAGTAAAGCAACAAGGACTAGCAGGATGGCTCTAGTGGTAGCTAGAGCGCTGCACAGCTCTGAGGCAATCAGAAACAGAGGGGACCAAGGGAGAGGATAAAGACTGAGAAGGTAGGAGACATGGCTTTACAGTGTGCACGACAGCAGCTCTTCAAGCTCTACAACACTGGCAAAGCAGTGATCATCCAATGTCCCCAAGGGCTGTCACTGACTCTGCATGGGCTACACCAGGCACAAATGTATGGATTGAAGAACACGAGCTGTCTGAAGGCTCAACGCTGCTCATGGAAAAAAAAAAAAAAAAGCACTGCACTTTTCGACAAAGGGTTCTGCTGACTATTCTTCCAGGACAAAACACCTGCAAATCCCAAAGTTTGGAAGTTTTGAAGTATGAAAGGATAGAGAGAATTAACAGTGAAATATTCCTTAGGATAGCTGAATGGAAAAGACTGAACTAAAAGGGAAGGGCACTACCAAGCGAGCATAAGCAAAATGACATGTGCAGCACTCCCAGCTGACCAAATGGAAAACTAATTTTATTAAGGGTACCAGTGAAATGAGCTCAAGGAAAAGAAATACTTCAGAGTCTCACTCCACTCAGTTTTCAACTCCAGAAAAAAATTTAAACCAGAAAATATTGAAGCCAAACATAGTGCAACTCCCCTAGCTACTAGGGAAGTGGAAATAAGGGCACCACAGTCCACGCACAACACAGGCAGAGTGTTAAAGAGAATTCCACCAATACAAAACTGGAAAAGGAGTGTGGCCTAGTGGTAGAGTGCTTGCCTAGCATGCACAAAGCTCTGGGTTCCATTCCTCAGTACCATGTACACAGAAAAGACCCAGAGTGGTGCTATGGCTCAAGTGGTAGAGTGCTAGCCTTGAGAAAGCTCAAGGGCAATGCCCAGGCCCTGAGTTGAAGCCCCAGGACTGGCAAAAAAAGAAAAAGAAAAAGAAAGTCAGAGAAGGTGGTACATGTCCATCACCTCAGTTACACAGGAAAGTTCAGAGGTAAAATGTGATACTGTTTAAAACACTAAAAGCAAAAAGGGCTTGGGGTGTGGCTCTGCCATTACAGTCCTAGAAACATGAGGCCTTAAGTTCAAAGGCCATTACCACCCCAAAAAAACAAAATACGAAAAACAGAGTAAGGTAATCAGTGACATTCAACTTACCAATTTGAAGCTGCAGAGGTAAAACATGAAAAACTGGACGTGGCAGGAGGCATGGGTGGGCAACAGCAGTTTGTCAAATATGGAGATAAGATCGCGGTACAGGTCCTTGGTTTTATTGTTATCAACCTTACCTACAGAGAAAATTTGTCATCTCAGGTGCATAAATACACAGTTTCAAGTTATCAGGCAGAATGAAAGCCAGGCATGATGATGCTGGCCTTGATCCCAGAGGTGCAATGATCCATGCAAGACAATAATGACCCCTCGAGAAGACAAAACATAGCCAGATGACAGGTGATTCGTACCCAAATCCTAGCTACTTAGGAGGCAGAAATCTGGACGATCTAGTTTTGAGAGCAGAATGAGAAGAAAAACTCATTAGATGCCATCTCCAAAATAACCAACAAAAAAGCAGGCAGGAGACATGCTTCAAGTAGCACACCAGCCTTCAAGCATAAAACCTGGAGTTCAAGCCCCAGCACTACTAACAAACATCTAGCATTATGCAGTAAACTATGATTCAAACAAAATGCTAAACTACAGATTTCTTTTTTTTGGTCAGTCCTGCGGCAGTCCCTGAGTTCTGATTAATTGGAGATTCGTCTCAGTGGGACTTTTCTGCCCAGACTGGATTCGAACCCCAATCTTTAGCAATCAGCCTCCTGAGAAGCTAGGATTATGGGTGTAAGCCACTGGCACCCAATAATACAAACCTTTCTAAAGGGAGACTTTGTAATTGACCAGCACTGGGTGGGGTTTGTACTCAAGGCCTCACTCTCTCAGTAGGCTTTCATGCTCAAGGCAAGAAACCACTTGAGCCACACCTTCAGTCCAGTATTTTGCTAGTTAGAGGTGGAGTCTCTTCGACTTTTTCTGCCATTGCTGGCTTCAAACCTTGAGCTTCCAGTTCTCAGCCTTTGACCAGCTACAATTACAGGTGGGAGTCCCAGACATATAGCTTGAGCATACCCCTTTAATACAGTAGTTTTACCAGGAATTTATATGCAAATAACTGTAGAGACATGTATAAGGTTTGTAATGCTATTATTTGTAATAGTGAAAAAAAAAAAGACCAGTTAAATTCACATGACCCAAAACAAAAAATTATTTTTGGAACAGTGAATGGCATAAAATACATGCATATATGGGCTGGGGGCATTGGTCAAGAGGCAGAGTGCTAGCCTAGCACAAGACTGTGGGCTCAGTCCACAGTACTGCAGACTAGACCATAATCACAATTTATATAAGAGGAGCTGGGAAAGTAGCTTAGTGATAGAGTGCTTGTGTGGCGTGAGTGAAGCTCTAGGTTCCATTCCTCGGTACCACATAAACAGAAAAAGCTGGAAGTAGAGCTATGGCTCAAGGGGTAGGAAGCTAGCCTTGAATAGAGGGAGGCTCAAGGATAGAGCCCAGGTCCTGAATTCAAGCCCCAGAACTAGGGGAAAAAATTACATAAGAGGGGCCGGGAGTTTGGCCTAGTGGTGAGCGCTTGCCTAGCATGCACAAAGAGCCGGGTTCAATTCCTCAGTACCACATACATACAGAAAGCCAGAAGTGGTACTGTGGCTCAAGTGGTAGAGCTTTAGCCTTGAGAAAGCCCAAGGACAATGCTCAGGCTCTGAGTTTAAGCCCCAGCCAGGACTGGCCCAAAAGAAAAAAAAATTCTGTAAGAATAAGTTGTGAGGCCGGGAGTTTGGCCTAGTGGTTAAAGTGCTTGCCTAGCATGCATGAGGACCCGGGTTCGATTCCTCGGTACCACATACATAGAAAAAAGCCGGAAGTGGTGCTGAGGCTCAAGTGGTAGAGCTCTAGCCTTGAGAAAGTCCAAGGACAGTGCTCAAGCCCTGAGCTCAAGCCCAGCACTGGCAAAAAAAAAAAAAAAGAGTAAGTTGTGAAATGTGTTTCACAAGACCTCTCAAATCCATGGAAAACGCACTTGGGGTTGGCACTACAACTCAGTTGTTAGAGGACTTCTGTCTAGCATCTGGAGGCCTTGACTTTGTCTAATTGCCAGCACCTCAAAAACAATTACATACATATATATGTGTATACATATATTCATATATATGTGTTCACAGGAAATAAATTACATACATAAAAGTGTCCTCAAGGATTCTTTGAATGGAAAGGCTATGGACCACCTAAATGATTTATCCTTTCCCACCTGTAGTTCCTAAGAAAGCCAGGCTCTCACTCTGAACCAGGCAGACCTGGGTCTCTGGCCTTCCCGCCTCAGACTCTCCAGCGCTGAAATTCCCGGCCTGTACCATCATGCCCAGCCCACATCTGCTCTAGCCAGTACCTTTTTTTTTTTAAGAGAGCAAGGAAGTTAACAAGAGAGCAGGGCCACCAGAACAAGTCCTTTCAGGCTAAAGACATTAATCCTTAAGTCTTAGGAAAGTGTCAAGCAATTCAACTGTAATTTCAACTCTGCACAAAAGCTGCCAAGCTCTAAACTAGCTCTGAGCACAGGGAAAGACCAGGGGCTTTAAAGCGCCATGTAACTGAGCCTGAATCTAAGGCCCACCCTTGTGAAGCTGTGCAACCTTCCTTACCAGGTAATGGACCTCGCT
Source organism: Megascapheus bottae (assembly GCF_031878675.1). Lineage (NCBI taxonomy): Eukaryota > Metazoa > Chordata > Mammalia > Rodentia > Geomyidae > Megascapheus > Megascapheus bottae. The sequence goes on from NC_143544.1 coordinate 549,000, forward strand.
AAAACTTTTTCCAGGCATACACATTTCACGTTTGTGCTAGAAGGAACGTGAGGGAAATACCCAGAGGGACAAGTTTACTAATGAGGACTGGAAAGGTTATGGTTACCATCCACACAGCAGACATCCTTGATGTAGGACAAAAGCAAAGCCAATAGGATATCCAGACGCTCAGCTACAGGATGGGCCATCTGAACCCGCAGCTCTGGGTCCGCCTTTGCTTCGTGCTCCTTTTCTTCATCTTCATCCTTTGAAGGAGGAAAAGCTGACATTACTATAACTCTAGTTACTCAGGAAGCTGAGATCTGAGGATTGAGGTTTGAAACCAGCCTGGACAGACTAATCCAAGACTCACACATTCTTTACCTGATCCTTTACCTAACATGTAACTGTAACGCCATTACACATCACCTTTATTAACAAATAAAAGCAAGTCACAGTGGACAAGAGTTTGGCCTAGAGGTAGAGTGCTTGCCTGGCATGCATGAAGACCCAGGATTGGATTCCTCAGTACCACATACATAGAAAAGCCAGAAGTGGTGTTGTTGTTCAAGTGGCAGAGCATTAGCCTTGAGGAAGAAGCCCAATGACATTGCTCAGGCCCTGAGTTCAAACCCCAGACTGGCAAGGAAAAAAAAAGTCACAGCTAGATAGGAAGCTCAGTGCTCAGTGGTAGAAAATGCCCAAGGTGTTGGGTTCAACCCCCAAGGCTTCAATAAAGTTAAGTAAAGCCGGGCCCAGTGGCAAACGCCTGTAATTCTAGCTACTTCGGAGGCTGACATCTGAGGATTGAGTTTTAAAGCCAGACCCAGTACAAAAGAACATGAGACTCTTACCTCTAATTAATGACTAAAAAATGGGAAGTGGGGCTATGGCTCAAGGAGTAGGGCAGTAGCCTTGAGCTGAAGAGCTCAGGGACAATGCCTAGGCCCAGGGGTAGGGCTGTAGCCTTAAGCTAAGGAGCTCAGAGACAATGCCCAGAGTTCAAGTCCCAAAACCCACCAAAAAAAAAAAAAAAAAGTTAAGTAAATATTTCCAAGGTTAGTAAACATGAAAGAACCCCAGCCACCTCCTCAAGTAAGGAAGCATTCTCAGGTTCTCAGGTTTGGTGAACCCTTCTGACTCCTTGCAAGAGGAGAGGCCACTGGCCCTTAGAAATGCTGACCATTGGCAAGTAGCGTAGCCTAGTGGTAAAGTGCTTACATAGCATGCATGAATCCCTGGGTTCAATTCCTTCATACCACTTACACCAGAAAAAGACAGTAGTGGCACTGTGGATCAAGGGTTAGGGTGGTAGCCTTGATCTGAAGAGCTCAGGGACAATGCCCAGGCCGAGAGTTCAAACCCCACAACAATAACAACAACAAAAGGAAATGCTGACCATGTTGAACAGTCCTTCGGCGGAGTCGGTCTTAGCCTGAGCATGGGCTGCAGCTTCCTCGGCGTCCTCAATGTCCTGCCAAGATACATTGACCTGTCCCAGGGAAGGAGAAAGAACAGAACTGAGAGCACAGCATCAGAGGATAGCACTTTTCCAGGCCCCACAATGCAGCAGTGTGGGCATCAGCACCATGATGGCGCTAACCTGCCCAGGGGTCTGCATTCGGAAGCAAGTGAATAAATACCAGATCCAAGTCCCTCTGCACAGATAAACTCAACAGGAACTACTTAAACGGTCATTTCCTCACTCTGAAGCTCAAGGCCCTCACATGCACAGTCCATAAGCATCTCGCTCATCGCCTAGCAGAAAGGTATGATCAGAGGTCATTTCACCTCCCCTTAGCAACATCCTGACAGCTCTGGTACCCCAACCTCCCAGCCTCTTCATTCCCATCACAGCAGCTACTGCAACAGTATGCAATCTCTACAGGACAGAGCATAGGTTGCAGCCCCCAGGATATCCACAGTCAGGACTGGGACATTAGGACAGAGCAATGGTGTCTCACTTGCTGGGAGTGTAACAAACAGAACCAATCATTCAATAAATGCAAACCAGAAGGAAATGTTGTGTCCAATACTTACATCCAACTTGAGGAGCTTCTCAATAACAAGTTCCAGAATGTCATGCCTCAGTGTGGGAAAATACACACTGATCCTCAGTAAATTATGGACGTAACATTCCTAAAATATAACAGATAAAGATCAACATTCAGCAGAGAAATGATTTAGCCCTAAATGAATCATCTTTGACAACCTGGGTTTATATTTATAAATATATATAAATAAGCCACACACAAACGACTATTTCTACATTTATTACATTCAATGTAACACAAAAACCCTCAGCAAATTTCATCTGCAATTTATACAGTGCTATAGTTTGAAAAGCAGGGCTAAGTTAATTCATGTATCATACCATTCAGCCATTCAAATTGTACATATTTCTAGAACTTTCAAAGCTGGCCAACTACCACCCTAAAAAGAAACCCTATGGCCATTAGCAGTGGATTTCCCACTAGATGCCCATTTCTATACACTGTCTCTCTTTGTCACAATTTGCATATTCTAACCTGAAGATTTGGCCCTAGTATAGACTGCTTGCCTAGGATGCACGAAGACCTGGGTTGTATTCCTCAGTACCACATACACAGAAAAAACCGGAAGCGGTGCTCTGGCTCAAGTGGTAGAGTGCTTAGCCTTGAGAAAGCCCAAGGACCATGCCCAGGCCCTGAGGTAAAGCCCTGGGACTGCCCTACACACCCCCCCTCAAAAAAAAAATCACAGAAGCAGGACACTGGTGGCTTACACCTATAATTCTAGCTACAACGAAAGCTGAGATCCGAGGTCAGTTTCAAACCAGCCCAAAGAGACAAATCCAATAGACTACCAAGCAGCAATAAATTCAAAATGGCCAGGGCGTGGTGTTCACGCCTGTAAACCTAGCTACTCAAGAGGCTGAGATCTGAGGATTACGATTCAAAGCCAGCCCAGGCACTAAAGATCATGAGACTCTTATCTTCAATTAACCATAAGAAAATGGGAAGTGGGGTTGTGATTCAGGGGTAGGGTGGTAGCATGGAACTGAAGAGCTCAGGGACAGCGCCCAGGCCCAGAGTTCAAGCCCTGTGACCCCTCCTCCCACAAAGGAATCATAGTCAAATTCTTAAGTCTTTAGTTTAAAATCTAAAAAAGAACTTTTTAAGAAAAACAACTACAGAGCTGGGAGTTTGGCCTAGTGGCATAGTGCTTGCCTAGCATGCACGAAGACCTGGGTTCGATTCCTAGGTACCATATACAAAGAAAAATAGCTGGAAGTGGTGCTGTGGCTCAAGTGGTAGAGCTCTGGCCTTGAGAAAGCCCAGAAACAGTGGTCAGGCCCTGAGTTCAAGACCCAGGACTGGCCAAAAAAAAAAAAAAAAAAAAAAGGAAAGAAAAATAACTACTTGACGAATGTTTCTATAATCCCTCTATACACTGCCTGACAATAAAATACAACTAAAAAAAAGAAACAATTTTCTTCATGAAAAATAATTCTTACCAGTATTCTCTCAGATTTTCTAACAAATGGAAATTTTTCCACCAGTATAGGCATAAGAAACCATGGTGTCCTGTTAAAATAAAAAACACAACAATCCATGTAAACTGCATTTGCTAGGGAAAAGAAGTTCACACCCCCATTTTCAGAACACAGACAGATGGAAGGCAGACAAGAACCTCTATACTTCCAAAGTGAAAAGAAATTTAGAAACAAAAATATATTTTTCCACTGAAAAATATATGAATTAAAACAATAGAAAATGAATACACTGGGACCAGGAGTTTGACCTAGTGGTAGAGTGCTTGCCTAGCATGCACAAAGACCCGGGTTCCATTCCTCCGTACCACATATACATAGAAAAAGCCAGAAATAGTGCTGTGGCTCAAGTGGTAGAGATCTAGCCTTGAGAAAGCCCAAAGATAGGGCTCAGGCCCTGAGTTCAAGTCCCAAGACTGGCAAAAAAAGAAAAGAAAATGAACATGTTGTTCAATAGATGCTAATAAAAATGTTGTAACTGAAACAAAATGGTTAACCTCATATTAACAGCAAATTAAAAAAGAAACTTTTTTCCTTTAGAAGTTTAAACAAAGACAGACACTGGTGGCTCACGCCTGAAATCCTAGCTACTCAGAAGGTTGCGGATCTGAGAACTGCAGTTCAAAGCCAGCCTGGGCAGAAAAGTCTATGAGACTTTGGTCTCTAACTACCAGAAACTGGAGTGGCTCTGAAGCTCAAAGAAGTAGAGTATGCAAGCCTTGAGCAAAAGAGCTTAGGAAGAACACCCCAATCCTGAGTTTAAGTCCCATGATCAAGAAAAAGTAGATAAAAGTTTAAAAGAACTTCAGTTTAAGTCTAAACATTTCCAGAACACATACATTATTTTTTTTTAAAGCAAAAAGAACACCAACTTGGATTCTTTGTTAACAAAAATCAACCTAGAAGTCTACCCTCCAAAGAAGCCCACAAACCTGCAAAGATTTTCTTATTCATATGGCATGACACAAATACACATCGGGATTTCTCAGTGAAAATATTTCGATACCATATCTGTTGAAGATAAAAGCAAAATTCCAAATACCACAGGAAATTTGCGGGAGAACTAGTATGTAAGTTTTTCAAAATGGTTAAAGAAAATGAACAAAACAGAAGCACTATTTTCAATTAAAAGTGACGTCATCAACACGTCCTGATGCTGCTGACATATTATGGCTTTCTAACCATTACCATTTTCTTTCCGTCCCTCTTTTGTGGTGCTGAGGATAGAACTCAGACACACACAAGCCAGTCAAGCACTCCATCGCTAACTTATGCATATATCTAAATCTATATACCAGCCCATTTTTAAAATTCTTCAGAATCGAACATCATGATTCAAAGTAACAAAAGCATACTCACGATGGGACATATCTTGCTATTATTTGCAAGGCTCGGTGACACGTGTCAAAAATCACAGGAAGATCTACAAAGACAGAAGTTGTGCGTGTGACCATCAAATTCGAGAGCTAAAAAAAATCAAATACCTGAAAATTTCAAGATTCCTCTACAACCATCAAAAAGATTAAATGGAGTAATTATGAGAACATTTGTTGTCATCTCGATTCACAATAGTTTGCAGTCATCCATCACAATCTCCACAATACAGAGGTGTTCTTTACTTTAATCTTTTTTTTTTTTTTTTTGCCAGTCCCAGGGCTTGAACTCAGGACGTGACCACTGTCTTTGGGCTTTCCCAAGGCTAGAGCTCTACCACTTGAGCCACCACACCATTTCTGTCTTTGTCTTTTTCTTCTTTTTTTGTAGGTTGCGGGACTTGAACTCTGGGCCTTGCTGCTGTCCCTGAGCTCTTCAGCTTAAGGCTACCACCCTACCCTTGAGCCAAGCCCCACTTCCCATTTTACAGAGGTTAATTGGATGAGTCTCAGGTCCTTTTGTGCCCGGGCTGGCTTTGAACCTTGATCCTCAGATCTCAGCCTCCTGAGTAGCTAGGATTACAGGCGTGAGCCACTACCCCTGTCACTTTTGGTTTTTTCTTTTATTATTTTTCCTTGCCAGTCCTACACCTTGAACTTGGGGTCTGAGCACTGTCCTTGGGCTTTCCTTAAAGCTAGAGCTCTACCACTTGAGCCATAGCACACTTCAGGTTTTTTTTCTATGCATGTGGTACTGAGGAATCAAAGTAGGGCATTCATGCATGCTATGCAAGCGCTCTTACCACTAGGCCAAACTCTTGGCCCCACTTTAATCCTTTTATACTTACTATCATCTTCATCATCGGAATCTGAAACATCTATGTCACCTTCCTTAACGATCACTCGTGCTTTGGAGGGAAAAGGAACATATGTTATCATCTGTCATGGACATAAAAGCAATGATAGCAGGGGCGGGGGTGGGGGGAGGGAAATGGGACCAAGACATGAGAAAGGGTATCAATGTTTGTGAAGTAATGCACTTTCTATCTGGTGAATATAATGTAACCCTTCTATTAATTACAATAAAAAAATATATGAAAAAAAAGCAATGATAGCTATACAGGAAAGCTATGTTTTCCAAAGATACAAATGACATTTGAAAAGGTATACAACCTGATAGTGCTTCGATAGCTACAAAATCTGAGATGAGTTCTACAACTCTGTCAGAGGCTCACTAAAACAAGCAACACCCTGCCATAACGACAGCTAAATGGACCTAAACTGCTCTATACGGGACAGGCACCTCCAGAATACCAGCATGCACATTAATGGTGGTAAAAGCCTCAAATGTGCTTCAACAAAGATGCATTTCTAAAAAATGTACACACTTTCTGCCCCTTGCCTTGATGTTGTGCATCACAAAGGACTCTGTCTTCCAGGCAGCCATCGTAAGTGATGCTTCCATCTTGGACCAACATTGTGAAAGAAATTAAAACTAAACCTCTTTTCTTTCTAATAAGGAAGGGGAAAAAATAGGACAAGAGGAAGGGAAAGAAGGGAGGAAGGAGGTGGCTTTTATAAGCAGAAAACAACTACTCACGAGGTACCAAGTGGGAAGCCAGCATGCCAAGACAGGGCCTGAGGAAGACAGTCTGGGCAGATACAAGATTACTGAGAAAAGCCAAATACTCCTCCACTACTGCCTGACTTCTGTTCAGCCATGGCAATTTCTAGACAAGAGAGGAGACAGTGTCAGCATCTCGCTGATATATACTATTTCAAAAACATTGAGCACTTACTAGTTCCTGATACAAGCCAAATGAACTCACCAACACAATGCTGATCAGGTGTTCGAAGTCTTTGGTCAGGTACATGATAGAAGAGCGGAGCTCCAGAAGCCAGCTGATGATCTGCTCATCCTAAGTTCAAGAAAAGTACTTTCAAAACCATAAATCCTCTACAGTGATAGAAAATTACAAACACACTTATCAAAATGAGAGGCTACGTAGGTACACAATTTAAAATCATAGCACATTCTGCTGGTGACTATCCCTAACCCCCAAAGAAATTATTTGTATCCATGTATACAGACAACATACACATACACAGGAAAAAAAGGCCCCAATTTGTGAGAGAAATGGTTAACACTCATTAAGAAAACATAAAAGGGCAGGTGTGGGGGGCCCAGGCCTCAAATCCCATTCCTTTTGAGAGAAGAGGATTGATCTCAAGTTCAAGGCCAGCTTTGGCTATAGATCGCTAGATCCTGTCTCAGAGGCCCTGGGGTCAAACCCCAGTACTGTCAGAGAGGGGAGGGCTTTTTTTAGTTGAAATAAGAGGCTAATTTTCTGCTGGAGAAGGCCTCAAACTGCAACCCTATCTCTGCCTCCAGAGTCGCTGAGATTAAAGGCATCAGCAGTCACTCTACCCTACCAGCGTTAGACTATTAATAGAGAACACCACTGAGGAAGGCACATGATATGCCAGGCCAGCTGTTTGCTACTGTCTATCATTTTCTAATCCTGAAATCTCTGCAAGATGACTAGTGATTCTCATTTTACTGTAGAGGAATGTAAGAATGACAGGTTAATAAGCAATTTGACTAATCCAGAAGCCAATAAAGAACCAGGTTCAAAGCTGCCTGCCTGGATCAAAGCTAATATTCTGCCCCCTCTCCCACAATGCCCTGCACCATCAGAGGTGCTGCCACCTTCCTTCAACCCAGGGCTTTCTACTCCACAGCTAGTGAAACTATCAAGCAATCCATTTCCTAATGAGCTGGCATGAAAATAAGTGAAGTGTAACTCATTTGCACTGTGTTAATTTCCTAATGTCCACAACCACTACTCAGTCATTGAGGCCCAAGTCACAAAGACAAGCCAGGTTATGTTAAAAAAATAAAATAAAATGAATAAAACCTAATCCTAGGGCCAGGAGTTTGGCCTAGTAAGAGTGCTTGCTTAGCATGCACAAAGACCGGGGTTCAATTCCTCGGTACCACATTCATAGAAAAATGCTAAAAAGTGGTGTTGCGGCTCACATGGTAGAGGACAAGCCCAAGGACAGTCAGTGCTCACGCCCTGAGTTCAAGCCCTAGGACTAGCACAAAAAAAAAAAAATCTAATCCTAATAGGGCACCAGTGGCTCATGCCTATAATCCTAGCTACACAGTGGGTTGAGATTTGAGAATCAAGGTTCAACGCCAGCCTGGGAAGGAAAGTCTATGAGATTCTTATCTCCACAATTAACAGCCAGAAAACCAGAAGTGGTGCTATAGCTTAAAATGGTAGAACGCTGCCTTGAGCAAAAAGAAACCCAAGGACAATGCCCAGGCCCATAGTTACAGCCGCCTGATCAACAAAAAACAATATCGAGAAGCAAATTTTAAAGATGTAGTACAACACAAACTTTGAGCCTTAGAGAGAAGGCAAGGACGGGAACATGCTTTAAAGTAGAGGCAGAGTTTCTGCCACTAAGCTCTAGCCTATACTTAAGTTTTCTGAGAGCAAGTTTTCCCCTAAGCAGCGGTTTTTCCAGGGCTCTCTTCCTTAGGGGAAAACTTGCTCTCAGAAAACTAAGTATAGGCTAGAGCTTAGTGGTAGAATGCTTGCCTAGCATACATGAAGACTGGGGTTTGATTCCTCAGTACCAGAGAAAAGGCTGGAAGTGGTGCTATGGCTCAAGTGATAGAGTGCTAGCCTTGAGCAAAAGAAGCTTAGGATTATATCCAGATCCTGAGTTGAAGACCCTGCACTGGCAAAAAAGGAAACTGTAAGCACTTCAGTTCGGCTGGAGCAGATGCTGAACAATCCAACAGATAAAGATAGGGAGCAGAAAAGTTGGAGACCACCTGGGATAGCAGCTACAGAACCGGAAGGGTCCACTTTGAGAGTGGCAAGTGGATGGAATAAAGGAAAGAGTGTGCTCAGGACGAAGTAGGCAAAAGCCAATAAAGAAGCTGACCATTCAGCTGGGTTGGGTGAAGAGTTCTACAGATTACAGTAATGATGCCAATAACAGAAGTAACCAACAGAGCACCCAAAACAAGCAATGTCATCAACTCCAGCACCTTAACCACCACCCTATGTTGTAGGTAGTGACCCCACTGTCCTGCAGGGCAGGACTGGCCCTGGGTTACACAGCTAGTAAGGGAGAGAAGCAGTGGAGCTTCTCTCTGAGCCTGGGCTCAAACACAGTGGACAGAGGATCTGCACTGGTCACCAAGAAAAAGTTGCATAGGAAGACATAAGGTGAGGAAGGATAAATTCAGGAAATAGAGCTTGCTGTGAGACTAAACAGAGATGAGGAGCTTTTCAGAAGGAGAGTGACATGCCCAGGCATGCCCTCTTGGAGTCACATGAGTCAGGTTACTCTGTAGAGGACTGGAGGGTGGGGCGTGTGTGGCAAGACCAGACACTGTTAAAGCAGTTATTATAGAATCCAGACAAGAGTACTAACAGAATGAGGAGGGATCCCAGATCTTTCTCCCCTAAGGCTCAGTGAGTGAGTGGACATGAAGATGGACATGAAGTCCAAGGTGCCTAACTAAAAACTTGGGAGAGCAATACATGGTTAAACTTCCAGACAGCTGCAGGGACTTGGGAGATAATGAGTATGACTTGCTAGTCTAGAGCAACTATAATAATTCTAGGCAGATACCTACCTCTACATCACAGGAAGTTGAGAAGCAAGACTGGGTGGGTACTGATAGCTCCTGCCTATAATTCTATGTACTCAGGAGGTTGAGACCTAGAGAATCCCAGTTCAAAGCTAGCCCAAGCAGAAGTGGTAGAGAGAGTCTCCAATTAACTGGGCTCCAATTAACAGAGTAGTGTGGCTCAAGTGGTAGAAAACTGGCCATGAAGGGGGCCAGAGCACAAAACTCTAAGTTCAAGTCTCAGTACCAGCACAAAAACAAACAAACCTAGGTGTGGAGATACACACATATAATCTCAGCCACAGAGTGAGGAGGAGATCTCATTAGAGGCCTGCCCTAACAAAAAGCTAGAGATCCTACCTGAAAAATAAACCAAAAGCCAAGAGACTAAGGGAGTGACTCAACTGGTAAAACATTTTTGCCTAGCAAGCATAAAGCCTTTAGTTCAAACACCAGCTTGTTTCATATCTCTCTAATGGAGAGGGCGGGGAAGAGCCTCCCTAATTTTACATCATCCCTGTCAACTACCCCACATGCCTGCAGTACCCCTCCATCCTGCTTGTCACAATCAAAGTTTCCAGCCATCACCAGATGTTTTCTTTCTTTTTTTTTTTTTTGGGGGGGGGGGGGGCCTTGAGCTCAGGGCCTGAGCACTGTCCTTGGACTTTCTCAAGGCTAGAGCTCTACCACTTGAGCCTCAGCACCACTTCTGGCCTTTTTCTATGTATGTGGTACCGAGGAATTGAACCCGGGGCTTCATGCATGCTAGGCAAGCACTTTAACCACTAGGCCAAACTCCCGGCCTCACCAGATGTTTTCAATGGAGAATGTCCTGATGGAAAACCACTGAGTTCAAGAGAGCCAGCCCTGATAGACAGAACGGCCTGCAAAACGCAAATTAACAACCCCACAAGGTGGGATCTTGCTACTTGGAACTACAACCTACCTTTATGTCTGGATCTGAGAGCTGGTTCTTCAACAACTCCAAGTCATTAGTCTCACCCTGAACAAGAAGAGTGGGAGGGTTAAATGACAATTGCCATAGCTTCCTGTGAAATATTAGCAGCAGGACTTTTACCCTTTCCTCATCATCTGATGGAATTAACTTGTAACTTTCACACATCCCTTGTACAATTTGACAAAACTCATCTTAGCAGGAGACTTGGGAGTATGGGGGGGGGGGTGACAAGTACCAAAAAAGCCATTCATATTTCACTATATCTGCAAACTAACATTTGAATATAATTGATCTTCTTTTGTGTGGGGTTATTGGTGGTTGTGTTCTTTTTTTTTTTCTTTTTTTCTGGAGGGAGAAGGGGCAGTTAACATATTAACAGATTGTGGCCCAGACCAATTTAGAAATCTTGGTCTCCTGAGGGCTAGATTGTAGGTATGCAACATTCATTCCTGGCTACTCTAGATACTCTTGAAAATTCTCTAAGTTGCGGGGCACAGTGGCTCACGCCTATAATCCTAGCTACTCAGCAGGCTGAGATCTGAGGACTGAGGCTCCAATGGTAGGGCGGTAGCCTTGAGCTGAAGAGCTCAGGGACAGCACCCAGGCCCAGAGTTCAAGCCCCATGACCCACAAAAAAAAAAAAGAAAAAGAAAGATTTCCAGGAGAACTAATATGTATCAATTCATATGTATAGATATTACACATAAACACAATCACTTACATCATTACTTTCACTAGATCTCTAAGATCTTGTAGAATCACTTGAACCAAAAAGCTACCACAAAAATCCCTAGTTGATTCTTCCAAAGTAATGTTTAGGTAATTCCTTAAAAAATAAAATGTTACCACAGGAGTGGCAACCGGTAACCCTAGCTACTCAGGAGGCTAAAATCTGAGAATCAAGGTTCAAAGCCAGCCAGGGCACAAAAGGACCTGAGACTCTTATCTCCAATTAACCTCTAGAAAATGGGAAGTGGGGCTGTGGCTCAAGAGTAGGGAGGTAGCCTAGAGTTGAAGAGCTCAGGACACTGCCCAGGCCCAGGGGTAGGGTGGTAGTATTGAGTTGAAGAGCTCATGGACAGTGCCCAGGGCAAGTTCAAGCCCCATGACCCCCCTCCCCCAAAAAAAAGTCTGGCCATGGCAGCACCCACAGATAATCTCAGCTTTCAAGAAGCTGCAGAAGATATTTAGTTCAAGATCAGCCTAGGATACACAGCAAGGCCTTTCCTCAAAAATAGATATTAAAACAACAACAACAAAATGTTCTAATGGCTTTTTATTCTAGAACTTGTTAGTGTTTGCAAAAGCTACTTAAATATGACATTTAAAGTTGTAAAACACATCAAACATTTCATTGCTCTATTTTTTTTAAACTAAATGCACCATACATACTTCTAATTACTTGATTTCCATACTGGTAGCCAAAATTGTATACTTAGGTTTGATTTTTTTTTTTTTTTTTAAAGCACTGAGGATTGAACCCACAGCCAAACCACATACTCTACTGCTGACCACCTCCACCTCCTACCATCTAAATTATCTTTGGCAGAATGGCTCTGTATTCCAGCCAACAAACCCAACCCTCATACTGGCTCTTACCTTTTTGTATTTCAGCAAGACTTCTGGCACAGTACCACCAAACCGAACAGTTTTTCTTGGGGGAGAATTGAAGAAATCATTCTCTAATGTAAGCATATCGGAAATCCTGTAAAACCAAGATCACCAAGCTATTAAACTCATGACAGAGTAACAGGGATCCCTCAGAGAACACACATCAGTTATGCAGCAATGGCTCCATCCTTTACCCAACAAAAAGCAAAAATCCAAACTCCACATTTACCCTAGAACAACCTGTTAATCTGGCCCCTGCCTACTTTTAATTTGATCTCCAAACACCTGTTTTACTGGCAAGCATAGTGTCCTTTCAACTTGCTGCGCTAGTGCTCATTCTATCAAACACTTCTCTTCTCAGAAAGCTAAAGGTCGCATTCATTCACGTTGAAGCTCTAATGTTGGATGTCTTTTCTACCAAAAATCCAAAATCCATTTTTCCCTTACCTATTGCCTTCATGGATTGGTGTTCTTTTCTATTTTTTAGCTATTTAATTTTTGAACCAGGTCTTTCCATAACTTTGTTCCACCTTGAACTGTGATCCCCCTATCCCTGACTTCAAGTAGGATCATCACTCTCAACTGCCATGTTCCTTTACTGAATTGATCACTATCTGAAACCATCTTGTTCACTTATTTTCTGGACTATTTAGTGCCACTGCCACTACTATCCCAAACACACACAGTTGGCAATACCCCACTTCACTATGTAATTCATTGAGAAATTTTAAATAGGATGCTATAGATTAATAGCTGGCTACGACAGGGACTGCTTAAAATACAGTTGAGTCTACAGTTTATTTCTGATCGAAACAAATTTCAAACAGAATTTTAGGATTCGAGCTGACATCGGTGACATTCGTTTGGAGGGAGAGTACGGGAACGCAGTGAGGGAGCCCAGGAGGGTGGATGGAGTTCCGGGGAGTGGTGGTTGGGAGCCCGGGGGTCAATGGAAGAGGGCCGGGGAGAGGGGGAAATAGAGGCCGGGGAGGATGCGGGAGGCCATGGAGTGTGGAGGGGGTGTGTGGGGGCCCGGAACGGAGCACACAGCCTTCCCAGTTCCCCACCAGCCATGGAACTGGGCCCAGGCCCGCGACAACCCCCGGCCCAGCCCGCCTCCCGATCCCGAGGAGCGGCCCAAGTCCTCCCATCGCCGCTCCCCAGACCCGAACCCGGGCTCCCGTCCCAGGGACGCAAGCACAGGGCCCCGAATCTCACCCGGGCCTCGTCGTCTCCAGAGCAGCGGCCCCCGAAGCCGAGGGTGCCGCCTCACGGGGAAAACGCGTGTGAACGACTTGGGCCGCCATCTGGGCCTAGAAGCGCGACGACAGCGCCTCGCGCCGGAAACCTGACTCCGCCCAAAGCCCGCCCCCTCCCGGAAGTCGCGTGGGCGAATGGAGGCCGTTAGCCAATCAGAGCCGGCGTGGGGGGGAGCAGCGGGAACTCGTGGGGACCGAGCGCCACCGACTGTCTTCCGCGGCCCCCCCTTTCCCTGGAGGACTTTTTCCGGTCTAACCCCAACTGAAACAATCGGAGGCGTCCTTCTTCCTACCCTCTGGAACCGTCGGGATCCGAACTTGCTGCCCGTGAGTCAGGGGCCTGGACTCTAGGCACACTGTCCGTCCTAACAGATTCTCAGGACCACCCAAGGTCATCTGGTCTTCTGGGGAAAGCTCTCCCAAGTGATGAAGAGCTAAAGTGACCCAAAAGTGCACATAAATTAAAGAAACAGGATTGTGGTGCCATTAAGTCCCAGGAACTGACCTGTCTGTGTGAAAATTAACCAGAACTCGTGTAAATTCAAGGGATGACATTTGTTTTAGCTCCCACTGCCCTGAACTGTCCCTAACCCCTACCTTATCTCACTCCAATAGCTGATTGCTGTGTTGATGTAAAACTGTAGTCTTTGCCTTTAAAAGCCCTGTAGAAAAGCTGTCCAGGGCTTCTCCTAGGCTCCCGCTGTATGGGAGTGTAGGACAGAGGCCAGGAGCTAGCCTGCCTGAATAAAGCCTTGCTTTTGCATTTCAGAATGTCTGACTCTCGGTGGTCTCTTGGTGGTCGTCTTGAGACTTGGACATAACAATGGGAAATCAGAAATCATTTCCAAGAACGCCCAAGGTCCCCCACTTGAGAGGAGGAAGGTTTTCCAGGCCGAGGTCCAGGTTTGCGGGCTAAGGGAGGAGAGCCTGGAAAGTATTAGAACTGTGGTTACACCAGGCCAACTACAGCAGCTTGTTAAATATTGTGCAAGAGTGTAAAATCAGAGGTTGGAAATTTAACTCAGTGAAAGAGCACTGGTCTTTCAAATGCGTGACCTTGAATTCAGTCCTTAGCTCTAAAAACAAAAACGGGGGTGGGAGGGTGGGGGCTGGGGGGGAGGTAGGGAGCATAGCCTAGTGGTAAAGTGTTTGCCTATAGTATGCACGAAGCCCTGGATTCCATTTCTAGGTAACACATACACAGAAAAAGCCAGAAATGATCTGTGGCTCAAATGGTTGAGTGCTAGCCTTGCGCAAAACAAGCTCAGAGACAATGCCCAGGCCTTGAGTTCAGGCTCCAGGATTGGTTTAAAAAAAAAAAAGGCTGGGAGTTTGGCCTAGTGGTAGAGTGCTTCCCTAGCATGCACGAAGACCCGGGGTTGGATTCCTTAGTACCACATATAAAAAGCCAGAAGTGGTGTTGTGGCTCAAGTGATAGAGCCCAAGGACAATGCTGAGGCCCTGAGTTCAAGGCCCAGGACTGGCAAAAAAAAAAAAAAAGTCAAGCCAGGGACTGGTGGTTCACATCAGTGAACCACCTAGCTACTAAGGAGTCTGAGTTCTGAGGACTGCAGTTCAAAGCTAGCCCAGGGGCCAGGAACATGGCCTACTTAGTGGTAGAGTGGTTGCCTGTCGTGCACAAAGTTCTGGTTTCGATTCCTCTGTACCACATACACAAAAATGCCAGAAATGGAGCTGTGGGTCCAGTGGTAGAGTGCCAGTGAATGCCCAAGAACAGTGCCTAGTCCCTGAGTTCAAGCCCCGGGACTTGCAAAAAAAAAAAAAAGCTAGCCCAGGAAGAAAACTCAGTGACTCTATATCCAATTAACCACCAAAAAGTGGGAATAGGGAGGTGTGGCTTCTATGGTAAAGCCTAGTCCTGAGTTTCAAAGCCCTAAATACACACCAAAAATAATAAAATAAAGGCCATCCTCTGAACAATGCAAAACCAGCAAGCTTTAGTGAGCTGCACATGCATGCCTTCCCACAGCACACAATTTGTAAATAAATAAATTCTTCTGAACCTTTCTACCTTCATGTACACAGAAGACCCATTAAACTGTTGTTTCAAATGAGAAGTCTTCTCCAGAGACAACTTTTATGGCCTTCCATAGAGTGGTTGTTTTGGCTAGTATCTTTGCCTTACAAGTAACAGAAACTAAGTGCAACAGAAAAGAAGAATTGTTCTAAAGACCCAAAGTATTATAACAAACATACACAAATCCTCATTGGTCAAATTTTGGCTCAATGTTCCCCTATAACACATCAACACTGGCTAGAAAGCTGGGCATAATAGCACAGGCTTGTAGTAGCAACAACACAGAAGGGTGAGGCAACAAGATTATTAAACCCAGGAGTTTGAGGCCACCTTGAGCCACAGAACAAGACCTGGTATTAACACATAATTATAGCCAGGCACAGATGTCACATGCCTACAAGAGATCAAAGAGTCAAGGCTCAAGGCCAACCCAGGCCAACTCTCTCTTTAGTTTTGTGTTATACATCTACATTATGTACATGCATATAGTAGAGCTCTGGCTCTGCTAATCTGAAAAAAGCTAAAGGATAGTGCTCAGGCCCTGAATTCAAATCCCAGTAATTGCAAGCACACAAATAATTTTCAACATAGTATCTTAACTAATAGTTCAGTGCCATGGTATGTGTCTTATCATCCCAACTATATAGTGAGACACATAAAAAGGAGAATCACAGTTCAGGTTGGCCTAGGCAAATATCAAAACCCTGTTTTTAGAAGCCAGAGCAGCAGTCAGGCATGGTAGCTCATGCCTGTAATCCTAGCTACTCAGGAGGCTGAGATCTGAGGATCAAGGATCAAAGCCAGCCTGGGCACAAAAGGACCCCAGGCTCTTATCTCCAATCAACCTCTAGAAAACGGGAAGTGGGGCTTGGCTTAAGGGTAGGGAGGTTGCCTTGAGCTGAAGAGCTCAGGGACATTGCCCAGGCCCAGAGGTAGGGTAGAAGCCTAGAGGTGAAGAGCTCAGGGACAGTGCCCAAGCCGAGTTCAAGCCCCATAACCCACAAAAAAGAAAGAAAGGAAGAACCCAGAGCAGTAAAAGGTAGCGGTGTCACTCAAGCAAATCTCCAGTTCAAACTCAAGTACGTCTCTCCCCACCCACTCCCACACATGCACTGGCCAGCAAGATGAGGTCACATTGTATGACAGTGTTCCATGAATTTTCGCTCTGGATGAAGTCAGCAGAAATGTTCAACCAATGCTTTTCTAATGGCTGGATTTTAGGGTGGGGCCAGTGACTACTTCCCATTAGGCAAACCATTTCCTTCCCTTCCATTTACAAGTCTTTCTCATCCCAATATTACAAAGAAATGAGAAAGCTGAAGACCTGTGCATTGTTGGTATTTTGGACCAGATAATTTCATTAGGAGGGGAAGGAGCTATGTCTCTACGCCTCCGTGTGTGTGTGTGTGTGTGTGTGTGTGTGTGTCCGTGTGTGTGTGTGTGTGTCCTCGCGCCAGTACCAGGGGTGGGAGGAGAGACTCCAGTTCAGGGCCTGGGCAATATCCCCAAGCTTGTTTGCTCAAGGCTAGAGCTCTACCACTTCACAGCTCCACTTTCAGCTTTTTACTGGTTATTTGGAGACACAAGTCTTTTGGGCTTATGGGCTTTCCTGCTTGGGCTTGGCTTTGAACCGTGATCCTTGGTATCTCAGCCTCTTGAGTAGCCAGCATGTTGTTTCTGGACATTTAGCCCCTTCCCTGGCTTCCATCAGGATGGTAGCACTCTCCAACTCCAGATACTGCCAAATATCCTGAGAAGTAAAATCATTCCAGTCAAGGACCAAGGGCATCAACACAAAGAATAGTAAAACAAAAATATACAAAAAAAAAAAAAAAACCATAGTCATGCTGGGCCACCGCTGGTGGCTCATACTCATAATCCTAACTATTCAGGAAGCTGAGATCTGAGGATCACAGTTCAAAGCCAGCCAGGCAGGAAAGTCCATGAGACTTTTCTCTCCAAAAAGTTACTCAAAAAACAAACAAACAAACAACAACAACAAAAAACAGAAATGTTAGCTGTGGCTCAAATGGCAAAGCAAAAAGCAGCTCAGGTCCTGAGTTCAAGCCCCAGGACCAGTAACAACAAAAAATCAGTCATAATATTATAATTCCCTGCTTTAATATTATTGGGAACATAGACAATATTTAAAAAATTTGATGAACTGAACTTCAGGAAGAATAATCCATTCACTGGCAGAAGGAAAAACA
Source organism: Megascapheus bottae (assembly GCF_031878675.1). NCBI lineage: Eukaryota > Metazoa > Chordata > Mammalia > Rodentia > Geomyidae > Megascapheus > Megascapheus bottae. The sequence goes on from NC_143544.1 coordinate 566,617, forward strand.
ATCCATTCACTGGCAGGTTTTGAGAACTGCAGCCTACAGTGTGGTCCGGCTCCATTTATGGGCAGAATGCAGAAATGGCTTAGAGAGTTGGATTGGATCCAGCTCTGGGGCCTTTGCCTTATTTGCACATGGTCTGATAGGCTGTCCACCTGTGATTGACTGAAGCTTGGCTGCTATGATTGGCCGAGATTCAACTATTCATTACAAAAGTATATTCCTAAGATAGACCTCTAGTCCCATTAGGTGCTGTTAGGTTGGAGTTCACCATGTAAGCATTCAAGTAGAATCATCCTCAGGCCAAATTTAAGAACAATCCTTTACTATCTTGTTCTTTGGGAAAATCATGGTAAAATTATATGAGACTCATGTTGTTTAATTTCTACTTGGAATATATATGTTCTGAGTTTTACTAGGATGCTAGAGAAAAGAATCATGGTTTTTCTCCCAAAATTCCTTACAAGGCAAATAAATGTACCTGACTGAACTTGTCAATCAATAACAATTGTCTAGTTTTACTGCCATAAGGTAGCTTTCTCTCCCTAATGGGTCTATTTGGTCTTCAATGAGGCTAGTCAGAGTAGGGCATTATGGATATGTGGTAAATAATAATAACAGTAGTAAACACAATAACACATAACAAAAATGCTCATTTATTTTCAAATAAATCTCATTTGGAATACCAAAAGTTGGGGGATTTTTTGTTGTTGTTGTATTGTTTTCTAAGTCTGTCATGGGGTTCGAACTCAAGCCCTAAGTGCTGTCCCTGAACTCTTTTGCTTAATGCTAGTGCTCTACTACTTAAGAGTCAAAGCACTACTTCCAGTTTTCTGGTGACTAGAGAGATGAGAGTCTAATGGACTTTTCTCCTTGGGCTTGCTCTGAACCTCGATGCTCAGATCTCAGCCTCTTGATTGGCTAGGATTACAAGTTTATACCACCAGTGCCCAGCTCAGCAGAATTTCTTTTATTTCCCCCCAACATGGGGCTTGAACTCTGGGCCTGTCCCTGGTCTCTTCAGCTCAAGGCTAGCACTCTACCCACTTGAACCACAGCGCCACTTCTTCAGCAGAATTTCTTATGGTTTTAACTTCTAACCATAGCCAATTATCTTGTGGGAAGCTGGACAGCCACCCCCAGCACTGAGGCACGGATAAAATAAGATGTAAGGTAAGTCCTGAGCATTTACAAAGTTGGCAGTTAAACCTGCAGAAACATGGGTGGCACTTGCTAAAAGGCCAACTAATGCGTGGCCAATGAGTTATTTTGAGGACATTGCTTTGCTTCTGTGAAAATGATCATTTCTCGCTGTCCTCTGCTTAAAAGCCTCTCGTTTCTACTGTGTTCTTCCTTTGCTTTAGAGAGCAAAGTCTACAAATGTTTTCTGACAATAAGATCTGTGTCTGATCATTGTTTATATTTACCTTATTCTGGGCACTTGGTGTCATCTAGAGAATTGTTTCAATCATATAGATTACCAAAAGACTAGAGCTAAAGAGAAAATGCTCTCATGTAGTAATGTCAAGTCATTCCCTTCTGGAACTATGGTTTGTTGATGTTTGACTCTTTTTTTTCCCTTTCCTTGTGGTAGAGATTAAAACTCGGGGCCTTAGAGGTGCTGTGGCTAAAGTGGTAGAGCATTAGCCTCAAGTAAGCCACAGGACAATGTCCATGCCCTGAGTTCAAGCCCTACAACTGACAAACACACACACACACAAAACCTCAGAGCCTTGAGTATGCTAGACAAGCACTATCTCTGAGCTATACCCAAGACTCTTGGTCTTTTTAGTTTCAGTACACTAAACCCAAATTGCTGGATGTATTTCCTCTCAGAAATCAAATGTTCAAACTGTAAAAAAACAAAATAGTCCATATACCTAGACCCTAAAGATTACCTACAGAATATGTGTGTATATATGTCTAGAATGTGCATCCACTCTCTTCTAAGGAGTTGGAGTAACTCTTAAGGAAATAATGAATTGGACCATTGATGAATTAAAATTGGCCAATTTGAACTGAGAGTGAGCATCCTCCTGTATAGTCTGCTAAGTATTTGGCACAATGTAAGCCAGAAGTGTAGCACACTACACCATATATTCTAGAGCAGATCATCCAAGGAACAGAACTGGACAAAGATCCTACCTTTCTGGATGGCAAGATAGTGGACATTTCCCTCATCAACCTTCTCCACAAATGTACTCAGCGGAAGTTTTGTAATTTAAAGCTCATTGGCATGAATAGCCAACATATTCAAGTTTCACTTACATGTTGACTTTTTTTTTTTTTTTTTTGCCAGTCCTGGGCTTGAGCTCAGGGCCTGAGCACTGTCCTTGGACTTTCTCAAGGCTAGAGTTCTACCACTTGAGCCCCAGCACCATTTCCGGCTTTTTCCCACGTATATGGTACCGAGGAATCGAACCTGGGTCTTTGTGCATGCTAGGCAAGCACTCTACCACCAGGCCAAACTCCCGGCCCCTACACGTTGACTTTTACCCTTACACTGATTTGCATAAGCTATTTTTTCACTTAAATCCATGAGCTTCCACAAGCAACCATCACTGCTGTAAAACAGGAAATCCCTACCATTTTAGCCTTCAGTAGAAATAATACCCTAAAGTAAGTGTGCAAACACAGATGCAATTAAAATTTAATTTCTCTCGATGCAGATTTTGTCTGTGAAGCTTTAGAGAGTCATCAAAAAATCCACCCTGCACTGGTGGCTTGCACCTGTAATCCTAGCAACTTAGGAACTGGGCACAGAGAATCATGACTCAAAGCCAGCGCAAGCAAGAAAGCCTGGCTTTCAATTAGCGGTGCTGTGGCTCAAAGTGGTAGAACGCTAGCTTTGAGCAAAAAAGAGCTCAGGAGGCTGGGAGAGTGGCTTAGTGGTAGAGTGCATGCCTAGCATGCATGAAGCACTGGGTTCGATTCCTCACATGAACAGAAAAAGCCAGAAGTGGTGCTGTGGTTCAGTGTAGAGTGCTAGCCTTGTGCTGGACTGGCAAAAATCAATCAAAGCAAAGCAAATCAATCAATCCATCCATCCATCCATCAATCTCACGGACCAGGCCCTGAGGCTACAGCCCGAAGCCATTTAAACTAAAACCAAAAAAGGCCCCACTAACCCAAGCCAGGTGCCAGTGGCTCACACCTGAAATCCTAGCTATTATGAGGCTGAGATGGCTCAAAGCCAGCCCAGGCAGAAAACTCTTAGCAACTCTTATCTCCAATTAACCAGCAAAAAGCCAGGCTGGGGGCATGTCTCAAGTAGTAGAGCACCAGGTATGAACAAAAACACAAAAAGGGAATTCAAAGGCCTGAGTCCAGTCACAGAGCCCCAGTACCTGCAAAATACAAATAAAAAAGAAAAAGAAACAAAATATAACCCAAACTAAGGACAAACCTCTCTGATGAAATCAAAGGGGCTGAAAAATGGCATTTCAATGATACCTTCTGATACCATATTCCAAAAGCCTTCCAGTACTCAGCCTGCAGGACCTGCAGCCTGGACCTAACTGCACCCAAGAGAATACAGCTCCCTCTTCCCCTCTCCTTCTCCCTAAGCACAAGCACAAGGGGCAGATTTCGTGATTCAGTAGAGCAGGCAAAACCCTCACCCACTCAAGAGCCCTAAAATAGCTCGTCCCTAGAGGCCAAGGCCACTTTTGCGTCTAGTAAAATTTATTATTTATTTACTTATTTTGGGATAGGATGGGGTGGAAGAACATGAGTCCTGGAGACAAGTTTAAAGGGTAATTAATGATGGGTTGATGCCTTCTCTTCCCAAAGGCACTTACTTGGCAGAAGCCTGAGAGGCCGCTCAGATGGCTGGAGCCCGGACCTCACTAGAGAGAGGGTGGCTTTTTCTTGGCCGTGGAATTCCGTGGCATCACCGTGGGTGGTGGTTTTGGGGGACACATCCTGAAACAAAGGGATGTTCTGGGAGCCCCGGTGGACGTTCAACACGGCCTGCAAATCCGGGATGGAGGGTGCCACCCGGAGCTCCCTCACCGTCGTCGTCGTCGTCGTCGTCATGCTCAGGGACGGGAGGCTGCAGGGACAGTACTGCGACGGCGCGGGCCGGAGGACCTGGGGGTCCCTCTGGGAGACCACGAGTCCCAGAGGGGGCCCCGGGGAGGGCTGGGCCCCGGGCAGGCGGCTGTGCGACTCCACGAGCACCAGGGGAGGGTGGCTGGCGGCGGCCGCAGACACTTGGTAGCTGTCGGAGGTTTCCGAACCCAGGGCCCGGCTGGACGGCGCCTCGGGCACCGGGGTCCAGCCGGGGACGCTGAGCGGCGGGCCCGGAGGATCCCCGGGAGGCGCGAGGGACCCCGGGGAGGGCCGGGCGGGCCCCGGGACGCCCTGGGGAGCGGCGGCAGCGGCGGCCGGCTTCTCCCCGGAGGCCGCCCGCGGGTGGCCGCCGTCGGGGCCCGGGAGCGCGGCGCGCTGCACCACCCTGCGGACGCGGCGCCGCCCTCGCAGCGGCAGGAAGGAGGCGCCGCCCAGCGGCCCCGACGTCGGGCGGCCCGGCGGCAGGGGCGGGGGCGGCATGGTCGCCGTGGGCGGTGTAGTCACCGCCGGGGAACAGAAGGCGCGGAGGCCCGCGGCCGTCGAGGCCGCCCGGAGCGGGACGGCGGCGGCGGCGGCGGCGTCGTCGTCGTCGTCGGGCAGCAGCTCGATGTTGCCGGTGTACCAGGAGATCCACCACAGCAGGCTGATGAAGATGATGATGGCGCCCAGGTAGAGCAGCATGTCGTAGAAGAGCAGGTCGGCGAACGCGCCCGTCAGCAGCACCGCCGCGCCCACCGTGTCGAAGACCACCCCCAGCCAGAAGAAGTGCCGGCAGCGCCCCAGCCCCGAACTCTTCCCGGCCGCTGCCACGCTCTTTTTCGATAACTCCATGGCTTCCCCCCCTCCCCTCCCACGACACACCCCGAAGTCCGAGGGAGAAGACGACTCAGCCCGGCGGCGTCGCCTCGGGCGGGCTCTGGCCGCTCGGTCTCCATGGCAACGCGAGGGGGCGTGGCCGGGTCGGAAGTGGGACGGCCCCGCCCCCAGAGCGTGGGAGGTAACCCGGGCGCGCGTGCGCGGTGTGGGTACTGGCTGTGTTCCTCGGATGCTCGGCTCGGTGGACGCGAGCCCAGGGGACTGTCTCTCGTGGGTTGTGTTTTTTTTGTTTTGTTTTGTTTTTTTTTCTTTTTGATACTGGCAGGACTTAAGGGGACTATCTCAGGTCTTTCAAGTTGAGGAGGGGTGGGATTCGTATTCTTTTTACAGTCCCCACTCCTAGCGAGGGGTGTGAACCCCTCCTTGACCCCTCCGAGCTCCTCGTGGAGCCCGGGAGAATGCTCAGCCTCTCCCTCTTTCTTCACCTGTGTCTTCTGTTGTTGTTGTTGTTGTTATTATTATTATTATTATTTGCCAGTCCTGGGCTTCAGCTCAGGGCCTGAGCACTGTCCTTGGACTTTCTCAAGGCTAGAGCTCTATCACTTGAGCCTCAGCACCATTTCTGGCTTTTTTCTATGTATGTGGTACTGAGGAATCGAACCCGGGTCTTCGTGCATGCTAGGCAAGCACTCCACCACTAGGCCAAACTCCCGGCTCTATTTATTTATTTATGATCCCAGCTTGGGCGCTGCCCCTGCAGGAGCTTCAAAGTTAACACTCTACCACTCCCAACTCTCCACTTCCAATGTTTTGTTGCTTACATGTAAGGAGATAAAAGAGTCTCATGGACTCTGCTGCCTGAGCTGGCTTTGAACCCTGATCCTCAGATCTCAGCCTCCTGTGTAGCTAGGATGACAGGTGTGAGACAACCAAGTGTCTAGCTTCTTATTTTCCCTTAATACTTAAAACCAAAAGATGGGATGACTACTTCTAGATTAAAAGTGAACCTAAGGGGCGGGGAGTGTAGCCTAGTGGTAGAGTGCTTGCCTAGCATGCATGAAGACCCGGGTTCAATTCCTCAGTACCACATACATAGAAAAAAGCCAGAAGTGGTGCTGAGGCTCAAGTGGTACAGCTCTAGCCTTGAGAAAGTCCAAGGACAGTGCTCAGGCCCTGAGCTCAAGCCCAGGACTGGCAAAAAAAAAAAAGTGAATCTAAGTTCGTCTGGGATCCTAGCCACTCTGGGCAGAAAAGGCAGAGAGATTCCATCTCCACTTAACCAACAACAAGCCTTGCTAAAGGTATGTCTCAAGTAGTAGAATGCCTATCACAAACAAGCAAGCTAAGCGCCTGCATGCAAGCCCATGCACCTGTAAAAAATAAATACATAAAATCTGACAATGTGGATGAGAAACTATAACCCAGTACCAACCAAGTATCTTTGGTTGCTGAGAGACAAGTTTATTTTTTAGAAAATCCTCATACATTTTAGGCTAGATTTAGGCTTACAGTAAAGTTACCAGGGACATGGCATCCCACAACTGCAACCCCAGCCTTCTCCAGGCAAAAGTGGGAGGATCTTGACTTCCAATGCAGCCCAGGAAAAATTAAGTGTAAATATCATACAGCCAAACTATATCTCCAGCACCATTACTGGGGCTTGAACTCAGGGCCTGGGCACTGTCCCTTGAACTAATTTTGCTCAAGGCTAATGTTCTACCACTTTAGCCATAGCCCTACTTCTGGCTTTTTCTGTTTATATTGTACTGAGGAATTGAACCCAGGGCCTTATGCATGCTAGTCAAGCACTCTACCACTAAGCCACATTACCAACACTTCAACATCATCTTAACATAATTTCTCAACCTGGCCTGTACTCCTTAGGTATGAGCAAGCATACTTGTTGCCATAAGGTAAAATCATGGTTCATCATCCTAGAATGCTTATTTTCCTTGGTAGCAAATACTTGAAATATTACAAAACCAACACATTTTGGAACAGAGTCTAAAACTGGAAAGCAGAAGTTATTTGCTAAATCCTCAGGATACATTTTTGTTTCTTCTGGGTAACTTAGAAATAATAGTCATTATGCCATATCTACTTATTTATTATTGAGACAGAATTTCCTTATATTATCCAAGCTGGTTTCAAACTTACGATTCTCCTGCCTCAGCCTCCCGTAGCTGTGAGTATTGGTTGAAAACTGTTAGGAATAGGCTGGACTCAATTGTCAACAGGCGAGGACTATTTATTGCCAGCAAGAGGCACAGACCTTCCCATGGGTTTGGAGGTTGTCCAAGCAACTGGATTTGAGGGCCAGGTCTATAGAGGGGTTAACAAGGAAACAAAGGAATAAAAATCAGGCTGTAGCTGCACACTGGTGGTTCACACCTGTAATTCTAGCCAGTCAGGAGGCTGAGATTTGAGGATCATAGTTCAAAGTCAGCCTGGGCAAAAAAATAAAGCCCATGAGACTCATCTCCATTTAACCACCAGAAAACTGGAAGTGGCCCTGTGGCTCAAGTGGTAGAACACTAGCCTTGAGCTGAAGAGCTTAGAGATAGTGCCCAGGCCCAGAGTTCAAGCCCCCCAATCAACCAAAACAAAAAATCAGGCTGTAATTACTGGGGGGCTAGGACTGAGTACTTTCAATTAGGTCCAGAATGGAATTTCCTGCCTGGGGTGACAGGGACTTTCAGCTTGTCCTGGATTCAAATAACCTATCTGTGAACTGGCATGTGGTCAAGCCTGTTTGTGGGCACGTGGTGTATTGCTTGACCTGGGGGAATAAGGCAGGATCAGTCCTTCAAAGCTATTCTTAAATAAGCTGGCCAGCCAGGCACCAGTGGCTCACATCTGTAACCAGAGCTGCTCAGGAGGCTGAGATCTGAGGATAAAACTGGAAGTGGCGCTATGGCTAAAAGTGGTAGAGCTCTAGCTTTGAGCTGAAGAGCTCAGGGACAACACCCAGGCCCAGCGTTCAAGCCCCATGACCAATGATAAAACAAAAGGTAAGTAGGTATATATTATTCTGTCCACTAATTTGGAGGCTTGGAATTTGTCATAGTATTTGGAGGACTTTTATTTACAGTGTGAAGGTTAGAGAAGAAACATGGGCTAAATGTGAACACATTTTTTTTCTCTAGCCAAGTAACATTGGCCACCAGGAACTAGTGACACCTGTTATACTACCAGACACCACCAGATGGCGAACTGGGGCCACCCTTTCTCCAGATTCTAAGAAGTCAGCTAGTTTGGGCTGGGATTCTCTGAAGTCCTTGAGATAGTAGTTTCTGGAATCCAGTAGGCCTGGAATCCAGATTCTGTTCTGCCACTCAGCATCCCTGTGACCCGGAAAGGTTCTTTCGCATCTCCACGCTTCACACTCCCCATCAGCAAGTGAGAGAAAGCTGCCCACAAGAGGCTCTCTGTTGCTACTAGATGATGTCCTGGGCAGCCCCAAGGACAGACACCCTGTGTGTCAATCATAGAGTTGCAGCATCCTGTGCTGACATTTGAGTGCTGCCCACCTGCCGCTGTACACCACACTGGGGCTTGTCATGCATGTCCTCTGTAACCCACATCTTGGACATCTGGAACCCCCTGTTCCTAGCCTTTCCTGAGTACTGGCTGAGGACCAGGCATTGCAGGTCTGAACTCACAGGGAGAGGATAGCAGACTTTGGAAGGATGAGCTCATACTCCCCCAGGAAGATGTGGCTTCTAAGTGTGGCTGAGTTGTGACAAAAACTTGCATCTTTCTTTCCTTGTCTTTTTTTTTTTTTTTTTTTTTAGGTTCAAGGACCAGGACTCAAACTTGGTACCTGCCACTTTCACTCACTGACTAGTGCTCTACCAACAGAACCACGCCTCTGTGAGGAAAATGGAGGAGAATAGAAAAGGAATAGTCCGGACTCAATCATCGACAAGCAAGCACTGTTTATTGAGGAACAGCGAGGGGCACAGACTTTCCCTCGAGATTGGAGGTTGTGCAATGGACTGGATTTGGAGATGGGCTTACATAGGGCTTAGCAGGGAATAAGAATAGGCTATGGTTTCTTTGGGATTGAGGACAATGTCCTTGGGCAGAGTGAAATATCTCACCTGGGGTAAGGGACTCTTATCTCTGGGGCCCAAGGTCAGTGTCTGTGACTAGGTCTGTGGACAGACATGTGGTCAAGCTTAGTCATGTGCACCTGGTGTCTTGCTTGACCTGGAGGAATAAGGAATCAGTCCTTATTCCATCTTTAGATACTTAAGAAGATTGGGCCGAGAGGGGAGAGGCAAGTCCTTCATATAGGGTTTTTGGATACATAAAAAAAAAAGTTGGATTGAGTGGGGAAAGGGCTCGGTGGTTATCTTTCTGGCTTCTTCCTCCTGACATTGGAGGCACAGAGGAGTCACTGGGGCTGGGATCTTCAGGATCCAGTTTGTGAGACTTTTATCTCCAGTTAACAACCAGAAAACCCAGGAGTGGGCACTGTGGCTCAAAAGTGGTAGAGCACTAGCCTTGAGCTGAAGAACTCAAGGACAGCACCCAGGCCCTGAGTTCAAGCCCCATGACCGACCAAGAAAAAAAAAATGAGATGTTAGTTTTCAATGTAAATCATAGACAACTTAGTTTCATACTAAGTTTACTCATAAGTCTACCAAGGCACACTTATACCATTTGCTACATACTCAAACCTTCTGGGATTTGTCCAAAGCTTTATGGAGTAGACACCAAAAATGTCACTGAGCAGAAAATGACAACCTCTCACACTGCTGGTTAGATGATCACTGTAGTGATCAAAGCTCTGAGACATAAGACATTTTCCTTAATTTCCATGTTGGATTAACTCTTAGACATAGGAGCTCCCGAATCTGATGAGCTTCTTTGCTGTTTGAGCTTAAAACTACCATCTCTTTCCTTTGACCTGTGGGACTAGATTATCTTCAGAGTTGCCTCGAGGTAATAAAGTATGACTCCTTCCAGCAGGCTGGGCTTATTTCCCAGATGGCTATGAGAAGGACTGCGTCTCTTTCCTTTTACTAGTTCCATTGATGAAGGTTTTTCCTTTTAACTATTGTAGTCAACAAGCAAATCATGATTGAACCATGATGACAGTTTTCAAGTATCACAATGAGATTGCTTGGAACATGTTCACACACACACACACACACACACACACACACACACACACACTTATGCTCAAAAGTTTTAAGGAGTGCTTTGATTTTTTTCTGGCTAGTCCCAGGTCTTGAACTCAGGGCCTGAGCACTGTCCTTGGGCTTTTTCAAGGCTAGAGCTCTACCACTTGAGCCACAGGCACCCTTCCAGCATTTTTCTATATATGTGTTACCGACGAATCAAATCCTGGTCTTTATGCATGATAGGCAAGCACTCTACCACTATGTCATGCTCCCAGCCAGGAATGCTTAGCTTTTCTTTTAAATTGGCCATAATTTTTTGGAATTCCCATGACAAAATGGCAAACAATATTTTTGCCCACTGTATGGTAGAACCACATAGTCAATGCTAAAGAAACAAGTAACATCAAACAAAATACAAGGCAAAACTTAAGATTTAGCCAACAACAAACAGAATTTAACAGACTCTCTATGCTTAGATGAACATTGATAACAAGAACAGAAAATCTTAAAACAGTTTTGGTAAAGCTTGGAGCGAGCATGGAGGTCACACGAAACCCCACCATGTGGCCTTTATCCCTTCCTACATCTGGGTCAATCTTCAGGACCTGCAAAGAATTGAGGAAATGAGGGGATTCCCCAGGGGCCTATAGCCACCTCATGGAGGAGTTTTGCCTTAAGGGGAAAATTAAAAATACAGATTTTGAAATGAGTAGGCTCAGCAAAGAGAAAAAGAATGGAGTAGAGTCTGGACAGTTTTCACTTAAACAATCCAGTCTGGTTGCAGTTACAACAGCAAGGATCCAGGACAACTAGCCTTTAAAAGGCAACGTAGGGGGCCAGGAGTTTGGCCTAGTGGTAGAGTGCTTACTTAGCATGCATGAAGACCCGGGTTCAATTCCTCAGTACCACGTACATAGAAAAAAAGCTAGAAGTAGTGCTGAAGGTCAAGTGGTAGAGCTCTAACCTTGAGAAAGTCCAAGCCCAGGACTGGCAAAAAAAAAAAGGCAACCTAGAAGGGGGTTCCTGCCTGTGTCTCACTCTCAAGGGCACAAGTAGAAGATTTCTGGTCTGGAGGTCATCAGAAAGAGATGAGGAGAGGGAGAGAAGATGGAGCTTGCTACAAGTCAAAGTCAGTTTCCTTTCTAGAGGAGATAGCTGGGAAGTTTCTGTCACAGAAGGACTTGGTGGGCAGAAGGGACTTCTGGAGTGGAAGTAGAGGAGGACTTGGTTGTAGGAGACCTTAAACTCCTCGCCATTTCATTGGAGAATTGCTTATATCAGTAAGAGTAAAATCCAAAATCAGTCAGCCCCAAAGCCTTAAGATTAGACTGTGGGCAAGCCAATGGGAGTCTCTGGGAGACAATTTGGATTATAGGGTGACCTTTCCCACTGTTCCAGGTGTCCCATGTGAAGGATTGAGTCTTGCCTTAGCCCCCCAGGTCATGCAAGACACCAGACACACATGAACAAACTTGACCACATGCCTAGCTGCATGTCATAAGCTTAGAGGAGGCGTCCAGAAAGTGAAGGGGAGCCGGTTACTTTTCCTTTCCCAGGTGCTCAGCACCATATGTTAAGGAAATGGAGGAGAATGGGAAAGGAATAGGCCAGACTTGATCATCCCAGGCAAGGACTGTGTATTGAAGAACCTTCCTTCAGGATTGGCGGTTGTGCACTGGACTGGATTTGGGGGTGGGCTAATATAGGGCTTAACAAGGGAGTAGAAAATAACAAATGGGCTATGGTTTCTTTGAGGCCAAAGGTGATGTCCTTGGCCAGGCCCAGAGCAGAATACTCCACCTGGGGTGTGGGGGCTATCGTCTCCAGGGGGCAAAGGTTGGTGTCCTTGGTCAAGCCTAGACTGAATAACCTGCCTGCGGACAGGCATGTTCAAGCCTGTTTGTGGACACCTGGTGTCTTGCTTGACCTGGGGGAATAAGTCAGGAGTCAGTCCTTCAATCTCTAACCCTAAAGCCTTGGTTTTTTTTGTTTGTTTGTTTTTGTTTTTTTTTTTTTGGTAGCAGGAAGCAGGAGGTGTCTAGAGCCATTTGCAAATGAAATCTAGTCTTGTTTGCCCTACTTGCTGGTTCTTAATTTCTCTGAACTTCAGAAGCTGTTAAAAAAAAAAAAGGCATTCTGACCAGTTCCACCTTGGTAAAAGTAGTCAGGAATCCTGCCTGACTCCATCACATGTAGCAGATTCCTGGTGGAAGGTTGCTTTGGGTCTGTCAAAACTTAAGCCTCTTGTAGGACATTGGTTTTGAAAATCTTACCCAGCCTGACCTGGAAAGGAAGTTCAAAGTCCCTTGACTATATGGGTACCAGTCATAGGAAGGAAGGAACAGCCCAGACAAAAATTTCATCTCTCCAGCTGGGAGTGTGGCTTAGTGGTAGAGTGCTTGCCTAGCATGCACCAAGATCCAGGTTTGATTCCTTGATTCCACATACACAGAAAAATCCAGAAGTGGTGCTGTGGCTCAAGTGGTAGAGTGCTAGCCTTGAGAAAGCCCAAGGACAGTGCTCAGGCCCTGAGTTCAAGCCCCAGGACTGGCAAAAAAAAAAAAAGTGGCTTCTCTGTTTTCTCACCTTACAACTGGGTCGCTGGTGGCTCACACCTGTTTTCCTAGCTATTCAAGAGACTGAAACCTAAAGATTGTGGTCCATGGCTGGGTAGTGGCTTAGAAGTAAAGTGCTTGCCTAGCATGCATGAAGGCTTAGGCTCAGTTCCTCAGTATCACATACACAGAAAAAGCCAGAAGTATAAATGGACAGTGCTCAGGGACAGTGCTCAGGCACAGAATTTAAGTCCCATGACCAATAAGAAAAAGAAAAGAAAAGAAAAATCCAGAAGTAATGCTATAGCTCAAGTGGTTCAAGTGGTAGAGTGATAGCCTTGAGCAAAAGAAGCTCAGGGACAGTGTCTAGGCCCTGAGTTCAAGCCCCAGGACTGGCAAAAAAAAAATGTGGTTCAAAGCTAGTCCAGGCAGGCAAATCTTTCCAGTTAGCCAGCAAAAAGCCAGGATTCTCAAGTGGTAGAGGGCCAGCCTTGAGTTAAAATGCTAAGCAAGAGTGCAAGACCCAATAGAAGAACACACACACACACACACACACCACACAATAGTTGAAGGAGGGTCTGAGGTGGAGATGTGTTCATACATACACTAGGCTGGGTGCCTTCTAGTAGGGCAGGATGGTAACTACTGACAATAGGAGGAGATCTTCCCACTCAGACAGCACCCCAGGAGAGGTATACAGAGTGAATGGGGTCACCAAGATGCTCCCTCACCTTTTCTGTGTAGTGAAATACCCTGCAAGTCCAGAAGTCCACGGAGGCACAGTTAAAGATGACAAAAGAGTTTATTGGCCAGCCAGCCGGCAACTGTCCTGTCCTGGACTCCCAAGGAAGTCTCAGAACAAAGGGCTGCCCTGACTTGTGGGGAGTGCGGTTTATAAAGGCAAACACGATATACCAGTGGTTATAGAAGCAAAATTTGCAGTAAGCCTTCTCAGAAGCAAATTTTTTTTTCTTATGCAGTTTTCATAATGTCATGAGGTCACATGCTGGAGCCATTAGGACAGAGGTCACTTCTGCAGCTGTCACTGGACATCAGAGACAGCACATAGCCCTGGGGGGTCAACAATGGTGACTAGACCTGAGTGGACAGCATTCCGCTGATGCTGCTGTAGGCTAGAGGTTTTCCCAGTTTCAGTACCTGGGGGTACGGGCTAGTCCAGGCTCCGTTATCTAATTCGGGAAAAGGTTGAGGGTCTGTCTAAAATGGGGTTCTTACATGTAGCCCAGTCTGCATCCTCTTCCAGAGAGCAGTGCTGGGATTAGCTGGGATTACAGGTGGTCCCTACCACTCTGGGTTCTAATCCTACCACCACCACCCTTTTTGAAGGGGTTGGGGTTTAAAATCAGAACTCTTTGAGCAAAACAAAACAAAAGTTTGGCTGCCTCAGTTTCCCCACTCTGGGAGCGGTGGCCGTGAGGGGATCGGGGAATCATAGCATGATGCATGGAGAGGTGGCATATGTTTTCATGTCTTAAGAAGAAATTAGCCCTACCATCTTCTCCTAGAAGGTGCCATCTGCTGTGGCTGCCCAGCTGAGCCTCCGTGTTGGGGGGATGGCAGAGTGTGGGCTTTGGCACCCCGGGGTCTGACGCCCCCCTCTTGGTTCCCGGGATGGGGAGGGGGGCCTTAGGGGACCAGGATGTTGGTAGGTGACGGAGGTCTGGGACCTATGCCCACCCTGTCCAGGTGCTGGCCACGGCCTGGCCCCGCCCAGGCCGGGGAAGGTGTGGCCCTGGCGGGGCGGGGCCGGAGGTGGGATCCACCTTGGTGGCTTGGGGCCGCCGGCCGGCGCTGTCCCACACCTGGATGGGACCGTCGCCCCTGCCCCGCAGCCCGCCAATGCTGCTGCTGCTGCTCCCGCTGCTGTTCCTGCTGCTGGGCCCCGGCCCCGGCCCGGGTGAGTGAGGTGCCCCCCCTCCACCTCGACTCCAGCCCCCTCCTCGCGTGTCCCAGAGACCGGGGACCCCCCCCCCACACACACACCTCTCTCCGGGGATCCCCTACTCAGCACCCACCCAAGGGACTGTACACCAGCTCCGCCCTGCGCCTGGGAAGGGCTGAGCACATGGACCCAGTCTCAGGATCTGGGGTGCTCGCACCCTAACCCCTGGCCCCGGGTTTCTGCCTTGGCCGCGTAGATCAGTGGCATCTAAGGCTGGACTACCAGGCACCATGGGGGCAGGAGCAGGATCCACCCTCTCAGCAGTCCTCACTGAGTGACACCCCGTTCTGGGGGCGCACGCTCTGAGCCACTGCCAGCCTGGGATGTGGGATTACAGAGCCAGCCCCCACCTTACCTGCAAGCAGGTGCACAGACTCAGCACAGGCTCCCATGGCCCCAGAGATGCCCTATGGGGACCATGAGGTCCCCGAGTTCAACCTCACAGCTGACTGATGGCTGGAGTGTGCACACAGCCTGGCACTATCCAAGAAGGCTGGCCGTGGGCAGACAGGGCAAACAGACCCCAGCCTGACCTGCCCCTCCTATGTTGGCGCAGAGGGAGTGTTTTCTTTGGTTCCAAACCCAGTGCTGTAGACAGGAGGTGTGGCTGGAGAGGCAGAGGGCTTGATTACCTAGCAACTAGGTGTTCAAAACCTAGTGCTTAGTAGTGGGGTCCTGGTGGTTCCCGCTGGCAATCCCAGAGACTCAGGAAGGCTGAGACCCAATGATCACAGTTCAGAGAGCCTGAGCAGGTAAGTCCATGGGACTCCTATCTCTTGTTATCCAGCAAAAAGCTGAACGTGGAGGTGTGGCACCAATGGTAAAGCAACACCAACCACCAGAACAAAAAGAGCTGAAAAGGTCAGATGGTGGGCCTGTCTGGGAAGCCTAGGAATGGTTAGGTCGGGGGCAAGAGTGACCTTTACAGACAGCCCTGGGGAATGAGTGCTTGGTGGATTCAGAGTTCCCCTCTTGGAAGCTCACCCAGGACAGCCTAAGCTTCTCAAGTCAGAGATCATCTCTGAAAGTCACTCTGCCCCCAAGCTGGAAGGTCTCCCTCTAGAAGTGGGCAGCAGGACAGAATGACCAGGTCCTGGGGCCACCCAGGAGGCAAGGCAGGGAGGTGGCCCTGTGCAGAGAGGGGCAGGATGTGAGCACTTTCAGCAGAGCCAGCCCATGGCTGGAAGGTGGCTGAGTGCTGGTGAGGTGGAGAATGGGGACTGGTTTTCCACAGACCTCAGGTACAGTGGAGTCCCTGAGTTTTATTTAGGGCCCACGGGAGCCACACAAGTTTCCAAGCCAGCATTATTGGTTGGCCGGGAGTGAGAATCAGTGATCCAGACAGAGGGGGAATGCTTCCAACTCTAAACTCATTTTTACATTTTCTTCTTCTTTGACACATTCCTAGTTTTGTTTTTTTTTCCACCAGTATGCTGCTCTTTCCATTCAGAACACACACACACACACACACACACACACACACACACACACCTGGGGTTCAAATTTGCTCTGGATTTCTTTTTTTTTTTTTTTTTTGCCAGTCCTGGGCTTCAGCTCAGGGCCTGAGCACTGTCCTTGCACTTTCTCAAGGCTAGAGCTCTACCACTTGAGCCTCAGCACCACTTTCGGCTTTTTTTCTATGTATGTGGTACCAAGGAATTGAACCTGGGTCTTCATGCATGCTAGGCAAGCATTTTAACCACTAGGCCAAACTCCCGGCCCTGCTTCAGATTTCTTAAAAAAAAAAAAATCATAATGGGCCAGGCATAGTGGTACACTCCGGTAATCCCAGCACTCACACAGCAGAGGAAAGAGGATCTCCAGTTCTAGGCCTGCCTGGACTACACAGTCGAGACTCTGTCCTATCTCTAGCTTTCTAAAAAGTCATAGTGATGAAAATATGTTCATATGCATGTGTGTACGTATGTATTTCCAGTCATGGGGCTTGAACTCAAGGCCTACACGCTGTCCCTGAGCATTTTCACTCAAGGCTAATGCTCCACCACTTTGAGCCACAGCACCACTTTCGGTTTTTGGGTGATTAGTTGGAAATAAGAATCTCACAGGGACTTTCTGCCCTGGTTGTTTTTGCACCACGATCCTCGATCTCAACCTCCAGAATAACTAGGATTACGGGTGTGAGCCACTGGCACTGGGCACCAATGTCCTTCATTAGGCCTAGAAAAGTCCTGACCTGCAACCTCTGACCCCTGTTCCCCTCCTAGCTTCTGGGAGGTCACATGTGCACCGCCGGGGGATCCTGGAACTGGCTGGAACCGTGAGCTGTGTTGGCAACCGATCACCTATCGCCTATCTGACTTATGGTTGCTTTTGTGGCCTGGGAGGGCACGGCAAGCCCCGGGATGCCATTGACTGGTATGTAAGTGTATGTCTGCACCCAGGCTAGGAGTAGTGAGGAGCCAGGAGAGTGGGCCCCCAACTGAAGTTGGGGTTTGGTGTGGGAAGATCCAAGCACCTCTCATGACCAGTGAGGACAAATCTTGGTGCCAGCTGCACCTTACCCTGACCAGACAGGAGCTGATGGCATAAAGATAACCAGGCTTACAATGTGTCCTTGGAACTCCCTTCCCCGTTTCATAATGGGGCCCCCTTCCACAGATGAGGAAACTGAGGCACAGAAACATCAAACGAACTTGTCTGGGGCTGTACAGTGTCACCTGTGGTCGCTGGGACTGGAACCCAGGCAGTCTGGCTGCATTTGCACTCTGAGCTCTGCAGTCTGCTCACCTAGCATGAGAAAAGCCACTCTGCATTCCCATTGGCTTTTGAGGAGCTCAGATCCCCTGCATGGATGAAGGGGTGGGGAGTTGTGGGGCTCAGACACTCACCAACCTCCATGGGGTTAGAGGAGCGTTTATGGGTAGAAAATGCATAATTGAATGAATGAATGAATGAATGAGTGAGTGAGAGTTGTGAATAAGAAATATTTACTGAGCTTTACGGCCCTGGGCTGGGCCTTGGGGACAGTAGAAAACTGGACAGACCTGGTCTGGAGGGAGGAAATTGAGTTTGATGACAGGGTGTGACGGGAGATCGTCATAACCTGAGGACATAGCAGGTGGCCTAGGATATATATATATATATTATATATATATATATATATATATAATTTTTTTTGCCTCCGGCTTGAACTCAAGGTCTGGCCACTGTCTCTGAGCTTCTTTTGCGCAAGGCTAGCACTCTACCACTTGAACCACTGTGCCACTTCTGGCTTTTTCTGTATATGTGATACTGAGGATTTGAAACCAGGGTTTCATGCATACTAGGCAAACACTCCACCACTAAACCACATTCCCAGCCCAGGAGTCATCTTGAGTGAAGGCTGAGACTGAAGGGATCAGAGTGGGCTTGCAGTTTTAGGCACAGAGTATGGAGTGTACATAGAGAAGAGGCTAAGCTGGTTGAGCTCAGAGATTCCCAGAGCCACACAGGCATGCAGTGTGGAGGCTGTGCAGGGTACAAGGGGCCCCAGTTGAGTTCTCTCCCAGAACTGGGCTGGTCAGGGTCAACACTGCCTCAATGTCCACAAATCACAGTCCACTGGCTTCTCTGAGGTCTCCACTCACCTAGCCAGAAGGCCAGAGCCAGGCACTGGTGGTTCACACCACTAACCTTGGTTATTTGTAGAGTCTGAGATCTGGGGGATTGTAGTTCGAAGCCAGCCGAGGCAGGAAAGTTCTGTGAGACTCTGCTCTCCCACCACCAAAAATCCAGAAGTGGGCTTAAGTGGTAGAGTACTAGCCTTGAGAAAACACACACACACACACACACACACACACACACACACACACACACACACACACACACACACACCCCTCAGGGACAGTACCTAAGCCCTGAGTTCAAGCCTCCAGGACTGGCTGAGAGTGAAGTGGGGCGGGGGGAGGAGAAAGCCTGCCACTCCCTGCCTTCTCCCAGTGACCTGTTCTGCCCCTCCCCAGGTGCTGTCGTCGCCATGACTGCTGTTATTCCCGAGCGGAGAAGGCTGGCTGCTTCCCCAAGCTACAGCGCTACCCCTGGAAATGTGTCAACCAGACCGTCCAGTGCGGTAAGCTTCCTCATCCTGACCACGTGGAGTGGGGTCTCCTAATAATGCACTCCTCTCCCCATTTGGCACGGAACAACCCTTGGGTTTGTCTAAGATAAGCTAACTTTACTCGGAACACCTAGAAATATACATGCCGCCAAAGATACCTATTTCTTGGGGTGTCAGGGCAGGGAGGGGAAAGGAGAAATACAGAAATGATGCCAGACAGAAACAACCTAGAAGGCAACGGGGTGTGGTGGTACTTGTTTTAATCCCAGGCTACTCAGGAGATGGAGGTCCTCAGGCAGATTATGGTCCTGTCCAAGGCCAACCTGGGCAAAAGACATTATCAAAAGAAAAAGAACAACAAAAAAGGGCTGGGAGTTTGGCCTAGTGGTTAAAGTGCTTGCCTAGCATGCATGAAGATCCGGGTTCGATTCCTCGGTACCACATACATAGAAAAAAAGCCAGAAGTGGTGCTGAGGCTCAAGTGGTGGAGCTCTAGCCTTGAGAAAGTCCAAGGAGAGTGCTCAGGCCCTGAGCTCAAGCCCAGGACTGGCAAAAAAAAAAAAAAAAAAAAAAGAACAACAAAAAAGAGCTAGGAGCTTGGTGGCTCATTCCTATAATCCTTGTTACTCAGGAGGCTGAGATCTGAGGATCACGGTTCAAAACCAGCCTGAGCAGGAAAGTCCACGAAATAACCATCTCCAGTTAACGACCAGAAAACTACAAGTGGAGCTATGGCTCAAAATGGTAGAGCACTAGCCTTGAGCAAAATCGTTGAGGGACAGTGCTCAGGTCCTGAGTTCAAGCCCCAGGACTAATTAAAAAAAAAGTTTCATGATCTTTCCTGCCCCGGCTGGTTTTGAACCCTGATCCTCAGATCTCAGCCTTCTGTATAGCTAGGATGACAGGCGTGAGCCACTGTGCCCAACAATTACATCTATTTTGGGGGATATCTCCTGGTTTAAGACTGGAGAAACTGAGGCCCAGGGAGAGGAGATAAGAGATCCCTAGTGCACCCTTCTCCAGTATGGGCAAAGAGGAGGTGAGCTGAAACTTGGTGAGGAGTTCTGTGAGCTCCCTTCCGTTTGCACACCCTGCTGGCCCCACAGCCCCATAGAAGCAATGTTTATGAAATGTTTATTGATGTGTTTGCTAGTACTGTGTGCAGAGCCATCCAGCCCCAACCAAAGCAGAAGACCAAAGTCTTTATTATACATTTTTTTGACTAAAAATATTTTCTTATTCTGTTTGGAGATATTCTGAATATAGTTGTTTATTTAATTACAGGTCTGGCTCATTTTCCATTTATGGGCCTGACAAATATATGAAAAGTTTTAAAGCCTGTCATAATATTTACTAGCAGGATTTAATTTTAAGGTGAACCCTTAGGAACTATTTTTCCTTTTACTGGGTGGGTGTGACAGGGTCTCACCCTGTAGCCTAGGTTGCTCTTACACACTTGACCCTCCTGCTAGTAAATATTATGAGAGAGAAAGAGAGAGAGATAGTACAGATGTCCTATACTTTTACAAGCACTATGTCAAAAGAAAAAGTCAGCTAAGCCAGGCATAGTAACTTCCACCTGCCATCCCAGCACTTGAGAGGCAATGACAGGAGGATTGAGAGAGTTGGAGGCCAGACTGGGGACTATAGGAAGATTGTGAATTCAGTTCTACCACCCTCACTGAGAAAAACGCCATACCTCCTACGACATTTGTGAACCCAGAGAACCTGGTCCCGAGTGAGAGGAGACATTGAAAAAAAGGTCATGTGACTGCCTCAATATGAAATATCCAGAATAAAATAAATGCATAGATAGAAAGCAGATTGGGGAAGACTACAGTTTGGCCTAGTGGTAAAGTGCTTGCTTGCCTAGCATGTACAAAGACCCGGGTTTGATTCTCCAGTACCACATACATAGAAAAAAGCCAGAAGTGGTGTTGTGGCTCAAGTGGTACAGTACTAGCCTTGAGAAAAGTCCAAAGACAGTGCTCAGGCCCTGAGTTCAAGCCCCAGGACTGGGAAAAAATATGGACTAGGACTCAGGAGAGGGGGAGAAAAGAGTGAGGACTTAGGGGCAGGAGGCTTCTTTCAGGGTACAGGCTTAGAGGTGAGAGAATCTTTCATTCACCTTTTTAAAAATTACCTTTAAAAGATTATATGCATAGTTTTACCAAGGAGTTGCCATTCAATAAATCAGCTTATAAATACAATGAATCTTGATCAGTATTGCCCTTTTCATCATTCTGTTCATCCATCCATCATCCATCTTATTCCTCTCCCTCCTTCCCTTCCTGCCTTCTTTGCTTCCTTCTTTCCCTGCTAGCATCTATCCGTAGAAAGTTGTTCTTCCTTATTTAAACCTAGTGTGCACTCATTGGGGAAAAAGTAATCAAGCACTTCAGAAACAGCCTAATGTAGAAAATCACGCTCCATTCACCAGAGTTAACTAATGTCTAAATTTGGTCTCTTTATTTTGGTGTGTGTGTGTGTGTGTATACAAATATACACACTTATTATTTTGGTTATATTACATAGAGCATGTAATTTTTTTTTCACTTGTCCTTGTGTCTTGGACAACTTGGAACAGCCTCATCCATTTACAGCTTGAGAGTAATTCAGCAGGACTTCCTTTTCCTCTCCTCTGTTTTCCTCTGTTGAGCGGACAGCCAGGAAGTTGTCAGGGTTGCTACACATTATGTAGCATCAGACTTGCTATGTGCCCCAGATTAGCCTTCACAATTCTCATCAGCCTTCTTCATGCTGAGATTATAGGCATGTACTACCTTACCCCAGCAGTGGCAGGGCTATCCAGCCTTGACGCTGTCAGCATCATGGGCCACATAACTCTCTAGTGGGGGTGGCCCTGGGTATCCTGGGTTGTTTGTGGCATCTCTGAATTGTACCCACTAGATGGCAGTAACAACTCCACCCCCCCTACCCTGCCACCTGACAACTTTATCATGGTGGTGGAAACCAAAAATGTGACATTGTGTCCCAGTTGATGCTTACTGGTCCATGATACAAATGTACTCTACTTTGACCAGTCCCCAGTGTTTTGTTTTTGTTTTTGTCAGATGCTTTGGCACTTGTGACAGAAAACCTGACATCAACAACTTACCAGAAGGAAAGGTTTTCTTTTGGTTCACAGTTTCATGAACCTAGCGCCCAGCCCCATGATTGGCTTGGCTCCCACTTCTTTGGGCCTGAGGCTGGGCTGAATATCAGGTGGGAGATGGGAACACGTGAAGGAGGAGGAGGAAGTGGAGTGTGGAAAGGACAGGAAATCCCCTTTAAAGATATGTCCATCTGCCATGGCTCACGCCTGTAATCCTAGCTACTCAGGAGGCTGAGATCTGAGGATCGTGGTTTACAGTCAACCTGTGCACTAATGTCTGTGAGACTCTTATTTCCAATTAACCTCTAGAAAACTGGAAGTGGGGCTGTGGCTCAAGTGTAGGGCGGTAGCCTTGAACTGAAGAGCATAGGGGCAACACCTGGACCCAGAGTTCAAGCCCCACAACCAACCCAAGCACCAACCAAAACAAAACAAAAGACATGCCTGTCCCGCCCCTCCCCCATGTGTCCCCTCTACTGCACCCATCCTTCTAAAGTTTCCAGAACCTATCAAAATAGCACTGCCTGGGGCCGGGAATTTGGCCTAGTGGTAAAAGTGCTTGCCTAGCATGCACGAAGACCTGGGTTCGATTCCTCGGTACCACATACATAGCAAAAAGCCAGAAGTGGTGCTGTGGCTCAAGTGATGGAGCTCTAGCCTTGAGAAAATCCAGGGACAGTGCTCGGGCCCTGAGCCCAAGCCCAGGACTGGCAAAAAATAAAAATAAAAAAAAAATAGCACTGCCAGCTGGGGATGAAGTGACTGCCAGATGAGCCTGAGGGGGGCATTTCCTATCCTACCCCTCACCTTCTGCCCTGCCCATCTCCATAATGTACCTAGTCCAAGTCCCAAATACCCCAAATCTTAGCCATTCTAACATTATTCAAAAATCTAAATTCAGAAGTGGGGCTGTAACTCAAGGGGTAGGATGGTAGTCTTGAGCTGAAGGGCTTAGGTACAGCGTCCAGGCCTAGAGTTCAAGTCCCCTGACAGATTAAAAAAAAAAAGTAATATTAAAAATCTAAATTCAGGGGGCCGGGAGTTTGGCCTGGTGGTAGAATGCTTGCCTAGCATGCACAAAGACCCAGGTTCAATTCCTTAGTACCACAGAACAGAAAAGCTGGAAATGGTGCTGTGGCCTAAGTGGTAGAGCTCTAGCCTTGAGAAAGCTAAGGGACAGTGCTTAGGCCCTGAGCTCAAATTCTAGGACTGGCAAAAACAACAACAACAACAACAACAAAAAAAAAACAACCTCAAAATAAAAAACAAACAAAAAAAACAACTGAAAAACCATTAGCTTGAAAGCAACTTCAGGGTATCTTAAAACACAATGGCATGGAGCACACAATCCTGTTCCAAAAAAGAGGACTAACAGAGTATCAGAGAAGTATTGAATCAGAAAGAACATTCATGTATGGATATATGGAATGGAGGGAGGGAAGAAGGGAGGGAGGGAGGGAGGCAGACAAAAAGGAGCCTTGTGCATGCGCTAGGCAAGCATATACTCAGCACTGTGTTAATTGAGGTCTTGGGCTCAGAAAGTTTAGATGAGGTGGCAGGGCAAGGAGCTGTAAAGCAGGCCTTTCAAACTCAGAGTTGCCAGGTGCCTTGTGTCTTATCTAAACAGATCGCCAAACGAAACCATGCAATATTGTCTCAGAAGAGAAGCCAAAAACTGGTGTGGACTTTGGACTCTTTATTGGATATTGGAAACGTCAAGTTCCTGTTTTATTTTGTTTTGTGCCAGTACTGAGGCTTGAACTCAGCAGGGCCTGAATATTGTCCCTTAGCTTTTTTTGCTCAAGACTGGTACTCTATCACTTGAGCCACAGCTCTACTTCCAACTTTTTGGTGGTTAATTGGAGATAAGAGTCTCAAGGACTTCAGAAGTGGCCCTGTCGCTCAAGTGTTAGAGCACTAACCTTGAGCTGAAGAGCTCAGTGCCCAGGCCCAGAGTTCAAGCCCCACCATCGACAAAAAAAAAAAAAAATCTTAAGGACTTTTCTTCTTGGGCTGTCTTCAAACTGATCCTCAGATCTCAGTTTTCTAAGGATTACAGGCTTGAGCCACGGTTCTGGGTTTCAACTTCCTTTTCTGTAAATGGGACTAATTTCATGAGCAGATACAAACGACCCAGTGAACTGTCAGGTACCACATTAGCCTAATTTATAACCTACCTTCAGCTTTATTGGCCTCCTTAGCATCTGCCCTGGGGTCTCTGCAGGTAGCCCTCTCTAACCTCAGTTTCCCCACTTCTTTCAGGACCAGCAGAAAACAAGTGTCAAGAACTACTGTGCAAGTGTGATGCAGAGATTGCTCACTGCCTGAAGGGGACTGAGTACCACCTAAAATACCTCTTCTATCCCAAGTTCCTATGTGAGGCAGAATCACCCCCGTGTGACTGAGTGATGGGACCTGTCTAGTCTGCACAAGAAAATAAAGCTACTTTTTACTACTAAACAACGGCTTCCAGTTTTCTGCAGAAGGCAATTGAGGCCAAGTGATAAAACTGCAAGCCTGTGTTTGCACACACTCTCTCTCTCCATCCTGGAACTCAAGACAGTTTTTTTATTTACTGACTGATGAAGGTCAAAAGCCCTAGGAACATTTTATTAAAAAAAAAAAAAAAGACCACAACTGGGTTGGGTTTGGTATCAAATTTATGTGTGAGTGTGTGTGTGTGTGTGTGTGTGTGTGTGTGTGTGTGTGTACACTGGGGCTTGAATTCAGGGCCTGTTATACTCTGGCTGGGCTGAACTTGGCTTTTTGTTGTTGTTGTTCAAGGCTAGCACTCTACTACTGAAATCACATCTCTACTTTTTACTTTGGTTAATTGGACATAAGTCTCATAGACTTGGAAGTGGTTCTGTGGCTCAAGGGGTAAGACAGTAGCCTTGAGCTAAAGAGCTTAGGGACAATGCCCAGGCCCAAAGTTCCAAGTCCCATAACCAACAACAACAACAAAAAGACTTTTCTGCCCAGGCTTGCTTCAAATTGGAATTCTCAGCTATCTTCTGAGTAGGCATAAGCCATCAGTACCTGGCCTGGAATGTTTTGATGTCTCACTCATTGGAAGGCTTTCTCTTCCAGCGGTGAGCTGATGGCTCAGGTAGAGAAATTGACTGCAGAGCCTGGGGTTTCATCCTCAGCACTGTAAAAAGTATGTCAGATGATCACATTACATTTAAGTTTTGCTACCTCAAAGGCCACAACAAAATACCCTGAAGTTGTGACATATCATTATGTTATACCTCACAGACTTGATATGACAGCTATTTCCTGTTTTTGCCAATGTTTTGATGAGGATGCTTATAAATAAATCCCAACTTCCCCCACCCCTATTTTTTTTTAAAATTGTTCCTTGGTCTGGATTTGGAGAAATGGTATTTTCAGAGGGTGTGGCTATTTTCTGTGGACCTCTTTGACGCCCCTAAGCCTGCCTTGATAAAGATAGGCCATCCTTGATCTGCCTTGTGTGCTGGCCCTCTCAGCTCATACTCAGTTGTTTGCTCAAGGTGAGTCTCCTTTGTGAGCTTGTCCATGTGGGAGATGGGGTGTGGGCAGGTGGTGGAGGCACTGAGGGGCACTCAGCCTTCTTGTGGGGTCTGGCTGCACCCAGCTACCACCTCTTGTAGGAAAAAATATAATAACCTTCCCCCCTCCCCCCACTCTCCCCACCCAGGGCCTAGGCCAGGCCTACCCAAACACTGTGAAGGCCCACAGAGCCTTCCTTGTCTCTTGCAGGAGGAAGAACATTTTGGATCTTTCTATCAAGGCTACCTCTGGGTGGCAGGGGAGGGGGGGTGTGGGTGGGGCTGCAGCTGGGGACTTGAGGCTAGCTAACAGACTTTATCATGTAACTCAGGAATTTCTATTTCCTAAACAGTTTCTTTTCACTGTACAGAGGTTTCATCTGTATAAAAAAATCTTTATTTCAAGTAATTTTTTCAAACTTGGAGAAGTAAAGTTGGAGTGATACGTTCACTCAAAAGATAGAAAGGGTTAAAGAAAAGTTCCTGGAGGCACACGCACACACACTTTGGATACAAGTTTGTCTCTAAAGCCAACCTTGATGAGCTCATAGTTCATTCACCTGTTGTTGGCACAGCGGAAGAAATGGGAGATTCCTTCCTCCAGCACCCTCCTCCCCCACACCAGGTCACAATTATAGCAGTTAGACCTGCTGTTTTTACAGAATGGGACAATAAAGATTACGCCTTATACAGTGTGAGGTCAACTTAGAAAATGGTTCCTTGAACAAAGACTATCTTGGATTTATTTTACACATCAAATGCTTAAAAACAAAACAAAGCCCAAGCAATACTTTTGAGGAGCCTGGATCAGCTCAGCCTGAACTGCCTGACACCCCAGTTGGTGCCTACCCCCCTCCCCAACAGAAAGGGAGCAAACTTCCAATGATTACAGAAAACAGCCACCACTCATCATGCAAGTTCCTTTAGCAGTGCAAAACAGTGGCTGGCTGATTTCTGGGTTTTCCTGTCTATTTTTACATCTATGCCTATGACAACATCTTATCCTTGTTTTCCTCCACTTGCCTCACAAGGCTGGGCTTCATTGGAGCCTGGTGGGAGGCTCTGGGAAATTCTCCTCACAGAGGTCGGGGGGTACAGCTGATGGCACGCAGTGTCCCCAAAGGGCCCTGAGTCCTGCCAGCCATCATGGCAGCCCCCCCACCCCAGACCTCATGAGAAAGGAACTGGATGGAGGGGCTGCTCTCCTGTCACCTCCACCGTCCTTGGGCGCTGGGACATGGGTCTCGGCTGCCCCTGTGCCGCAGGCCGAGGGAGTGGACCTGGTTGAAGCCTTTGATCAGCATCAGCACCTTGCTTTACCAGGGGCGGAAGCAGGAAGTCCGCTCCCTCCGTCCCTCGTGGGTGAAGTATTGGGGCACAGGACACCTCACCAGTCACAACACTTGTGTTTCCAGCCTCCGGACTTCCTTGACCACGAGATCGATGTTAATGATCGGATTGAAGTACAGGGCCCAGTAAAACAAGCAGTTGCACACGAACTGTGGAATGAGGGGCCAGAACATGGCTACGAACAGCCCTTGGGTGGACACCTTCCAAAAATGGCTCCACATCCTCTGAGGTACTGTCCTGCAAAGACAAGACTGGTCAGGGTGCGGTGGGTCACTCCAGCGCTCTGACACTGGTCTTCCCCTTGGCCTCGCAGGGTCTTCAGCTCCCAGGACACAGCCCCTTGGGTGCTTCCCTTGGGGGCCCAGAGACTTGCTGGAAGTGTTAAGGGGAAAGGAGGACTTGGAGCAAAGCCTTGGGGGGGGTGGGGGGAGGCAGCCAGGTTCCAGGGCCCCCCGCTGTGATCCTAGCTAGTCAGGAGGATCACAGTTTTAGGCTGGGCATAGAAAGTTCACAAGACCCTTCTCCCTTTCCTTGTCACTCCCACCCGAGTTTCTCTATAGAACAATCGCCCTTGCCGGGTGCTGTGGCTCACGCCTGTAATCCTAGCTACTCAGGAGGCTGAGATCTGAGGATCACAGTTCAAAGCCAGCCTGGGGCACTAAAGTCCAAGAGACAATTATCTCCAATTAACCACCAGAAAACAGGAATTGGGGCTGTGGCTCGAGGGGTAGGCCAGGAGCTTTGAGCTTGAGGAGTTCAGGGACAGTGCCCAAGCCCAGAGTTCAAACCCCACAATCCACAAAAAAACAACCGCCCTTACTTCAGTTCACTTCTTGACCAGATCCTCCAGAAAGAGAACAATTCCAGAACGGAGAGGAGCATGGCGTTGACAATGAGGAACCGTGAGGTCCAGTAGTGGACTTCCAGCCAGTCCCAGGCGAACTCGGCCATCAGCTGGTACGGCAGGAAGGAATACTTGATGAGGAACTCTCTCCACTGCTTCCAGGTGGGCTCCCTCAGATCCTTGGAGGGGGTCACACAAAATGGGGTTGTCAGCGAGCTTGACGTGAGGTTAGCACGTGCATGCGTGCACACACACTTAATAGTTTAAAAAAAACACCTCAGTCTACTTTAATAATTAACCATGATGGGCCGGGAGTTTGGCCTAGTGGTTAAAGTGCTTGCCTAGCATGCATGAAGACCCGGGTTCGATTCCTCGGTACCACATACATAGAAAAAAGCCGGAAGTGGTGCTGAGGCTCAAGTGGTAGAGCTCTAGCCTTGAGAAAATCCAAGGACAGTGCTCAAGCCCTGAGCCCAAGCCCAGGACTGGCAAAAAAAAAAAAAAATTAACCATGATATAACCTTGTTGGGGGAATGTTAGCAAAGTTTGAACTGGGAGGCTTGTTTACATGATTGTGGAAGTCTAGAAGTGACATCAAAGTAAGCCTGGTGTGAAAAATAGAGTTGAGATGAATTTACACAAGCCAGTGTTTCTTTCCCATCCCCATGGGGGTGTCAGAGCATTCCTGAAACTCAACATCTTACCTGTCACAGAATGAGGACAGAGGAATTTAAATGTATCAGGGACCAGTCATTTAACATATGTTATACATACATGTTTCCATTGGAATAGACCAGGATTAGCTCTGAGACTCTCAAAGAGCGTTACTCTCAAGTGATCAAACAGACATGAAAAAAAAATTAACCCTACTAAAAGTGGGGGAAGGGGGGGGTCCCTCATTTGAGCCACTGCACTACTTCTGGCTTTTTTTGGTTGTTCATGGGGCTTGAACACCGGGAATGGATGCTGTTCCCAAGCTCTTCACTTCACTCTACCACTTGAGCCACAGTGCCACTTCTGATTTTCTGGAGGTTTAATTGGAGAAATGAGTCTCATGGACTTTTATGCTCAGGCTGGCTTTAAACTGAGATCCTCAGGTCTCAGTCTCCTAAGGAGCTAGGATTACAGGCCTGAGCCATCAGTACCTGGCCACTTCTGGCTTTTTGTGTACTGTTACTGGGAGATAAGTGTCTCATGGACTTTCTTGACCAGGCTGGCTTTGAACTATGATCCTTAGATCTCAGCTTCATACTCCAGGATTACAGGTATGAGCCACTGGTGCCTAGCAGCTCAGAAATAATCTAAGGGGGAAGGCTAACAACCAAGCGGCCCGAGTGGGCACCACACACAGACCTGGAGTCAGGTAATGACAAAGCCATTGGTGGCTCAGGCCTTGGCTCGTTGATGGCGGGAAGCCTTTGGGATGGACCCTGCCCACAGTATTTGATCTCAGCACTAGTCTGTCTCATTCTAGCTGGTTTCCATAGAGCACTTGATCTAGGGTTCAGTGGAGCAAGGAGCTACTCTGTAGGTTTTCTGGTATGAGACATTATTAAACTAGACATGGTTGGGATCTTTACCAGCTTTCTTTATAGTAAGAGCGACCATTTTCATTTTTAAAATTAAATCCTTCAGTTCTAGAGGGCTAACTTTCTAGGAGGGTGATAGTTTGCATCATTCTTTCCTTTTTTCTTTGGAATTGGTTGTGGGGCTGAATTCAGGGACTGGGCTGTCACTGAGCTCTTTTGCTCAAGGCTAGTGCTCTGCCACTTTGAGCCCAGCGCCACTTCCAGTGTTTGAGTGGTTAATTGGAGATAAGAGTCTCATGGGGACTTTTTTGCCCTGGGTTGGCTTGGAACCATGATTCTCAGATGACGGGTGTGAGTCATGGGCGCCCAGCTCTGCATCTTCCTTTTGTATCACCCCTACCAAGTTCCCAGGAAGGCTGGCTGGTTCTGTTTGCACTGCTCGGCCCACCTACCAGGAGCTTGCTGAGGAGGTCCTCCCCAGAGCTGTCTTCCTGCAGAGGGCAGATGGTGTGGATGAAGGGCAGGAAGGTGTCTGCGTAGTCAAACAGGTACAGGTACAGCAGGCCGAGCCGTGGGGAGCTCTTGAGGGCATAGAGCAGGAACAGGGACCGGCCAGGGTTCACCGCCTGCAGGGACAAGGCAGGCACAGGGCCATGGGGCACTCATGGTGGCTGCTCCCACCAGCGCTCCTTCTCCAGCAACAAGTAAGTAGCAAGAAGAGGCAGGGAACCCACCAGACGGGCTCTGTTTTAAAAAGATCTAATCTTGGGCTGGGGATGTGGCATGGTGGTAGAATGCTTGTTTGGCAAGTGTGAGGCTGTGAGTTCAAGCCCTAGTACCAGCACTGAAATGTATAAATATAATTTTCTGATCTTCTTTTCTTGATACTTGGGGACATCAATTGAAGAAGGCGTTAAAGCACATGAAGATGCTCGAGGTCACCAGTGCTTAGAGAAACACACATCACCAATTGCATGGGGGAGTGCAGGGAGGCAGGCTTTTTTGCAAAGGGGCAGGAAGAAACTTGGGAGCGATGAATACATTTACCATCTTGGTTGTGGCGATGGCTTCCCACGCATGTACGTATGTCAAGACTTAGCAAATTACACACTTGGAATAAATACCCAATTTGTGGGCTATGATATGGCTCAGAGGTAGTACTTTATTTCTGGACCAAGGTGCTGGGTTTTATTCATAGCACAAAAAAATTGCTGAAAGGGTTCATTCTAGACCAGGGACAGAATAGGTACAAGAGTCACTCAGAGCCAGGTAGAGTGGTACATGTCTATAATCACAGTTCTTAAAGAGTTTGAAGCAGAAAGACCAAAGTTCAAGACCAGCATGGGCTATACAGCAAGAAAAACCCTACCAAAGACCTCCCCCCACTAAAAAAAAAAACCCAACAACAACCTTGAATATCAGTTTATTTTGTGTGTGATGCATTTGTACTTGAGCTAAGGGCATTATTCCTGAGTTTTCGCTCAAGGCTAGCACGCTATCACTTGAGGCACAGCCCCACTTCTGCCTTGTTGGTGTTTAACTGAAGAGTCTCATGAAGTTTCCTGCCTGGGCTGGTTTTAAACCCTGATCCTCAGCTTTTGCACTCCTGAGTAGCTGGAATTACAAGCATGAGCCACTGGTGCCCAGCAAACTTACATATCTTTGACACGTAAGAAGAAAAACCACTGAAGACTCATAAGGGCACAAAAATGTAGCAAGTGTGTACTTCAGTAAGATGTATACACCTGGTTATCAACTGCTAGCTGGTGCAAGACCACAAACCACTGTCAGCACTAAAATGTGGTATGTGCCCCAGTGGGTGGCATGGCTGTCATTGAGGACACACACCTTAAAAGGAACCCAGGTCCTGGAATAAAGCCTGACTGAAACAGCTAGAGTGTGGCGGACACAAGGGAGGAGGCAGAGCAGCCCTTTCAAGCGGCATCAGCTCCGTACTCAGTGCAGGTGATGGTAGAACCCAAGCAATCCAGGTCCTGCCAAGCCCGTCAGGTAAGGAGGAAAAGCGCCATAAGAAAGGCACGGAGGGGAGACCTCCTTTCTGGCACTCAGAGGGAATGGCACAGGCTATTGGGAGCGGAAAATGTTTCCGCTAACTGCCAAATGCCCAGCCCCTCCCTGGGGAGGGAGGGTGGAGAAAGACTGAGCCTGAGATCCTTCTGCCTTGATGCTAGGATCAGAATTAAATTCCCACTTGCTTTGGGTAATATTAGGACTACTAAAATTCTCCCTTCCTGCCTATTTTTCTGTCCCCTCTCTCTTGTGTGTATGTTGGTCCTGGGGTTTGAATTCAGGGCCTGAACATTGTCCCTAAACTCAAGGCTGGTGTTTTCCCACTTGAGCCACAGTCAATTTCCTGCTTTTTTGGGTAGGTAATTTAGAGTCAAGAGTCTCTTAGAAGGCTGGGATGTAGCTCAGTGGCAAATCACTTGCCTAGCAAGTGCATTGTTATGGGTTCGATCCCCAGTACCAAAAAAGAGAAGACAAAAAAACAAAACAAAACAAAAGAAAAACATCTAAACAAAGAGTCTCTTAGATTTTCCTGCCCAGGCTGGCTTTGAACTGTGATCCTCAGATCTCAGCCACCTGAGTAGCTAAGATTACAGGCCTTAGCCACCAGTGGCCAGCTTACATGCTCTGTTTTTCAAAAGAAAGAACTCACCTTATATTCCCAGAGGTTCTGGGGGGGCTTCACACCGAGGGCTTTCACGCGCTCTAGCTCTGTGAGGATGACTCTTCGGTGGCTGCTATTTTCTATGGCGTAAGGTGCTCTGGAAAATTCTTCCTCTGTCAAAGTTAAAAGCAATCTGTGCAGGGGTGGAGGGCGAAGATTTCTTTTGAGATTGGGCATTGGAAGCAGCCTTTCCATACCAAGGTCCATTTACCCAGTGTAGACACTAGGGGTAAAGCGAGATCTATGCACAAGACTATCTTGTAAACCTTCCAATAATCACAGCTAAGCTACTGGATAGCTCTGCAAAGCAGTGGCATAAGAATACTTAGTAACCAAGACTCAAAGCACATCAGGGCATTCTGTTCCTATGCCTTTTATCTCTCAGTGACAGACTCTGGTTTTTACATATTCTTCTATTTTAAAAGTGTGTGCATGGAGTCAGGAGCATGGCCTAAGGGTAGAGTGCTTGCCTGGCAGGTATGAAGCCCTGGGTTTGATTCTTTGGTATCACATACACAGAAAAAGCCAGAAATGGTGCTGTGGCTAAAGTGGTGGAGTGTTAGCCTTGAGAAGCAAAAGGACAGTACCTAGGCCCTGAGTTTAAGTCCCAGGACTGGCAAACAAACAAACAAATAAAAGTGTGTGCATGGAGCCAAGCAAAAGTGAAAAGTTATCCTCAATTATTCAGCAAAAAGCTGGGCTAGAGATGTGGCTCAAGCGGTAGAGCACCAGTCTTGAACAGACGTGCTAAGCAAGCAAATGCCATGAGTTCAAAATCCCACTACTGGAAGAGAAAGAGGAGGGAAGGAAACACCAAATTAACCAATGATCCAGCCATTCTATTTGAATACAAGAGTACTGAAAATAGATGCCTACCCAAAGCTCTGTGCACTAAGATCAATGGAGCATTATTCATAACAGCAAAGGAATGGAGTTGATCAAGATGGAGCAGATCCAGCGGTTAGCTAAAATGTCACCAGGACAAATGCAGCACCAATGTGTACTGTAGCATGGCTGAAGTCTATATGTTAGGGAAATCAGGCTCAGAGACTACCTGGTGTATGGTTGCACTACCCAAAAGGTCCAGAACAGGCATAGCATTTCTTTTTGGAGAGAGCTGAGCTGAGTGCTGTCTACTCGGTGTGGACAGCTGCCCACTGCAGGGTGTTAAGTTTTTCCTAGAGTAAGAAGCATCTTTCAGGGTTGTGCATGTCTGCGAACACTTCAAATATGGTTGCACACATTCAGTAAGCGGGATGTGGCCCAGAAGGCCCAAGTTTCTCCTCACCTTCCATTTACTCTTTCAGACAGAAATCTGTCTCTGTAGAGGGAGGCCCACGGGCCCAGCTGCTCCAGCCACAGGACAACCTCTTCAGCTGTCCATTTGGCCACGGCCTTATGGACCAGCAGGTTGTGCTCAGATTCCCTGCTGCTCCAGTGATACACCAGCAGGACCACCTGGAAGACGGACAGGGGCCTCAGGACGGGAAGGGGCCAGAGTTCCAGAAGACATGAGGGTGGGCTGAGGTGGAGAGGGCTGATGGTACCCCGATCCCAACCACAGGCTGGAAAAACACCTGGATTTCTGTATCACTGCAGTACTGAGCTCAGAAGATTCCATCTCAAGCAGACCTGTCTCCTGGCCCCCATTTCCCCAGCTCTATGCTGGGGCCTAGATAGTGCCCAAGTCATGCTGAGGAAAGTAAGCCAGACTTACTGCCACACCGGTT